>NC_081296.1:105276900-105901900 GCF_030435805.1 Mustela lutreola | reverse complement strand
CAGTAGAAAAGGAAAAGAGAAAGTTACAGAATACGGTTGGGCTATTGAACTGTGAAAATCCCCTTTAACTGTTCTCCTTTATCCTAATAAAAGGGTATGGTTCCCAAATAGAAATCCGTGTGAGTCAGAAGAAATGTAATCTTGACACTGGGGGTGGTTGGGCGTGGGTATGAACAGATTTACCCTGAATGGAGAAAGCAGTAACAGAGTGGTGAGACAGGTAGTACGTTTTTTCTTAGACTTTGATTTGTTTAATATCTTACTCATATGAATCATCTTTAAACCTAATTTTGGCAATAATTTTTAAATTCTGCATTTTTAAAGACGTAAAAATTACCTTATTTTCTATGGTAAACGCCATAGTTTTACTACACAACCAAGGTGCCAAAGTGCCCCCTGGTGGCAGGCTATCATTATTGCAGGTTCATACTTAATCCCCTTAAGGGTTCTCCAACTTCATCCTTTCCTCAATCTGGAGAATCCCTACAGCTTACAAAGTGCTATTTTAGGGGCCTACTTATTCTCATTTTCCATCCACCTTTTAAAAATCCCGGGCCACCTAGCTGATGCCCACTATCTCCTGGTAGTGCTTTGTTTCTTTGTCCACAAAAGCACGGGAAGAGAAGGAACGCTATGTTTCACCTTGATGTAAACAGGTTACTCCATGGCGTGAATCAGTTCATGACTCTGCTGAGGATTTCGACAACAGAGACACACACCAGGCCCTTCAGGATGGAAGGGGGTGTTGCTGGGAAAGGTGAGGGAGGGGCACAAAACGGAGTGTCTGGAGAAGTTAAAAGATAACTTGCCCATCTCAGTGTTTTCTTTGGTTAAACCATTCCTTTGGTTAAACCTTTCCTTTGGAAAGGAATAGCTTTAGTGCAAGCAAAGACATTTTGGTGAAAATGACAAAGAGCCTTAACAGGAGGATAGGCACTTGGACAGGAGGAGGTTGGGAAGGAAATCATCCCTCCCGGGTGGCTGTGCACACCACTGCTACTGTCGGCACTAGTCAACTCTTCTGCAATCTGTCCTGGGAAATGTGTTTAACCTAGTTCTCAGCACATGGCACTAAGATTTTTCCCTTTATTTGCCTCAGGCTCAGAAGAGCTACATGACCTGGTTACAGTTTAACACAAGCCATTGACTAAGTGATTCCTCTAATTTCTTAAGGGGGGAAAAAGCCTGTGGTAAAAATCAGATCCTGAGAATCCAATCTAATGTTAACTAGGAAGAAGATCTCTGTTATACCCAGCATCTAGTTTGGGAGATCTGTTCGAGACACTTGTTTATTTGTCTGTCTGTCTGCCTGTCTGTCTTTTTTAAAGATTTCATTTATTTATTTAAGAGAGAGAGAGAGCATGAGCAAGGCGAGTGAGAGAGAGAGAAGCAGACTCCCGGTTGAGCAGGGAGGGAGCCTGATGCAGGGCTCAATCTTATGACTCCGGGACCATGAACCGAAGGCAGCACTCAACCGACTGAGCCACCCAGGTACCTGGACACTTGTTTTTCTAAGACGAGAAGGAGGACTGGACCAGGAAGACCAAGCCATAAAATTTTATCCTTTCACATCCCTGATTCTAGCACTGACTCAGCTATGCAGATGCCAGAATCCCAAAAGATGCTTATACATCATACTGGTTAATTCCAGGAGAGAAAAAAGGGAATGTAGCCAATGACTGCCCTCTTATCTTTTCCTAGATCAAACCTGGTAGAAGTCCAATACTTTCTACTATCATAAGGTGCTGAGACACTCAGCACGGTATCCCTGTGTCTCTCTACCACATAATGGAAGGATATGCCTATATCACTTCAATCCCAGACAATAGTTCCCTTTTTGGAAGAAATTTTGCAAACTTCAGAAACCTACTTCTTCATTGGACTTCCAAAGTAATCTTTTAGAGGTTGTTTGCAAATAGGAAATAATGTGGATTCTACCCCCATTGTCTCCTAAACCATCTCTTCTACTTTACATGGACAGTATTTGGTTGGAAGAACCAAATGGAAAGACGTGGAAACCTATCTTTCGCCGTCTGGTATGACCAGTTACTCCTTGAAGCTTCCCTGTCCAACACAATACCATTAGCCACAGGTATCTACTGAGTTTTTGAAACATGCCTAACCCAAGTGGAGATGTGCTATACATGTAAAATCCACAACAGATTTTGAAGCTTTACTTAAAAAAAGGAATATAAAATATCTCATCATTATTTTTTCCCATTGCTTATGTGTTGAAATAACATTTTGAACATATTGAGTTAAGTACGTCATATGACTAACGTTAATTACACTTGTTTCTACCTTTTTAATTTGGCTAATAGATCACTAAAAATTACATACTTAATTTTATTTCTACCATCAGGTCAACTCTTCTTGCATTAGGATCACTCAGAGCTTTTAAAACTCGAGAACACTCAAATCAATATACCTGGGCTTGGGGCTCACAATGGGTGTTTTTTATTTTTTTGAAAGCTCCCAAGGTGATGCTAATCAACAGCCAACATGGAGAGCTACAGCTCCATGTTCTGGAATTCTATGATTCTAAGACTCTCATGACTACTCGTGCAGGTTAAAAGTTCAGAGTTGTTTTTTTCCTGATTCTGTATAATCAACTTTGTCTGTGCTGATCTATCTTTCCCTAAAGAAACAATGAAATGTTTTTCCAGCCATGCAAGTAAGAACTTTGTTTGTTTTATTTTTTAATGAAGTTCACATGAATCCAATACACTGCCAGGGTTGGGGAAAAGATGCAGTGAAGTTGGGATTTTAAAGTTGATGAGTAACATGTAATCTTTCCTGGGGCTGCTTCTTACACTTACCTTTTTCTTCATGGAAGCACCTGCTTTGTTCCTACTAATAACAAGGAATGCATTCACAGCACTGCTAGACTTGAAAGTGCCTGTGAATCACTGGGGAATCTGGTGCCAATGGCAGATAAGGATTCCGCAGGTCTGGGGTGGGGCAGAATCCTGCGTTTCTAACTGGTGTTCAGATGAGGCTGCGGCAGCTGGCTGGTGGCCAAGTGATGCCCACCCTTCTTTCAAGAAACAAGGCATCAGGGCTTAGGGAATTAACTAAGTTTCACCTGGGTGGGTGGTGCTTGTGCACAGTTGCCCAACCACACAAGGAAGTGGGCAGCGTATTGACTCTTTTCTGCAATGTGCACAGAGCAACCTTTTAAATGACATTTGCTCTGATTTGCCCATTGAAGCACAGTGACGTGAACACCTATGTCCTCTCTCTATTACTATGAGTATCCTGGGAGAGAGTGCATCTTTATCCCATCCATGAGACTGAACTCCCCAAGGCCTTCTTCCTTCGGGCCTCAGGGCTGGAGGTGGAGGCTGCAGGCTTGGAGATGGGTGTTTGAGGAGGATTAACTCCATGTTTCTCTGGACCTCTAGGCATCCACCGACAGGGGTTAAGATGGGAGTCCCAGGAAGCCCAAATTGCTCTATGCTCTCCAGCCCCTTTGCCACCAGCCACCACTGCCTCACTTGGATCCCGCAGGAATACTCACATCATGTTCTTTATCCCTGACTGTGTCTGTGGCCACAGAAGCTGGCTCCCTGGTGGGCCCACGTCTCCGATTTTCTACTCCCCAGAAGATTCTACTCATCCCCCATTCTGTCTCCATCTCTCGATCACAAGGCCCTCCAGTGAGCCTTCTGGCTCCACAGTCCTTCTTTTGCAAAATTGATTCCGAATGTCCCTTCCCCCTAGGGCTCCTGCATGCGAGCATGCCTCCCCTGTGGGGTCTCATGTAGCAGTCCTGTTTGCCCCTCATGCTTCCAAGCCCTGTGCCTGGAGCTGGAATGGGTGTCCTCCCTGTCCCCCTACCCAAATATTGCCATGATACCACCGGCCTCCCTCCTTGCTAAAACTCCCCAGCGTTCTCTCTAATGCAATCCCCTTCTAGCCCTCACTGCCTCGCCTTGTTGCTGTGGCCCCTCCGGGTTCCTCCTGCTCACAGTCCTCCTGTACCACTTCCCTCCCTCTTCTTGGTGATTTCAACACACACAGATGGAGCCTGCAACCATCTGTCCTCTCAGTCACTTGACCCCCCCCACACACACACACACATCTTGTTTGACCTCTCCCCTCGGTCAACCACACCCAAGGACATACCCTCCCAAACCAGTAATTTCAATGTCTCTGATTTAGTTAGGGTGGGATCAGTGCTTTGTAAACTATCACAAAATCAAACAAAATAAGTACACTCAGAGCTTGTTTTTGGCTCATGGTCTATCACTCTATTGGGGTTGAATGGAGAGACTTTCACGTGAGGGGCAGCCACGCCCCAGGAACTCACAGTCCTTGCCTGCATTCTCAGCATCCAGCTGCCTGTCAGAACCGAGGGAGGGTATGGGAATTGCATGGTGGGGGCGGGAGGGGGTATTTGTAGGCCAGACCTGGAAACGGGGCATCACTTCCACCTCCATTCCATCGGCCAGAAGTAGTCACTGGCTATATCTAACTGCAGGGAGGAATAAAAAAAGGTGGTCCAGCCACAGATGGTGGTGAACCCCCGCCCCCCACCACCCACATGCTCACTGCCATTCACCCTTTGACCACTCACCCCGTAATCCTCCAGTTCATTCTGCCGGGTGCCCCAACTACAACAGGACTTCAGCCATTCGGACCACAGATCCATGGATCCCACCACCTCTAGCCATTCCTTGCCCTCTTCCCTTTTTCACCTGCTTCAATTACCTGATCAATGATCATAAGGCCTCCCTTGTCCCCTCTAGCTTCATCACTTGGCAAGACCTCAGCCCTAGTTAAATCCAGAAATTGCCTGCACCTGAACAGCTAAACAAGACTGGGGAAAAGCTCAGGCACACTCACGGATCCCACTGCAAGTTCAGATGAACTGCTCTGCCATCGTCAATTTCAGGTGATGACCTTCCCATCGATTTCACTGAGAAAACTGAAGCCATCAGAAAAAAAGAATCCACAGACTCACCCACTACCCCCTCACTGGCACCAGTGAACATGGGTGCTGCCTTCACACCCAATTCAGGGACGGCCCATCCTTTCACCCACCCCTCACCTGTGCTCTCAATCCTTCCCTTCCCACCTACTCAAGGGCATTGCTCCAGCAACTCCTCCCACACCCCCACCCCACTCTTTGGCATCAAGAATCCTTCCTTTCCTTATCCTTCAAACAACACACACATCACAACAAAATACTATAATCAATCCCATTGAATAAGAAAAAGCAACAAAAACCTTCTCTGGACTTAATTCTCCTCCTCAGCTCTCCACCATTCCTCTATTCTGTCTCCAAGCTGGCTTTAACCTCCACACAGCAGACTGCCCCAGTCGGGGTAATTCATGGCCTCCCCATCAGGAAACCCAGGGGCTACTTCTCAGTCCTCTACTCAGACCCACAAGCAACACCTGGCCCAGTGCCTCTCACCTCACCAGCCCTTCCTCATTGTTCTCCTTTGCTGGCTCCTCCTTGTTTTCCCAGACCTCTTGGGGAGCCCCAGAGCTCAGTCCATGCACTTTGTCCATTTTGCACTCCCCAGCCACCCCAACCAGTGCCTGGCATTAAACACCCCCATACGCTGACAACTGCCCACATGTGCCCTTCCATCCCAGAGACTCCTGCTAACTCCGAGTCCAAGGCCTCTTGGACATCTCCACATGGGGGGACAGACTCAAATGACCCAAAGCCAACTTCAATATTCCTTTCCAAACTGGCTTCACCCACAGTCTTCTCATCTTACAACTGACTGTAGTCTTTTCAGTCTCTCAGGCAAAAATAAACAAAAACCAAAGCACAACAACAAACTCAAAAAACAAAATTTAACAAAAACCTTGGAGTTGGTAATTCTACTCTTTCTCCTACACCCAATTCAGCCTGTCCAGGAAAGCCTGCTGGATTTTCCTCCAGAATATATCCACTTCTCACCATTTTTACTGCCACCATTTTAGTCCCAAGTGCCAAGAGTCTCCCCTGGATTCTTACAGAAGCCTCCTCACTTGTCTCCTCCTTTCCTACAGTCCATTCTCAATGCCGCAACCAAAGTGATGCTGTTACAATAGAGGTCCTATCCTAACCAGCCTGATCCCCCAGTGGCTCTCAGTCTCAAAGTCCAGAAATGTCCTTCAAGACCTGACATAATCTGGCCATTTTCCCTTCGACCTCATCCCGCATTACTCAATCTCTCTTACTGCACTGAGACCACCCTGGTCTCTTTGTGGTTCTTCAGATACACCCAGTGTGCCTCAGGGCTCTTGCACTGGCTGGTCCCTCTGCCTGGAATGTTCCTGACCCAGATACCCACCCAGTAAAACTCCTGCACCTTCTTCAGGCACTTGTTCAATGCGTCTCCTTCACTGTCTCATATAAAATATGTTTAAATAGCATTTTATCATATTCTAACATTTTATGACTTATTTACTATGTTTAGTTTTTACTGCTTATCTTTTCCCATTGGGATGTGGGCTCAAAGAAGTTAGGGATTATTTTTTTAAGATTTTATTTATTTATTTGGAACACAGAAAGAGAGCTCACAAGTAGGCAGAGAAGCAGGCAGGGAGAGAGGGGAAGCAGGCTCCCTGCTGAAGAGAGACCCTCGATGCAGGGCTCAATCCCAGGATCCGGGATCATGACCAGAGCCGAAGACAGAGGCTTCAACCCACTGATTTTACTGATACATTCTAACACCTAGAGCTGTGCTCAATAAATATTTAATGAAATCAATCATATCTCCATGGTCTTTACCCCAGTAGGCACTTAATAAGTTTTCGTGCACAGGTAACTTAAACCACTCCGCCACTTTTTTTTTTAGAAGGATTGTACTTTATTTGAGAATGTCTAAAGCTCTCCAGCAGAAAGCCATTTTAAAATATTTAAAATACAGAAAAACCAGAAAAGTGAATGGAACATTACTTCATGCAAATGAAGTCCCCAGCAGAACCATCTTTCACATGTTTGCATTTGTTGTTCGTTTAAAGCTGACAAATTAGCACCAAGGCCTTAGTTTTGTGACTTTCATTTAGCCATTTGCTGGGATCGATGTCCAACATCAACACTCTCAGCCTTGTTTTTCATGCCTCTGCTCCCCTAACCATCTCCTGACTGAGTCCCCTTAATACCCACACTGAATACAAAGAAAAAAGGGAGAAAGAATGAGAAGACGAGGTAGTACACCAATCCAATCGTGCTTAACTCAGCTTGAGTTTCATAATCACCAGCAAGTTTTGTTTTGTTTTATGAGAGAGAGTGCATGAGCAGGGAGGTGGGAGCTGGGACAGAGGGAGAGGAAGAGAGAGAATCTCCAGCTGATTGCACACGGAGAGTGGGGCCCCACACAGGGCTCCATCTCACGACCCTGATATCCTGACCTGAGCCAAAACCAGGAGTCTGATGCTTAACCAACTGAGTCACCCTGGCACCCCCACCTGTAAGCTCTCTAACACCATGGATGCTAGGAACCCACCCTCGACTTACTGAGTCAGAGTCTCCAACAGTCAGGTGACCTGCAGCCCGGTCGAAGCGCTACCCAATGAGGCACTTCACGTTATGCCATTTCATCTTCAAAAACCACAGAAAGTAGGTATTTTCGTCTTCATTTTATAGAGGATGAATCTAAGTCTCAGAAAAGCTAAGAACTTGTCCAAGGTCACACAGCTATGAAGGGGCAGGATGAAGTCTCAAATTCAAGCCTTTCTAAGCTATACTCTGTAAGTAGACACCCCCCCCCCGAAACCTAAAGCACCTGGCAGAGGCAGGCCATGCTAATGTCCTGGGGGAGCCTAGATGTTAGTCACTCTCAGAAATCCAGAGACGCCCCTTGGAGTCAGTGACTCAAGGACTGCCTACTGGGCACCCACTGGGCCCAGCAATCCGGCTTACCATCCCCAGGCCCCAGTACTCAGCATTACCCTCAGTCCCTGTTCCTAAGCCCTGCCCTCCAGTCCAACTCTGCATGAGGTGGTCCGCCTTGCTGTAGGCAGACCCTTCACTAAAACCACATATTCCTGGCCCTGGATTCCCCATCTTCTTGCTGTATCTTCTCAATGAGATTCTGATCCTTCATCTCGTAGAACCCTCTACCCCAGTTCTCAGCCTGAGGCTACCATATTATGCACTTGTTTATTTGTTCATTCACAGAGTAGTTCTTCTTGTTTGTTTCAAGTTTTTCTTTAAATTCCAATTGGTTAACATAGAGTGTAATATTCGTTTTGGGAATAGAATTTAGTGATTCCCATCACTTACATGTGATACCCAGCGCCCATCCCAACAAGTGACCTGCTTAATGCCCATCACCCATCTAGCCCATCCCCCACCTAACTCCCCTCCAGCAACCCTCAGTTTGTTCCCTGTAGTTAAGAGTCTTTTATGGCTTGCCTCTCTCTCTCTCTCTCTTTTTTTCTCTTCCTCTATGTTCATCTGTTTCGTTTCTTGAATTCCACATATGAGTGAAGTCAAAGGGTATTTGCTTTTCTGTGACTGACTTATTTCACTTAGCCTAATACTCTGCAGCTCCATCCATGTTGTTGCAAAAGGCAAGATTTCATTCTTTGTAATGGCTGAGTAATATTCCTCTGTGTGTGTGTGTGTGTGTGTGTGTGTGTGTGTGACATTTATATATATATATCACAACTTCCTCATCCATTCATCTGCTAATGAACATCTGGGCTTTTTCCATAGTTTGGCTATTGTTGATAATGCTACTATAAACATTGGGGTGCATGTACATCTTTGAATCAGCATTTCTTTTTAAAATTTTTATTAAAGGTGACTAATCAGGGTGCCTGGGTGGCTCAGTCATTAAGCAGCTGACTTCAGCTCAGGTCCTGATCCCAGAGTCCTAGTATCGAGCCCCACATCAGGCTCCCTGGTCAGCGGGGAGCCTGCTTCTCCCTCTCCCTCTGCCTGCTGCTCTGCCTACTTGTGCTATTTATCTCTCTGTCAAATAAATAAATAAAATTTTTTTAAAAATAAAAAAAAAATAAAGGTGACTAATCTTTACTATTCTAGCCAGGATTGTTAAGAGAGACCAAGTTGGCAGATGATGACTACATTTATTGTGGTGAGCACTGGGTAATGTACAGAATTGTCAGATCACTGTATTATACACCTGAGACTAATATAATATTGTATGTCAACTGATCTTCAATTAAAAAAGCAAATAACCGGGGCGCCTGGGTGGCTCAGTGGGTTAAAGCCTCGGCCTTCAGCTCAGGTCATGATCCCAGGATCCTGGGATCGAGCCCCATGTCAGGCTCTCTGTTCAGTGGGGAGCCTGCTTCCTCCTCTCTCTCTGCCTGCTTGTGATCTCTCTCTGTCAAGTAAATAAATAAAATCTTAAAAAAAAAAAAAAAAAGCAAATAACCAAAAAAAAAATCTATGTCAAACGAAGTGAACAGTTTGGAAAACAGGCCATTTTATACCTCTAAGTATCTTCTTAAAACTTCTATAATGATTGAGAACGAGGCACATGTAATATCCAAACCAATGTAAAGAATTAAAGCCACTAGGACTACGAGTCGCTTGAGCACCCACCAAGAACTAAAAATTAGCAAGCTTAACAGTCATAGTACCTTCATGAAAGTTAGGGCAGAGACAATGAACAGGTCAACTCACACCCATGCTTCCATGCCTGTATCTACTTATTTGTTGAAACGGCCATTAACTCCTGCAAGAATTCCAAAAATATTTATTCACAAGTCCATATGTGTAAGTGCTTTGAAGAAAAATAAGAGGATTCAGCTTGAGAGATTTACCTGTGAGAGGCTGCTTCAGAAGGCTTTGTTGCAGTGGGTCATCAGACGGCAAGGAGCCAGCTACAGGAACGATGACAAGAAGGGCACCAGAGGAAGACGGAGCAAGATGGACACGTCTGCAGGACAGGAAGGAGCTCCAAGGGACAGCAAGATCGCTGGCAGGCACACGGCTGGGTCACCATGGAGCTTTCTGAAGCAAAGACAAATGCGATATACACATTTTATGAAGAGATACTCCGTTTAGACTGACTGGCTCACACAAAGCCATGGACACTGAAATGGGGCAACAGGAAAGAAGAGCAGCAAGGCAGGGGAAGGCAGAAACAAAGCCCTGCGCGTTTCAGACTCTTCAAGCAAAAGGCAGACATTTGAATGGCACTTTCTAAATTGTGTTCTGCAAGTTATTTCATTCATCTTTTCAACAAACGTCTAGTACATGCTTATGTGGTGACATACACTGTTCGAGACTCTGGGGAGCCGGTGGCAAATAAGAACCCCTCCCCCAACCCTTCTCTCCTCACTGAACACACTCTGACTGCCAGCTTGGGATTTGTCCTTCCTTGTCTTGCCAGATGCCTCCTTGGGGTTCTTTAACTACAGAATGGAGGGACGCCTGGGTGGCTCAGTCATTAAGCATCTGCCTTTGGCTCAGGTCATGATCCCAGGGTCCTGGGATGGAGCCCTGCATCAGGCTCCCTGCTCTGCAGGAAGCCTCTTTCTCCCTCTCCCACTCCCTCTACATGTGTTCCCCCTCTCACTGTGTCTCTTTCCATCAAATAAATAAATTAATAAAATCTTTGAAACAATAAAAATAAATAATACAGGTATTGAGCTCTTACTATATGCCTGGCAATATTCCAAATAGTCAAATGGATCGTCTCATTTTAACCTCACAATGACACTCTGAGGTAGAAACTATACTGTCATCCATTTTACAGATGAGAAAACTGAGACTCAGAGGAGCTGAGTAACTTGCTCAGGATAACACAGCTGCTATGTGGCTGGGCTGGGATTTGGTTCTTGCTGGGGTGTCTCCAGACCTCACGCTCATTATCAGTGCATTATACCATGTCTTGACACAAACTGCTCTTGACCATCAGAGCCCTTTATGGCCTTCACATAATGTAAATTTGAAAACTCCTATTCTGATTCTTTTCTCTTTCAACCTTCCCCATTAGACAATAGAACACAGATTCAAAAAAAAAAAAAAAAACTGCACAAAGTGTACGCAGGGCTTAATGAATTGGTATAAGGTGAACGAACACCTTAGCAACCGCCATCCCCAAGTCAAGGAGTAGAGCTTTGCTTGCCATGCCTAAAGCCCCTCAATGTGTCCTGTGCCTTCCTCTTCACAAACATACACATTACCCTGACTTTGATTGGAATCATATCCTTGTGTTACTTTGCAGGTCCATCATGTAAGCCTGCATCCCTACATACTAGAGTCTAGCATCAGCCATTTGTAAATTTCATGTGTCTTTGAAATCTTTTATCTTTTACAGGTTCCTTCCTCCACCCCTTTCTTTTGTCTACAACTTCTCTGGAAATTTGACCTGTGGACCTCTTACCTTCAGGACTTTGCTGATTGTACATGCATGAGTTAGTTCCCCATGTCCCCCTGTCCTACAGATGGGCAATTGGATTCAGAGAAGATTCAGTCCTTGGTCTGATCTTTTGCAAGAGTTTGGTGTTGATTTGTTCTCTCCTCAATTTGATGTCTGTGTGTCTCTTTGGGATGGCAGCGGCTGTTCATGTTCTAATAATTCAGAGGCGTTTGCAGAATGGTAATATTCTACTTCTAGAATATTCTAACCTTTGTTTTCTACCATTAAGCCATCTGTTGGAACACTTTTATAAATATAGCTTTCCTTCATCTAGTATTTGGTTACTCGGTGATACATTTCACCTAGGAAAAGCAGAATAAATGATTCCCTTCATCTACCATTTTCACAAAAATAGTTGGTTTTCCATCATACTATAAAAGGGATCAATTTTTAAACTATCTTTATGAAGCCATGGATTTAAAGCTATCTGATGATTTCGAGGAGGCCAGGTGGCTCAGTCAGTTAAGCATCTGACTTGGTTTTGGCTCAGGTCATGATCTCAGGCTCATGAGACTGAGTCCCACATTGGGCTCCCTGCTCAGCAGGAGTTTGTCTGGATATTCTCTCCCTCTGCCTCTTACCCCACTCATGTGGGTTCTCTCTCTCTCTAAAACAACTAAGTAAATCTTTAAAACAAACAACAAACTAAACAAAGTTATTTAATGGGTTCCAAATGATTAAAATTTATTATCCTTTTTAAAGCTCAAATTTCCCCCTTCTAGGTCACCAGCAGCCTCTTCAAAGTTGGCTCCGGAGTGTTTTTTACCTAATCCTGGTGGTCTTTAATGGCTTCTCCACCCTCTAGTATGACGCCCTCTAGTATGTTCCAGACATATGTTATTCATTTCCCACTCAAACCTGGAATTAGCTATTTCTCTAGATTCCTTTGGGGGAAATGACATTTCAAGACTACGATCTGGGCTCTAGAGAGCCTCATTTACTCCATGATCACGGTTTCCAGGCCTTTTCTGTGAGCACAGCTAGGAAATAGGTGTGTGTGCATGCACACACATACACAAGTACCCACTTTTTGTATGTCTGTTACTCAATAAAAAGGGTGCTTTGGTAATATTCTACATTTTTTAAAAGATTGTATTTATTTATTTGACAGACAGAGGTCACAAGTAGGCAGAGAGCCAGGCGGAGGCGGGGGGTGGGGGAAGAAGGCTCCCCCCTGAGCAGAGAGCCCAATGCAGGGCTCGATCTCAGGACCCTGGGATCATGACCTGAGCCTAAGACAGAGGCTTAACCCACTGAGCCACCCAGGTGCCCCAGTAATATTCTACATTTTGTCCCTCATTTTGCTTGCCTAGACTCATGGCATAGCCCTCTGAGAGACTTTTGGTATGAAGCCCATCCCAGTATTTTGGAGGCTCTGGGGACAAAGAGAGGTGTTGGTCTTCAACTGGAGTTTAGGGACCAAGCTCCCATTTCAATGTTTTTTTTTTTTTTTTCCCTTTCACACATTCATTCAGAAAACTCTCTGCTCATCCATACCATTTTACAAAGTGTATTTACGTTTTCCAAATGTCAAAATTTCATCAAATAGTCCTTTGGGAGACTGTTTCAGAGGTAAGCTGCTGCAGAAAAGAAGAGGAAATATTATCCTGCAGGCCAGCCCACCTGCCCTTTGCTCTAGCTCTGCGAGCTTACTAGCAGCAAGTCAAACTAAAGAACGAGCTGCACAGATTGCTAACAACACATCCTCTTACAAAGGAAATTAACAAAAACATGGCCCTGAATCCAAATTTGGCTTAAGCACAAGGCTGTAGAAGGACAAGTACAAGGGACTTTTAAGAGCCACTAAGATTAAGAAAGGATTTAATCTATAATGAAAAGCATAAAAATAGGACGGCATATGCAAAAGAGTCAAGGGCAAATATGAAGTTTCCGTCATCCTCCCCAAAGGGAAAAAGGAATTTGCTTTAATACTTGTGTGATCACGAAGACAGGTCTAATGTTTCAGGTAGTGCGTGGCATAATACGTGTGAAAGTCCTTTCCATGTCGCATTACACTCTGCAAATGAACAAACTATATTATTATTAAATATTATTTAATTAAATTCAAGATCCTTTCAAAATCATCTTGACCAAGTCTATGTGTCTCTACATGCCCTTTTATAATGAAAGGCAAAGGAACATCAGAGCATCAGGCTGGCTGCCTCTGAGTGCCTGCGGGGTGGCCAATATTATGACTCTGTGATTATCATTATCATCATAAAAAGAGAGATCTAGAGGCTGAAACAGGGCCAGCCTCCCGGGCTTCCCACTGACAAAAAGCACAAAGTCAAAAATCTTCCTGTGCTCGCAAGTCCACACATGCCTTTCGTTGTTTACCAGAACTCGGGCCACAGGGCGTTCAGATAGAGGTGCCATGTCTCGGGAAAAGTTCCAGAAAGTCTGTTGCCCTGAGGCGGGGTTCTGGGGGCCTGAGCACAAGGAGGGAATGCATGTGTGCTGTTTCAGGGAAACTGAAAATGAATGAGAGTTTTTGAGAGGCAACCAAGTGAAGGGATGTACATTTCCCATGGGCCTCCAACTGTGTAGGTTGGTGTGTGGGAATCCCAGCCACACTGGAGGTAAATGAGAGCTATCCTCTCAAGGAGGTGATTCTTCTCAAGAGGGGGACAGAATGATACGCACCTGCAAAATAGGTGGGGGATGCTATAATTATGTTTATGGATTATGTTGGAATAATATCTTTAAAGATGCTTCAAAAATTATCTTCTCTAGATCTGTATCTCTCTCTCCTCCGTGGACCCGAGTGGCCTCTTTTCCAATCCATTTAGATCTATGCTTCACGTTAGGCTAACCTCTCCCAGCCCTCGCACCACACAATGAGTTCTCACTGAATTTGTTCTAGTGCTATTGAGAAAGAATTGGCAAATGTACTGCCCCAAAATAGGAAGTGTAATTATTCTGCTTACACAATTTACTTAGATTTCCTCTGCTGTGAGAGGAATAACAAATGAGATGGTCGAATTGAAATTTCTGACTCATAAAACAGAGCCCTTTCCTTTCCCAAGTGGAATGTCATGATCGAAGAGAAGCCCATCAACAAATGCCTAAATTTTAAAATATGAATTTCGGAGATAGGTTGCCTCAACCTCAACTACAGCCTTCTCTGAATCTCTTTCAGTCTCTCTCTCTCCCTTGGTTCCTCCCGCTCACCCACCTTCTCTTCAGTTCAACTCAGTGTTTCAGGAACATTCAAATTCCTTCTCTAGAAAGGAGCATGAATGTACTATCAAGGATGTCCCCATTGGTATGCAGATCTCCAATGTCTAAGCTCCAGTATGATTGGACCCTTGAATCCCCAGAGAATGGGAGCCTTCCTGTCACTTCAGAAGAGCTGTAGCTCTCTGAGGAAACACCAGTGCTGGTGCTTAGGGGCCTCAGAATTCTGTGTCTTCTCAGTCTAGGATCAGAACCCAAATCCAGCCTTTTCTCAGTTCTCTACTTATGTCCCTGGCACTTCAAATTCTGGCTCCCTGCCCCGCTGTCATGCTTCCAACTTGCCCTCCTTTCCACGGTCCATGTCAGTGGCCGTCAGGAGCAACTGCCTATTTCTGACTCTAGGATTTCTTGGGTCTCAGAGCTCCCAGTGCATCCCCTCTTCCCTGCCCACTCCTGCCTCCTGGCCATGAGCACCCTGGCTGCTCAGCTCTAGCAGGATTCAACCCTTGCAATTCTAACAGGAATTAATGTACTGGATTGTAACAGCCAACTATGTTTAAAGCTGCTTCCCAGTGATGATGCCATGGGTTCCAGGTATGATGGGCTTCTGCTATATAAGAGGACATAAGGACACACAGAGCACAAGTATGCTTTGGCACGAAAGGAAGGGACATGTTAAATGGGAAATCAAACTCTGCTCCAAAGAGATAAGTATGGAAAAGACTCTTTTGGCTTCAGTAAGATTTTTCAGTGTATCACAGCAAGAGAATACTGTCCTTTCAAAGTTAAGAAAGAAATTAACCAGAACCAATGAGGACTTGTCATAAGTTCATTGAAGTGATACTTACATGAAGTCTGCAAACGTGGACTTTAGTTCAAGAACAAGGTATGTAATATATCATCTTAGGAACATGTTGGACAAGAGGAGTCCATGTACTTCTTTGTATGAGGAGAAAACCTCAAATATCCAGAACCCTCGGTCTTGGGGAACAGGTCAGACCAAGAAACTGAGAAGGAAGTGAATGAGCTCTCTGAAGGAGCAGCTACAGCCCTTGGGATGTTTCCTAAGGGCCGCTGGAAAAGGGACAGGACACAGAAGCAAAGCAAAACAGGGGTCATTTGTGGAAGGGAAGGGTAGGGGAAAAAAGGGAATCATGACAAATGTCAGACACTAGAATTGACCTCAGAAAAGAGAATCAGCCAGAAAAGTTTAAGACTGAACAGCTCCTAACAAGTACAGTCGAACAGTCTCAAGGATTATTTGCTAGGTACCGTGCCCTTATGTGCATTTCAATATCCTCATCTGCAAAATGGGGCTGATAAGAGCACCTCCATCAGTTAAGGTTGTTGGTTCACATAATAGTCACTCAGCAAACATGAGCATCATAACTACAGCACTTACGTCACCACCATTCAGAGCTAGACCATCGACATATAACATTGCATTTACACAAATGACACTGTGCTTTTGGGGTTTATCCTCCAGCATAGGATCTAGTGGAAAGTGATGAGCAGAAATATACAAAATTATATAAAAAGACACTATACTAGAACAGGCTAATCTCTATGTGACTTGAATAGGGCAGGTGCAAGGAAATGCTCTTTGAGAATAAATAACCGATTAACCTTGTATTATATTAGAACTCGGATGTGTTTACTGTTAAAATTCTGAAGAGAGTTCTAAATTATACAAAGTTAGGAGCACACAACATATACTTTTAGCTGGAGAGAAAAATGCCAAAGGGATTCATGCACATAAGGGATCCTATTTTGTTACTCAAAAGGCAAAGAGTCAGCTGTATAAGGAGCCAGTATGACGGCCAGTACAAGGATTTCCAGAAAGGAGCCAAGAGGGAAAGATCCAGGAAAAGATCAAAGCCGAATATGGAGACCAAGACAAATTGCCAAAAGTCTTGCCTGCCATTGCAGATTGCTTTTATGAAGCAGCTCATGAGTTTGACCATGGGGCATAGTAAAGGACCCACCCATGTGTTAGTCAGGGTTCTCCAAAGAAACAGAACCAATAGGGTTGGTACATATATGGAGAGAAAGATTTATTTTAAGAGATGTGTTCCTATAATTATGGAGGTTGGCTAGCCCCAAATCTGCAGGGTAGGCTAGCAGGCTCCAGAGCCAGGAAAATGCAAATGTTGCAGAATTCTCCTTCCTTCTGGGCAGATCAGTCTTTTTCTCTTAAGGTCTTTAAGTGATTGAATGAGGCCCACTCCCATTCTAGAAAGCCATCTGCTTTAGCCAAAGTCTCTGCACTGAAATGTTAATACCAACTAACAATAACTTCACAAAGACATCTAGAATGATGGTTGACCAAATATGTGGGTATCATGGGCTAGCCAAGTTGATGCATAAAATTCACCATTGTAATACACTCTCTAATGATCAGGAGGCAGCCCTCTGAATCCCAGCACCTAGACGGAGGCTCTGGAAATGATCAAATTCTCTAGAAACAATCTCAGGAATAAAAACTAAAGAAGCTCCTGTATCCAAACTCCTGGTAGGGCAGAAATATCCTATGAGCATGGCGGTTTCCTGAACCATACGTGTGTATCTCAAATCACCGGTTCTGGTATTTCAATGCAAGACAGTATGCTAAAAAAGGCTTAAAGAGACTGGAGAAAAGCTCTCAGCATTGGTGATAGGGCAATACTTTTTATTTATCAAAAACTAATTTCTAAAGAGAATGTTATCCTTTAACATTCAAAAAATTCCCACGGGGAGGAAAAATGCCCATGAAACCCACCTCATTTATGGCTACTTGCCACTTCCCAGCCTGTTTAGGCTTGTGGGCTTAAGAAAGTAGACAGGTTGACTCTGTTGCATGTTCCGTCTGCAGTGCCCATCAAATAGGACCTCCAATGAGTGGAAATTATTTTGGAAGAATGAGGGTATCATATATTTACTTTCTATTGATGGAGCACATAGAAAGGCAGAGTATACAGCAAAATATCTTATATGTATTCAAATTCTGAGTGAAGTGAATGATGCAAAATAATTTTTAGTGAATTCTTTCATTGCTTGGTACCTTACTAAACAGGTAATTTACTAATCGAGGGTCTATTGGGCAGTTGCCAGAATATTCTATTTATCTAATAGCATTTAAGTCACTCTGTGGAAAATCGGGATTTTATCCAGAATATAACACATCACTGCCTCAGACCGTGCAAGCCTTTCATTCTCATTTTGGCAATAAATGTTCCCAGTGCCTGAGAAACTGTCAGTTGAACCTTAAGGAAAGCTTATGTAGAATTGTGGTCTGGCATCCTGACAGCAAATGTCAGAGCTTCCTTATGAAGATAAAACCTTTTTAATCTTCAGAATAAGCACTCACCAAGTCCTACTGTATATTCTTGAAACATTGAAATGTATTCCTCTGTCTTTCTCCATGAAATAAACAGGGTGGGGTAAAGCTGATAGGAGCTGCCTTTGGATCCTGAGCCTCTGATCAGGAATGCAAAGAGCCTACTACTCTACCGCATGCTGTCAAGTCAAAGGCTGCTGATAGGGCAAGGGAGGGAGACTTCCACCCTGGGGTAATGGACCCAGTCTGCAGGAAGGTGACCACCTTTATGTTCAACAGGTCCTCTCTCCCCATGTGAACAGCGAATGGCAATGCAGCTCGACCAGGCTTCATCTGTACATAAAAGAAAGAACCTGGACTCCAGAGGAAGTAATGGGTTTTCAGTACCCTCCACAATCCTCAATGTTCTTTACATAGTTTGGAGGTGTTCATTCTCATTTGTGAGTTATTTTAATGGTTAAAAAGTATACCCATAAAGGGTACCTGGTGGCTCAGTCGTTAGCATCTGCCTTCGGCTCAGGTCATGATTCCCAGGGTCCTGGGATTGAGCCCCTCCTCGGGCTCCCTGCTCTACAGGAAGCTTGCTTCTCCCTCTCCCACTCCCCCTGCTTTGTTCCCTCTCTCTCTCTGTGTCAAAAAAATAAATAAAATCTTAAAAAAAAAAAGTACCCATAAATATTCAGGGCACCTTATACTTTTTCTACATAATAGCTAACTCCTTGGGGAAACTCTCCTAGTGCAGTTATTCACAAACTGTGTTCCAGAAAGCATTGTCACCAGAAATCAAAATCACTTGAGGGAAGGGGGAGGAAGGATTCTGAGCTTAATTTCAGAAAAATATGATTAAACCAAGTTCAAAAGTTCTCTATGGTGGGACTTCTCAGAGTCCTTAACATGATAATATGGGTTGTCATTTGTGTGTTTTGTGCATACACTGTGGGGTGATGTGTGTATTGTGTGCCTGTTGCATACATTGTGAGTGTGTGTGTGTGTGTGTGTGTGTGTGTGTGAGTGTGTCTTGTATCATAGAACTTATGTTTTTCAGGTATGTGCAGAATATACACTGGAAAATGCTATTTATTTAATCTTAACTTTTCAAATGTACTTCTTAAGCTTTATTTTTGTTTTCTGCATTTAAAAAAATCAATATACTTTAGGGCTAGATGAAACAGTTTATCATGACACTGCAAGTTCTTGTTTATCAGAATTTTTGGTAAACTTGCATAAAGGAAAATTCTACTAAATACATACAATTTCCTATCAAGTCTGTAATCCTCTTTTAAAGTGTTCAGCTAAAAACTGAATATATTAGGCCTCATACCAGTAATAAATGAAATGCAGGGTTTTTGTAAAATTCAAAGAGGAAATAAAGCACTAATAAAAGAGTAGTGATCATACTTCAAATATTGCTATACACAACATAAATTAGAGCATTTAAATATAAATGCAGAATGTCCATACAATATGTTTATTCACTGTACCACAACTCGAATGTTGACATGGCACAATTCCTAAAACTTTAGTCATTCTTAAGCTAATTTCCAAGAATTAAGTGCCTAAAGTAATTTTAATATTGTATCCAATATCTTTCTCTTCATCTTGGCATATTTTTCTTTCACTTGAACTTGGTTTTCTTCTCAGCCAATCCCACCCATCCAACATTACCTGAGCAAAGATGGTGGCATATAAAGGCAAGTCATGATTACCTTTGTTTAACTACAGAAAATCACTCAATATCTACTTCCCATCACTCAACTAACTTTGTGGTTCCAAATCTGGTAGTCTAATAAGGTTCAACCATTCTTTTCCAATATTTCAAAGGCTAATGGAAAGTGCATTAACTATAACATCAAACATCTTTGCTTTTAGCCAAATTGTATTAACTATAATTGTTCTGTTGCTATTTTAAGCCAATTAGAAGCTCTGTATAGCTAATTAATTAGAAATAGATAAGAAGGGGCACCTGGGTGGCTCCGTGGGTTAAAGCCTCTGCCTTCGGCTCAGGTCCTGATCCCAGGGTCCTGGGATTGAGCCCCACATCAGGCTCTCTGCTCAGCAAGGGAGCCTGCTTCCTCCTCTCTCTCTCTCTGCCTGCCTCTCTGCTTACTTTGATCTCTGCAAATAAATAAATAAAATCTTTAAAAAAAAAAAAAGAAAGAAAGAAATAGATGAGAAAATGAATTATTACTTAATAAATTCAGTTAAAATGAAGACAAAAATCATCAAAACATGGGGTATATGGAGAAAAGATATGATGAAAATGTTTAACATTATGGAACTAAAAATGTCCCACCTCTGCTAGCAATGAAAAACATTTACTGGGAATCTACTAGGGTCATATACCATGCTAAGTAAATTATATGCATTATTTCATTCAATCCTCCACACACTGAAACAGGGACTATCTTAATAGTTAAGGTAACAGTCTCAGAAGGGTTAAAATTTGCCAAGGCTGTACAGCTAATAAATAGCAGAGCTGAGATTTAAACCCACTCTCTTATACTATCCTGATAAGGAGACCATGTTAATTCTCTGTTGCTGAGTAACAAATTACTCCCAGCTTTGCAGCTAAAGCCACATCCATTTATGATCTTAGTTTCTACAGGTCAGGAGATAGGCTCAGGATCTTTAAGAACTGCAATCTAGGTGTCAGCCCCACTGCATTCTTTTCTGGAACGTGGGGGCCTTTTCCCCTGCTCACATGGTTTTGAGCAAAATTCAGTTCCTTGTAGATGCAAACCTGAGGTCATGGTTTTCTTGCTAGCTCTCACCTAGGGGCCACTCTCAGCCTCTACAGGCTGTCCACAGTTCACTACCACGTGATGGCTTACTTCTTCAAGGCCAGAAGGGCCACCACATAACAATAACATAAGCACAGGGGTGACTATCCCATTACCTTTACCATATCTTATTTGTTAAAAGCAACTCATAGGCTCCACTGGCACTCAATAGGAGAAAATTATGCAAGAGTGTGACTCACTGTGCTCATCTCAAAATTGTGCCTACTAGAGGTACCAGTGTTCTGTTCTTAATTGTTTTATTTATTTAACTGATAATTACTGTTGTCTCCATAGGGGTCGATATGACATGGGACCATCAAAGAGTTCAAGTTGGCCACAGCTCATACAGTTGACAACAAGAGAAATCAAATGACAGATTCAAGTTGGCAATCTGGATCCTCAAATTCTGTCAAAGCTGCAATTTCACTGGTAAATAATTTGAGATCAATGTTAGATAAATTCCCAGTGAATGAAGAATATTATTTTGGCAAACAACAGTTACAACTAATCTTCAGTTTGTTAGTGTGAACTTTATTCATGGTAGGTGAGGACCATTTAAGCACTGAGTTTTTTGAAACAGTCATTAAGCAAACTGACACTGAGCTACCACTTTATTGCTGTTGAACTGAATGCCCAGAAAAAGGTTATCAGGACAAACTCCAAAACTGGTAAGGTTACAGTGACCCAGCTGCTTATAGGCATAGCTACTGGTGAGATTGTCAAGGGGTACATCCTTCTATAAAGCAACATTGTCCTGGCTTTGCTAGTCAAGTTCTCTTTAGGCTTCCCAGCAGGATATGTGCACAAATTACTAGCAGATATAAAGATTTATTAAAGAGTACCATGGGAAGTTTCAGGAAAAGAGAGAATTGCCCATCAGCCACATAGATACACAGGGGTCTCTGCTGACCGACTGCAACATCCCACAAACTTCATAAACAATCAGGGCCATTTGCCCATGCTTACTCTAGACAAGATCATAGCTTTAAGCTGAGTGGCTTTTCTTTGATCCCCTTATATTTATATATTGTTTAAATGGGGGACCTGACTGGGTCATGTAGCACTGCATGGGTTGGAGGAATTTAATGGATACAGTCCCTCCCACCTTCCCAAGCGTGATTAGTTCCCTTACACCAAGCCCATACAGCATTGCCTTCAGCTTCTGAATCTGGCTCAGGTCCAGTAGGTAGGAACCAGTTAATAGGAAATTCTACTCCCTGAGAGAATAGGAACTAAATAGTGACTATACCAATGGCAAAAAGTTGGAAGGCCATTTTTGTAAAAGGTGGATGTGTCTATGAATGGTCTTCAAAAATGTAGGAATATTCCCTTCAGCTCATGTGGTTCAAATGAAATATCAAACATTATAAAAATATTTAATCTTTTTGGCTCTTTGAGGGTCTTTGACTCTTAAGAATTTGCCCTAAGGAAAAGAAAATACCAGCATGAGAGGAAATAAAATGTATGCTTGAAGATATGTTATGGTATTGTTTATAATAGCTCCAAATCAGAAACAACCTAAATGTCCAGTAAGAGAGGTTAAAGACCCCCAAATAATCTAATAAAATAAACACTAATCAAATAAGCAAGTAAATATATTGTATGCTATTAAGGGTTATTTTGTGTTCAAGTCCTAACTCAGAATGTGACCTTACTTGGACACAAGGTAATTGCACATGGATTAGTTAAATTGAATTGAGGTTGTGCAGAATACAGTGCGCCTTAATCTAATGTGACTGGTCTCCTTTTATGACATAGGAGAGAGACACAGAGGGAAGACAGCCATGTAAAGATGGAGCCAGAGATTGAGTGACGTGTCCACATCTATGGAATAGCAAGAATCGCCGGATGTCACCAGAATCCAAGACAGGCATGGAACAGATTCTCCCTCAGAACCCTCAGAAGGAAGTGACCCCGCCAACACCTTGATTCTAGACTTCTAGCCTCTAGAACTGGAAGAGAATACCTTTATGCGTTTCAAACCTCCCAATTTGTGGGACTTTGTTATGGCAGCCCTAGGAAACTAATACACATGCTACATACACAGAGAAAAATAAAAATAAGTAAGAGTGTGGAGAGGGAGTATTGGGTGGGGAGCTAGCTCTTTATAAAGATTACTCAGGGAGAACCACAGCTAAGATGGTATTTGAACAGAAACTTGAAACAAGGAGGAACCAGACAAGCAGATCTCTGGGGGAGAACCTATCAGGTTAGGACACAGCCAGGCAAACCTCCAAAGGGAGAGCAAACTGGATGCGTATGTGCCTAGAGAAAGTGGATGCTGGTCAGAGGGGTGGGTGTAAAGGCAGTGATGGTGCCTGAGGGCTTTTACTAGCAGAGCAATTGGAATATTTTTGAGGGTTTTGGATAGAACAGTGATTATCTAGTTACTCTGCTGAACATAAACTGTCATGGGGCCAGAAAGGAATCGGGATGAAGGCCCATTCAGTAGCTATGGAAATCATCCCACCAAAAGATGAAGGTGGTTTGGGCCAGGATGGTTGCAATGAAGATGAGATAGAGAGGTGAGTTCTTTTAGGTTCTAAGTTCTAGCACAGTCGAAAGGCAGCGCTGGTAGGTTTTGCTGAAGGACTGGATATGCGATATGAAAAAGTCAAAGAGAGGTGCCTGGTGGGAAAAGTCCATTAAGGGTCTAATCCCTGGTTTCAGTTCAGGTCATGATCTCAGGGCTGTCATCTCAGGGTCGTGAGATCAAGCCCCATGTTGGGCTTCATGCTCAGGAGGGAGTCTCCTTGAGGATTCTCTCCCTCTTCCTCTGCCCCTCCCCCCAGTTCATGCATGTGCTCTCTCTCTCAAAAATAAATTTAAAAAAAGAGGGGCACCTGGATAGCTCAGTCGGTTAAGTGACTAACTTCAGCTCAGGTCATGATTTCCAGGTCCTGAGATAGAGCTCCATTTCAGACTCCATGCCCAGTGGGGAGTCTGCTTTTTCCTTTCTCTCTGCCCCTGCCCCTGCTCATGCTCTCTCCCCCTCTCTCTCTCTCAAATAAATAAAATCTTTTTTAAAAATTAAAAAATTCTTAAAAAAAATTTTTTTTAAAGATTTTATGTATTTATTTGACAGAGAGAGATCACAAGTAAGCAGAGAGGCAGGCAGAGAGAGAGGAAGGGAAGCAGGCTCCCTGCCAAGCAGAGAGCCCGATGCGGGACTCGATCCGAGGACCCTGAGATCATGACCTGAGCCGAAGGCAGCGGCGTAACCCACTGAGCTACCCAGGGGCCCTAAATTTTTTTTTTAAAAAAGTCAAAGAAAGCTTCAGACAAGGTTGAAGATCTGTGTAGGTCAAGGATAGAGTCGCCATTTGCTGAGATGGGAATCTGGGATGCAGGTTAGTTAGGAGTTTAACTTGGACCTATTAACTTTAATACATCCATGAGTCATAGAGATGCCACAGAGATGGCAGATAGGCAGGATTTGGGGTGAGTAGCTCTGAAGATAGAATTGGGGAGTTGGCAGTAGATGGATGGTATTTGAGGCCATGGTAATTGATGGAATCACTTGGCAAGTGAATACACCTGGAGAAGACAAGCATCCTGAGGCCTTAGGACTGAGTCCTGGGGCACCTCCCACTGTTGGAAATTGGAGAGGT
Organism: Mustela lutreola; assembly: GCF_030435805.1. Taxonomy (NCBI): domain Eukaryota; kingdom Metazoa; phylum Chordata; class Mammalia; order Carnivora; family Mustelidae; genus Mustela; species Mustela lutreola. The sequence continues at coordinate 105,877,668 of NC_081296.1, read as the reverse complement.
TCCACAAAAGAGATTTAGAAGATGCTAAGGAAGAGAACAAAGAGAGAATGAGAGAGATATCCCAGCAGCTAAATTAAAAAAAAAAAAAAAAAAGTATTGAGAAGGGAACGGTGAATTATTATGCAATCATTAAAAATAATGTATTTTAATCTTAATGTTACAGAAATAGGGTGATATAAGGTGAAGGGAAAAAAACTAGGGCTCCAAAGTACATAGAGCAAAGTGTTAATTTGTTTCAAAGAAACCTATGTAGGCATAGAAAAATAGAATGAAAGGAAGTATAGCAATGCAAACAGTTAATTCTAATTTTTACTAGAGGATGACGTTTGTTTTCTGCTCTTAGAGTAATTTCCAGGTTTTTGCTATGAACTTATATTTTAATAAATGTATATATGAGATTCATAAAATCATAATAGCAAAGAATTCAGCATTCAGTTTTTCAAAAGTTAAAAATATGTAACACTTGAAAAGACTTTTAAGCAAAACAGTAGAAACTGTTGATATATTATGTGGTTAAGTGGTTTTGCTTGATTTCAGTTTGCTTTTTTTCTCCCCCCAAAAAATCAGGAAAGTATTAAGATTTTTTTCACTTGCATTAGAATCATCTCTCCTCAGAAAGGAGCAGTATAATTAAAATAGCATCTGATTATTTTTAATTCACTTAAATAATCATTTCTACAGATATATAGAGGATGGGTTTCCATTTTCAAATGTTAGGGCTTCAGTAAAATAAGTCAGACAGAGAGAGACAAATACTATATGATCTCACGTCCATGTGGAATCTTAAAAAACCCTAAACTCCTAGAAACAGAACAGATTGGTGGTTACCAAAGGTGGGGATTGGAGGAGGTGGACAAAATGGGTGAAGGGGATCAAAAGGTACAAACTTCCAGTTATAAAATAAAAAAGTCATGAAGATATCATGTACATGAAGATACAGCACAGTGACTATAATTATTAATACTGCATTGTATCTTTTGAAAGTTGCTAATAGAGTAGATCTTAAAAGTTCTCATCTCAACAATAAAGAAAGTTTTAACTATGTAAGGTGAGAGATGTTCAGGAAACCTAGCGTAGGGAACATTTTTGAAGTATAGACATAAAGCAAATCATTATGTTGTATACCTTAAACTTCTACAATGTTATATGTTGATTATATCTCAGAAAAACTGGAAAATAAAATAAAATTTAAAAACCAAATAAGTAAATAAATAAATAGGAAAAAAAAGTTAGGGTTTCAATGTAACCTTAAATCTTAATAAGTCTATGTCCTGGTTTTCTCAGGTTAAATGAGCTTGATGGACCTTCCACGCTCCCCAGCATGGTTGTAAGACTATTGGAGTAAATTTAGTTGGTACAGACTGTGGTCTTGCCCCTTATCAGCGGCATTCTAAGAACCCCCTACCCCACCATGGATGCCTGAAACCACGGATAGTTTTGAATTCTATGGTTTTTCCTGTACCTATAGATACCAAAATTGAATTGACAAATTAGGCAGAGAGATTAACAACAACAATAATAAAGTAGAACAGTTACAACAATATACAGTAATAAAAGTTAGGTGAAATGTTGTCTCTCTCTCTCTCTCCCTCAAATGATCTCACGGCACTGGACTCAATCTTCTTTTTGTGATGAGAAATGATGATGAAAGAAGTGATGAAATGTCTGCGCCGTGAGATGCAGTGAGGGGAGTGACACAGGCCTTATGACATCCTTCGCTGGGGCCCACCACAGGCCTGGGGACAACACACACTACTTCCACACTGCGGTTGACCGCGGGTAAGTGAAGTCGAGGAGGGCAAAACCACAGATAAGGTGGGCTCCTGGAGGATAGTTGTGAGACTAGAGATGTGGGGAAATTCACCGGCCTCCTCTAGGTTGTGGCTTCAATACCAGCAGCCAATGCTCACAGCAATGGGGGACTTAAACCTGTCGATTGGCTATCGGTGCCCAGAAGTGGCCACACTAGCTCCACAGATGGTCTCAGAGGACACAGACCCTGCCTGGCCGGGGAAGGAGCTAATGGTTTCCAGCCAGACCCCAGAAGTGCCGGTTTAATTTCTGAAGTTGGTAGTGAGACAGGAGCCATGTTACCCTGTTATTAGCCCAGTGCAGCCAGCATTCAAGCTGAGTTCGGCCCAGCCAGAGGCCCTGCCTGGGCATGTGCTGAAAGCCTCTTTGAAGTGCAGAAAATAATATTTTATTTCTCCAAACACCACATGCAACTGAGGGCAGTCTGGACTCAGCAGGCCAAACGTTTTTTAAGCAGTTTATCACTGATCGTTTTAGCAAAAAGCAGGGCAGAGGAGAGAAGAGGTTGATGAGGAAAAGGGACAGAGGTAGTTATAAAGTTCCAAACACAGCCTTTTCCTCTGAAGTTAACTCCACGATAAAACACACACACGACACAGGAGCAAACAACACACAGAGCTGGCCTCTACTCTAGGGTTAGGAATAAGGCTGGGCTTATGTGGGATACGCTAGAAGCAGATGGCTTTTCATCCGGGAGCAGGGTAAGAAGCAGAAAGAGATAACCCTTTTCTGTCTCCTAAATACCAGGTGCCCCTAAGGAGGCATTCTCCCTACCTGGGAAAGAGAAAGCATCTGTCACGTGATTAGCCTCTTGCTGATATGCACGTGTGAGTTCACCAATCCGAGACCCGACTCACTTCCTATTTCTGTAAAATGTGGGCTAATCATACACACAGCCAGGGTGGCTGTGAGGGCGAAACACTGGATGGCCAGTGGGCTTTTTGGCTAACGTTCACTGTGTCCTGTCCACAAGGTCACTGCCCACGTTTCCAGGACCCTGTTACCTCTGTCTGTGGTTGTTCAAGAAGCATCGAGTTCCCTCCTCCCCACCCCGTGACCACCTCCCACTCTCCAACTCAGTGCTAGACCTTCAACCCCTTGACAGTAAGGGCAATCTGCTCTCCTTCCTCCTTCATCGTACTTCTCCCTCTGGCGGCTCCTTGCCGGCCCCCTTCCCACTTGCATTGCCCAGCCCTTGGGAATCCTGAACCAATCTGCAATTCCTCTTCCTAGAATCCCTCCCCAAGAGTTCGGATCACATGTGAAACAAGTTTAGCCATTGTGCAAATGAGTTCCGTGGCCAAGTTCCTAACACAGTCTGGTAAAAGCCAAGGGTGGGACTGGGAAAACAAAGTCAGCCTGACAACCCCACGGCGAGTAGGAGGGTAGGAAGGCTGTGTGATCCAGAGGGAAACACACCAGACTAGGAGTTGGACGACCTCTGGCCCAGTGCTGGAAGCGCTGTGGGTCACACATCTCACATCTGTGGGCTTTAGTACCCCCACAGAGGAGCAGGTGGGGAAGTCAGGACCAAATCAAGCATGGCAAAAAGAAGGCACAGGTGCCCTTGTGTACTCACCCCTCCCACATTCAAGGCAAACATCCTTGATCAGTCAGTCCTTCTTTCCTGCAGAACCCAGACTACACCCAGCACTCCAGGCAGCCACCGTCCCGTAACTGGAGTTGGCACGGGCGACAAAATCTCTTTGGTCCCCTTGAGCTACAGTCTAAAATCTCCCTTAGTATTTGAACATTCTCTGCTTCTGGGACATGAATTTCCTCAAAGTACAAATTTGCTGATTGATGAGCATCCCCAGAAAACGGGGCATCAGGGCTTCCTAGAATCAGCCAGACACAACTACAGCCTAGTACCCTCTCATACTGCAGCTCTGGGCAGACTCCGGGATGGAGGCCAGCATGCCACACAAAGGAAAACCGATCCTAAATGTAAGCCACATCGGGGTGAAGCTGGCCCCAGCCCGTGCCCATGCAGTGTGGGATGGCCCTTTAAGGCTCAACACTGACTTTTTCTTAGGATTTCCAAAGAACATATCCCATGAGCCCCATTTTGCCGTGGATAACCAGACTAATTCCACAGATTCTGCTGGGCTAAGTTTTTCCTTAGTTGCTAGCTTCAGTGTCTGCTTTGGCCTTCTGCCTTGCCTGTGAAGCCCTGGCCCAGTCTACTGTAGATTCCACACTCTGTGACCTTGACTCAACTCCATCTCTGCCTCCAGCCATCTTGGACTGACGTGGTACCCCTTTCCCCGCCAGACCCAGAACTGCCCTGGGTGGCCTCATCTGCCCTCGGCCTTACATCTGAAATGCAGCCTCGAAATGGAGTCTCCCCAGATGCAGCTGACTTCTCACCATTTTCCCCTTTGTCATGCAAGTGACACCTAGCTCTGGGCACCCCAGAAATGGTAACAACTCTCCTGGCCCTGCTGTGCCCAGGAAATAGTGTTACCTTTCCTCCTCAACAGCCTTCAATGCCATCAGTAACTCCATTTTCTTATCTACATTCCCTTACTTGGCTTCTCAGGACCTCTGTGACCAGCGAGTCCCACGTCCTTCCCAGTACATTCCTTCCCTGAAGCCATCCTGATCTTCCTACTGGGCCACTAGCCCCCAAGGCTTCTTCTACTCTGGGCTTCCAGACACCATGTTCCTCTGCCAGGAACTTCCTATCTTCTTTTTCAGGCCCCAAATCTACCAATTCTTCACAATCCCACTTACATCCAACCTCCTCTGTGAGCCTTCCCTAGCCTATGCCAGCCTGTTTTTCTCTAACATTTCACTTTTTGCACCCAGCAATCTAGTACTAAATTACATATTACTTCACAGAATTCACAAATGTTTCATCAGTGTCGGCCTTAACATCTCAACCAGTGTGAAAGTTTTTTGAGGGCAAGAAGCTGCCACATGACCTGAGGAGATCTCACTGGTAACATCACAGCAGATCAACAAACACAACAAATACTGAACACCCCTTCTATGACAGAATGCTTAGTAAATGCTTGCTAACTCTTGGTTCTAACCACTGGGCGAGTCTACTGAGATGTATCCCTCTAGTCCTTGCCAATTTATGTCCAATCCAGACCATAGCAGATCCTCCTGGTCCTGAATTAAAGAAAAGGTTAAAGTAAGACAGAGCCCAGGAAAGTATCTGCCTATTAGGCTTCAGCAGTGGTTTTGAAACTTTTAAGTATGAGGAGACATCTGGCATAGTTTCTAGAAGAGCAGATTCCCCAGCTGTATGGACACAGTCTCTGAATCACAGGGTCTGGGGAGAGACCTGAAACGTGCATTTTAATAAGTGGCCTAGGTAATTTGGAAGTTGACAGTTCATCACCCAGAGAAAAAATGGGCTACGTTTTCCAGAGACAATCTGCAGTGGGTGGGCAAAGTTGATTGGGGTGGCCTGTGGCTGAGAATTTCCTTAGCCTTTTCCTTGTTATGGTCTAACCGTGGTTACCAAATCTCTGAGACGCTCCGCCAAAAGACCATTTGGCCTCGAAGGATCATTTTTATCTGCAGTGATCTCCCTCCCAAAGGGCCTCTGCCTTTGGCCTGTCCTCACCGGAGGAAACCAGGCAACAAACCATGCTCACTTAACCAGTTGCAGTGTGGGGTTTACAGGCCTTTTTAACTCCTGCCCTGAATCAGAATGGAATTATGAATAATTTGTCTGAGGCCTGTCTCATCTTGTTTGAGTCTTTCTTCAGCTCATAGTTTTCGTTATTCGCCTTTCAAGCACTGATATGCCTGTTGACATTAACAGCTCCAAGTCTGGAGTACTACATATGCAGCCTTACACAGAACCTCGCTTCTCAGAGCTGACCTCTCAGTACGCTCTCATATTTATTACCCAACATGTCAGCAGGAAGGAAACAAGGAGGCTTTGGGACAGGCAGGGGGCAGAGGCTGGTAGGGTGCCTCAACTCCCTTAGGTCCTGCTGGTACCTTGGCTGAGTAACTCTACTGTGTGTCCTAACACGTTATATACAGATGCCTGAGGCCAAGTCATTTTTCACAATAACTTCTGAAGCATTATTAACACCCCTCCTGTTTATACATGGGGATTTTGCATGGTAAACAACTGTTCACAGAAAGAAGTGAAGTTAAAAAAACAAAAAACAAAAAACAAAACAAAAAAAACCTTGCCCCAAAGCAGATTTAGTTAAACCATCAGGTTCAAAAAGAAAGAACCTTGTATAAATGATCCTCTAAGCCTCACTTAGAATCTCTATTTCAAGAAAAGCTGGAACCAAACAGGAGAAACAGTCTCTTGAGATTTCCCCTGAGGCAGTGAATGCCCCCCACCGCCACCGCCCCGTGGCACCCCCAGGCACAAGAGACAGCCTAGAGCACCATCAGTGTTTCCTCAGAGACAAGAGAATGGAATCCAAGATGCTCTGAAGAATAATAAAAGTCACATGTTCTCTTGCTTCCTCCAAAACTTGATTCCCACCCTGGGGGTCACAATAAGCATGTGCAATGTTTACTGAAAAACTAATTCTCATTTTCTTGCAGGGGTTGGGGGGGTGGTATTGGAGAGCCAGGGGAGGGTCCCAGGGTAGGAAGAGCATGAGGAGATGGGAGAAAGGAAATGTGTATCTACCCATTTTTGCAGCTGGGCCTTTTCATCAGCCTTCACACTGGACCCTTGCTGCAGGCCCCTAGTCAAGGCATCACAATGGTCTCTGTGGCTTGTGTTCAGGTCTCTTCAACTCACCCCAAACCTTAGGAGAGTCACCTATCGGACAAGTGAATTCATTGAACTTCACTAAGCCCCTTTTAAATCATGATTCCCCCTTTGAAATAATAGCACATTAAAGGCTATTGTTTGGCATTAAAGTTCAAAATGCATTCCCTTTTATCACCATTCAATAAAGGGTCAGATATCGAGTCAATAAACCAAAGAGAAGAGCCCCCACGTGGGAAAGGGCAGTCAGGTGGGTTCTGTGGGCTCATGCCAGACCGTAGAGTACAGCTATCAGGAGTAGGGAGAGGCAGTAGGGGCAGGGGTGAAGGGCCTGGGGTCTAGGGTGAACCAGCCTGGGTGCACGCCCTGTCTCTATCACCCCTACCCATCTCACCTTAGACAGCTGACTTGACCGCCCATGCATTAGTTTCCTCCTCTGTGAGGCGGCAATACTCATAGGAACTACTTTAGGGGATTGCTGTGAGTATTAAATTAATTACTTACATAAAAATACTCAGTAGATGTGTCATAAGGGCTTGACAAATGTTATTACTGACTTATTATTATTTTTAGCAAATTATTACTGACTCATAAAATCAATGTAGGATTTAGTCCTCATGATGGGTACCTTCTGAAAATGTTAAAGGCGACATTGGCAGCTTCCTGACATGGTGAAACAGGCAGTGTGACTGGGCTGGGGCACAGTATTCACAGCCCACCATCCCCCTGCCCCCCGTCATGCTCAGACTGTCTAAGGGAAACATGCTATGGAAGTATCTCTTGATCTCCCACCTTGGCAACGTGAGCAGAAAGCCTTTCTCTACTCGTGCTCAGTTTTCATTTCCTGAAAGAATAAGACCTTCTCTGAAGGTCTTAAGTGTGGAGTTCTTAGGGCACCTGGGTGGCTCAGTGGGTTAAAGCCTCTGCTTTCAGCTCAGATCATGATCCCAGGGTCCTGGGATCAAGCCCCACATCGGGCTCTCTGCTCAGCAGGGAGCCTGCTTCCTCTCTCTCTCTCTCTCTCTCTGCCTGCCTCTCTGACTACTTGTGATCTCTGTCTGTCAAATAAATAAATAAAATCTTTAAAAAAAAGAAAAAAAGTGTGGAGTTCTTACCTTGCAGAACAAATCTGCTAAGAAAACAATTAACAGTTCACACTAATAAAGTACCTACCTTAAGTTCTTAAGTATGTGTTATATTCATTATCTTATTTTCTCCTCACAACAACTCAATGAAGTGGGTCCTATTTCCATCTCCATTTTACAAAGGAGGCTGAGACATAGAATAGTAACTTGCCCAAGGTCAGCAGTTCACCAGGAGTTGAACTCAGGGTTTTCAAATCTAGTGCCTTTGCGACAAAGCTATTTCTCACCTTCATCTACCCTCTCTCCTTCAGACTCACCAAAGTTTTTCATTTTTTTAATGGCTATTTGTTAAGAAAGCCAAATGGACAATGAAAACTGTTAATAAACATTCATCTTAGCAAAGTTGTATCCAGGACTTAACTATGTACCTTGTTACAAATTATTCTACTAAGGGCAGAGATGAAGGGCAGGGGGTGGGGGGGGGGGGCTGGGCAGCAAGGAAGACATCCAGCCTCCACCCCATGAATGTTCAGTCTGCTTGATGGCAGGAGGTATGAGGGAGAAAGGCCATGTGAAGTAAAAGTAGCAGGATCATGATTTCAGGGTCATAAGATCGAGCCCAGCATTGGGCTCTGCACTGAGCATGGATCCTGCTTAAGATTCTCTCTCTCCCTCTCCCCTTCTCTCTCCCTCTCCCTCTCTCTAAATACATATATATATGGAAGGGGGGGAGGAAGAGGAAGGGTACAGCAGGTATGGAAGGGTGATGGGATAATATGACCTCACAAGAAAGGTCAGTGTGACTTCTTGGCTTTTGTAGCACACTGAGGAAACTGACACTCAGAGCCCTTAAAGAGTTAAACCTCGAACACTCAGCAAGCCGCAGCAGAGGTAAAAGTCTGCACCTACAACTCTGAAGCCCACGCTCTCCCCATTGCATCATACATCTCCCTCAGCCCAAGGAGGTGTTGAAGGCCATGTCCTGAAGAGCCTTAATGTCACCCTAAGGAGCTTGGGCTTTCTTCTCTAATGGGTGGAAGTATACACAGTGCCCCCTCGGCTCTAAATTTAAAAGCCTCAGCCAGGAATTTCTGAACAGGAAGCAAATCCCACTGGTTTCCCTCCAGGCATCCATATGTACCCCCAACCCCCCAGGGCGTCCAGTGAGCCAACTAACAATTTCTTTCTTTTATGCAAACACGGCAGCTGGGTTAGCTGCACCTGCAGCCCCTGCTGGGTCACACACGATAAAAGGATCAAAGCCTGGAATATGACTTCAGACTATAATTTAAGTTAATTAAGATTTTTTTAACCTAAATTACATTTTAACATTTCATAATAGAGCTGTCAAGATTCTATCTATCAAAACTCTATCAAGCAAACAAAAGAGGATAATTATATTTTCAGACACAGGCAGTCATCACTCCACTTGGTTTCTTATAAAAAGACTCCCATCTTCCTTCACATTCTCATTTTCAAATGCTCTTTCTCTTCCTTACCCACCCTCAGAATCTGAGACTATGCACTCTTAAACAAGTGGAAAATAAACCAAAGGAATGTATAACTCAGGGAATGAAAGTGTTTCTCAGAAGCAGCAACTCTAATTAGAACTGCATCTAAAGGAAGTGTCTCTTAGATGGTCCGAGCATCCTGTCTCACTAAATAGACTCTGATTGGGGGGTGGAGGAAAAGCAGGATATTAAACTCCTCAAATCAAAGAGAACAATGAAGAAATGACAAGCTTCCTACTAGAAGCTGAATTTGCTTTTATCCTGTCCCATTAAGATAGGAGGTCTGGGGGTGCCAGGGTGGCTCAGTGGGTTAAAGCCTCTGCCTTCAGCTCAGATCATGATCCCAGAGTCCTGGGATCGAGCCCCACGTGGGGCTTGCTGCTCAGCGGGGAGCCTGCTTTCCCCTCTCTCTGCCTGTTTGCCTGCCTACTTGTGATCTCTCTTTCTGTCAAATAAAGAAACAAAATCTTAAATAAATAAAAAAAAAAAAAGACACCAAGGGAGGAAATACTGACTGTATTGGGTATTGTTGGATGTCCCCTACTCATCCACTTCACCTTCACCCTTGAACATAATGAAAGGATCATGCTGTTAGGGCAAAAATGACCTTATTAATAATCTCACTCACTCTCTGCCAGTTGGTTTGATTCAGGACTGGGTAGGTACACAGTCCTCAGCCAATCAGTGCATGCGATCCCCCCCCCAGCCCCCCTAGCCCCCCCCCCCCCCCCCCCCCGCTTTCCCTCACCCCCCCCTCCCGGCCCCCCACTGCTGCAGTCTAAAATAGACCATGATCCTTCTTCCTGGAAAAAGAAAGCCCCATGCACCAAAGCTCAGGTAGAACTTAGGGGAGACAGGGGCACTGACTGAGAGTTCCCAGCAGACTGGTTAGACATTTAGGCTTTGGAGTAGGACAGAATTGAGTTCAAATCCTGACTTGAGTGCAAATCTGAAACTGCATTACTTGGGGTCGCCTGATGCAACCCTTCTGATTTCATTTTATTCCTCTATAAAATTAGATTAATGATCATGCCTACTTCGTAGGGATGTAAAAATTGAATAAAACCATGGATGTCTAGAGATTAGCATGCTGCATAGTCACAGCCCAAATACTCTGACACAGAGCAAGGAGGAATAGTCCTTCAGGGGCTCCAAAGAGAGGGCCCTTTAGGTAAACAGCCATGTCAAATGTTCGCATATGCGCAAAGGCGATGCCCCACCTACTCAAACTATGAAGCGGTTGATCAGGAATTGGTCTGGGAAAAGCTGACCTCTGGGGAAAGATTTAGGCAATACACAGCTTTCTCATCTGAAAAGTACCTTGACAATGCTCAGGATGATTGTGGACCCAATGAGGGGGAAAAAAAAGAGTTGATCCTCCTAAGGGGGGATGGGGAAGGTTTTGTTAACTGCGACGTTAAAAAAAGGGGGGGTGGGTAAAGAAAGATCTGCTCATCTCCTATAGACTTTTGGAATCCTGAAAGAACAAAAAGTAGCAATTTCCCACTCCAGCTGGGCAGAAGTGACGCATTGCACTGTCCTTTACAGGCCAAACTCCGAAGTTTCTTTTAAAAAGGAGAGACCCTATTTACCCCAAAAATACAGATGTCGTGAAAAGAAGGGCCATCTGTACCCCAATGTTTATAGCAGCAATCGCCACGGTCACCAAACTATGGAAAGAACCAAGATGTCCTTCAACGGACGAATAGATAAAGAAAATGTGGTTCATATACACTATGGAGTATTATGCCTCCATCAGAAAGGATGAATACCCAACTTCTGTAGCAACATGGACAGGACTGGAAGAGATTATGCTGAGTGAAATAAGTCAAGCAGAGAGAGTCAATTATCATATAGTTTCACTTATTTGTGGAGCATAACAAATAGCATGGAGGACATGGGGTGTTAGGAGAAGGGAGTTGGGGTAAATTGGAAGGGGAGGTGAATCATGAGAGACTATGGACTCTGAAAAACAATCTGAGGGGTTTGAAGTGGTGGGGAGGGAGGTTGGGGTACCAGGTGGTGGGTATTGTAGAGAGCACGGATTGCATGGAGCACTGGGTGTGGTGAAAAAATAATGAATACTGTTATGTTGAAAATAAATAAATTAATTTAAAAAAATAAAGTATTAATACATAAAGGCATTTTCCCATTTTTTTCTGATTTTTCAGAAATTATTTCTGAGAATTATTTCTCAGAAATATATTTTTAATATATTTGTTGTTTAATGTACTTCAAGATAAAAAATAAATTTAAATTTAAAAAAAAAAAAAAAAAGGAGAGACCCTGTGCTTCATGGGCATGGCTACTCCATCCAACCCCTGTCTCTGCTGTTCCCCTCACGCCCTGCCCACCTCTAGCACCAGCAGGCCCTACCCCATCCTGAGGGTTTTCCCAATGCTCACATACTGGCAGAATTCTTCAAATACATCCCCTTGATTTATGACTTAGAAATATCAGCAAAAATGGAATATCCAGGGCAGAATAAGGAAGAGCACCACCCTGGACCATTTTAGAGCCAACATGACCCATCTGCTTGATCTTCCACTGTGGTCCTCTATTTCTACCTTTTACTACCTAATTTTTCTTTCTGCATCAAAACTTTCCTTCCTTTTCCACTCCATTTTCCTAAGTAGGCCAGTCGCAAATAAGCACTTTTTGGAGAATGAATGCAATCCCATCATTGATTTCCTGCATTTTTTGCAGTTACATAGACCTCGGAGCAAGTCCCAGTGAGATGGCCCTGTGTGAATGGACCCTTCCCCACCAACAGGGGGTCAGAAAGACTGGGCTGGGAGGAATTATGTCCCATTAAATCAAATATCCCATCAAATCAATTCCTTCCTATGAATCTCCTCCCTCAAGACACCCTCAGAGCTCCAGGTGGGTGTGTGTGTGTAAAGTAGGGATCACGAATTAACAAGAAGTTAAAAGCTGTTCTAATACCCCACACCACAGCCAGTGAGTGATGACTCAGTGAGAAAGTTCTTCTCCCTCCTAGAAACAACTGAGACCAGGAAGGCAACAGGGAAGAAATGCTGACAGGGACTCACAAAGCCCACTGCAGTTTGGTAAAGCACCAAGCCAGCCTGCATGCCTTATGGAAAAGGAGAGCTGATGCAACCACAGTTGGCACTGACAATGGCCAAGCCACAGCACCGCTGATGACAATCGCCACTCTGGAGAAACACCACAGGCTGCTGCAGAGGCAGCAGCTGGCTCACTGAGGAAAATATAAGTCATGGCTGACTGACAGGAGGGGGGTTGGGCCACCCTCAGGGAGCAGCAGCATTATCTGCTGTACACCAAAAGCTCAGTCTGAAAGCAGACATTCAAGGAACTCTGGGCAAGCACTTGAAGAAGCAGGATTCAACGACTATGAAGATTTTAGACAAAATCCTTGGAGATTTTTGTAAATTGATGAGCGCCTCATATGAACCTTTTCTTAAAATGCAAGATGAATGGATGGAGAATGGAAAATATTAATGCATCAAAATATTAATGGGCTGTAAAATCAGCCCCCAGGGTGAGGTGGGACTGGGCATTTCCTCCACGGTTGCTTTCCTGCCGACTACCTTGAAAGGAAAGAAGATAAACAGGTGATGGAATTTCCACTAGACCCAGCTAGCACTAAGAAAAACCCTCCTCCCTTTGGGTTCTGATGACCCAGATTGAGGAGAGGGTGTCACATCTGGTCTGGGCCAGTGGTTAAGAAGCCCAATCACGTTCCAGTTTGTGTAGCGTGGGTTGGCATCAAAGTATAAGCAGCAGTACCTTTCCCAAGCCATATGAAACAACGGCCTTCAGGTTTAGCCTTCTTGAAGAGATGGTCCAGATCTGATCCGTCTCCTAGCCAAACACAGGATTATGGGGGCCGGAGAAGAGGGGGGCTCTGGGAACACTCAACTACTTGGAGGATACAATGCCCATGTCTTTTCTGTAGCAGGTAACTTGACAAAAAGCTGAAGAGAACATCCCCAGCTCTTGTCTTCCCATCCCTACAGCTGCATGCTCCTTCCCATGGCTCAGCCTTCACTCCTGAAGGAGCTCATGCTCCCAGAGGCTGGGCATAGTAGAAAACATAATAAAGAGATTGTGATGCCAAAAAAATAAAAATCATGAAATAAAATGTATGATAATCCTTCTGCAAGGCTGGTTATTCCCACTTTTTAGAGAAGAAATTGAGGGGAATCTGGGTAGCTCTGTAGGTTAAGTTTCTGACTCTTGATCTCAGCTCAGGTCTTGATCTCAGGGTCATGAGTTCAAGGCAAGCTGGGCATGGAGCCTACTTAAAAAACAAACAAACAAACAAAACAAACAAATAAAATTTAAAAAAAAAGAAAAGTAAAGAAGAAGGAAATGAAATAGAGAGACTGCTGTGCTGAAGCTCAGAGCAACTAATGTTTCCTCCAGATAGCAAGTATGCAGTAAATAACCAATTCACAAAGAATTATTGATATGCTCAGCACTGGGCACTATTCTATCACCAAGGTACTCAAGTGGAAAAATCTTTTTCTGACCTAAACCTCCTTTATTTCTCACCCTACAGCTCTCTAATTCCTACTAAAACTGTCCTCACCTCCTCTGGGCCTCCATTCTCTAGATCCTTCTCTTGTGTCCTCATCCATCAGTGTCCTTCAGGCTTCCTCTGCTCCCTTCCCAGCCTGGACCTATCAGAAAGGACTTTAGCAGGGTTTTCCCCTGAACCTTAGAATTACTCACTCATAATCTACCTCCTGAGTGGCCAGATTTCCACTCATCAAATCAGAGATACTCTCACTTTTCCTCCTCCCCATTCTATAGCTGCCAAGGGATGTGGGACAAAACACCAAAGCACACAGTTTACATCCCATTTGTCCATTCTCTCTAAACCCTGCCTGAGTCCTCATTCCTTCTTGACAACCTTTTCCATTGACTTTTCCTATCTCCACATGCCACTTCTAACAGCACTGTTCTCCTCAGACACATGTGACTGCCTTCACTTGAGAGACAAACTCATTTATTATTCTGAGAAGATTGGCAGGTCATTGCTTTACTCAAAATTCCCCTGTATTTTTTTACTACAGTTTCGGCCTCTCTCCTATTTCCGAGAAAGAGGTATTCCTCTTCTTTTCTATAAAGTTATCCCTAGGCTCCTCATCTTCCAGCTTCTCACCTACTCCAGGATCTGAATCTATCAATTTTGTCCTCTCTCACTCAGGACTTACCTCTCTGCTGCTACTATGTCCCCCTTTGCAAGATATACATAACTTTCCTGAAACCATACTTCAGCTGTTCCTTGTAGGGATGCTTAAACCAAGTGGGGACACAGAAGTCCCACAAGAAGAAAAAAAAAAAAACCCTGCTGATAGAGAGCTCAAAATAAAGTATTAAAATCCACAAAAGAAATGAATAAATCACAAAGAGGGAATGCCAGTGGATATGTGGATATAATATGTAAATGGAATTATCATTCCATGTTTCTGACACAGACTACAAAATCTATATATGTAAGATGATTAAGATATTTTTAAAAGAATGGAAATCATAAATAAAAGTATGAAAAATGATAGATTTTTTTTTAAAGCTCTTATTCATTTATTTGAGGGGGGGGGTAGAACACAAGCATGAGCAGGGGAGAGGGACAGAAGGGGAGGAAGAAGCAGACTCCCCACTGAGCAAGGAGCCTGATGCGCGGCTCGATCTCAGAACCCCAAGATCATGACCTGAACTAAAGCAGACACTTAACCAACTGAACCACCCAGGTACCCAAAGGATTTTTTTTTTTTAATGGAAACTTTAGGAATGAAAAATACAGTGTTAAAAATGAAAATCTTGGGGCACCTGGGTGGCTCAGTGGGTTAAAGCCTCTGCCTTCAGCTCAGCTCAATCCCTGCATCGGGCTCTCTGCTCAGCAGGGAGCCTGCTTCCCCCTCTCTCTCTCTGCCCGCCTCTCTGCCTACTTGCAATCTCTGTCAAATAAATAAAATCTTCCAAAAAAATGAAAATCTCGAGAGATACAACAGATTTAATAGGTTATAAGAGAATGTAAGATGATTGGTAAATAGATCTAAAGAAATCATGCAGAATATAGCACAGAGAGAGATAAAGAGACAGGAAATGTGAAGTCAGTATGAACACTAGAATGTGGAAGCCCAATATGCATCTCCAGAAAGAGAGAAAAGCCAGAATAAATTCAAGCTGGATTTGAAAAGACAATGGTTAAGATTTTTTTTTTCAAAACTGAATGTTTAATTCCTTAGAATGAAAAACTACCCAAATGCTAAAGAGGATAAATAAAAATAAATCTACCAGGAGACACATGGTGGTGCAGAATTTCAAAATCAATAGAAAACCTTCTGAGCAGAGAAGAGACAAATTACCTACAAGGGAATGACAGCCAGGCTGGCAGCCAACTTACTAGGAGCAATAGCATATTCCACAGGAAAATGAAACAGTATTTTCATACCATTGGGAGAAAATAACTGTCAACCTAGACTCCTACACCTGAGAAACCCAAAATTCAAGAAGGAGAGAGCAGGAAAAAAAAAAAAACGCATAGACAATGACAAGGAAGCATTTGTCGCTCAGAGATCCTTGCTGAAACATCTGCTAAAACCATAGCTCACGAAGAAAGAAATGTAGTCCAAAGCAAAGGAGCAAGGTACCGAATGGTATAATGAATGCCAATCTCTGTGTCTAGAGTAATCAATCTAAGTAAATTTGCCTATAAAGAAAACAATAATAATATGACGGCTAACAGGAAGTTGGAAACAAGATAGAAGAAATTAGTAGGCACTGAGAACATGAAAATGGGAGAAGAGTAGCGTTTGAAAAGTGGGAGCTTCCCACTCTGCTAGGTGAAATCAGCTAGCCACAGAATGACAAATATATTGTGATTCCACTTCCATGGGGTCCTGAGAGTAGTGAAAATCATAGAGACAGAAAATCATAGAGACAGCAAGGAGAGTTGTTTAATGAATACAGACTTCCGGTTTGACAAGACGTGTCCATCCTGGACAGGGATGGTGGTGATGGCAACACATTATGAATATATTTAATACCACTGAACTGTACATGTCAAAATAGTTAAGAGGAAAAAAACAAAACAAGACAAAACCGAGAGGGAGACAAACTGTGAGAGACTCTTAATAAGAGGAAACAAACTGAGGGTTGCTAGAGGAGAGAGTTAGGGAGATGTGGTGGCCATTAAGAGGGCTCGGGATGTAACGTGCACTGGGTGTTCTATAAGACTGATGAATCACTGACCTCTACCTCTGAAGCCAATAATACATTACATGGTAATTAACTGAATTTAAATAAATAAAGAAACAAAACAGAGGATCATAGGGAAAGGGAGGGAAAAATAAATCATGATCAAATCAGAGGGGGAGACAAATCATAAGAGACTCTTAATCATAGGAAACAAACTGAGGGTTGCTGGAGGGGAGTGAGTAGGGGAAAGGGATGACTGGGTGATGGACATTAAAGAGGGCATGTGACGTAGTGAGCACTGGGTATTATATAAGACTGATGAATTACAGTCCTATACCCCTGAAACGAATAATACATTATATGTTAGTTAATTGAATTTAAATTAAAAATGTTAAAAAATAAAAGTTAGAGGCGCCTGGGTGGCTCGGTGGGTTAAAGCCTCTGCCTTCGGCTCAGGTCATGATCCCAGGGTCCTGGGATCTCAGCCCTCATAGGGCTCTCTGCTCAGCGGGGAGTCGGCTTCCCCCTCTCTCTCTGCCTGCCTCTCTGCCTACTTGTGATTTCTGACGGTCAAATAAATAAATAAATAAATAATCTTTTTAAAAAATTAAATATACGTGAAACATTCTAGGGAGGAAACAATAGTTAAGATGGTGTATTTAACATGAGGTGTATGTTACCACAATTTTAAAAAAAGTGGGGGGGAGTGAAAGTCCTTACACTGTTTGGGAAGTGTTCACTTTATACTTACGCATTGATGGCAAAATTTAAAGATTACCACTAACAGAAACAAGAAATATAACTTCCAACTTATAAAAAGGGGAAAAAATAAAAAATCAAATGTAAGGACAAAAGGAGCAAAAAGTACAGCAAAGAGAAAGGAGAGTAAGACAAAAACAGAAAATCAGACAGAAGAAAAAAGTTCCAAATATACCAGTAATAAATGGAATAAAAACATTAAAACCACTGGTTATAAGATGGTCTCGGACCGGCACTTTTAAAATTCCAACTGAATGATATTTGCAATAGATGAAAAAAGAAACATTTATCAGGCAAATAGTAGCTGCAAGAAAGTCAGTGGAGCCTTATTAGTACCAGGCAAAACAGAATTTAAGGCAAATAGAATTATTCATAAACAAATTAAATGAAAAGGAATTTGGGGGTGGTGGGGAGGAGAGAGAGAATGAGCCTCGTTCTGTTATGCTGAGCAATATGGTCTCAAAATAAATAAAGCAAAAAGCCACAAAGTTTCAGGAATAAAAAGGAAAATCATAGGGAGCAATTCCAATATGCCTTCCCAGAAAGTGATAAATCACCCAGACCAAAAATTGATAAGACACAGAAGATTCAAATTACAATTATCAACATTGACCTAAAGGCAATATAGAATCCTGAATCCCCAAAGTGCAACAGGAAGACATAATTTTGAAACAATGGAACAAACCATATATCCAAATAATTTGCATTAACAAAGAAGTCACTGTAGAAATCATTAGCATAACCTGCTAATACATATAATACATCTTATATATATATTAGCTAATATATATAACAACATCAATATATATGTATATGAATATTTATATATGATGAGCTAAGCATTCAATAAGTCAGAAAAAGGAAAGATGAATGAATACAATAAAGACAACAGGAAGAAACAATAGAAAGGAATGAAAATCGAAATGGCAAATCGAATAGACTATTTTCTGGTTAAGACTGGCCTGGAAAAAGAGACAGTACAAATTAATCAAGGGTAGAAGTAGAAAGGATAATTATTTCAAATGTACTAGCAATTGAAGAAATGATATGAGTGAATGCATAGATCCAAATTTTTTGAGATCTAAATTTATAATTTTTAGTAAAATTTGTCAATATTGACTCAACAAGAAATAAGAAGTTTAAATATATCCATGTATTTTTTAAACAGCAAAAATGTATCCATATATATTCCAAGGCCTGATGATTTTTATTTTAATTTTATTTATGATTTTTATCACCAAAGTTTCAGTGAACATATATCCTAATCCTATATAAGCTATATTGGAGAGTAAAATGAGAGAGAAATTTCTCAGTCTCCCTTTAGATACCATCATAATCGTGATACCGAAACCACACAAAGAATTTCTGAGGACTAATAGCAATGGGAAGCAGAATAGCAGTTGACATACAGTGAATGTTTACAAAGCACTGGGAACTATTCTAAAAGCTTTACTTGAGGGGCACCTGGGGGCTCAGTCAGTTGAACTTGGGACTCTTGATCTTGACTCAGGGCATGATCTCAGGATGGTGAGACTGAGCACAGCACTGGTTTCTGCGCTCAGTGCTGAGCCTGCTTTTCCCTCTCCACCCCCTCTGCCCTTTCATTGGCTCATGCTCTCTCATTCTCTCTAAAATAAATAAATAAAATCTGTAAAAGCTTTACTTGATTATTTTGTTGGTATCTGTGTATTAGGTGTTACTGTTAACTTCATTGGAAGAAGAGGCAGAACAGAGGGCTTGTGTGATCTGCCTACATTAAGAGTCAGAAAGTGATAGAACAAGAGTTCAAACTCAGCACAACCTTACTGCACAGCCTGCAGTCTTAACCATCAGGCCATATTCCCTCCCGTTTGCGTCTGTGTTCCAATAAGCAAATATTAAAGAATGAACACCAGATAAACATATGTGCAGAAAATAAGTATTAGCACATCTAGTCAAGCAATTTCTATAAAACTGGAAACCCACCCATGATTTTAAGAGTTAGAAAACTAGCAATCGGGGTGCCTGGGTGGCTTAGTCAGTCAAGTGTCTGCCTTTGGATCAGGTCATGGTCTCTGGGTCCTGGAATGGAAACCGGCATAGGGCTCCCTGCTCAGCAGGGAGTCTGCTTTGCCCTCTCACTCTCCCTCTGTGTCCTCCCTCCACTTCCCCTCTGTCTCTCAAATAAGTAAATAAAATCTTAAAAAAAAAAAAAGAAAAGAAAAGAAAACTAGGAATAGAAAGGGAATTTCCTTAATTTGATAAAGGGCATCCACTTAAAGGATACATTTTATGGTGAGAATTTGATTTCCCATTACATTCCTGAAAAAGAAACAGACCTCCATCCCTGTTTCTATTCAACATTGTACTGGAAACCATATCAAGTAAAATAGGTCATTTAAAAAATGAGATGCATAAGGATTAGAAAGAAAAATCCCGATTTTCAGACTATATTATTATATACATAGAAAATTCAAGAAAATCTCCAATATTAGAATGGAAAAAGATGCTTCGAAAGACTCTGAGATAAAAGATGAATAAAAAAAATTTTGAACTCTTGTTGTATTCATAATATCCAAAAAATATACTCACTCAATAAAAGTTTCAGTATTCAGGCACTGAACTGTATACTGGAATAACATGTATAAGACTTCCATTGGAAAACTTGAGCTTTCCTGAAATATAGGAAAGAAAACCAAATAAATGGAGAGATATGTCATCGTGACAAGACTTAATATTCTATAGGGATAAATTTCTCCAAATTAATCTATACATTTAGTAAAAGTGCAGTCAAACCCTAAAATAACTTTGATTGGAATATGACAATATGATTCTAAAATTAATATAAAAAAATCACAGGAACAAGGATACCAATTTTAAAGAAGAAAATAAAGCATAGCATTAGCCCTAAAGGATATCAAAATCTATTTTCAAGTTACACAAAGTGAGAGAGCAAGTTCTTGGCATAAGGAGCCCCCGAGAGGTGGGGTGGGACATCCCCCCAGGGGACACAGCTTTGCAGGCCCTGCACTGAAACACACCTACTATCAGCTTGATCTTGTTAAATGAAAAAGTTGAATTCTCTGCTCCCCTCCATGAAGAGCTCCTAGAGAAAACAGAAAATGCATTCACTTTCATTGTCTGGACAATGTAAATGGCTTTTTGGCAATCGTTTGTAAAACAGAATATCATATAGTAGAGTCTTTCAGAATCCCACGCAGAATGGGCAGCCTTATCAGGAGACAAAACAGGAGTTGAGATCTGCCTTGGCTGGGCAGGAAGAGACACTCGAGAGAAGAAGGCCAAGCATGGTGACCTTAAACGGCCTTCATTAATAAGAGGGGGTACACTTCAGAAAATCAACATGAGCCATTGGCCACAAAGTAATCCTGGGGTGAAGGGCAGTGGCCTTAATTACACTCCTTGCAAGGCAGAATCAGTCTTTTCATTTTTTCTGCTCTCACTCTCTTCTCTTCAAATATCAGGAAGAGAAGACATGGGGATGATCCCTTCCCTGAGGCTGAAAAGTAATAGTGAACCAAATTAGGGCAAGAACTCAGTTTATTTTGGGCATGAATATTAACTGGAATCTATGATGGATGAGAGCTCTTATTTCTTTCTTTCAGTGGAGTGATTCATAACAGCTAAGACAGGGCTATCCCCAAATACAGAGGGATGTCTTTAGTCCCTTCTCTTGGAAAAGACCAATAATCAGCATTTCTCAATCTTAGAGCCTCCCACCCCCAACCCCAGCAACACACATACACACCATATACTCTCTACTTTTCATCTAAGGAAACCAAACTGCCCTCAGCTATGAATCCATAGTTCGCACTGATTTCAGCAGGAATTGTGGGCAGGGCTTTGGGAACCATAACGTGACCCATGTCCTATTAATCAGTCCTACACCATAGGAATGGAATTTGAAATTAACAGAAGGGTCCTGTGCTCTAACCATCTGCTCATTGACTTCAATTCCTTCACATGAAAATGAGAGCAGCCAGAGGGCTGGTTGCTTGTTAGCAAGACTCCTACTTCCAGCCTAGACCCCCATCTTTTTGTGCTTCCACATAAAAGAAAAGCATTGGTCAATATTCCCTCTCTCCAGTGTCTTTACTATATGGCTGCTCTTTGATTAGGCTTTTGAGGTCAGAGGACCCCAGCAGCCTCCCCCAGCCCACTTGGAAAAGAAGTTCAGTGTGTGGAAATGGACCACTCCACTGCAGGACTCAAGACCAAATAAAGCAGGAAGTTGACCCACAAAGCAGACAGCCTCCTTTCTGAGGAACAGTTCTCAGTTCAGAAATGTGAAGGTTAACATAGGTAAGGCAAGAGCCTGGGAGAGCAAGAGTAAGGGGAAGGAATGAAAACTATTCACTGAGGTTGTAAGGACACAGGCCATCCCATAACTTGAGTTGCTCCTCTTGAGTAAAGCTGGTATCACTCCATCAAATCCAACATATGAGCTCTGGTTTGCTCAGGTCTCAGGGTTTCACACAATGAGCAGGAAATACTGGCATTTGATGAGTCATTCATTGCTTCATTCTGCATTTTACTGAGCGCTATAAACCAGGTACCATGTGAGACTCTGAACAACCCAGGAGGGAAAAGAAACATAATTGCTATGCAGTGTGATCCGTGACCAGATGAGATGTGTTTGTGATGCTGGGGAAGGGTGCAGACAAAGGTGTCCCCAGGAGAGTGGCTTATGAGGGTGGGAGGGGGTGTCTTGAGTGATTAGTGTATAGGGCGTCTTGGTGATGCCTCCCCTGGATCTTTGGTGTGTTTCCCCTTCACCAAAAACATTCCCAGAGCTTTTGGTATCACCATAAAGATGAATCTTCCATCTGTTTTTGAAGCGTTTCATTGTACCAAAATGAAACAATGATCCTAGTAAAAGATGCAACATTTCTATGAAATTAATAAACTATCCTGAATATTTTTCAGCGGCTTTTTTAAAAACATTTTTTAAAAAAAAACATTTTTAATCACAAAAGTAATACCTGTTTTCTATACAAACTCTGGAAAATACAGAGAATGTAAAGGAAAGGTAAAAATTACCAAGAATCCAGGTATTAGAAAAAATACTATCACTGTTTCGGTATTTCATTTTATTTTCTCTGAACAGACTTTTTTGTTTGCTTTGGTTTGTGCAGAACTGGGATCACATACTGTACACATAATTTTTTAACTTTTTTTAACTTAACATTATATTCTAAGCAATTGCCACACTTTTAAATACTATTTGAAAATAATACTCTTAATAGCTAGAAAATGTTCTATCATATGGATGGGCCACAATTATTTCAACTATGTCTCCACTGGTGGAAATTTACATCACATCCGTTCTTTTGCTCTCCATGCTGCAATGAACATAAATCTATCTGTGCATCTATAATATTTCCTTACAACAAATTTCTAAAAGAACAATAACTGAACAAAGGTCATGCATATATTTAGGATTCTTGCTACTTGTTGCTGAATTTCTCTCCAGAAATGTAGAAATAGTATCTACTATCTAGTGAGTATTTAAAAAACATATATTTGGGGCTGACAGTCAGTTAAGCATCTGCCTTGGCTCAGGTCATGATCCCAGGGTTCTGGGCCCAAACCCCGAATAAGGCTCCCTGCTCAGGGGGGCGTCTGCTTCTCCTTCTCCCACACCTGCTGCTTGTGTGTGTCAAATAATAAATAAAATATTTAATAAATAAATAATAAATATATATTAATCAATGAATAATTAAATTATTTCTACCATTCTCCATAATATTCTTGCTACAAATTGCCACACTTGAACAGCAGGAAACTACATAAGCTTTATGGGAATGAAAAAACTATTGAATTGGGGAACTAATAAACTAATAACATTTTAATTACTTCTTAAAAGAATAGACCAAGAAGTATTTCTAAAGTTAAGCTATATATTTATCTGATAGAAAGTTGGGTAGCCAAAATAATATTACAGAAGAATAATTATTGTTATAGGAAAATGTGAACTATGTATCAAAAGTAGTCTCCAAAGTCGTAAGTGTATGATCCCATTTTTGTAGAATATATATGTGTGTGTATACATACATAATATATATGTATATTATATTGTATATAGCATTAGAAAACCAAACAACAAAATATTAACAGTAATTCTTTCTGTGTGCTGCATTATGGGTGATTTTTTTTCCCCTTTCTGTGGGTGTGTGTTCTAACTCTTGTGCATTAAGCATGTATTACTTTTTTTGAGAGAGAGATAGAGAGAGAGAGCACATGCCTGCTTATGTGAGCAGGGAGAGGCAGAAAGAGAAAGAGAGAGGGAGAGAGAGAATCCTAAGCAGGCTCCATCCCCAGTACAGAGCCCAACACAGGGCTCAAGCTCACAGCCCTGAGATGATGATCTGAGCCAAAATCAGGAGTTGAACACTTAACTGACTAAGCCACCCACATGCCCCTACTTTTTTTAACTAAAGAAAAACAAATGTTTTCAAATGTTGAGTTACCATGGAATTAAAATCTGTCTTAGAGACAATAAACAAAATGATAAACAGGCAGTTCTTCCTCTGAAGGTCTATGAGTCCCCTTGGCTGCCATAACAAAATACCATAGACTGGGTGGTTTAAACAACAGAAAGTAATTTTCTCACAGTTTTGGAGGCTGGGGTCTGCGATCAGGGTATTAGCCTGATAACTTCTCATGAAGACTCTCTCTCTCTGGCTTGCAAACAGCCCTTCTCTCCCTAAATGCTCAGGTGGCCCTTCCTTGGCGCATGCTTGTGGAGAGAGAGCAAGCTCTCTGATGTCTTTTCTTATAAAAGTACCAATCCCATCGTGGGGGCCCAACCCTTACAGCCTCATCTAACCCTAATTACCTCCCAAAGACCTCATCACCAAATAGCATCACACTGTGGGTTAGGGCTGCAGTGTATGCATTTTGGAGAGACACACTCATCTGAAGCAGAGGGTATCTTCCAGAGATGAATAGTGTGATAAGTTCAAGTTCACATTTTTAAAAATGAAATATTTAGAAGAGTGCTAGGTGATATAATACAGGGAACGGAAAAAAAAACATGTCCTGTCCATCAAGGAGACACGTTCTTGTAGGGGAAGACATAATATTACAACCAGTGCAACAGAATTCTAACAAAAATACATACTAGCCCATATCTGAGTGAAGAAGGGGAATATAAAGAGCTCTTAGTCTGGGAACAAGCAGGAAATGTTTCTAAAAAGAAATGAAAGTTAAGCTGAGTTTGGGGAGGAAAAAAAAAGTAGGATGAGTCAAGAGTGTGGAAGGCTGTGCCAGACAGAAGGAACAGCTTGTAGCAAGGTGCAGAGGTGCTGGAAAACATCACTGCACACATATGGAGGGGTGAGGCAGGAGAGGCTCGAGGAAAGGCTCCTATCTAAAGTACATCTCAACAGAGACTCAATGAGCTCAACCACACTGAACTAGTGTGCCATGCCAAGTTCAAACCTTACCTCAAGAACCATGCAAAGCACTAGTTTTTAAGGAGAGAGAAGCAATGATGGAGGATTTAGAAATATCCCGCTGGCAACAAAGTGGAAGAGAATGGCTTAGACACCACTTTGGAGAATGGAGACAGAAAGCCGGTTTAGAGGTTCTCCTTATAATTCAGAAGAAAAAATGCCCGACCCAGGGCACAGATATTTATTAGGAAAACGAGTGAGGTAATTATTGTCAAACAGCCAATGTGGTTATAGAAAATTTCTGTGGTAAAGCTACAAATTATGTATGGTTGAGGTACTTAATGACAAAAGAGGTGGCCCTATGGTTGGTGTGGGACAGTCCTGGATTTCACTGTACAACTATTCATAGCACTCCTTCTCTTTTCAAGAGTATCCCAATTTGGGTAATAAATTAATGGGCACCCTGTAGCGACTCCCTTCTGCTGGCTCCCTGAGTATCTAGTCTGAAGGCCCTACTGTAGACATCATTCCTTGGATCCCTCTTTGTTTTCACCATCTTACCCCTTTCCAGACCATACTTTTGACCACACAGGAAAAAGCTGCCTTTTCTCTCTGGACCCCAGGATCAATCTTTTTATAAGATTGTTTGTCTTACACTTATCTAAACCCCCTTGTTTCTGACCACACAAATTCTATGGAGGAAACACTTCTGTTATGGATCCCAAGCCTGAAGCCTACTTCCAAATCAGCTGCTTCTGCCCGAATTCCTCATTCTTTCTTTATCACCAGCTGAGCGCCCTGGTCTTTAAAGTCCCAGGCATTTCACTGGCTACAATGTCCTTCATTATATCATCTTGGGTCCATGGATTGTCTAGACTAAAATGTTAAATTCCTTCCCAACTTCGGCTCACATTAGCTGGTTCTCTATTTGACCAGTCTCAAACTCCTGTGACAGACACCTCACCTTTTTCTCCACCACAGCCAATCTTCATTGGGCATGTCAGTCTGCCCAAAACGTGACCTCCACTCCCTCATTCAGAACTAACCAAAATGGAAAATGGTTGTTTATGGGATGATTTTTATGTCTCTTTATTCCTCCACTTCTTTGTGTATTCCAAATATTCTACAGTGTATAATGAAATGCGTTTTTTTAAAACAAAAAAACAATTCTACCTTTATTCCCTTCAAAATTGAACCATGCTTTCCTCTGACCTTCCAAGTTCCACTGAGACTACTTACCTCACCACCTGGAGCTTTCCATTTAGGATAAGATTTGGCTGGGATTAAGGGCGCCAAGCTCTCTGTTACAATCTTCCCGCAAACTGGAGAAGAGTAGCAATTTGAACAAAACGGCAAAAGAACCCTATTTCTGACAGGAAATCCTTTTGACTCCCTACAGAAGTCTAAAAAGTTTTAAGAAGTTTAAAAGAATGAGTAGAGAAAGGGCAAAGATCAAAGAAATGAGAGGTTGCAGCGGAATTTACTAACGATCCAGAGATGAACGCATCATCGTCGCTATGCTCTCCAAAACATCGATCACCAGAGCAGAATTCATACACCAAGTAGCTCGAATGAGGGGGAAGGCCTGGATTAGAAAGGGAGACATACCCTAGAGATAAGATTACTTAAGTAACACACCAATCAACCAGCGTACTATAATGTGTATTGAACCATCTTTGTGTAAATGGATCACAGTTGTAATAATCCAATGTTGGAAGATAAGGTTTTGTGCATCTACTGATCTGAACCAGGACCTTTCAGTTTATGCTCTGATGCTAGTGCATGAAGAGGGGGGATGGCAGAAACAAGTAAATGGGTAAGTCTGACTCCCACTCACATCAGCCAGTCTTTGCTATCTTAAAGATAAAATGTAGTTGAAAGCCATTGATCTAAATAAATGTGCATGAAAAATAAACAAATAAATAAACAAATAGGTGTGTTATAGTATGCATAGCCTAACACTTCTCATAGGACCAAAATCTAAAGATGCATCACCTTGGCATATAAACCACCACTGTATGTTTTCGTTCTTGTTCACAGATATAGAAACATTTCATTGGAAGGCTTAAAAATGCCTCTTTTTAATAATCTCATATTCACACTTCTAAACCACATACGAATTCATCTACTTCCACTAAATAAATTCCTTGAAGACAGGGGTCCCTTCCCTCTCACTGTCTTGTACAGACTTCACAAATAGGAGGTTCAATAAATAGTGGCTGATTAAAAAGAACATTGAAGGCAGAATACATTTTTAAAATACTTCAGCAAAGAAATTCTTTCCTAGACCCAAAAGCAACCTGAGAAATATGTCCAGGGCTAAAATTGTTATCTACAAAGCATAGAGCAAGAATGCTAATTATCAGGATAACAATTTTGCTATAAGGGTCTGACAGTAATAATGAAGTCCACATACCATGACCCCAGTTTACAACACAATCATCTTGGGATGTGGTAAAAATAGAGCCTATCAGAGTAGTTTGCCCTTGTGTTAAGGAATCATACCTGCTCATTACCTTCTAAACGACCATGGTAAAAAATTCTTCCCATGCTACATTTTCTCTTTATGTGAAAACACACCCACCCACCTACCAACCCCCACGCACAACTCCTCCTCTGAATCAAAGGGTCAGGTTAAGCAAAATTTATTGTCTCTATGATGTCTTCCTATAGAATGATAAATATAAGTGAGATGAGATCTTATGTTGGTACAGTCCATAGGAACTTCAAACAAGCAAACAAGGAAGCATCCCGGTTGTGCTGACTGCCTCAGAAACTAGACCTAATATCTCACTTAAAACTTAAGACTACCAGAGAAAACACCACTTGCAGTGACTCTGTGGGTTCAATGAAAAGGTCAAATGGAGTGTGAACTTGCCTTAAGTATTTGAGAAGTGTATTGGGAAGACAGAGAAAATTCACACAGGAAGTAAAAGGGCCGTGTTGGTGTTAGCTGTTTATGTCAGGCATATGACTGATGCTGCGAGGAAAACAACTTGGTGACTTGCCCTAGCATAGTTAAATTCATGACTGTAAATTATGCATGGTATTGTTTTATAAAGCCTTTCAAAAGGAAGTGGAATAAAGGAAAAACAGCTTGGTTGCCCACGGGTAATTTTTCTTTGATACCGGTTTTGAATAAAACAAGAATCTTTTCCTGGATTTATAATGTGACCGTGCGAGTCAGGCAGGGGATGGATTAAAGGTGACAAGACAGGTGGTGTGTCGTCCATGTGCAGGGAGCATCACACTGACAGGGCAGCCTACGGGAAAACTCTGCAAACGGGGAAAACGATTGCGCGGGAAGGCGGAGATAATAGAGCTCAGCGACGCTTCGGGTGTTTGTGAAGGAGAATTTCTTCATGGGTGATAGAAATCCAATCTGTAACTTCCCGTTTTTTATAATAAGTCCATAAATTTAAAACACTACGATTTGAAAAGTAGAATCACAGTAGATTTGAGATCACATTATATCTTGTCCAGGAAGATCTATTAGCCTAGCAGGAACAGCTGTGGCTAGCAGACAGGGGGCCAGTGAAGGATCCCCCCTGCCAGGTCTGTGCCATGGAGCCCACACGCTGTCCTGTTCTACAGCTTCTTTCACACTGAGTGATATTGTTGAGTTACCACATCCACGTCATCCTCACCATGCTGAATTCTCACACCGAACAATTGTAAAGCTTTCCTTTTTATGGCCACCAATTATTTCGCAATCCTTTCTCAACTTCTTGCCCTTACTAGTTACCTCTCTGGAGAGTAGGTTTCCATTCAACAACCAAATGTCCTCTTCATCCTAATCGTGGGAAATGGTAAGGAGATATTCCCTCGCCCTCGACTCCAACAGCGTGAGAAGAGGATGTGAATCCAGGAAAGAATGAGGACCAAGGGAAAAGAAAGTAAGCAGTCACTTGAAGGAAGGAAAAAACTCCACCGTGATCCCGTCAGACAACTTCAGATGCAAACCTGGGAGAAAGGCAGCCACATACCCATGACTGTTTCAACACGGCTGGAATGCCACAAAATAAAATAAAAGTAGTTATTGTTGATGAACACATGCTATTTACTTTTAGTATGCATTTTGGGGCCTTCTTTCTGAACTGAAGCAATGATTTCCAATATTTACCATTAGGTTGATTTATTAAAAGCTCAGAGAGACTCTGGATCAAAAGTGCAGTGCCCATTGAAAATATTCATAGTCCTGACTTTTTACAATTCAACGGGAAGGGTTGCACAAGGTATGCCCAGAATTCTGTGCTTACTTTGACGTTCCAGAATGCTATTTGTGGGAATGTAACAGATTGGTGGGGCTGTGAGAGCAGTTGCAGATTGCAGTAACAAATCCATCCCGTCCCCATCCCTTCTGGGGGACGCATTACTGTCCTTCTACATTTTTTAGTCATATGATGCTCCCAGCTAGAGTTTCAAAGGCTCTGTAGTCACAAATCACTGATAGAACAAGGAGGCTGATCTCAGTTGTATGTGCCTCTCTTGCATGGATGACAACTAGATGAGTAGAATGTCCAACATCATACCCACTGTTACTGTCTTTATTTATCATTAACCAAAAGACTTTTTTTCCTGGCCCTTTATCGTCTATCACCAACAACGCCAGTGAACAGTCAAGAGCACAGATGTAAGAACAGAGAGTGATTTCTGTTTGAAAGGCAGAGTCAGGTGTATATCCAAGGAAAATTCCCAGAAGGCATGAGTCCAAACCAAAGTAGGAGGCAGCATGTGGTGGAGTGGGTTTGAATGAGCAGCTAGTCCCCCATTACTATCCTCTCAGGCAGAACTTTTTAAATTGCCACTTCCCTGAAGCCGCATCAAGAGTCTTCCCATGATTCTCTCATCTCCCTAGATTTCTATTCTTGGGATTGGATGCAAAGCCAGAAAATTGAAGGGATTCCTTCTCTCCTCTATAAATTGCCAATGAGACAAAAAATAAAGCCTATTCATCAGTTCTTCTCTTCTCTTCTCAAAGGGCTTTATTTGCATGGCTTTATCAAGTGAGTTGTAAGAGAAAAGGCTTAGCAAAGTTGACCAAACTCAGTAACTATCTCTTATAGTTTTACTGAAGTTAAACAGTTAGAATAGGCAGGTAGCACATCAACGGGAAGGATGTGAGGCTAAACCTACAAAACCTCTTGGTAGAAGTCTTGGTCCTAGTATACAAACACTGAACCCCAAAGAATAAACAAAACTGCAAGGTTGCAGTTGGATTTACCCAATTTACTCCAGAATCACAAATACGCTAAGTGATTAAAAGAAAAGAATAAAGTGTCTACCAGGATGTGTTGAACACAAACAGCTCCTGCATTGGGCATTATCCATGTGAAATTTCATCATGATGAAACTTCTTAACTTCCTGTACCACTCTCCACCTCCTTAATGTTTTATGTAAGAATAATAGCAATGCAAACTATCAAAAAATTATCCATTGTGGTTTCTAAAGAAAGGTGCAGCTCTTTGTTAAAATGCTCATTTATGCCATGAATGACTTTGGACTTGCAAGGAAAGGTTCACCTCATTATGTGACACAATTGTAGGACATGAATCCAGCAGCAGTGATTAAATCTTAAACACAAATGTGGAACAATTGCTCAAAGAGCATGCAAAGTCCTTTGTGATTAAATTAAGCAGGGATTGTAAAAAGAGTGTATAAGAATAATTGCTTTGCCTGAACATTTTCTGGGAAAATCATCATATCACAGAATCTCTAAATTTGAAGAGACCTTAGATGACATTAAAGGCAACCCTCTTTGGTAGGGTGACTGCTTTATCCAGGTTTGCCTGGAATTTTTCTGATTTTAGCACTCAACATCCAACTCTTAGAAAACTCCTCAGTCTTGGAGCACATGGGTTGTGCAGTCAGGTAAGCGTCTGACTCTTGGTTTCAGCTCAGGTCATGATCTCGGGGTCATGAGAGCGAGCCCTGCATCAGAGGTTCTGTACAGAGTCTGCTTGAGGTCTTTTCTTCCTCTCCTACTGCCCCTTCCACCCATGCACGTGCTCTTTCTCTCTCTCAAATAAATGAATCAATCCTTAAAAATTAAAAAAAAAAGAAAGAAAGAAGAAAACTCCTCAGCCTTGTGCAAACTTGGTAGTTGGTCACACTAATCTCTGGATTCATAAATCCCCTTGATGACATAACCTACAAGAGACCTAACTTTCATAGGGTTCTGTTCCTGATGTTGAGTCAAAATCAGTGTCCCTATAACCTATCCTTCTTCTGTCTTCTGTAGCAAGATAAATGCCCTCTACTAAAACCGGTGACCTTCTGATTATCTGAAGACTGCCCCTTCCCATCCCATGCTTCCCCAATCCAGTCTCTCCATTCTCTAGGTTAAATTGACCCAGTTCCTTCATCTACTCCTCTAGTGTTCCTGTTCCACTGGTGATCCAATGACTCTCCTTTGGGTAAGCTCATCTGTCAAGGTCCCTCAAATGGTGACATCCCAAACTGAGTTCAAGCTCCATGCACTGTCTGAACAGAGTCCTTTAGCCCTTCCCCTGTCCTGGGCATCAGGCTCCCATGTGGACATTCTATTAGCTCATTTGGCTACCACATCCCCACTACTAAATAACAGTACAATTATGTCAACAGAAAGCCCTGGAGATTTTTCACACATGCTGTTGTTCAAAGATCTGCCATCCTGTAGTTATGCAATTGGTCTTTAGACCCAAACACTACACACTGATCTCTTAGAGGAACCCATTATTCAA
Organism: Mustela lutreola; assembly: GCF_030435805.1. Lineage (NCBI taxonomy): Eukaryota > Metazoa > Chordata > Mammalia > Carnivora > Mustelidae > Mustela > Mustela lutreola. Next base: position 105,846,482 of record NC_081296.1, on the reverse strand, counting down.
TCCAGAATTCCAGCTTTGAATCATAATTCCATCACCCAAATCACTTGCTCCCCTCCCAGGTTCATGTAGTCCCCAAATGTTTTCTAAGCGTCAACATCTGCCTTCACTGAAATCATTGGAAGGAATGTTTACTAGGTCAGGGTGTAGGGCCAGATCATTAGCGTATGCCCAGCTATCTGCTGCATAAAGGCAGTATTCACATAGGTCCTTTATTTTGAAATATTCTCTAGGGCTTTCCCTATTTGCAGATTTTTGAAGGGAAGTTGAAACAAGGAGAATGCAAATACACTATAGCAATTCTTGCTTCATTTTCAACCAGCAAGTGCCTTCTCCTTTACTTTTAGCCCACATACAGTTCTTCAGGTATCTCCAAACTTCAGTAAGTGAGGAGGATGGCATTTCCACCATGAGCCCTGAAACAGAGTAGGTTCTGCAGGCACCAAGTGTGAATCATTAGTGCAGTTCATCCAGCGTCCCTGACTATCCTTTTCTAAGGGTTTCGCTTGCCCAGCTCTTTGGAAGTCAGGCATAGCCATGTGACTTATTTTAGCCAACAACAGACATATGGAATGATAAGTGTTACATCCTGGTGAAGCTTTAAAAGCCAGCTGTGTGGTGTGCCCTGTTTCCTTCCCACTGTTGTTTTCATCAGGGATATATGGGTGAAGATGAAAAGCCTTCCATTAGCCTTGGTCCCTGAGAGGACACGTGATCAGAGCCCCCTGCTGGCCCACATCAGACATGCAGGTAGAGTAGGAAAGAAAGCCCCTGAGATTTGGGACATGTGACTGCTACATGACTTAGCCTGACCTGATTGCTACATTGAGGATGCTGCAGAAGAAGACACCAACTCCTATTTACAAGAAGCTTCGAGTATAGTTGAGGGGAATAAGTCATAATCACAAAATAAATGTAGAGACTCAATTAGCAGGTAGTAAAAAGCTAAAGTGGAAAGGAGAGGTAATTAGCAAAAGGGACATGGTGGTAAGGTGAGCCACTAAGACCATGCACTAAAAGGGAATAAGAAAAGGGGCAGCTCAGCATGGGCTTACAGTTCTCAGAAAACATTTCATTTCCATTAAACAAAAGAAAAAGTAAAATTACATAATTTATTGAAAAGTATTATAGGAAATAGCTCTACATATTTGTAGAGCTCTTTGTACTGTAATAAAAATATAAGCTTAAATTATGGAGCCATTTTAAGTATATTTTATTTTAGCCTTTTCAATAACCAATGCTAATAAGGCACGCAGTTTCCTTAAATGGGTGCATTATAGGTCCTTCAGAAATGGATAGAATTAGCATTTATTAAAGACAGATAAGTCACCCATTATAGGGGTTTTACAGAAACCTTGGCAATTTTGGTAATGCAGATAAAATAGAGCTGATCTTGACACCCACTTATAATATGATTGGCTTTATTTCACAGAAAGGTCCATTATTATTACTGTAGAGATAAACACTGGCCTGAATACTGAAGGCTGAATGTCAGTTTGGTTAATCTAGCAAAAATATAGCCTTTTTTCTTTCTAAAATATAATTAACCTCTCCTTTCTCTTCCCTTCATAGAGATGGAAGAATATTGATGTTAATTGGAATATTTGTTCACTCATTCAGCATAGATTTATGAAGCACCTATTCTCTGCCTGGGACTGTGCTAGATGTTGGCTATTCATTAAAGAGAGGGACAGTCAAGGGTCTGTCCTCTGGAAGCTTACAGTCTGGAAAGGGAACAGGCAGAGAGTGGGAAGGGTGGGGAGAACTTTCTAAGCAGAAGAAACACCATATGTGCCTTACCCTGAAGTAGGAAAGGGCTTTGAGTGTTCAAAAAATTCAAAGCGCACAATGTGCCAATCATATGTGGTAAATGAAAAGGAAAAAAACTTGAGATGGGTTTAGGGCTCGGTAATGGGCCGACTCCATGAGCCTTGGAGGCCCTGTTAGGGAATTTTTTTTTTCCATTTCATCCCAAATGTCCTCAGAGTTTTGAACAGGGTTGCAGCATGGCCCAATCTCCATCTTGAGAAAGTCTTTCTGCTGCCTACTGTGTGAAGAATGGACTGATGGGGTTAGAGATGGGGATTGAGAGGAACTGTTGCAATAACCCAGGGAAGAGGAAACAGTGACCAAGACAGGGACAGTAACAGAGGTCACAGCATGAAATAAATAGACTAGAAATATATTTTACAGTCAACACTTCAGGAATAGGTAAGGTGTGAATGTGAGGAGTGACGGATCTGTCAGGGAGAATGCCTAGGTTCTGGCATGAGCAATTTTTCTATTTTGTGCAGTGGGAAAGCAAGGAGGAGGAGCCAGATTGGGAAAAAAACACTCATGTGAGGCTGCTGAATGGCAACTGGATTTGCTGGTCTGAAGGTTGGCAGAGCGGCGTAGGTGAGAACTACAAATGGGCAGGTCATGGGCTCAGTGCTGGTGTTAGGCTGTGGGAGAGGTTCAGGGGTGTACAAAATGGCTGCCGCCTCACACCTTGCCTGGCAAATGTGGGGCACTGGACAAGGATGGAGACATGGTGCTGGAAAGCCAGAGCAAGATCAAAGGAGTACTTGGGAACCAAGGGGAGGTTTCATGAAAAGTCTAATGACTTAAGAAAATAATTAATTCTTGATATCCCTTGATCCAATCTGAGACCCCTAGGAAAATATGGAAAAGTTTATACCTGGCTCCTGCCATGTCCCTAAATTACAATTCAAACAAGTGGCACCTCTCTCCTGTACTTACCCCCACTTCATAAGTTAACTTCATTTTCTGCTTTCACTCAAGTTTCATCTCCCAGCCAATGACTACTGTTCAAGAAAGAATGCCATTTCTATCACTTTGCAAGTTTTTACTATCCAAGCAATCTTGAGTAAAGAGATGCTTCCCAAACATCAAACTGTGACAGAATGATCACCAGTCCACGGCAAAATGGAAAAACTGGTACCACGGAACCTATACATGTCAATATAAAGTGGCCAACTATCATTTCCTAGCGGCGATGCCCCTTTATTATGAGACAATGTCAGTCCTGTCCTTTAAACATTAAAATGGCCTTCTTTGGGGCACCTGAGTGGTGCATCCAACTCCTGGTGTCAGCTCAGGTTATGATCTCCAGGGTCATGGGATTGAGCCCTAAGTTAGGTTCTTCACTTAGCAGGGAATCTGCTTGAAGATTCTCTCTCTCTGCCCTCACCCCACCCCCTGCCCCCATTCATAGGTGCTCTCTCTAATAAATAAATAAATCTTTTTTTTAAAGATTTTATTTATTTTGCAGAGGGGGTGCATAAGCAGGGGGAGCAGCAGTCAGAGGGAGAGGAAGAAGCAGACTCCCTGTTGAGCAGAGAGCCCAGGATCATAACCTCAGCTGAAGGCAGACGCTTAACCAACTGAGCCACTTGAGTGTCCTGAAATAAATAAATCTTTAAAAATAAAATAAAATAAAATGTCCTTCCTTTTATGAAATAATGGTGATTTTTTAAATGTCCTTACTTGGCAAAATAAAAAAGCAATAATCCTATATATGACTCCAATTAAAAAAAAATTGTCCCAATCTGTGAAATCCCAAATCAGGAAAAAACAAGGAGAGAACAGAACATCACAGAAAAGCCAAGTGCCAGCTCTCAGCAAGGCACACACTCTTGTTGAACAAGTTCCTCCCAGACACAACCCCGGAAATGCTCAGGATTCACAACTGTGCCTTGGCAGACTTTGCTAAATGCCATGAACATCTGGAGTTGTTTCCAGACAGTCAAAAACCACAAATGTTAGGGTGCACTTTATCGGTAAAGCTGAGTCAGTGTGCAAAGAGCAAAGAAATTCCTGAACTCTAAGAACTGTAAACACGGCCCTTTGTAGCTCCTCACCACATTGGGATCTTGATTCAGTCAAACCAACTACGAAAAGACTGTGTTGGCATTGAACATAGCTAAATATGGTCTGGGTAGAACTTGCTAGTAAGAAGTTACTGTTAGTTTTGCTAGGTGTATCCTGGTAAAAAAAAAATATTCTTATAATTTAGAAATGCATACTCTAGTATTTGAGGTGAAACTGATGATGTTTGATACTGTTTTAAAATATTTTAGCAAAAATAAAATAGAGAAACCAAATATGGCAAGCTGTTGAACATTGTTAAATTTAGATGATGACATTGGTAAGTTTAGATGATACCTTTATGTATGTTTGAAATTTTTCACAATAAAGTTGCAAGGAAGGAAGGGAGAAAAACTATCCCCAACATGCTTATTATCATTTCATAATGACTTTAAATGGAAGGAAGTGTTAATTAATTAAATAAGGAGGCCTTTAGTCTGAGGTGGCTCTAATGCCAAGCTATCCCAGTAAGCAAACCAAAACCTAAGCCTATAAATGCCTCAAGGTTACAAAATTGAAACCTAAGGACAACCTATCACAAACAGCAAACAGGGCTTTAAAGCTGAAGCCAATAATAGGGTACCTGTGTGACTCAGTTGGCTGAGAGGCCAACTCTGGTTTTGGCTCAGATCATGACCTCGGGGTTGTGAGATCAAGCCCTGCATCAGGCTCTGCACTTACCAGGGAGTCGGCTTAAGGATTCTCTCTCTCCTTCTCCCTCTGCCCCTCCTCCCCCCAACCCCCGGCTCACATGCATGTGCACACTCTCTCAAATAAATAAATAAACCTTAAAAAAATTAAGCTAGAGCCAATCAATAATTTCCTTACTTTCCCTCTGCCTTTTCTCTGCTAAAAGCCCCTCCCCCAGCTCTGGCTGGTAGAGCACAGCTAACCACTTCTGGCTTGGTGCTGCCCCACTGGAATCAATTTTTGCTTATACCAACTCTCAAAATGTTCAATATGCGTGAGTTTATCTTCTGACAGAGATAAGATGAATTAAGAGAAAAGAGAAATTCCACTAATATTTGGGAACACCTACTCTGTGTTAGTATCTGTGCTACGGGCTCTCCTCTGGGTACACATGTGTCAAGTAGCTTTTATTACCCCCAGTTCATAGAGGAGAAAAATTAGACTCGAGCTCCATCTGCTTTCACATGGAAAATAGAGAACATATCAGGCCTATTGGGACTATCTTGGCTGCTAAAGAAATTCACCAGTGAACAGATTAACAACAAAAAGAATTGTGCTGAGTCCTCGTGTGCTCTCTTTCAATCCACAATGAGGCAGGGGTGAAGGCTCTGCCAGGGGTGGGAGCAGTCCTCCCCCAGGCCTTTCCATAACTGTTTCTGGCAACACACACAGCTCCCGGCATCCCATCCTGGGCCCCTTCCATTTCCCTGCCACTGGGGAACCAAACATGAGTTCTGACCTGGGACTATGAGAAGGAAAGACAGAGCTTCTGTCATCACGTCCAGAAAAGCGCAGGAGGAAAACCGTATCCAAGCTGCTGGACTCCCACCCATAACCAAGAGCTGCACTAAGCTGAGGGCTCCACAAAGAGCATGTCAGATTCCTCTGCTCTTCCCCTACGTGGCTTCCACCCTGCACATCCAGGCCCCACTTTCTTCAGATTTCATCCTGCCTCCAAAAGTCAACGGCAATCTGTGCGTCTGCACAGCATAGTGGTTCTGAGGGCAAGCTCAGAGCCAGAACACGAAGAGTCAAACCCTGGCCACTTAGTTGCTGGGTGACCTGGGACAAGTTTATAACTTCTCTGTGCCTTTGCTTCCTCCTCCCCTCCAAAAAGGAGGAATACCGCAGAGCTGCAGATGATGAACCAAGTTAGTTCATTCGAGTTAAGGACTTAGAACACAACACACAGCACTTCATAATGTTAGCACTGTTACTATAACCCACACTTATTTTGTTTTACCCCAGGCCACTTACTTCCCAATTGATCCCCAAAAGCAGGTAGATCTCTATGCCCCCTTGATCTTTGACTTTGCCTGATGCTCTTTCCAAATATTTTCTCTCACTGCCAGCAAATCCCCAGCTGAAGTCCTGCCTTCTCCCCAAGTCCTGACTCTCGTAGCCACCAGCCCAGACCTCCTGCCAACTTATATACTGCTTACTGCTATCTGCTGCTACCTGGAAACTTCTAAGAAATGATTCTGTGAGTCATGGTCTTGTGAGAAAACAGGCAGCACCTCAAAAAGACAACCACAGGGACTATATATGGAGGGGTGGACAGGGTTAAAGGAAACACAAAATGACCTACGGAACTAGCAACAGACCTCCCCGAGGTCTGAGGAGACAAGAGGAGGAAGCAGTTACTGAAAACCAATGGGAGGCCTTGAAGAGGCTGCCTAAGTCATGGCCTTGAGGTAAAGAAACCATGGGGACGGGAGTGAACAAATATCCCACCTTGGTCTCTTCCACTCAGGGAGTCTTTTCCAGGTGGTTCCCACTGGGCAGACACAACTGGAGGCCGGAGCCCAGGCAGAGGTCAGTCTCCCTGGGATGGAGAGAAGGGTGAAGGGACCTGGAGGGGCAAATGGTGGCTAATCATCATGGACAGGTCTGAAACAAGCAATCATCACTCAACCAGGGGCCATCTTGTGCTCATCCTTAGTATCCTCTGCGAGAATCAGCATGGAGAAATGGAAAAAGCATGGACCTGGAAATCAGAGGCCTGGTATATGGAGAGACCCTGTCAACTACCTGCTGTACAACCTTAAGAAAGTAATTTCACAGTAAAATCACACTGTGATTTACAGGGTTGCTGTGAGGATTAGAGAAGCCCTTTCCTCCTCCCTATTCTCTTTCTAACTAGGACTGAGGGTTTAGCTCTTATCTCTTCTGGATCTAGAAATGCTGAAAAATCAGTAAAAATGTGCATACTTGTTGATAAGAGATACACTTCAGTGAATCCAAAGTCATTCTAGACAACTTAAGAAATTTGTATGGTCTTTGTTTAAAGCTGGCTTGTCCATGGAGAAAAGCTGAAAAATTTATCAAAGGGCCCACAGATCTTTAGAACCTTGCAAATCCAAGTGTGGTGCAGCAGCATCCCCATCACCTGGGAGCCTGTTAGAAATGTAGAATCTCATGAGGCAATGGATATTAACTAAACTCAATGTGGTAATCATTTCATAATATACGTATGTCAAGTCATTATGCTGTTTATGCCTTAAACTTCCATCTCCGTAAAACTGAACAAAAATACAAAATCTCAGGCTTCATACCCCCACTGGCCACCATAATTTGCATTTTAACAAGATCTCTGGGTGATGTGTATGCACATTAAAGTTTAAGAATTCCTTAAAAAAAAAAAAGTTTAAGAATTCCCGGTTTGGGGGGCACCTGGGTGGCTCAGTAGGTTAAGCCTCTGCCTTCAGCTCGGGTCATGATCTCAGGGTCCTGGGATCGAGCCCCGCATCAGGCTCTCTGCTCGGCAGAGAGCTGCTTCCTCCTCTCTCTCTCTGCCTGACTCTCTGCCTACTTGTGATCTCTGTCTGTCAAATAAATAAACAAAAAATATTTAAAAAAAAAAAAAAAAAAAAAGAATTCCCAGTTTGGGGAGTGTCTGGGTGGCTCAGTGGATTAAGCCTCTGCATTCAGCTCAGGGTCCTGGGATTCGAGCCCTGCATTGGGCTCTCTGCCCAGCAGGGAGTCTGCTTCCTTCTCCCCCTCTGCCTGCCACTCTGCCTACTTGTGATCTCTCTCTCTCTGTGAAATAAATAAATAAAATCTTAAAAAAAAAAAAAAAAAGAATTCCCGGTTTTGAACTCAAGGAACCCCAGAGACCATGTACCTTCTAGTTGAACCACCTCACTTAATAACTGAGCAAACTGACATCCATACCAATACAAATTGTCCTGAAATTGTCTGAAAAGATGCTCACCCTTGACTAATCCTATAGGCATTTCCAACCCCCTCATCCCTTGCTACTTTCGACTTTACAGTGTGAAACCACTAGATAGTTTCCCAGTCTCCTTTGCTGCTATGGGTGACTGCATGATAGCCCTGGGGGTTCTTGCAAATCTGCTTTGTTGGTAGAAGAAGCCAGACATGGAAGCACTGTCCTTCCCTGTTCATGTTGCCTGAGTACCCCTGGGGTCTGGAGTTGGGATGGGTCTCTTATGACAATAAAGCTATAAGCAGGAGAATAAAAGGGCCACATAAGGGCTGTACGAGGTAGACACAAAGCCCCTGAGCCTGGATGATGTCATTCAGCTGGCGGCTGAAATTTAACCAATGATTTCCTACTTTCAACTTTCCTGTCATCTAAAAGTAAATAAATTCCTTTTAGTGTAAGACACCACTTGTCCATCCTGTGTAATGTCACACAGCTAGCAAGTGGCTAAGCCAACATTAGGACTCAGGGCCCTGACTCCCAGCCCAGAAGTCCTTCTTATGCCTCCTTCCTGACTAAATTTTAATAAACACATATAGAATCAAGTGCTAAGGGAGGCCTGCATGGCTCAGTCAGTTAAGCTCCTGACTCTTGATTTTGGCTAAGGTCATGATTCCAGGGTCGTGGGATCAAGCCCCACATCAAGCTCCCTGCTCTAAAGGGAGTCTGCTTGAGATTGTTGCGCACTCTCTCTTTCTCTCCATCTGCCCCTTCTGCTCGTGCTTTCTCTAAAATAAATAAATAAACCTTTATTTATTTTTTTAAAGATTTTATTTATTTGAGACAGAAAGAGAGAGTACATAGGGTGAGTGAGAGGAAGAAGCAGACTCCCTGCAGAGCAGGGAGCCTGATGTAGGGTTCGATCCCAGGACCCCAAGATCATGACCTGAGGTCAAAGCAGATGCTTAACTGACTGGGTCACCCACATGCCCCAAATAAATAAACTCTAAAAAGAAAAAAAAAAAAAAAAGTGCTAACATGGGGATGTACCTCCCATAGGAAAAGAAGTGTTATATCAACTCTTACAAAGTGTACGGTAACATCTTAAGAGTGGATCATCAGGCTTAATCTAGGCTTTTTGCATGTGTGTAGTCTCCTGACTTTTAAAAAGGAGACTTGTACAAGAGGGATGAAGAGTACACAGACGTTCATTTCACCAAAGACTCTGCTCTGACCATTTGTGTACCATGTGGAACTTCATAAATAAAACTGGAATAAGTGCTAGGTATACTTCCTGTTCAGTGACACCACTGCCAAATGTCATGTTGATTCATCCCTGTCTACAGATTCCATTCATATGGAATATGGATCTACAGAGATATGAAAAATGAATGTCTAACCACATGTTGCTGTTCTCAAACTTACTTTTTAAAAAATCAACAACATATAAGGGCTAGAATTCATTAAGGCAGAGAAACCATAAAAAAAAAATGAAAGCGATGACACACCCAGAAACTGAGAAAGTTCCAGAAGCTGGACAGCCCATTGGAGAAAATGCTGATTCTGGCAGGGCCCAGGGAGGAGTCTGAAGAGACATGGCCATCAGAGTCAGGGCTGATGGAACAGGGCAGACTTGCTTCCTTCCTTACACAGAAAGACTTTTGAAGAGCTAAGGAGGGTCTCATTTTGGCTTTGGCCAAAACCAGTCTCCCATTTTTAAGTGACAAAAATGAGTTGCTAGACACTGAGCAGTCATAATCGTTTGGCTTCTGTAAGACTATGTTTTACGAAGCAACGTTTCATCCTTGCTGTGTCCTTGTCAGGTTGGCTCTGTCCACCCCTTTTACAGGTGAGATGTTAGGAAACTTACTCAAGATGACATACAAATAAGCATAATGAAAAAACCTCCATAAGCCCCTGCAGGATCTCGTCCTGATTCTCTCTGACTTCACCGGGTCACTTTTCCCTGTTTCCTCAGCCACAGCCACTCTGGCTAGGCCCTGGCTCACAGCACATTCTACACCCATTCTTACCTCTTATTTTTGGTCTCAGCTTCAAAGTTACCTATTTAAAATATCTTTCCCTCATGCTGTATCCTAATTATCCTTCTTGTGAGCTGCCACAAGGCCCTATACTTCTTTGCACTATGACTGTCATTAACTAATCACTTGATTGATTGATTGACTGAGTAAATGAATTAGATAATGATTTGTTTACTTTGAGATGTTGGCACCAGGAGATGGCTTTGTGTTATGGTGGGAGGGAGGGGTCTTTGACCACTTGACACTACATCAGCTCTTCTCCACCATCTATTCCAAACAAACAGATAATGTGAGAGAAGTCATTTTACAGAGCAAAATCACCTTCAGGACAAACCTCGACGCCACTCCCTTTCTCTGTGAAATCAGACTGAAGCCTTTATTCCCTCCTATGTAGAACTTCAGAATCATTTTTTAATGTCTTTCATTCTGACTAGAGTAAGAGCTCCACGAAGGCACAGACTAGGTTTCACTCACTCTTGCATCCCAGCACCGAACCCAGTGCTCAGCACACGGAAGTACCACCTTTGTTGATGAATGGATGGATGACTTAGTCCTCCCAGATGGGTGGCTTCCCACTCTACCACTCCACCTCCTGCCAGGAAGAAGGCTACAGCAACTGCCACTTTGGACACTGTCTTCTGCAGATCTCCAATGCAGAGCCTTGGTGGGATCAGGGACTTGGAAACACAGAGCTCCCAATAGACCATTCTTGGCTGAGTTAGCCAAGATGTTTCATCCCACACTCAATGCCTTTTCAGGGGATTCTTCCCTTGGCTGAGGAAAAATCCTGAAGTGCTGGAGGTAGCAGGGCTGAGCAGAAGCTTCCCACCTACCAAGACTGAGGGAGCCATGGTCCCAAAACCCTTGCTTCACATCTATAATACATCAAAATAGACCCAGGGCTTCCCTCTCAGGCCATTCTCCAAAAATAAGAAGAACACCCAGACCCAACAGAATGAACTCATGAAAGGAAGAATATTGGAGGGACCAGATGTCCTTCTCTTCATCCAAGCTCTCAACATTTGGAAAAGCAAAATTTTATAGCCCCTTCCTCAAAACCACTTGGAGATATTGATCTATAAAACAGGAACAATTCCAGGACTCCCCCGCAGACCTACTGAATCAGAATCTTTAGGGATAATCTAAGAAATCTGTTTTGAACAAGCTCTCCAACAAATTTCTGATGCTCACTAAAGTCTAAGATGCCCTTAGCTCTCAAGTCCCTTCTTAACCTTGGACTTTTAGAGGCTAAGCATCAGTTTTGGCCAAGCCAGGCATTCGAAGTAGAGGAATTCCATGGGATCAAATGAGACTCCATCTAACCTGATTCCTTGCCACCAATGGCAAGTGGCCTGGATCACTGTCTCTTCAGCCCTTCTCCAAGCTTATCCTTATCACAGTCAGAGTATCTCGGACCTGCCAGGATGAGAGGAAAACTAAAAGATTAGGACCTGGTTTTTGTCACTTAAAAATACAGTTCAAAGTAACAGACTGAACCTGGAAGGCACAGGAATGTGAGGGCTTTTCTTTGTTTATTTTGAGGACAAGCACGGGCATTTTGGCAGCCAAATCCCAAAACCAAGACAAAATCACAAAACCCCTTTCATTTCCCAGTTACCCACTCAGTTTCTATTGGGTCTAGCCCCCCCCGCCCCACTATACAGCCAAACATCTGCTAAAAGTTCCCGGAGCCAGGTCACCCAAAATGCAGACTGGCAATTCATGGACTCTTTTGTTCTTTAAAAAATGGACACTTTTGTTGAGAAACTGATGACCACCACAATTCCTCTCCTCAACACCATCAAAAAGGATACAACCCCCAAGATTTTTCATGTACTTTCAGGGGTATATAGACTCTTTTGAGCCCATCTATGAACCTCTGCCCATGAGCCCCAGGTTAAGAATTACCATAAACATGATGGAAAATTAAGAACCAGAAATGGCTAAAAATTCTTAGACACACAAGAGCAAAGTCAAGATGGGAATGGGGTGGGATGCATAAGAAAACAAGTTGTATGTGTGCTTTTTACTCGTGTTAATAGAAATTTGACAGAAATGCAGATACATGCAATATTTAACTTTCTAGTATTTTTAATAATCTGAAGAAGTTTTGTTATTTTAGGGACATTAATAATTGACTATATAGAATTTAATCCACTCATAAAATAATTATGCTTGGCAAATTTAAAGGTATAATCTTCAAGACAATTAAATATTTACTAGTTGAATTTCCTTGATAATGTTTTATATTTGCAGTGGGGTATCAAAACAGGTAAGCTTTTTGAGAATTCAGGTTTAATTTTTTGCTATTGTATATGAAGCATCCCAAAACTGCAAATATTTTTTTAAATGAAAAACTATACTTTTCTTAAAAATCCCTTTGTCCATCTCAAGTCCATACATCTCAGAAGACAGGTTCTTGCCCCCTCCATGCTCTTGAGACCTGTTCTAGTTCCTTTTTGGTACAGTCATTTGGGCAGGTAGCAGCAGAAGCATACAGGATGCCCCTCCCCACACAAGGCTTGGTCAACAATCAGCTAGCCTTATGCTGAATCTCCTAATTATAGGCCCACAGCAGAGAAGGCATTGGATCTCTCTTTTCCTGTAAAATGGTAGTGGCTCCCTGAACTTTGTAATCCTGCATTTTGTACCATGTTCCATTAACTGTAAGGCAAACCTTTTCTTATGCATCACATCCAATGGACATGTTCACTTAACGGCAACACGTCTTAACCACAGTCCTCCGCAGTGGTGCAAGCCTTTCATTGCTTTGACATCTCTTTTCTCCACCCAATGTGCATTAGCAGTTTCTCCTGTCACTCGGCTGGGCTTGTGATGATGGCCAGCTTGACTGTGGATCTCAGCTAGAGTTTCATCTACATGTGGACGTGGCTCTTCTGTTCATAGGCTCCAGAAAGCAGTCGGTTGTGGTTTTACAAAAACCATGCAATTGTTCATTCCTCCAACCATGCATATCTGCTTCACTGATATTAAATTCAAATCCTGCAGCTCTGTTTCCGCACCTTTTTGCAACAGGACTTTTCAGTGACAAATAAGAGTGTCATCTTCTGAGAACCTTTTACGTAACAGTCCAACTCAATACCTACAGTAACAACAGTACACTTACCTCGACTGTTGTGATGACGATATGAGCAGCTATGACCGAGTTTTGGCAATATTAGTAACTGTAACTCTGCTGAATTTAGCAGACGCCATCTGATTCCCAAAGATGTTGGAAGGTGGAAAATGTGTGCTCTAGAATCAGTGAAATATGGTTTCCCACTCTTAACCCCTGCCCCCCATCTCCATGTCTCTAGCAGACCGGCAGTCATAACTAAAATGAAGACGAAAAACTAAGAATAGGATAGTGGTAAAAATAATAACAATGTTTTTACTTCCCATAATGTTTTGACTCATTTCCATTACTCTGTCTTAAAATGAGGGACTCAATGCTATCTTTCTTCTCACTCACCTACACTATGTCATATTACTTTACTATGATTTTAATAACAGTATCTCATTACAGCTCTTTTTCTTTTCCTCTCTGTTTGTCCCTTTTTTCCCCTTCAGCAACCTGGAAGTGAAAGCAAGTACTCAACTCCTATTTCACCTGTCAATATTATCTAGTATATGACTGAGAGTTTATGATAAACTTATGATAAAATTCCTTCCTCTCATTTTTATCATGAATCCCCATAATAACTTAATTGAGTGGTAGAGACAGGAAGAGACTATGATGTTTCTGATGATGAAACTGGAAAGAAATCCTGGAGTGTTGGCAGGGGAAACAACACTGGGATGCAGCAGCCTCCCTAACTGGTATTTACTCTTCTCTGATTTCAAGACCGCTCTGAAAAGAGCCACCCCGCAAACAGAAAGCAACTCTTGCTGAGATCCCCGAAAGGGTCACCCATCACAAGCCCCCCTTCAGGATGGAAAGGCTTTATTGTGGATTCCTAGAAGCTCAAATCTGTATTTTATTTACTAAATACTCATTCAGAGACTGTGCATAAAGCAGACCAAGCAGGATGCTGCTGGAGATTCAGGATGAAAGTTCTGGTGCTGCCCTCCAGTGACTCATAGTCTAGAGCTGTTCTCAGTTTGGGGATGGAGAGGCAGAAAGGGAGCATGGACCCTTTTGTGAATCAGATGACATTTATAGGTCATAGAAAATTGTTCCAGATCCCCATACACCCACACAATTCAGCAAATAATTTCTTAGGGTTTATAGAGCTCCTGAATGTTGGACGAGTAGCTCATGTGTGTATTCTGGAACATCTGGCCACAAAACTCATGGTGGGGGAGCTTTCTGTCATAGTTAGTCCTAACCAAATACAAAGAGACCAAATCAGTCAAATAGTTTAAGAAGAGAGTAATATCCTGCCCTTGGAGCTCAAGGTTTTCTTGACTAATAGCTGCTATTAGTCAAGCGGGGTAGATAGGGTGGCTGGGTTATGGACTTCGGGGCGGGTATGTGCTATGGTGAATGCTATGAATTGTGTAAGCCTGTTGATTCACAGACCTGTACCCCTGAAGCTATTAATACATTACATGTCAATTTAAAAAAATAGTTGCTAGACAAAACGACTTAATCTCACTCAGATTTGTGTTTTGAGTCCTTTCCTGGCAGAGACTGACTATATTCTCCAGAATGCACAGCCAGCAAAGGCACAATTTAGAAGAGCCAAGGCCCTCGTTGCTAGACTTGCCCACAATACTTCCTGCCCCAGTCCTCCATTTCCCCTTTAAAGCTCCTACGCAAGACCTCCAGGGCCTCATTCTAAAATCTGACCTGCTCAGAGAAGAGGGCTCCTCTTAAAGAGATTGGGGGATTCCACCCTTCCAGAGACCTCTCTAGCCAGGGCTATGGCGACAAGGAGTTTCTGGCATTTGTGAGTTGGCTGGTGGTTGAGGATTTTCCTGTCTTTCCTAACACTGTAAAAGCAACCAGATTTTTCATTTGACGTTATTAGGATGTCGAGGTGTCACTGAATTGCTAGGGGTGACGTGTGGGATCGGAGTCTCATCTTGACCACAGCCAGCGTCTCTGTATCACGTAAGAACACAAACACCCTGGCTTCTTCCCCATGTTAATTTGTGAATGTGAATGTGGGATTTTGTTATGTTCCCCACACCCTCTCTTAGGAAAGGGGTCAGTTCCCATTTGGCTTCTCTTTCTGATCCTCAGGCCCAGAGCCATGGGATTTGTTGAAACTCTGAGGTTGCATGCATTTTCTTGTTTCTGTCATTCCTTGTCTCTGGATGTCAGTGCTTCAAGCCACACACAAAGGAAGCTCAGATATGGCCTCATTTGGAACTCTACTTCTTCGACTCCTAGCAATCATATATAGTGCTTTTGGTTTTAAAAGAGCTTTCACCTTTATTGTTATTTTAACAATTGTTATTCCTCTCCAGATAGAGTATCATTTGGGATTGCACAAGAATCAAGGAGCACCTTCAAAGAGTTTGACTGAAAATTCTTTAAAGAGGGAACAACTTACAGAGATATACCTGCGTTCAATCAGGAAAACAGAAATTATGCTGACTGTTTTAATAACAAAGAATTACTTTAAAAGAGTTGGAGATCTTTACATAGCGTATTGAAAGCAGTCAAATTCATAAGGACAGAAAACAGAATGGTGGCTGCAAGAAGCTGGGGGAGGGGAGTTGTTTCAGAGTTTCAGCTGAGCAAGATGGATGAGAAAGTTCTGGAGCTCTGTTTCATGGCAATGTAAGCACACTCAATACTCCTGAACTGTACACTTAAAAATAAATGGTTAGGATGGTAAATTTTATCTGATGTGTTTTCTGACCACAGAAAGAAAAAAGAACAAAAAAAGAAAAAAAGCGCTGAAGAGCTGAATATGTGAAAAGGGCTCCCTGAGGTAACACAGAGAAGTTAACTGCAGAGAAGCCTCAAGGGGCATGTGGGTGGCTCGGTCAGTGGAGCACAAGACTCCATCTCAGGATCGTAAGTTTGAGCCTTACACTAGGTGTACAGATTACTTAATGAATAAGTACACAGACAGACAGACAAATTACTGTGAAAAGAGGGTGGCATTACTTTGGCCAGGGAAGCAAGGGATGAGCTTCGGAGTGTTATAACCCAGAAGTTCAGAGGCGCTGCCATGCTGATTATGGGTTACCCAGCTGTGCTAATGGCTCAGGAAGTCCTGGCTGTTGTGAGGGAACAGGGAAAACAAGCAAAGATAGGACCAGGTCCCTCCTCCTCCTCAGCCTTGCAGGCTCCCTGTGGCACCCAGTATTGGCAGAATTGACAGGAAGTTGTTGGCACAGAGGGGTGTCATTTGCAAAGTCCCAACCCAGCACCAAAAAGGGCACAAAAGGGTTAGGAGCTTTGATGGATTCCAAAGTCCTAGAGGAGAACGTAGGCAAGTAACCATGTTGACATCGGCCTCAGCAACTTCTTTCAAGACATGTCTCCAAAGGGAAAGGAAACAAAAGCAAAAATGAACTTTTGGGATTTCATCAAGATAAAAATCTTCTGCAGAGCAAAGGAAACAGTAAACAAAATAAAGTAGCAACCCATAGAATGGGAGAAGATACATGCAAAAACCACTACAGATAAAGGGCTGATAGCCAAGATCTATAAAGAACTTCTCAAACCAACACCCATAAAACAAATATTTGAGTCCAAAAATGGGCAGAGGACATGAACAGACACTTCTCCAAAGAAGACATACAAATGGCTAAGAGACACATGAAAAAATGTTCATCATCATTAGCCATCAGGGAAATTAAAAGCAAAACCACTTTGAGAGACCACCTTACACCAGTTAGAATGGCAAAAATTGACAAGGCAGGAAACAACAAGTGTTGGAGAAGATGTGGAGAAAACGGAACCCTCTTACACTGTTGGTGGGAATGCAAGTTGGTGCAGCCTCTTTGGAAAAGTGCGGAGGTTCCTCAAAAAGTTAAAAACAGAGCTCCCTATGGCCTGGCAATTGCACTAGTGGGTATTTGTCCCAAAGATACAGATGTAGTGAAAAGAAGGGGCACATGCACTCCAATGTTCACAGCAGCAATGGCCACAACAGCCAAACTGTGGAAAGAGCCAAGATGCCCTCAATAGATGAATGGATAAAGAAGACGTCCATATACACAATGGGATATTACTCAGCCATCACCCAACTTTTGCATCAACATGGATGGAACTGGAGGAGATTATGCTGAGCGAAATAAGTCAAGCAGAGAAAGTCAATTATCATATGGCTTCACTTATTTGTGGAACATAAGGAATAGCATGGAGAACATTAGGAGATGGAAGGGAAAAATGAAGCGGGGGATATCAGTGGGAGATGAACCATAGCTCCATGGTTCCATAGAAACAAACTGATGGTTTCAGAGGGAAGAGAGGTAGGGGGATGGGTGAGCCTGGTGATGGGTATTAAGGAAGGCACGTTTGCATGGAGGACTGGGTATTATATGCAAACAATGAGTCATGGAACACTACATCAAAAACTAATGTACTGTATGGTGACTAACATAACAGAAAAAAAGTGTTAGGAGCTGAGCAATATTAGCATAATGTGCACAAAATGTGTGGGGTGAGGTTAAAAGAATGATAAAACCACCACCAACTGGGAACAGCAGGAGGCAGTTACCACCCCAAGCCTAAGGGGTCAGAAGAAGGAATGACCTCACAGAGACCTCCTGAGGGTCAAGGCTGTGGGAAAGGGGAGACCAGTGGGAGTGGCGATCCCCTGCCTAAACTAGAGCCAAGCAAAGAGGGAGCAGGCCAGAGTCAGGGGATAACCCCCTAAACTCTCTCCTCCCACCTGCTCATCTCCTGAAAACCAGCCTCAGCTAAGCCAAACCAAACTGGAAGCCAGAGATCTGTATGTTTAGTATGCATTTTATGAAAATAAAACCTACCATATACACATATCTGCATCTTTGTTTCCCCACCTAAGGACAACAATAACAAAACAGAAATCCCTCCAAGTGAGTACCCATTCTTTCTTAGCAATAACTTGGCATGAAAATTTGCTTTTAAGGATAAAAAACTAGGAAAAAAAAATAAGTAAAAAATTGGAATATTTTTCAAATCTGTCAAATGCCTCATATATGCCACTAAAATACTTGTTGATTTTCACGGCCCCTTACTGGAAAGAGTGGACCAAATGTTTATCACCTGCTTTTCTTGCCCATGGTGGAGTTGCCTTTAGGTTCCTCCTCTAAAATGGGTACAATAATAATACATCTCAAAGGATTGTTAAGAAGCTGAAATGACAAAAAAAAAAAAAAATAGGTGAAAGTGCTATAAAAAGATGAGGTTTTATTTCCAGTTCCCTTCAGTTCCCGCTGGACCTCGGAGCGCCACCATCACCATCACCACCACCACCACCACCATGGCCAGCACCTTTGTCACCGCCACCATCATCGTCAGCATCTCCACAGCTGCCAATAGCATCCCCATTGCCATTACCACCCCTAAAACCATCGTGGCTCCAGGTCCTCAATTTCCTTGAATTTCATTGCTTTTGGGGCCTTCAAAATTTTATTGAGCAACAAAACAAAAAAAAAACACAAAACCCTCTTGCAGGGAAATATGATGTGGGATTTGGAGTCGGAAGAGCTGCCCTGAGGCCTACTCTGGCCAGTGGCCATTTGTAGGTGCCTTCTGAGTTTTCCAGTTTTCTCATCTGGTAAGCATGAATACCTACATACCTCTGATTGTTCTCCTTTTACCCTTCCAAATCCATTCGTAGCCCGTTGCTATTCTAGTCTGTGTTCACGGAGGACAACCTTTACAAACTAAATCATCTGAGCTCTCTTGTATGTGCATATGGTTGTACGACTATTGATAGAAGGGCTAGAAAATATACATACTAAGCTTAAGTACCTGGTTTAAGGGGCAGGAGGGTGAGCATCTGCCTTCAGCTCAGGTCATGACCCACAGGGTACTGGGATCGAATCCTGCTGTGGGATCCTGCTCAGTGGGAGCCTGCTTCTCCCTCTACCCCTGCCCCTCTCCCAGTTCATGCTCTCAAGGTGCACACACTCTCTCTCTCAAATAAATTTTAAAAATAAATAAATAGGGTGCCTGGGTGGCTCAGTGGGTTAGAGCCTCTGCCTTCGGCTCAGGTCATGATCCCAGGGTCCTGAGATCGAGTCCCACATAGGGCTCTCTGCTCAGCAGGAGCCTGCTTCCCTCTCTCTCTCTGTCTGCCTCTCTGCCTACTTGTGATCTCTGTCTGTCAAATAAATAAATAAAATCTTAAATGAATAAATAATAAAAACATTATGTTGAGTAAAAGAAATGAGACACAAAAATGAGAAATCATTCCCAAGACATGAGAGGAAACATTGATGGGCTCAGACACAAAATATATTTGGCTCCTCAGCCAGCCTTGTGCTAATGGTTCAGGAAGTTTAAAGCAACATGATTAGATCCTTGAGTTCATGGAACTAAGCAAAGCCCCTCTTTATGCCTGTCCAGTAGCTCTCATCTGGCCCGTTTTCTAGAAACATCTGTGTAACTTTGAAAAAGTTGAGATACCTGAGCCCATCCCTTGAAAAGTAGGACTCAGGGGGCCTGGGCCATGGCCTAGAGAACTGGGTAAGTTCAAAGGGGGACCCTGACAGTCAGCTAATGTTGAGCATGCCTCCACTGGGCACCCGCCCTGCTCTCCTCAAGCAGCCCAGGCAGCCCAAAACTGTCCTCTCAGAAGGATATTCCACCCCCAGGCCCCAGAGAAACACAAAGCTGCTTCCATACACAGCTGAGACCAGACACACCTAAACTAGGTAAAGGAGAGAGAGGTATTAGACAGTGTAGACACTCTTCCATGTTTTCATTCAAAGGGCTTATTCTGAATCTCCTTTCCTACTTCCTGAGTATTGGTGACTAAAGTTGGTTGGCAAATAGGACCCTAGAGGCACTGTTTGCACCTTCTGCAATGAAGGTACAAGGAAATGAGATGGCTTCCTGACCTGCCTCTGACACCTTCACATACACCCAGCCTCAAGATCCAGGCTTCTCAAGAGCAAGAATCAGCTCTTCCTTCATGTCCTCGAACCCCATGCACTGGCTACCTGCTACATGCAAGCTTGATTCTAGGCACTGGGGACACAAGACGGAGTTATGGACAAGCCTCTTGCTGTTCTTGGCTATAGTCCAAATCAAAGAGACAAGTACAAAACAAAACAAAAAAGATAGAATCCAATTTTGATCCCTGTAATGCAAGAAAGTAAAAACATGCAGTGATAAAGAGATAAAGAACAAGAGGCAAGCCATGGGGGTGGGCAGTGAGATGGGGAGGTAGTCAGGGAAGGGCTCTCTGAGGCAGTGATGTCTGATCTCAGACTCAAGAAGAAACCAGCATGCAGAGAGCCCAGAAGGGAGCATGAGGGTACGATGGCCGAGGTCTGGCAGGAAGCAGGTGACACCCAAAAGGGGACTCTGGACAAAAGTACAGACAGAGTTTAATGAAACTAGAGAGAGAATGGGATCTCCCAAAGGTGGGGGGAGCTAGGGCACTCCTGGGACACAGCCAATTACCTGTGACCTAGCCAGAAAGCAGCAGGGAGAATAAATATCCTGAATTGAGTATCTTTTCCCTCCCTCTGTCTGACCCTTGCTAGGCTTTCTGTTGGCTAATTCCAATAGGAAGCCGGAACACTAGTGTGTCCATGGATGCAATTCATATGGTCAGCCTATGGGGTTACAGAACAAAGTGAGAAAGGATGGACGCTGGGAAAGAAAGGGTAAAGGGAAGGCATCAGCATAAACAGCAAGTATGAAGGCTTGAGATGGGAAAGAGCAGAGCTTGTTCATGGAACAGAAGGGCCACTGAGCTGGAGATCAGAGGACAGGGTTTAGGAGGATAGAGAGGAGACAGGCCCTGACCATACAAGGCCCTGTATGCTGACGTGAGGTGTTGGTACTTTATTCTGTGCCCAATGGGAAGACTTTGGACCATGTAGAAAGGTGTTACGATCCTGCTCGGCTTCCTGTGTGCAGTAGGCACTTGTAGGAGCAGTGAGGATGGATGCAGAAGAAACCGACGTAGCAGGTTTGCAATGAACTTAGCCCAGAACTCCAAATGTGGGGAGAAATCAGAATTCAGCTTGGTCCAGAGACCATCTATTCTTGCTCACTAGCTCCTATCAACTCTAGGAAAGTGAAAGGAGCAGGGAGATAACCCTTAGACCAATACAGTGACTGAAGCAGTCTTTTTAGGTAAAACTCAGCCTCTTTGGTTAGATGCACTTAATCTCTAGATTTTGGCACTGCCCCAGGCTCCAGGATGGTGTACAGAGCGAGAGAAAGATGCATGACCTTATGGATTTGGGGGAAAAGAGTCCTCAAAACCATGCAGGGTCCTCTGGCTCCCTAGCAATGTCCCTTGTCCCTCATGTCATTAGCCTAAATGGAGTCATTAGGGGCTGCAGCTGAGGCTGAGTGGGTCTATATCTTGACCTGTACCAAGCTCTCAGCCGCGTGGGACTGGCAGTCACCTCCAATTTCACTGACATGATAGGCCCCTCTGAACGTCTCGCAGCCCCAATCTCAATAGGCACATGTCAGCCCTGGTGGCTTGCAATTCCATGTTCATGTCTTAGAAAAACAGAGGAAGGCTTGGGGATACAAATGAGATCCTCACTCTCTCTGACCACATCTCTGAATTTACTTACATGCGGTCACCCTCCAGGTTGACCAGAAAGATCCCTCACAGGGCCCTCGGGTGACTTTTTACCAGTGTCCCATACTAGAGGCCAAAGAGGAGGCCCTCGGCCCTACCTCCAGGTATCTAATTCACTTCTCTCTCCCTGGGCTTCCCTAACCGACCATTATCACCTCTCTTCTTTCCCTCTTGCCTTCCTCCTCCAAAAATCCGTGTAAGAGGGTGTGCAGGCCTCCTTACCATGGCCCCATCATCTGCACAGCCTTCTCACTCACTCAGCATGAGGGGTGAAGAGTACAGACATTCTCTGTGTTGTTGGAGACATTTATAATCAAGTCTTTTAGTCCTGATCTCTGCTATGTAAATGGGCACTAAAAACATTTATAAAATCCTTTCTCTCCCTATAAAGACTAGCTTTCAAGTCTACTGTCTTTCTGGACGACCCTATTTTTTAATGTCAGAAGCCAAATGTTAGCTTTTTCGGTTTGTAAGGTTTTTTTAAAGATTTTATTTATTGGTTTGAGAGAGACAGAGAGAGAGCGAGCGCGCACACGTGCGCGAGCACAAGCGGGAGAGGGGGAAGGCAAGGGAGAACAGACTCCCCACTGGACAGGGAGCCCGACATGACATGGTGCTCTATTCCAGGACCCTGAGATCATGATCTCAGCCAAAGGCAGATGCTTAACCAAATGACACACCCAGGTGCCCCTCGGTTTGTATTCTTTTATCCCTTCTCTGAGCAGGTATATTTGGGAAAAAGAGAAAAGCACATTAAATTCTTCCAAGTCATTGCCATCATTACACCAGTTAGGAATCTACCTTAATGGTCTGGATGAGAGAGAAATGCAGCACACTGATGTGAAGTAGAGAGCAGGATAGAGAGAGTAAAGCAGGCATATGGAGGAAATATTTTGGAATTAAAATAGAATTGGCTGAAGAATAAGATTGTAGGGGGTGAAGAAAATGGGGAACCAAGAATGACTCCTTAAGTAATAGACAGATGGTCCATTTGGGAATACTAGAGAAGAAACAGCTTTGAGGCAGGAAAAGTCAAGGATTCTGTTTTGCATCCAGTAAATTTGAAATTTCAATTAAACATCTAAGTGCTCATGTTAGATGATGTCAGATAAACATCTAGGCCACTTAGAAGGGGGCCCAGATATGATGATGATAAAAACTTTAGAATCCAAAGCATACAGATGGTGCCTAAAATGTTATGAAGAAAGGCTAGGTCCATGCATGGACGGTACAGGAGTAGAAGCTTCTGGAGGCCAAGCCACGTTAGGACAAGGGGGACAAGAAGAATCCCAACCCAGTCCAAACCTACTTCAAGGTAAGCTCTCAGGATTCACTGTAACATTTAAGGTCCAGACTCGGGCACCACAAACCCATCTAGGTTTTAGCTATAACCACAGAGGAGAGAGAAAATGTGTATGTGGGAACTAGGTAATTGTTTTTGTACAGACTTTTATCTGAGAGAAAGTAACAAACACTTGGGATTCTTCATCATGGAGATCACGGAGAAACAAAGCACTCCTGAATAACGGATCTTTCTATCCACAAAACATCTTGTGATGGACCAGTTTTTCAGCCCAGAAGCCAACCACAGGGTGGACACTCTGACTACCCAAAACCATACACTCTAACATTTCTGTTATTGGGTAGGAATATGGGGAAAAAAGAATGTGTCAGCCCTCTGAGTGGGGGGAGGTGCAGAGTGCAGTGATGGGGGTGAAGAACCAGTACCATTTCCCAAAAAATACCCCAACTGCTGAAACAAATTTCCACCTGGGCTCCTTGAGAATCACTCTTCTGAACCAGCACAGTGGAATGGAAGCAAGGCTGGCAACTAGAAGACAGAGACTTAATAAAGGTTTAGGGAAACCTATGTGGATGTCACATAAAAGAAGGAGGAAAATAGAAAATGATAAAGAAGACATGATTCTTTAGAACCAACATGTTGGGGCACCTGGGTGGCTCAGCTGGTTAAGCGACTACCTTCAGCCCAGGTCATGATCCTGGAGTCCTGGGATCAAGTCCTGAATCAGGCTCACTGCTCAGTGGGGAGTCTGCTCCCCCCTAACTCATGTTATCTCTCTGATTCTCTGTCTTTCAAATAAATAAATAAATAAAATCTTTCAATAAAATAAAATAAAACCAACATGTTTATGTAGGTAGGATAAAAGAGAAAAAAGGAAGACAAGAGGGAGAGGAGGGGTGAGAACAAGGGAGGTTAAAGTTTTTTTTCCAGGATCCGTTACTATTTAACTATAACCCTCTTGCTCCCTCTGGAGGGCAAGGGTGTGAATGACATGTCTGTAAACAAAAAATAACTGTAATAGATGCCTTGGTTTCATTTGGACGGCAACTTTCTTCACTTTAAAATGTCAGGAAAAAAATAACAAAATAAAATCAGTATCAAATAAAAGGACAAAATAAGGGTAAGAAAAAAATTTCTCTTGACTTTGAGGCACTTTCCATATATTCTGAAATTTGAAGCCCAAAAATTTGAGGTGATTTGTAAGCAAAGCTAGACTACAGTACTAATCAAAAATTTAAGGCAGGCCTTATATAGGATGGGGAAAAGGTACAATACTGCATTAGCCTACATTAATCTATTTCCCATACGGCTCATTGTTTCTTTGTAAACAGGAAGATTCTTTAGGATGGGTTTTGTTTTTTTTTTAAGGTTTTATTTTTAAGTAATCTCTATACCCAATATGGGGCTTAAACTCACAACCCTGAGATTAAGAGTCACATGCTCCATTGACTGAGCCAGCCAGGCACTGCTAGGAGAGTGTTTCTCCTCACATCAATGTAAAGTCATCTTGGAAGGACAACATCTGGACTTTGTTTCAGATTTTTTGTATTTTAACAAGGATGTCATTGTTGCCAGGTAACTCTGTACTTAAGACATAGGTATAACACGAAAGTTAAATTATCTCATATTTCTAATGACTAGTCTGGTAGTAACCACAATATTACAATTTGTCTCCCAAGATCTAGCAGCTGAATTAAGAAAACAAGTCAAGGAGCCAAAGACAATGAACCTTTATAAAACTAATGCTCATGAGACCATTCTTCAAGGTCTCAATATAGTAGTTCCAAGCTAGCAGCCCTGCAACTCATTTTAGGAAGCCTCATTTTAGCCTAACAACAGAGACGGACTCAGATAACATTTGGGCAGAAGAAGCAATGCAATGCCTTAGAGCTGTGGGTTCAATTTGGGTAACAGTGTTTAATAAATACATAGCCAGAAGGTAAATTTCTCTGGCTTAATTAACTATTCTCTCAGAAGAATAAATATCAGTCTGGAGCATTATGTGTGGCCACAGGCAATGAACAGATAACATAACACCAACCACACCATGACTAAGTACAAAAAGAGCGAAAATGAATTTTAAAAGGTGATTTGATATAATTTAGTATATGCTAAAAGTGACATCTCAAATCACTTTCGAGTGGTGTCAGGACAAGGGGAAAGCCATTTGAAACAAAAGGTAAAATCAGATCTCTATTGCACTCCATACAAAAGAATGAACTCTAAATGTATCAGATATCTGACAAAATTATCCAGATACTAGAATAAAATACAAGTAAATTCCTCTTCAATTTGGGTGTAGAGACAAAGACTTAAAATAAAGAAGCAATTAAAGAAAAGACCAATAATCTGACCACATAAAAATAAGTACAATATAGAACAACAATTTAAAAAGCCCAACCATAATAAACAAAGATAAAAGACAATTGACAAAGTGGGAGAAAGTATTTGCAAGGCATAATAGGTAAAGTGCTCTTAAAAATCAAGAAAGGGGGGTGCCTGGGTGGCTCAGTGGGGAAGGCTCGGGTCATGGTCTCAGAGCTTCCTCCCTCTCTCTCTGCCTGCTTCTCTGCCTACTTGTGATCTCTGTCTGTCAAATAAAGAAATAAAATCTTTTTTAAAAAAAGAAAAGAAAATCAAGAAAGGACCAAAAACCTCAGTAGAAATAAATGGAAAAAAAGAGACAATTCACCCCTGAAATATAAAAAATCCTTAAAAACGTGAAAAAAAGTTAGAGAAATATAAATTAAAGAAAAAAAAACACTGAGATACCATTTTTACCTATCAGACTGGCAAAAATTAGAAAGTATGATAATACATTCTGTTGGCAAAACTGGGGGGAACTATTCTTGTAAATTGCCAGTGGAAATGAAGATTGATACCATCCTTCTGGGAATGAAATTTGACAACACTTAACAAAAGCTACAGATATACTTAACTTCTGCCCCCACAATCTCACTTTTAGGAGTCTACTCTGAAGATAAACCTCCAGCAATACAAAATGAGTAAGCACAAAGTGATTCACTGCAGCACTGCTTATAACTACAAAATATTAGAAGCAACCCAGATGCTCAATGCCACCAGTAGGGGAATTGCCAAATACACTGAGACACCACACAGTGAAATAGCATGCAGCTGTAAAAAAAAAAAAAAAAAAAAAAAAAAAGAAGATCTCAGTGAATTTATATGGAGTGACTTCCAGAACATATTAAATTTAAAAAGCAAAATGAAGAGTATCTATAGTATGCTACCTTTTGTATAAGACAGAGGGGATACAACAATATATGTGTGTCTATGTATATTCATTCATTTGTTCAAAAGAAATGCCAAAAGGTTAAACCATATATTAATGAGCTTTGCCTATAGAAAATGAGTGAGGCGGATGGGTGTCTGGGTGATTTTTAGCATCTTCCTTCAGCTCAGGTCATGATCTCAGGGTCCTGGGTTCCAGCCCCACCTCAGGCTCCCTGCTCAGCAGAGTCTGCTTCTCCCTCTGCCTCTGCTACTGCCCCTGCTTGTGCTCTCTCTCTGTCACCTAAATAAAATCTTTTTAAAAATTAGCATTCCAATTAATAAATGTGGAAGGAATGAAGGAAACAGAGTCACCATTAGGCAGATACCGAATGTACTATTGCATAGATGATCCATTAATGGACAATAAAATCAGGAAGCAAAAGTATTATGAGAAAAAGGATGTTTGCATGGTCTCCAAGTATCTCCCTACGAAATACTAATGACAAAGGCAAAAACAGTTACCTTACAGGGCAGAAACCTGCCACACAACATCTTAAGTAATTGAAGTGAATGTCACCAGGAATTAGGCACAGCAAGATCCTGTGCCCCTGAGAGGACACACGGAGGGTTCAACATAACTTCTGTGATGTTCTTGCAGAAAAATGTATCAACTCACATCTAATCCTCAGAAAGCATTAGAAAAAACCAAATGGGGGATGTTCTAGAAATTAACTGATCAGTATTCTCCAGAAGTGTCAAGGTCAAGAAAGACAGAGTAGACAGAGACCTGACAAATACACACAGTGTGTGTGTGATCCTGGGTTTGATCTGGGACCAGAGGATTACTTCAACATGAGTGGGAAAACTGTTCAAATTCGAATAAGTTAAAAGTTGGGTGTCGATATTAATTTCCCTCTTGGCCACTGCCAACTGCCAACATGACAGGACATGAGTAAAGGTTACATGGGAACTCTGTATTAGCTTTGCCAATCTTTTCTGTATGTGTACACTTACTTCAAAATAAAAATTTTAAAGGATTTTTTTAAAAAGTGGTTCTGTTAAGTGAACACATGTTCCACATGGCACATTTCTTTTTTATTTTTAAGATTTTATTTATTTATTTGCAAGAGAGAAAATGAGAGGGGAGAGGTCAGAGGGAGAAGCAGACTCCCCACTGAGCAGGGAGCCCGATGTGGGACTCTACCCCAGGAATCCAGGATCATGACCTGAGCTACTTAACCAACTGAGCCACCCAGGCACCCCTACAAGACACATTTCTGAAGGGTATGACATGTGCAAAACTTTATTATGACTGCTGGAGGTAAGCTCTGCAGATATTGATGTGTAAATCCTACAAGACGATGTTGGACCCCAGAAAAAAACATCAGCAGGACAATATCTTGTTTAAAACACTGTAAAATGAAGTATACCCTCTTAGCTAAGTGCATAAAATAGTCTTAAAGATGTTCACGAATGAGAATTTTACTCATTACATGATCTGTTTCAGATGGAGGCAGACTGTGAGGTGATCCCTGAGGAGTAATAACTCTTTGAGAGAGTAATTGAATAAGCAAAGAGGGTCTCCCACATCCATGGACAGACAACGCAGGACTCAAGCTGGGTTTTCTTTTAGCCAACATGGAAAAAAGGACTGTCATAAGACTGCGATCAGCACTGCTCAAGGATGTATGTATATGACCTCTCAAAGAAGTCTACCACTAGCCAGCAAAAAGATGAAAAATGAGCATTCTTAGCTGGGAAAGAGAAAGGTATATTGCAAGGTTGTTGATAGGAAATGTTAAGTCCTACATTTTCTTTCTTTTTTTATTTTTTAATTTTATTTATTTATCAGAGAGGGGGGGGGAAGAGAGAGAGCACAGGCAGACAGAATGGCAGGCAGAGGCAGAGGGAGAAGCAGGCTCCCTGCTGAGCAAAGAGCCCGATGTGGGACTCGATCCCAGGACGCTGGGATCATGACCTGAGCTGAAGGCAGCTGCTTTACCAACTGAGCCACCCAGGTGTCCCAGTCCTACATTTTCTTAAGGGAGAAATTTTTTGTGTGTGGAATGCCAGATAGGAAATAATTGATTTATACAAAGAAAAAAAAGCAAAAAAGCCTAAAAGAAATACAATTTCCATTTGTTAATAAAAATGAACTTGGCCCTACTGATGTCTGAGATATTTTTTAACAAACCAACTGCCTAATAATTTGTGCCAATCATATCATTTTATATTTGGCAAACAAAGATTCTGTTGCTCTTTTCCCCATATTTCCTTTCTTTTGGTAATATTTTCTTTGAAAGATCTAATAGCTACTTCCCTTGAAAAGAAAAAACAGAACTGTGAACTAAAACTATGGTTAACCAGTGCCCAAGTTCCTTGCCAGTCTGAAACGTCAGCTGGAAAAACAGCCACTTAGCATGGCACATTTTAAGCCCAGTCTTCAAGAAATCCATCAAGTTTTTATTTATTTATTTTTTGAAGATTTTATTCATTTGAAAGAGAAAGAGTAAGAACAAGCAGGGGGAGAGGCAGGCAAAGAGAGAAGCAGGCTCTCCACTGAGCAAGGAGCCCAATGTAAGACTTGATCCTACGACCCTGAGATCATGACCTGAGCTGAAGGCAGACGCTTAACCAACTGAGCCACCCAGGCATCCCTCCAACAATTTTTTAAAAATCTGCAGGAGAGCCACTTCTCTGAGGATGAATAGCCCTCCCAGATGTGGTAAACACACACAAAAGGATGTCAATATAAATAAAAAAGATCTGTTAACATGAAAAATAAAGTCTGACTGAGAGACTTTACTATTATCACCTCCACAATTAACACACCTGATAAGGATGACTTTTAAGGGTTGCTATTGTTTTTTTAAAAGATTAAATTTTTATTTGACAGAGAGACTGCGGGAGAAGAACACAAAGGCAGGGGAAGTAGGAGAAGGAGAAGCAGACTTCTGCCAAGCAGGGAGCCAGATGCAGGGCTCGATCCCAGGACCCTGGGATTACTACCCTAGCTGAAGGCAGACACTCAATGAATGAGCCACCCAGGCACCTCCGACTTTTAAGTTTTTAAAATCCCAACCCCATAAGACAATTTTTCTTCAGTATGTAAAATCATGTTGCTTTCATTTATGTTTTTCAGTTTCTCAAACTACGGGATCCAAGCTTTTGGGAACTCTAACTACCATATATATACAGTTACACAGTTTGTGCACTGCATAAATGTACCTTATGCCAAAAGTAATGTGAGAGCTAGGGAGGGTTGGGGCCTAGGAAAACTCAAGAACATAATTTTATCTGTAAAACTATACATAATTTCAGGGGATCCCAAACCCTATGAAGCACAGATCACAAGTTCAGGCCCTTCTGTTCTATTGTTTCTACCCAAATAAATGAGGTTTGCATTTTACCATATTGAGAATTTGTTGCTAGGTCAATCCTACCCCAAACATAAAACTAATTACAAATGTGCCCTTTCCAAGGTAAAAGGAAATTTATCTTTACCAAGTTAATTAACTATTTTGTCCTTTGTTACAAAACAGTTTTTTTTATATGAATAAGATCTTAAGATAGTAACTCTCAAGTATTTTCATTTCTCTTCTGTCCCATTAAAAGGTCACTCTCTGACCTTTATAAATTTAATAAAGAGCTAACATTATAGAAAGCACATCTAGGAGTAAAAGTCTCAACATTTATAACTTTATGATATCTCCTTTATATCATTTTAAAGTTTCATTAAAAATGAGCAGAATTGGGGCGCCTGGATGGCTCAGTGGGTTAAGCCGCTGCCTTCGGCCCAGGTCATGATCCTAGGGTCCTGGGATCGAGCCCCGCATCGGGCTCTCTGCTCAGCAGGGAGCCTGCTTCCTCCTCTCTCTCTCTGCCTGCCTCTCTGCCTACTTGTGATCTCTGTCTGTCAAATAAATAAATAAATAATCTTAGAAAAAAAAAAAATGAGCAGAATTCAGGGTGCCTAGGTGGCTCAGTCTTTAAGCGTTCACCTTCTGCTCAGATCATGATCCCAGAGTCCTGGGATGGAGCCCCACATTGGACTCCCTGCTCTGTGGGAAGCCTACTTCTCTCTCTCCCACTCCTGCTTGTGTTCCCTGTCTCGCTGTGTCTCTCTCTGTCCAATAAATAAATAAAATCTTTTTTAAAAATGAGTATTTATCAATTGAATCTATCAGCAATAATAGCTTAATTGAATGAAATGACACAGGAACATACCTTTAGATACACACATTCATCTGCAAACCCAACTGATCTAATGAAAATATCTGACAATAAAAGGAAAAAAAAGCATCACACTTAATTTTTGGGATGCAGCTATAAACTTAAATTCAATTCTGTCTGTGACATCACCACCCCATGTTTCAGTATATAAAAGCCCCCAATGTAATAGCTAAAAGACCTCCCACAACAAAAGTTTTTATTAATCTCTACATTTTCTCAAAACACTATTAAAGTAATGGTAAAGAGATTTTTTTTTTTTTTAAGTGTAAACCCACAATACCAGAAATAATAGGAGAGTAGTTCTGTTTCAGGCAAAATGATTTAGTGGAATGGATAACTTAAGAAAAACTCCTGGGACAGACATCTAAAATTTCTGCATTAAAAAAAAATTTTAATCTAATTATATTCATGGCTGGGCATTATGAAGAAACACTCCACAGGCCAAAAACGAAGCAGGAACTAATCAAGTGAGACAGCTAAGTATAAGAGCTAATAGTTACCACTGATGGCTCTGCTGATCAGTGTTAGTGGATCCCAGGTTTTTGGTCTTTATACAAACAAGGGGACTAGAGGAAAAACATCTAGGACTTAGGTAGGATGACAGGTCAGATGAGATGAGACCCACCAACAACTCCCTCAGAAATAAGATAAACACAGAAGGAGATAGGAAGGAAATGTACCTATTTTACCTTAGCTCTGGAAGCAGGGAAGATTCCTCTGGGAGTTTCTCCACAAGCTGGCCCTGCACACACAAGCAAAACCTATAGTACCTTTGGGGGTGAAAAAAACTCCAACGTGAGAATTTAATTTAAAACACTCCTTTGGGGCGCCTGGGTGGTTCAGTGGGTTAAGCTTCTGCCTTCGTCTCAGGTTATGATCTCAGGGTCCTGGGATCCAGGCCCGCATAGGTCTCTCTGCTCAGCGGGGAGCCTGCTTCCCTCCCTCTCTCCCTCTGCCTGCCTCTCTGCCTACTTGTGATCTCTCTCTGTGTCAAATAAATAAAATCTTTAAAAATAAATAAATTTAAAAAAATAAAACACTCCCAAGTGACTGGCAGAAATAAATGCAAATCCTAGTGGAAC
This sequence comes from Mustela lutreola, assembly GCF_030435805.1. Lineage (NCBI taxonomy): Eukaryota > Metazoa > Chordata > Mammalia > Carnivora > Mustelidae > Mustela > Mustela lutreola. The sequence goes on along the minus strand of NC_081296.1, from coordinate 105,815,196 downwards.
TTTGTAAAGCCAGGTCTCCAGGAATGTACAGATAGAGTAAATTATGAATTAAGATAAAAAAAAATTCCTAAGGTATAGGAGAAAACAAATCAGCATACATGACTGACACTCAAACAGAATACAACCATATCAGACTCACAATGTCTGGAAATAATTACACTGACTATATATAAATATCAAAAGATAGTACTTAAGAGTATGAATAGGCATGTGTCATAAGTAGAGTGTCTAGAAATTTAAAACATATAATTGGATTTAGAAACTCAATAAAGAGATGAAAAGACATTGTTGAAGAATTATTATTAAAGATAATTTTGAAGAAATTATTCAGAATGAAGGAAGAGTTTAATAAGAGATAAAAAAAGGAAATTTAATAGCTACTGAGAACAGAGATGTGTTTAACACATCTCTAGTACGACTATCAGAAGGTGCTAATAAATAATATAGGGATGAGGCAATATTCAAAAACATAACAGCTGAAAATTTTCCAAAACTGATAAAAGGAACAAATCCTCAGATTCAAGAATCTTGATGAGGGCTGCCTGGGTGACTCAGTGGGTTAAGGCCTCTGCCTTCGGCTCAGGTCATGGTCTCAGGGTCCTGGGATAGAGCCCCACATTGGGCTCTCTGCTCAGCAGGGAGCCTGCTTCCTCCTCTCTCTCTGCCTGCCTCTCTGCCTACTTGTGATCTCTCTGTCTAATAAATAAATAAAATCTTTATTAAAAAAAAAAAAAGAATCTCAAATCCTAAAATGCTTAAATAGATTCACAACTAGACGTTACAGAACAACAAAGGGTAGATCTTAATGCAGCTAGAGAAAAAGATTACATCAAAGAAATCAGTCTAATAAAATCAGTCTGATAACAACTTCTAAAATTCGGAAGAAATAAAAGAGACCCTCCTAAAAATGGTCTATGATGCAGAAACCAATGGTGAGCAAAATAAGTGGAAAATACATAAGAAAGTCTAAACTACTACTATATAAGGCAGTGACAATGATACCAAAATTGTGGGGTTAAATACAGAGAAGTAAGATAAAAAGTAATAAAATATAATTTGGATGATGGGCAAAAATAGCAATCACATTTTGTATCTGTTAAGTTAAACGTGATGTTTAGAATTTCTGGGAGCACAAAAAAAATTAGTAAGAGAGAGAATCAATTCAATGGAGAAGATGGATTTTAAAACAAAATTTTTAAAAATCTCTATCGGAAAAGAAAGGGGAAAATAGGTATATAAGAAGAACACTTACAAAGCACAAAATAAGATGGTGGAAAGAATTCCAAATTTGTTAGTAACCACAATAAACTGTAAAGAGCAAATTCTTCATTAAAAGAAAATGTCCATATACAGTCACTTGTTTTAGAGATAAAGTAGTATTGGGACACACCTACACTCCTTCATTTACAGCTTACCCCAGGCGGTCTTTGTGCTCCAACAGCAAAGGTGAGCTCTTCAGCAATATCTCTGTATGGATTTTCTATTTATTATAAACATTTCTAATTGTACAAGAGGAACCTAAACAAACTTTTAACGTTCTGACTCAATTTCATGGGAAGCACTAAAGGCCAAGTGCTCGCTATAATCTTCCTCTTAACCTAGCAGCAAAACCTACTGACCTGGGAAGAACAGCAACTAACCTGCAGACTCTGTTTTGAAATCTCCTTTAAACGTGATGGTGTCTCATGCTGTACCATCTTTGGTACATCTTTTGGTACTCAGCAGGTAATCCTATCTTCTATGAAATCCCATTATTTTCTCCGTGCATGCATTTATACTCATTGTTGCCATACTTTCAATACTGCTGCCCTTCTATGACCTGAAGGAGATACTCATAACTGTTTAATCTTTATGCATGAATGACCTATGCTCCAAATTGATTTATTAGAAAACACAGACTTAAACTTCTTTGTGGATGAACCTACCCAGAAAAATATTAGAAGAAAGACACTGTAACAAGTCTCACGCTTCACCTCTAGGATGTGACTCCCTGTAAGGGGCAGATTTGCCATTATACTCAAGAGAGCTTGCTGACTACTTAAACATAAGAGAATCAATACATAAATTGGTAACAGGTATGAGTCTGGATCTCAGCAGAAAATCTAATTAAGATCAGTCAGCAGATTAAAGAACTTCCAATACTCTAATGTTTCCTAAAGTACTGGTATTATAATGGTTGGAACTCATCTCAAAAGGGATAACACAACACAAAACAAAATACCCTGGATGATCACAATGCGAGACAGGCATCTCTTGCTAACATCCCAGCATCCACGTAACCCCAAAAAGACCAAACCTTTGGAGAGGTGAAGTTATATTATAAGATGCCAGTAATTAGATCCAGAGTTAGAAGATAGCTACTGGAAGAAATCTGGATGCAAACTGCATATGGATGATCTCTTGACCTCTCTCAGCACGGGATGTTGTAAAAAATTTACATGAAACTACTGACCACAGTAAGGAAAAACTGGCCACTGTACTGAACCAACATTGGTGTATCAGGGTTATCCAGAAAAACAGAAGCAACTAATGAACAAACTAAATAAATAAATGTATTTATTTAGAGAGAGATAAATAAGAGAGATAAATAAATAAATGTATTTATTTAGAGAGAGAGAGAAATTGGATCACATGGTTATGAAGGCAAGAAGTCCTGTGATCTGTCATCTACTCTGCGAGCTGGAGAAACAGGAAAGCCAGGGAATTATTCAGTCCAAGTTCAAAGATCCCCAAAACAGGAACTTTGATGTCCAAGGGGAAAAGGAGAGAAAATTCACTCTCCAGCCTTTTTGTTCTATTTGGGCCCTGAAGTGACTTGATGCCGCCAACCCACATTCATAGGGCAGATCTTGACTCAGTCTAATGATTCGAATGCTAATCTGACTTCAAAAACAAACCAGAAATACTGGTAACTTTCTGGGTAAATAAATTCAATCCTTTCAATAGGCAACTTTTTAGATGGCAAATGACACATGGACAGCCAGAAATCTAAATCCTCTATGAGGGGCGCCTGGGTGGTTTAGTGAGTTAAAACCTCTGCCTTTGGGACGCCTGGGTGGCTCAGTTGGTTAAGCAGCTGCCTTCGGCTCAGGTCATGATCCCAGCGTCCTGGGATCGGGTCCCACATCGGGCTCCTTGCTCGGCGGGGAGCCTGCTTCTTCCTCTGCCTCTGCCTGCCATTCTGTCTGCCTGTGCTCGCTCTCTCTCCCTCTCTCTGACAAATAAATAAAAAATCTTAAAAAAAAAAAAAAAAAAAAAAAACCCTCTGCCTTTGGCTCAGGTCATGATCCCAGGGTCCTGAGATCGAGCCCCACATCTGCTTCCAGCCCCTGCCCCCACCCTGCCTGCCTCTCTGCCTATTTGTGATCTCTGTCTGTCAAATAAATAAATAAAATCTTAAAAAAAAAAAAAATCCTCTATGACATTCTATGCAGAAAAAAAGACTCTCATATCCACAAAAACTAGTATTTGGGACCTTTTGTAGGAGCTACCTTTCGTATCTGAACCTTCAGATATTGACCCTGAAAGAGAACTAGAGAACTAGAGAACATATGGTAGAGATTTGGAAGCTCTCTCACTTTATCTAGTTTTACAGGTAAAACACACGATTTCTTTCACTTGAGATGTGCCTAACTGATGACCCTGACACTATAAATTTCAACACCTAGGGCCAGACTACTCTCAAGTGGCCCCAAATCATAAACTATTTGACAACCCCACAGGGGTATCCTAACCAAAAACAGATGACTGGGTGGCCACCAATAACTCCATTTTGTGACAAAAAATTGATCTGTAATCCAGTTAGATCTGTAACACGAAAGCCTATTGGCTACTAGCAGCAAACTGGACAAGGGCTTGTCACCAGGATAAATGGACACCTGCCTAGAGAACAGACTGATATCAGCCACTCTGACTCATTCATCTGCCTTTTAGAAAATGTAATTAAGGTGAATTAGTGAAAGGAGAAAAATTGGGCCTTGTTCTGAAAATTGAAACCTTAGCCACTCATAGCGGATCCTAGACTGCTTTCTTTTCTTTGATAAACTCTTTATTTCACTTTGCAAGTGGCCTAGAAATAGGGAGACATCTTACATGCTACATGTTCTGAGAAAAAAGCACAAGAGCTAGACAAAGCCGCTAAGCCTATAAAGTTCCCACCACGGCAATCCTCATCCAAGAGATTCAGGAAATTGAACTGAGCAGGAGCCCATTAGATATAATATTGGTGTCTTGAGAGGAAGCATGTGCTGTTTTAGGGGTAAATGATATGATTATATCCCTGCAGACCACTCTGGCATCTTTAAAACTTCTAAAGAGATCTGACTAACAAAGAAATGACAAAATTAGGTAATTTGCCTAATAATCTCATGTCTGGTACTGCAGACATTTTATCATGATGAAAATGAAAACTGTTCTTCCATCTTAATTTGGGCACTCTTGGCTCAGGTTTAAAAGGTACTCGACAAACTTTGATCATAGCCCTTCTCCTAGAAGCTCTCCGTTATGAGGGGCTCAGATGGGTGATGGCAAATTTGTTTTAATTTTTTTAAAGAATTATTTATTTATTTATTTGACAGAGTGATGGCAAGAGAGAGAACACAAGCGGGGGAGTGGGGGAGGGAGAAGCAGGCTTCCGCTGAGCAGAGAACCCCATGAGGGGCTCGATCCCAGGACCCTGGGATCATGACCTGAGCCAAAGGTAGATGCTTAATGACTGAGCCACCCAGGTGCTCCTGCAAGTTTTAAATGCTGCCATGCAACTGGTGTCCCACCGTATAATTAAACAAATGATCTATGAAAAGAAAAATTTTTAAAAAAAAGTAACTTTATGGATGTTGAAACAACCATCTAGGAAACGTGATACATGATCACAATGCCACAAACATCAGTGAAGATCTATAGTAAAGATTGTGGGACCACAGCCCACTATGAATTTCTCAGCTCAAACCAAAGAATGGCAGTAAGAGGGTGATACTGAGAACTGAAACTACTTGCAATCACATAGCTGTCAACCTTAACATCTTTACTATTCTACTGTCTTCATCCACATGGTATTAATATTCTAGGTAACTACCCCAGAAAGCTCAAGTTGCAAAAGACTTTATTGTTCATTTCAAGAACTTCCTCAAAGTCAATTATCTGACCACTAGACTATACACCTTCCCCTAAGCAAAGTATACACTCTCTTCTCAGAACAGGTAGCACTGAATGACTATTTACTTTTCAAGATTTACTCTAAAATTCTAGTCCTAAATTTGTCCAGTATAAAGAAGACCTCCAGTCAAGACACCCACCTTAAACCAGACCCCAAAAGACCTCAAATAATCTGCCTTTGTTCTCCCTCTCTCCAGAACACAGTATACTAAGACTCTGTCAATGAAGTGATTGTCCTAACCATGGTAAAGAATAAATTCAGCTTTGCTTAATCAATAAGATTATTCTGGTATATTTTCAGGAAGCCAGCATTCAACTGAGTAGGAAGTGTAAATTATGAGGTACCATAAAGGAAGCCTCCTATAAGGTGAGGGTAGCATGGTATAGAAGTTCCTACATTAACACTTCCCCAAAGTGTACTTTAAGGGAAACTAACACTTTGAGATGTTTAAAGAATGTTAATTTAAAAAGAGGTTCTATATTCAAATAAAGGGAAGCATCAGGTTAAACAAAGGTAACCTGGTCTTACTGGCACAGGGATTTTAGACTAAACTAAGAACATCCAGAAGGAGCAGCATATACAAGCTTTCCCTAACTCATTCTACCATGAGACTCTTCTTCATGACATCTTGTGGAACTAGTGAGCTTAAGATAATCTGAGAAACACCGAACTCTACCAAAGTGCATGCCCAGGTTCAAGTCTTAAATCCACCCCCTTAATGGTTGTGTAACCAAAGGTCTTTTGGCCTGAGTTTCAATTTCCTTAACAGTAACGTAATAATAGTTGCTCTGTCCACTCATTAAGGATGTTGTGAGTCAAATGAGACAAAGCTTGTGGAAGCCCTTTGTAAACTCTACAGCAGTACATTCGAGTAAAGTGTGTTTTTCTTAAAGATTGTATTTATTTATTTGGGAGAGAGAGAGCACAAGAGAACATGAGCAGGGGAAAGTCAGAGGGAGAGGGACAAACAGACTCCCCCAGGGACACAGGGCTCATCCCAGGACTCTGGGATCCTGCCCTGAGCTGAAGGCAGAGGGTCAACAGACCAAGGCACCCAGGTGCCCCGTGAGTAAAGTATTCTTAACAATACCTCACAGGAGGGGTGGCTGAGTGCCTCAGTTGGTTAAGCCTCTGCCTTCGGCTCAGGTCATGATCTCAGGGTCCTGGGATTGAGCCCCACATCGGGCTCTCTGCTGAGCAGAGAGCCTGCTTCCCTTCCTCTCTCTCTGCCTGCCTCTCTGCCTACTTGTAGTCTCTATCAAATAAATAAAATCTTCAAAAAAAAAAAAACAAAACACCAACAACACCTCACAGGAGAGATAAAGTAAATCCGTGGGGATCATGGGGCAGAATATTATTAGAGAAATAAAATGGAAAATAATAAAAACCATTTTGTGTGAAGTCAGAGCTTTCTTTGTCTACCTCAAGATCAGTGGTAAATAGCTAAGAAATATACTAAGCAACATTTGTTGAGCTTTGTAGTACCAGAACATGAATGTGACTGATACGAACCTAACTTGGGTACTTCTCCTTGCTACTATATGTAATAATGATGCTTCAGCCAGAAAAAAATAATAAGGCTATATAGACCCTCACTGTACCCAACTGTTACTTTCTATTCCTTATCACCGGTATCAGATTTAAAATGATCTCCCTATATGAACAGGTGGAAATGTTACTGATGAAGCAAAAATTCAATTGTTCTCCTTGATGAGTCCAGCATAACACAGAGACACAGAAAAATGAGGTTACTACAGGCTTCCATTGCACAGTAATACAAACTGTGACCTGCTAGATCTCCTATAAGCCAACAGCCCTGCTTGATCAGACTTGGGTTCTATTTAACATTGTGAACAGAGCATTTAAGCCTTCAGTTGCATAATATGGCATGGCTTCCAGTAACTCCACTCAGAGAAAAATTTATGAAGAAATAAGAAATTGGTTGTGAGGAGACTGGAATTCTTATTCTTTGTCCTTCAAGAGCTGACTAGGGAAGAAACTTCAGGTGGTTCCCAGATTTCAAAATGTTATGGTCCACTAAAATTCTCTAAACTTAAGATACTCACAAGAGACTGTCAATTCTTAACTTTACCAAGGTAAGATCATTTTTTAAAAATCTGGCATTTTTAATTTTAAAAACATTAAGGAGGATACATTCCAGAATAAAAAATAGCCCATTAATGAAAAACCCATCAGTGTCTTATCTTTGTATACTATAATTTCCCTGTAAGCTCATATCCAAGGGTGAGGATACGCAACACGTCATTTTGCACAATCTGCACATCCTCAGAACAAAAATGAGCCTGAAAGCTCGAGCCATTTAACAACTTGGACTCATACATAAACACCAAACATAACTAATAATTTTTACATGTAGCATATAACTCAAAGTTAGTGTGACTCTTCCAATAATAAGGTATCAAAGCATACATTGACAAGGAGCTCAGACATCAAAAAAAAAAAAAGGTAACTGCATTCTCAACAGGTTTGCAAAATCAACACTTCAAACTACAGTGCAAATTACAGTCTATTAAGCAGTAGGGTTATTCAGCTGGAATCCCCTTTCATAAACATCAGATTAAGAAACATTCCCTATCAAGCCGTTTGCATGTGCTAAGTTGTGACTGGCATTTTCACATACATTCTCATTTAATCTTGACAACAAACAATAAACTTAGAAGAGAGAAACGCTCCAGAAGACATAAACAAACTTCACCCTTTATTACCTCGTCCTTTATTTGCTCCACCTCAAATGGAACAGAATGGCAAAATAATTCCTTCTTACCATCTTCAAATTCATATTCTCATTCTCAGTAGAAAACTTAAGTCGCTGTCAAATATAAGCTTTACTCACTAAACACAAAATCCAAATAAAAGAGGATTTTACAAGCCTAACACGGCTATTTCAGGCTCAAAACCTGAGTGAATGCTACACAGCTAGCTATGCTTACACTCAACATACAATTTTTAGCTTCCAGGATTTCATCTCTAATGCTTATAGATCCTAACATTAACGTAATAAAAATGTGAGCCAAAAAAAAGAAAAAAAAAGCTCCCCCAAAAGAAAACTATACTCTCTTAACTTTTCATTACCAAACCTGTTTGGAGTACATCTGATTTACCCCATTAATTAGTTTCAACCACATATATAAAGATAACTCTTCTTCCTGACCTTGGAATGTCACGGGAAGAAAAATAAACCACACAGCTTGAGGTGAGCAATCTGAAAATAACATGGAATTGAGCTGAGTTAAGCCAAATCAAGACGCCATTGCTCACAAAGTCCAGAAAGGTGACATGCTGGTAACTTTAGTTACAAGTAACTGAAAAGCCTTATTCAACATGGTTAGGTAATAAGGAAAATGACCTCTAATAACAAGATGTCTGGAGGTAGGATGTGCTCTCGCTTTGCTTTTCTGATCTTCTTGGCTATGCCCCATTTGTTCATTTCATCCTCGGGCTGTGAGGTGGTCACAAAATTCTAAGAAAATAGCCAACTCCAAAAGAAAAAGACATCTCCTTTGAGTCCTCATTTTTAAGCAGAAACCTTATAAAAAGCCCCCACCACCTCACTGGCTCAAGCTGGACCACTGATGATGTTAGTCACTGGTTTGGATCATCAAGTCTTAATAATCCAAACTCAACCCTAGTAGGTGAGGAGGGAGTCAGCTTTTCTTGAAGAATATGGCTGCAGAGAAGATGGAGAATGGAAAATCTCAGTTCTGCTGTGAAGGATGTAAATGTCAAGAGAGTAGACTAGACATCAGTGCTTACAATGATAGTGAAGGCAGCCTAAATAGCCTTTGGCTTTTCCTGCTCCCCCATCTAGGTAGACTGAGGACCCAAGCTGGTGCCTAGTGACACCCAGTTTACTGTCAACATGAACAGTTTGACTATTCAACTGTATTCATTCCTGTGGCATTAATATTCTAGGAAACCTGCCCAGGAAGCTAAAGTTGCAAATAACTTCACTGTTCATTTCAAAAACTTCCTCAAAGTAATTTATCCAACAACTAGACTACTTGACTTACACTCATTTCACAAAAATGAACCATCAGTGTAGAGAGGTTGTAGTCACATTCCTAGACAGGGACAGAGACAAGACTTATATCCAAGGTCTCCTGATTTCTGCCAAGTCTCTGCCCAAGAGTATGCTTTGTCTCACACTAAAGTATTTTCAGGGCTCAAGGTGATGACAATCAGGTTTTAGAGACAACTTATGAATGCCTTGACTATCTTGTGAAAGGCAGAGAACTCCAGAAATCACTTAACTCATACATTGAGATCAAGGGATGTGTTGTGATTTGCTCTATCACTCAGTTAATTGATAAAATAAATGTGAGAAGAAATATCACAAGACATAATCTGATTTAACTGCCAGGGAAGGGTGAAAACCTACATTTTAGTTTAGTTTTTAAAGAAAAAATATTGTGGGCCAAAGGACTTAAGGGATTTGAGCTGACTTTAAACCAACAGAGGGAATGTGAGACATCTTCATGGAACAACAGAGGATTTGTTAAAATAGTTTTCAGGAATTAGTTAGGTTGGGGGGAGGGTGAGATAAAGTTGATTTCATTTAAAATTTCCAACCAAGTATATAGTATGTATGCTTCTGTGGAAGCAGAAACATCTTCAGTTCAGAGACATTTTCTTCAGAATGCTCAGGTAGCAATAAGCTGAATTTTCCTAAGTACTGGGCTTGGTATCCGCAATCTACTAGTAACCTTATTTCTGTGACATACTGTATTAAAAACACGGAACCTAGGAAAGTTTTTCAAAAATACTTAATTACTTAAATTATTCTTCAAAATTAAGTATATTTTCACTCAGTTTAAAACTGACCTTAATTATATTTGGATTTGAAAGAAATTCCAGAGAATCAAAACTCTATTTGGTTAACTGACTTCTTTTTTTCATTTTTCATATTTTCATTTTCAGGGATACAACCAGTCTTTTGAGTTGTAAAACACAACCAAAATAGGTGTAAAAATAATGTCACAGACAGCCAGGTGGGTAGAAAGGAGAAACAGCTGATTTCACTAATGGCCACAATACTGACATTACCACCATTTGTAATTAATGAGTCAAAAGAAATAATCATTAAAAGAAAGGATATATTTTAGATCTGTTCAAGTGTATAACTTGACCTTACTACTTGTGTAGTATCAAAGTTCCAATTTAAATTTATCATTGTTCTATTTTTAATGGTTTTAAAACAAATGCAAAAGTTGCTTTATACACAATACAAATCTAAATCTGCAAGATACTTAAAATTTTACTTTTATCATTATAAAATTACTTAGTAGGACCACTCAAATTCCACCCCAAATCAATCATTTTATTAATAAAAGAGCCATATCAAAAGTAATTTGTTTTGTCAATCATACCTCAATAAAACTGGACAAAAATAATTTGTTCAAAGACTTCTACTTTAAACTGTTGTGATGGATCAGAATATTCTGGGTAACCCTAAAATGAGTCAAAATGTTTACTTTAATGTTAATCTCATAATGTAATAGCATCCAGAACAATGCCTTTGATGCACTAGGCTCAATAAGGACACATCCTGACAGAAAACTGCTTTCAAAGCATCATTTATAAATGAAACTGGGCCATTTTCTCACACCATACATAAAAATAAATTCAAAAATGGATTAATGACCTAAATTTAAGATCTAAAACCATAAAACTTCTAGAAGAATATCAAGATAGGCAGTAATTTCTCTGACATTGACATTAGCAACATTTTCTGTTTCCTCAAACAAGGGAAACAAAAGCATAAACTATTGGAACTACATCAAAATAAAAAGGCAACCTACTGAATAACTGAAAAGATTATCTGAAAAGGTTATCTGCAAATGATCTATCCAGTCATGGGCTAATATCCAAAATATATAAAGAATTTATACAACCTGACACCAAAAACACCAAAATGATTGGATTAAAATGGGCAGAGGACCCGACTAGACAATTTTCCAAAGACAACATCCAGATGGCCAAAAGACACATGAAAAGATGGTCAACATCACTCACCCTCAGGGAAATGCAAATCAAAACCACAATGAGGTATCACCTTCCACCTGTCAGGATGGCTAAATCTCAAAGAGTGAAGGGATAGCAAATGTTGGCAAGAATGTGAAGGAAAAAGAATCCTGGGGTCCTTGGGTGCCTCAGTGGGTTAAAGCCTCTGCCTTCGGCTCAGGTCATGATCCCAGGGTCCTGGGATGGAGCCCTGAATCGGGCTCTCTGCTCAGCAGGGAGCCTGCTTCCTCCTCTCTCTCTGCCTGCTTTTCTGCCTACTTGTGATCTCTATCTGTCAAATAAATAAATAAAATCTTAAAAAAAAAAAAAAAAAAAAACCCTGGTGAATGGAAGCTACTATGAGATACACAGGACTCTTCATTACAACTCTTCTCATTCCTGCTCATTAAGTATCTAGGCAGTATGTGCTAGAACTGAATTCTCCATCGGAGTGATCAGATTTTCCACTTCCATGGTAGCACTGAATAATTACTGGGAGTGGGGAGCAGAGTTCTCCAGAATGCTCATACTGCATCTTAATTTCTCCTAAGCTGCCATATAGAGCACCGTTAACCCAGTAATGGAAACAAAAGGGATCTGTTAAAGGTAAAATGATCCCGTATAGTTTCTGCGTGTTGCTGGTGTGACCGAAAATTGATTATTCAGATGTCTAAAGTGACTTAAGAGTCACTGGAGAGATGCCAGAGTCCTGATGGAATGCAAGATTATGTTTTCTGAAATATCATGTCTCTGCCTATTCAGGCTGCTTTTAATTTTCTACATATATCGTATTTTCTAACCACTTAGAAACTTAAAATCTATGCCGCGTATACTAGAACACTAGAAAACAACATGCCTGACTAAAGAGTACTGTTTTTTTGTCATCTCAAGAAAAAGAAAAAGATGTGTAAGACTCTAGCCTTTTGACTGTACAGATCAAGAACACATACAGTGACACAACTATTCATTGGAACATCAATAAACACAAAGTAATTAAAATTTTCTATCCAGAAATCACACTTATCTCCAGCTTTAATGAAGTGCTTAGAAAAGTTTATTTTGTGCTTAGACTATTTTTCTAAAGCAACACAAAATTATACATCCAAACTCTGCAACAGTAGAATATTTAATATTCTAAAGGCAAGGCCTTTCAAGAAAACTGCTGTACATTATGATACTGTGTAAGTCTAATGAATTCACACAGAAGCAGAATCTAGAAAAAAGAGGACATTACAGAAACTATTACATAATGGACAAGTGATTCACTCTGAGTTATGGTTTTCTCCCTTCTTGTAAATAATACAATTCTTACTGCCACCCAGCACCCCTCCCCAATTTTGCTTTAAGGTAAAAATTCTGTGCTCTAACTCTCTATAAAGTAAAACCATACTAAATGTCCCATACTGCTGATGTGCCCAATTGTGAAATACAACACAATAAAAAGTACAGCAGAACACAGATTCTGTGTGTCCAAAATGTAAGAATGCTATGATTTTTTAAACAGCAAGCATATACAGACTTTGTAAAATTAAGAACTTTGTGAGGATGACTATACATTGAAAACATACACTAAACAATACTTTTTCCTGAGTAGAATGCTAACTTTATTTTATATCAAACTAATTTTCTATGAATTTTCAAAATGTAAAATATCAAGGCTTTTCCACAACATCAGATAAAAATCAGGAATGTTCACCTTCATATCCAAAAAAAAAAAAAAAGTTCAAGTAGAAGTTCAACAGAATGATATAAAATCTGAAATGGCCAAAATTTTAAATGATCGGTAGACAGCTCTTCAATTTTAAGGATCCCTCAGCCCACTTCGGTTTAAAACAACAAAAAAGGGCTATTTATTAAGAATGAAAAATATTTCCAGAAAATTATCCAATTTGGAAAATGAAAAATGTAATCCATGGTTAAGAAAAATACAAACTGTACACTGAACGGGGGGAACAAAAACGATAACCAATCTTTACAGGAATCAAGACAACACCATCGACTTATATAAAAACTTCCTAAATCAGTAGCATATCCTGTATTATCACATGTAAAAAACTGTAATTAAGCAAGGTAGTTTTTATTAATTGCATAATCTAAAAATATGATGAAATTTTGGGATCTATCTCTAAAACCACCAGAGTTGTCACTGAAATACACATTTCTTGAGACAATGGGCAAAGTTCCCATTTATGGGAAATATGTTCTTTTTTTCACACAGTGAAACTGAGAAAAATTATACCAAATGAGAAATCTTTTTCTCCAAAGTAATCTCCTTAACTACCTTAATAATGCAGTGTTCGGGAAATGTAATTTTTCAACTTAGAAAACTTGAAACAGATTATTAAACAAACATACTGAAATCTTATTGCTTGGCACCACATTTTTCAAAAAATTAAAGAATTGTTTAAACCATCACTGCCATTCTTAAATCCTATTTCAAACATTTTTATGCATTTTTACATAGTGCTACTTTTATTTTCTGAAGGTAGTCTGTTCAATCTAATGACAATCTAGACTGAACCCTGCAATGTACAAGCATGTCACAGTTTACTTCAAACCAAAAGAAATGTTCAATCTTCTCTTTTTGCCAAAATATTATGGTATTAATAAAAACCAACTAGGATTTATCTGTGGCCAATGAAGGACCCACAGAGCGTTGTCTTATGGCATTCTGTGCAAAGTCTTTGTTTGTTCCTTCTTTACTTCCTGCTTCCTCTTCTGAAACATCATCTTCATCATCCTCTTGTTCCTCCTCCACTTTTTGCAAAGGTTGAGATTCTGGTAATAATTTTTCTTAAAAATAAAGACCAGAGGGAATTAAGAGGTACAAACTTCCAGTTATAAAATAAGTAAGTCACTGAGATGAAAAGTACAACATAAGGAATACAGTCAGTAATAACATAACAACATTCACGGTGAGCATTTAAAAAAAAAAAAAAAGATCAAGACCAGAAATGATTTTTGTTGTTGTTGTTGCTGTAACAGATTTGCATTAGAGTAAAATGAAGACATAATTCATATGCCCACAAACTGCTTTGCCACTTATTTATCAACCATAAGTTTAGATTTCCAAAAGGAAAAGTCATCTTTAAGAGTGACACCATAAAAACAAAAAGTGGTTAGGAAGATCCATTTTACTTACCAAATGCATTACAATTACCTGCCTGTTTATGAACCAAACTGAAATTAATAAATCAAAATTAATGCTATGAATGTGGATGCTGTAAGAACATGCACTGCATTCACTAGAACCACCTTAATTTGCTATTAAATCTTCCAGTGAACAAGTACACTGAAACAAACTCCAACACTATCCTTGTTTCAGTTCCCAGGCGAACAAGAATGAGACATTTACAATTGAAGGTTATATTCCCATCCAGGTTTTCTCCAGGGAGTTTCAGAAATGTTCTTCCTTACATACATAATTTCATTAAAATATAATTACAAATAATAAAATGTACAAATCTTAAGAGTACAGCACAATGAATTTTTAACTCTGTCCACACACACATACCCTTTCCATTTTTTTAACAGGCCTATTGATAGTTCGCTTAAACTTAGAACATACCAGGTTACTAAGAGATACAGAACTGGGCCAAGGAGCTTCAGCCTGTTCAATGATCCTAGACTGCCCCTAATCTTAGGCAATCTAGAAGAGAGTAGGGAGATGCGAGGGTGCAAGGCAGAAGAAAACACCAAAGTGATTACCACATGGTGAACAATCTGTTGTTTGGGCTGGCACCCCTCTTTCTGTTGGGTTAATAGCCCCTTCCCTGTACCACAGAGCATGTAGTTGTGGTAAGCACCTGTTACAGTTCACAGTAGTGGTTCTCCACCAGGGATGATTTTGCCCCACTCCCGCCCCCACCCTACACCCCTGGCCAAAAGAACATTTAGCAATGTATGGAGATATTTTTGGTTCTCACAACTAAGAGGAGTGGTGGTATTTCCAACCAGCGGGATGCTGCCGAACATCCAACAATGTACAAAAGACAGTCTGTCACAAGAATTAACCAGCCCAAATGTGAGACGTGTCCAGGTTGAGAAACCCTGATTTACAGTGATTGTTCCAAACAAGTGAGCTCTTTACACTAGTAGAGTACACCACAATTTTTTAAAGATAGGCGGGTATAGTGGGAAAGTGTATCTCCTCCTTACTCTGGATTGTGAGCTTAATCATTTTACACGAAGGACTAAAAAGAGCCAAAAATGGAACAAGCTAAGGCATAGAAAACAAAGCAATTCAGAAACACAACATCTTAACATTTAAGCCCTAGGATCCAGCCATCTCTGCCCTCAGACTTCCTTGCTCCCTGAGGCAATAAAGTTCTATTTTGCTTAAAGCTGGACTGGGTTGGGTCTTTCCCTAGCAACTCAAAATCTAAGCTAAATACATCCTAGAAAACAACTTAAATCATGTGGCCTGCTATAGAAGTGGCAGTATCACACTGAACTGTGGTATCTATCAGTCGTGCCACAGATAACTTAAGAGACGAATTTGTTAAGGTTTTTCAAGTGATATAAATATTAAATGTACATTCACCAACTTTTAAATTGTCTTTTACAAAGTAATCTGTGCTTGCATTTCTTTCCCTAGAGGTCACTGGCTCTTGCTGGATAAAATGATTCCTTCCCCTGTATATGTCCTTTTCGGTATTGACGTAATGATCGAAGAAATGAAAAGATAATCTGTAAGTTATCAGCAATCTCCACTGACTTCATTTCACGAGTCCTGACCTCAGTAAATCCTAAATCATGAAAGGCAGCACAATGAAAATGTCATGCCAACAGTCTAATTTAGGCCCTAATCTCCACTCTGTCACTTCTGTGTGACCCTGGAAAAATATTTCATCTCTCTGAGCCTTACTTTCTTCAACCACAAAAAGGAAAGAGTATCATTTATGAAATCCAGAGTTACAGGAAAGTGAAAGGGATTGCGCAATGTGAAAGTTCTTTATAAACAGCAAAGAGGGGGGCTTCTATAACACTGTAATTTTCAAGATTAAATGCAGGTTTGAGAGGCTATTATACTAAGACAGACATCAGTGAATACTTCTAATTATATAAACTCATCTTGTAGTACCATGTCAATGCCACTCCTAAATCAGCTATGGGAATTACTTTTCCCAATATCCTACCATAAAAACAGACTTGGCTAACATACAAAGAAAAATCTTCAAATGTGGTCATTATAATAATGAATGACTTCAAGAGCAGAATATATTCAACTTCTTCTGATTCAAGTATACTCAAATGGATCCAGGAATATGATGGCTCAAATAAAATGACATCAGATCAATGTCATTAAATATCTACAAGTTATATGCAATGTTAAAACTTTCTACATCATAAAAGCCAAGAAAATAACTGTTTCAAAATCCACCAGGCTGTCATTCTTACATGAAATAAATATTTCCCTGCCCCTTCCAATATAACCTATCATTCCACATTTAGAACACTAAGCTAGAAGGGCAATCTGTTAGAGCTGTGATTGTATTCACAGAAATGAACAGGATTACAGTGAATAAAAAATAAACACTAAGAAACATACTTACTGGAAGGGTATGGCTGTGGTCTGCGCCTTTTTGAAGGAAAAAGGCAATCTGCCACAAATATCATACACTAAAAAAACAAACAGAAGACATCTCAATGTATGTGACAGAGCTAGTGTAACTATATTAAATTATCAGATGTAAAGGATTTTTTCCTAGTACTCTGAAAAACTAAATACTTACAAGTCCTAGTAGTAGTCCTGAAAGCAGAGTTGCTAAAGCAAAAACTGCATATGATCCCCAAACTGGTAATCCAAGGTCTTCAATAAAATAGTTATGGCAAGTCTAAAATGAAAATTAAAAAATAAACTAAAAACCTGGTTGTTTAAAATAAAGGGGTGGTGCCAAAAATGTTAAGAATAGAAATAAAACTTTAGCCCATACCCGGATCCACATAGAGAGCTGAAAGAGTGCAGACATACTGCTCATCCTGAAAGAAAGGAGAGAGCCCTGAGAAACTGAGTAAATCGCACAGCTTTGAAGCAGAACGTGTGTGTATCTATACCTTCCCTTCTGGGTAAATTTCTATAATTTCTCTGACATGATAGATTTTATTGCTAGTGTTAATCAAGATTAGTGATACATCACTGATTTCAAGCCTGTATTAAAAAGTCTCATTAATGAAAATTAACAGTTCTTGAATTGTTGTCACTATGTGATGTCCTCATAAATAAAACACTTGGTAACTTTTTTCCTTTTCCCTATTGCTTTGCCGTTAGACTTTCACCTGATGATTTCTCCAATATACTCTGAATAACAGCTTACAAGCTCTATGGTGCCAGTTAGAGTCAAGTGTACTGTAAGCCAATGGCAACTCTTATTGATCCTTAAAATTCTTCAAAAAATGACCACAAGAGGGATTCTGAAGGAAGAACTGGGAGTACTTGTGGAACTGATCCTTGAATTAACCCCCTTTTGTATTACAATTAAATAAAACTTATAATACATTAGTTTGATATAGCTTAATGATATACAAAGAAATTACACAGAAAATAAATACTAATAATATAAATAAAAATAATTATTATTTTCACATAAACCCAAGTAGTTTAGATGGGCAGTTAGAAACGTATGCTCGAGAACTAAAAGGGTTTGTGGGGTCCCAACTGTTTCCCCTCTGGTGCAGGTGTTGCTACCAACACATAAACTAATTCACACCTAAGCGAAAGTTCCTGTACGCAGGATCACCTAACCCATTGCCCATCATTGGGGGGGGGTGACCACAGTAACACTTGAAAATACCTTTTATTTGGTCCACCAAGACCAAAGACATGGACTGCTGAATCCCTGAGGATTCAACAAAGACTTACAAGCAACCCCTTCTTCTACTGGAAAAGGGAGGAATCATTTATGAGATTTCAAATTAACAAAGTCAGTTGCATTTCGTTCAACATAAAAAAGTGATTCAATCATATTCCTTCTGTTGTTTAAATTGCAAAATGGGAAGAGGAACAAGGAACTGAAACAAAGCACTACATAGCCTCACTACAGTCAGCACTAATTAGGCTCTATCAGGAATATTAGGTGCCTTAACTGGGTTGGCATGGTGGTTCAGTAGGCGGAATTCAGACAAATACAGAACAATTCAATTCAGATTCTCACAGGAAGAAAGATGTAAGGGAAAGGTGCTAAAGACAAAATTCTATTTCAGTATACTGTTTATGGATCATCTTTCCTCCACTCCCAGAATCCACAGCATTTTTCTCTCTTAGACCATTGTGTAACAACCCCCCCCCATCCTCCAAGAGCAAGTGTGGTGAGAAGATAGGAAGAGATAGCTTAATCACACCAGCATGAGTCCATGAGGACCTCAGCAAAACTCAGTTATTTCTAGATGTCTCTCAAAAACCTGTGAGGCCTTACACCCCAACAGGTAACAGGAAATATGCTAGCTGTCTCCAATTCTTACTACGCCACATATCTAGCTATAAATATTAAGCCCAGTGGTTACTCAGGCCATTAGGATCACTATTCATCCATACATTCATTATTATTCATTATTTTTTTGTTCTACCCATTCAGATGGGTAGAATAATTCAATCACATTAAGAACTGAAATCTAAAGGTAGCAAGAGGAGGTATATGTTTAAAACTTCTTATTTCAGTATTAAGCTCCAATAACTTTACCCATCATACTGCTCAGGATGATTGATTAGTTTCTGATGATAGAAATGACCATAATCCTCAGTTTGTTTTGTGAGATTAAGAGTCACTTATGGTTTGTGGGTTGTTGGGGGTGGGGGGGGGCGGTTGGGAGAAGGGAGGTGGGGTGATGGACATTGGGGAGGGTATGTGCTTTGGTGAGTGCTGTGAAGTGTGTAAACCTGGCGATTCACCCACCTGTACCCCGGGCATAAAAATATATGTTTATAAAAAATAAAAAATTTAAAAAAAAATGACCATAATCCACAGAGCTAAAATATTCCTGAAAAGCCTTTCAATTCTAGTGAATTCCTCCTTTTAGCTTAACAAGGATCAAAGTATTTTTGTCTCAGAAGAGAAAAAAACTAAAAATATCACAGCAAATATGAATGTACCTTAAGGGTCCAAGAAT
Organism: Mustela lutreola; assembly: GCF_030435805.1. Classification (NCBI taxonomy): domain Eukaryota; kingdom Metazoa; phylum Chordata; class Mammalia; order Carnivora; family Mustelidae; genus Mustela; species Mustela lutreola. Next base: position 105,795,914 of record NC_081296.1, on the reverse strand, counting down.
TAAAACCCACTATAAATGCTTTATTTCTACAAAATGTAACTGGTCCAGTTAATTCTGAAATAAATAAAAGAAAAATCCTCATACTTACAGAACAGAACCTGGACCAAACCATGATGAAACAGGTTCAATACTCTTCCACTCTTTCTCGCTGATAAAGTTTATGAAGTCCTTCTTAGTTCTTGGGCCCTGATAGCGCCTAAATTCACCATCTTTACAACTAAAGAGGACCAGAATCATGTATTAAACAGAACCAAATAAATAAACTTTGTATTTGTTTTGCTATTTTTAACCTCATTTTACAATCAATCCTTACATTCAAAATCATTAATAATGCACAAGTAACAAATTAAACTAGTTGCACTCATAACATCTTAGCTTCAAATTTATTTAAACAAGGTTATAAACAATCATAAGCCTTCAGACTAGTCTTACCTTTCCAAATAATAAAACAATGAAATAATAAATCAATTATATCTCAATAAATGTGTGATGCCCTTATAAAGGAATGACTACGAAAAGTTGTTAGAACAGTGTCTGCACTTATTAATTACTAGTTACTTCTAAGTATATAGGTTAAAAAATTTAAGGCATTTTTCTGGTATTTTCAGCCCTAATAACATCATCTTAACCATGCTACTTTAAATTACTGAAGGTATCTGATCGTATTTCCCTTCCTATTTCAGTCATTCTACTCTACAGTCTACTTTGCATTCTTCCTGACAGCCCCCTCCTTCCTTCCCATTCCCTGTGTATGGAGTTCTCATAGGTTCAAAAATGTTCTCTCTACTCTTACATCTTCACTATTTCCAAACTACCCTCAATAATACTGCCAGTCTAATCCTATAGAATACTTCTCTCTTTATCACATAAGTGCAAAAACTTTCAAGAGCTCCCTACTACCTATAGTAGGGTTAGAGGATCCTTCAGTCATTCAGAGTCAAAGACTACAAAAAAGCCCCCCCACCCCAAAAAAAACTTTTTGTAAAGGCAATGGCATTTGAGCTATTTTTGAAAAATAGGTAGAAGTTCAACAGGCAAAAGAACAGGCATGATAAACAATGTAAGCTAAAGAAAGACAGGAAATTCCAGGTAAGTTCAGGGGATGTTAAGAACTAAGAAGGAAGATGATAAAAATAATCAGCACCAGTTAATGATGTTTCTCCACATCAGGACATGTGGAGAAAAGGACTGAGTGAAAAGGGACAGTAATACTTATGGTGACATAAACAGACACAAAGGGAGTAGGGAAGAATACAAAGGTAGAGGGAAACAGGCATTAACATGAAAATAAAAAAGATGACCAAAAAAAAAGGTGCTATAAACACACAAAGAATTGCCAGCTTGCTTTCATATTTGAAATGAGAAGTACCTCCTGGCATTCAACTCACCAGCTAGATGAACTTTAAGGTATCAGACAGGTACAGGCATACCTTGGTGGTATCACAGTCCCACCCCAGTAAAACAATTATCACAATAAATCAAGTCACAAGACTTTTTGGTTGCCGAGTACATGTAAATATTTACTATATTATAGTCTATTAAGAATGCAATAGCATTATATCTTTAAAAAAAAAAGTATATTCCTTCATTTAAAAATATTTTATTGCTAAAAAATGTAAACCATCATCTAAGTTTTCACCAAGCTGTAATCATGGGCCACCATAAGAAACAGAGTAATGAAAAAGTTTGAAATACTGCAAGAATTACCAAAATGTGACACTGAGACACAAAGTGAGCAAATGCTGCTGGAAAAATGGTGGATAGACTGGCTTGATACAAGGCTGCCACAAATCTTCAATCTGTAAAAACTGCAGTATCTGGGAAGCACAATAAAATGAGGTATGCCTGCACAGAATGGAGATTTCCTATCCCCAGTTTATTAGACAAATTCAAACTAAAAGATCTGATACTAGAAACTACATAATCTTGCTCATTCCAATTTAGCACTGTCATTTCACCTACTACTGTCCGGAGACTGAGCTACAGCCCTTTCTTAGCCAATTTTTGAACATACCATGTCCCTATTTATGACCATTCATGAGATTATTCAAAAGATGGAACGCTTACTTCTGTACTCTTTTGAAAATTCAGGGTTGTGTTCACATCCCCATTTCTCCAGGAACCACCCTAAACCCAGTGATTTTTTTTTTCCCTCACCAAGCTTTCTACAGGACTTAACACAACTCTGGGCTCATAATCATTTATTACGCTATATGGTATCACACCATTTCATGTGAACACCCTCCAAAATAATTACAAAGTTCTGAGACCAGGGACAGTTTGATACCTCATCCATCCACCTAAAGACACCTAGGATAGCGCTAAGAGCAAAATGAGCCTTACTGAATATAATGCTCTTTAAACATGATCCAGGCCAGAGGCCTACTATTCTCATTATACTATGATGCATCCTTCTCCATAACGAAGAATCTTCAAATACTTACTGATAAATAGTAGGAAGAGCAGTTATGATAAATCGTCCACTCAGCCCTAAAATTATAAAGATTAAAAATAAATACAAGAAAGAACACACAACAGATTTTATATGAGCCAACAATCACTACTTAAAAGTTGATTCTAGGGGTGCCTGGGTGGCTCAGTGGGTTAAAGCCTCTGCCTTCAGCTCAGGTCATGATCCCAGGGTCCTGGGATCGAGCCCTACATCGGGCTCTCTGCTCAGCAGGGAGCCTGCTTTCCCCTCTCTCTCTGCCTACCTCTCTGTCTACTTGTGATCTCTGTCTGTCAAATAAATAAATAAAATCTTAAAAAAAAAAAGTTGATTCTGAATTATTTAAATACTAACGGGGAAAGCATATGAAATTATCCCTAAAAACAGCTGAGCTTTGTAACAATGAAAAAAAATCCCAATTACATACTGAAAGCAACTTTAAAAAAAATGAACACTATTGTATATTATCTCAACTAGAAGTACATAAAAGTTTGACTACTTAAGTGATCTGAATATGTATTTATTAACATTTGGTCATTTATACCACTGTATGATAAGACTACTAGCGATAAGTAATGGGGAAGCACAATTTAACAGTAGTCTTAGAAACCTCTAAAATCAAATGAAATTGCATTTGAAATTTGAAAAACAAAGGCAGAGTCAAACGTTTGTTAAAAATGGAGAATATTTTGGGGCGCCTGGGTGGCTCAGTGGGTTAAAGCCTCTGCTTTCAGCTCAGGTCATGATCTCAGGGTCCTGGGATCAAGCCCCGCATCGGGCTCTCTGCTCAGCAGGGAGCCTGCTTCCTCCTCTCTGCCTGCCTCTCTGCCTACTTGTGATCTCTGTCAAATAAATAAATAAAATCTTTAAAAAAAAAAAATGGAGAATATTTTGAACCTTTTATAAGATGAGTAACAAAAAAAAAATTAGCCATGTGTTAGGCAATAACTTAAGTAACGATTAATCTATGCCTCAGTTTTCTTATCTGTAAAATGGGGATATTACCTACCCCACAAGGTTATATGGGATTATACAGGATAAATGCAAAACACTCGGAGCAGTATCTGTACTAGGTAAGTGCTCAATAAACTTTAGCTATTATTGCCATCTGGGGTGGGAACAGAGTCAACAATCTAGGTTTAATGTGACCAAGAGCAAGTATGATGAGGCTGGCCTAAGAAAGAAGTGTCCTTAAGAACAGGCCTGCCACTTATTCAGGAGTATGTCTGACTCCACAACCATGATTAAAATATACAACCATTTATTAAAAGCATGTCCTCAAATCACAGGTATTAAATTTGAAACCCAGTTCAGAAATTCGGATCACTCGTCAGGGAACATGATCTTGGCTCTACACAGAACCTCAACCAGATTCTTATTCTGAAGCTTGGTATAGATGCAAATGATGGCTTGGCATCCACAGTATTCTAGGACTTCTTAAAGGCATCTTACTCGCTAATCTGGGCCCTGGGATACAAAGGAAAGAAAGATCAGGGGCAGTTAAATGGGCAAGAATGAGGAGAGGGTAATGTTTCCAAGGTCCCTTAGAGCAACACATAAAAGGAATGAGCTGCATATACAACCACAGACCTGCTTTCTACAGCCACTGCACAGGGATCCCTCCTCAGAGAGGTGGGTGAGTCAGCTTAAGTAGTACAGTTATGTTTTCAAAACCTAATGAAATGTAGTTAAGACCAAGTGATGTGGCAAACAGGATGAACTTATGAACCCAATCTGCAAAGACTAACCACAGACCTACAGTACCTGGCTGCTCTGTGACATCCACTTTTGCAACATTGACCTCAAGATCTTCTCCCCATTCAGCAAAATCTTCCCATTCCGGTTGAAGATTCTGACAAGCAGGACACCATGGAGCGTAACTGAGAAACAGAACAGAAAAAAAGTTAAGCACTCTAATATGATCATATGGAGATAAAAATTCTAAGTGTATAGATCATGAAGAATATTTTATACAAAAACAAGATAGCAAAGTGACTAATTTTGTGAAGATGAAAAAGTTTCAACTGTGGGTATAACATTCTGGAAATCAAAATTAAATGATAACGCTAATCACAGAAAAATAATTCTGAGAGTAAGTTCTTAAGCCACAAAAATTAGTTCCTAAGTTCACATGCAAAACAGCTCTTTAAAAACCTATGAATTTCTCAGGGTCCCTGAGTGACTGAGACAGTTAAGTGTCTGCCTTCAGCTCAGGTCATAATCCCAAAGTCCTAAAATCAAGCCATGCATCAGTCTCCTTGCTCAGCAGAGGAGAGTCAGCTTCTCGCTCTGCCCCTTCCCAGACATGTGCTCTTTCTCTCAATTAAAACAAAAACAAAAACAAAAACAAAACCTTTGAATTTCTCCCTAAGTATGTGGCCACCAGAAACCTCAAAATCAAATTTGGAGTTCACTGGTTTTAACAATTTTCACTACATTAGTCACACACGGGAAAAATAGAAGTGCCCAGGGCTGAGGTGAACAAGGAAATGCACGGCCCTACTTAAGAGGGGAACCATCGGGGCGCCTGGGTGGCTCAGTGGGTTAAGCTGCTGCCTTCAGCTCAGGTCATGATCTCAGGGTCCTGGGATCGAGTCCCACATCGGGCTCTCTGCTCAGCAGGGAGCCTGCTTCCTCCTCTCTCTCTCTGCCTGCCTCTCTGCCTACTTGTAATCTCTCCCTGTCAAATAAATAAATAAAATCTTTAAAAAAAAAAAAAAAAGAGGGGAACCATCACTCACAGCAAGACCATCAGGAAGGGAATTATAGCTAGGTAGCAGCTCTATCTTATTTAAAAGAAGCTGAAAATCTCCATTTTTATGTAAAAATGCTACCTCAAAACTTAACCCAGACACAAACACTAGGCAAGCCAAACAAAATTCCTTTGGCCAGCCCTTGGTCAGCCAGTTTCTAAGACCTCAGGTTTACAAATCTATGGGTAAATTTATTAGCTTTTTAATTACTCCTCTGATATTCCACATCTTTCAAGGCCCTGATTTCTCTCTAGGGTTTTATTCTTCACTTTATTGTATATAATCTTCTAATTTGCCTGTTTTTTTTTTAATGGAACCAAGAAGAATAAAGTGAGTACTTGTTGAAAACAAGAGTACAGTTTCTAGATTTCATTATATTTGAACTTATTTTATGAAAATAGAATTCCTAAAAGTAACTGGCGCTATAAAACAAGACTAGTACCATACATAAAAGTCCAAATCCTTAACAAGAGATTATATTTCACTGTAAGTATCTCTGTAAAAAAAACTGATCAGGATGGATGTAATGCAAATAACAAACTTGTAATAAGAGCAGACTATCAACAGGACTAGTACCGGGCTCTGTTTTCAGGTTCCTTTTGTTCTTAGATGATTTTAAAGTCTTAACCTCAAACTCAGAAAGCTAAAGGAAAAAAAGAATCGGTATATTCTAATTTCACAGAGCAGTTCTAAATTCAAATCTAATAAATTTTTTACCACTGTATAGTTTGATCAAATGAGCTAAAAAAAAAAAAAATTCATGCATTACTTGAATAAGCTAAATTTAAAAAACCTCATGTAGGGGCGCCTGGGTGGCTCAGTGGGTTGAAGCCTCTGCCTTCGGCTTGGGTCATGGTCCCAGGGTCCTGGGATCAAGCCCCACATCGATCCTGCTTCCTCCTCTCTCTCTGCCTGCTTCTCTGCCTGCTTCTCTGCCTACTTGTGATCTCTGTCAAATAAATAATTAAAATCTTAAAAAAAAAAACAAAACCTCATGTATTACTTGACTGTATTTTGCATATAAATTCATAATCACTATTGTTTAATATTCATGAAACTATTAATATTTTATTGACACAAGCTAAAACAAGTTATTCACGACAACAAAAACCCAATGTTGTCTCTGATTAGATTTCCTCTCTCCTGTAGCTTCAATGGTGTCTGAAAATTCATTTCACTAAGTTACAGATTATGTGCACACTACATAAACATTTTTCCCTATCTTTTCCCCCATATAAATGTTCTGTGCCTTTTCGATTTTATGACTCGATAGAGTTATTGATTTGGCCTTTTGCACTCTCCTTTAGGAACATCCACCTCCATCCATTAACTGACAACCCAAGCATACAGAAAAACTCACTGAACTCTGTTAAAGAAGGGGGCTGTTCTAACAATTATTGCATACCTACTCTTGGGCTTTGAAAACAGAAAGGAAGCCAGTATTACCATACTGGGCCAGATTAATGATGCCTTTAGGTATTTCTCTCACTTGTAGAAAGAGGAAAATAATACCCATCTTACAGAATTTGTAGAGAATTAAATAGGATAATGTATAGAAAGTGGTTAGCAGTGTTTAGTAAACACTCAGTAGTGGTGTTTGTATCAGTAATACCACCACCACCAATTTAGCAACTATAGCAAAAGCAGGCGGTTTATTTTCTACCTATGCAGAAGAGACATTATAAGAGAATCCCCGGAAATATATGATTTCCTCTGAAAAGTAAGTGATGACCCGGTGGTCTTAAGAGTTTATAATCACACTCATACATTAATTTTTTAAAGCAGTATCACTTGGAGGTAAGAGTAACAATCCAGGATACTCAGTACTTTGCAAAAACACACATCCAAAGGAAAACTGAGATGCGGAGAAAGAGAAAAGAAAATTTAACAATAACCCAACTTGAATTTACTCAGTACCTTAAATAAAAATATACCCAATCTATAAAATAAAAAAGGAGTCTCAAATTCCTTTAAATGGAGTTTTAAAGGATAACTAGACAAAAAGAGAAGCGAGGTTCAGCTCAATTTCCTGTTTTGTAAAGTTTGATATAAGGTAAGTCTATTAGATTGTGAAGAATCATTCTAAAATAAGTAACTGTATAGAAACTAGTCAAACGAGCCACCTCCACCCCCAAATTCATGAGCAGCTGAGTGAATTCCAAGTTGAACGCCGTCTTTTAGGCGCTAAAAACAAAACTACGGTGCACATTTTAGAAGAAACTTCATATTCCCCGGTAAGAAACGAGGAGGGGGTGGGACCAAGCTGATCCGAAGAGGAGTTAAAGGATCTGAAGAATCAGGGACGCCTGCTCCACGGCTCGGAGCGGAGTACTGGAGAACCTGGGACCCGCAGGAGGCGGTGAATGCAGGTGAAGTGGGGTGTCCAGACTCGGATCTAGGACACTGGCATTCCGGCCCACCGAGGGGACCCGAGACAACGGTCCCACACTCACAATTCTATCATCCACTCTCCTTGCAGCAACTCTTTCCAATTCTCGTCCGTAATGATGCGCACGTCGCTCCGCCGCCCGTGGGTCCAAGGAGCCCCCCAAAGCAAGAGCAGCATCATTGCCACGGGAACCACAGGACTCCCGGAGGGCGTCATACTGCAGCTCTCCCACCCAACAGCAAGCGCGGCAGCCCCCACCTCCGCGCAGCCGCTCCTCACTTCCGCCCTCACGAGCTTATCTGCTCATGCGCCTGACCGCGCGGTCAGCGCGCACGCGCGCGCGTTCCTGGGAACTCTCAATGCGCATGACGAGGTCGGGTCCTAGTGAGTTGGGTTTGTGGAAAAGCGGAAAGCGCGCCTATCCCTAGTGCGCATGACAGAAAAGCGGTCTCTTCCCACCGCCTCCTGAGCCCCAGTACTTTTGGGAAGGGGAAGCGCAAGCAGTGGGCGTGGCGTAGGAAATGGGAAGGGGCTTCGGAGACGACTGGCTTTAAAGCTGTTTCAGCATTTTGGTGCCAAATAATTGGTATTCATACTTACCCAAGCCGATTGGTAAGTTTACACAGTTTCCAGTTAACTGCCCTTCAGAGCTTTCATTTGCTTCTTTCGAAAACTTTTGTAGTAAAACTAATGAATGTTGGACGCTTGGGTGGCTCAGTCGGTTAAGTGGCTGCCTTTGGCTCAGATCAGGATCTCGGAGTTCTGGGATCAAGCCCCGCCCTGGGATCCCTGCACCGCGGAGAGCCTGCTTCGCCCTCTCCCTGCTGCTCTGCCTACTTGTGCTTTTTCTCTATCCCTCTAATAAATACATAAAATCTTAAGGAAAAAAAACTAATGAATGTTTATGTAAATCAACGTATTGGTTTACTTCTGGGGGATTGCAGACTGGAAAGGTGCACAAGGGAAACTTAGGGGATGCTTTTCACATTCTTTAACTTGGTCTCAACAGTTGGTTACACGAGCGTGCACATAAAAAACCATCAAGTCGTACATGTTGAGATGAGTGCACTTTATGCACTTTAAGGTGTATGTTGTCCCTCAGTTTGTTTTTAAATGTAGTAGTTACAGAGATGCGACATCTGAAATTCAAAACACATAGGCTTATAATATTTGAGATATTTTTTCTCTCAAGCATTTGTAAATGCAAATTCAAATGAAAATGTGCACTGTCTTTAGAAAGTCCTAGTCAAAGGACAGTCTTTGTCAGTAGATCTCCTCACCTCATATTCTTGCCTAAACTCACTCCAGTTGGCTGACTTCCTCACGCCTCCTTCCACTGAAAGGCACTTTCTAGGACAGTAGTGATCTGCATGTCAACAAAGTTGATTATTTCTTCTCAGTATTCATCTTACTCCACTAGCCAGCAGAATTCTACAGTCCCCACACTTGAAGCTGGTTTACTGTCTTTCTTCAGTAGAGCCTCACCTTGATTGCTTTTTTTCTCCTTCCTCAACTAGTGGCTGCTTCTTGGCTGGTCCTCCTCTATGTGATTCTAGTTATCGGCTTGCCCCAGGATGCCCTTCCTTATCCTTGTATCCACACACTGCTCCAGGTAACCTCTGTCTGGTTGTATACCTGTCATTCCTGCTCTGACCCTTCTGGGAACTTTGGACATATGTATTCAACTCTTTGCTGGACAGCTATTGGATATCAAATAGGTGGTTTAAACATAACGTGAACAAAAAATAAAATTCTTGATTCTCCCTCTCCTAGACTTCCATCTCAGTAAAGAGCCCCAAGGATCATCAGGTTCCTCAAGACAAAAATTTACATTTTAGTTCTTTGTTGTTTTCTCTCTTTACCATGTCCTCCATCAGCAAGTCCCAAAAACTCGATCTCCAAAACATAGCCTGAAACTGAGCACCAATTCCATCTCCAGAGCCAACACCCTAGTCCAAGATTCTATCATCTCTTGCTTCTACTATGATGATAGATTCCTAACTGATCTCCCTGTGTCCTCTCTTGCTTCTCTAAATAAGATCAAGACATTTTTCTTTAAAACTCTCCAAGTGCTTCCCACTTTATTTAAAATTATGTCCAAACTTCTTAAACTCATTACTATCACTGAAGAAGTCCTACATGATCTGAAACCAGCCCAACTGCTCCTTCATGTAGTACTTGCCCTCCACTTCTTTACCTTGCTACACTCCAGTGGTTCCCTGAAGATGCCAGACTTATTCCCACACTAGAGAATTGGCATTGGGTGTTCCCTCTACCACACTACTTATCCATTGGTCTTTGTATCACTCCATTTTGTCATTGATCTCAAATGTTACCTCTTAAAAGTCATATTACCCATCATATTAGTCCACTCCAAATCTCTATAATGTTAAATGTCCTTTTTTATGATCTGATTTCTTTCCTCACTCATTAAGAATATAAGTTTCAAGACACCTGAGTGGCTCAGTCAATTGAGAGACTGACTTGATTTGAGTTTGGTTGTGATCTCAAGGTTATGGGATGGCTTCACACTCAGCACAGGGTCTGCTTCTCCCTCTCCCTCTGCTCTTTCCCTCCCCCGACCCACCATGCTTAAGCTCTCTCTCTCTCACTCTCTCTCTTAAATAAATAAATAAATAAAGTGTTAAAAAAATTTAAGTTTCATGACAGTGGAAAACTACTTGGTTTGTTTACTACTATAATCTCTAAAGTATAGTGCCTAGCCACTATTAGAAGTTAGTACATAATAGGTGCTCAGTAAATATTTGTTGAGTGACTGAATGAGGAAAATCATAATTAAAGATATGCCATGCTTTTATTATATCGTATGAGCTGTATTAAGGAAGAATGTAAATATATCCTTATGTGTAATATAGAGATAATGCCTGCTGTTTATATTCACAGGGTTGATAAGAGGATAAAATGAGTATTCTTTTAAACTGTCATTCAAGGTAATTAAAGGTAATTAAGGTAATTAAAATTTTATTTTAGGGGAATTTTTAATATTACAAGAAAATGCACTTATGGCTAAAATGTGCAAATTACCAAAGACTGTAAAGTGAAAAGAAATACCTTCTAAAATCTTTTCCCAGCTCCTGTGAGAATTTGCACCCTGTACGCAACTATTAACATTTTCTTTTGTATGCTTTCAGAATTTTTCTATGCACGTAGACTATTTCTAAAAACAAACAAACAAACAAACAAAAAACTGACAACAACCCAAGGACAAGAACAAAAACATACATAGGGGCACCTGGATGTCTCAGTCAACTAAGCATCTGCCGGAAGCTCAGGTCATGACCTCAGGGGGCTGGGGTGGAGCCCAGTGATGGAGCCCTGCATTGGGCTCCAGGCATCAGCTATTTACTAACCAAGTATTTCAATATTTTATCAACTGGTGCAGCATTACTATCACAATGTAACTGAAGACTTAAACCAGGCTAGGGCTGTTCCTCTTCTTCTGAGAGCTAGTTTTTGACTGTTTTGGTTTTTATATTAGGCTTCGGGAGAGGAGCCACTGATGATCTAGTGTCACTGTTATGGCTTACGACAAAAGCTCTCCAAGAAATACTCTTAGATTTGAATTACTAAAACCAGATTAACCTTCCTAACCAATCAACCAAATCATCAAGTCCTGTTGATTTTAACAACTAAACTCATCTCAAATCTCTCTCTTCATCCCACTGTCACAGCCCTGATATATGCCATTATCTTTTTTCTTCTGGAATCTTGAAGGGTTTCTTTTTTTCCTTTTTTTATAATAATCTCATTATTGATATATAATTCATGTACCATACAGCACAGCCATTAAAATTTGTAATTTAATGGTTTTTAGTATATTCAAAGTTGTGCAGTCATCACCATAGTCAGATTTAGAAAATATTTATCACCTCAAACAGAAATTCCACACTCATTAGAAGTCATTCCACATTTCCACCCAGCTTTAAGTAACCACCCATCTCCTTTCTGCCTCTGTGGTTTTGTGTACTCTGGATAGTTCATAGAAATGGGATAATATGTAGTTCTTTGTGACTAACTTCTTTCATTTAGCATAATGTATTCAAAGTTCACCCATGTTATAGCTAGCATGTATTAGTACTTCATTTCTATTTATTGCTGAATAATATTCCATTGTTCGAATAGAACATATTTGGTTATCTCTTCATCAGTTGATGGACATTTGATTTGTTCTGCTCTTTGACTTAGGAATAATACTGCTATGAACATTCATGTACAAATTTTTGTGTGGATATAGTGTTCTCATTTCTCATGGGCACCCACCTTGAAATGAAAGTGTTTATGATACAATATCTAAGAAACTATTGCCTAATCTAGGGTTACCTAGGTTTCATAAAAGAGTTTTTATAGTTTGGCATGTCTGGGTGGCTTAGTTGGTTAAGCGTGGGATTGAGCCTCACGTCATGCTCCATACCTGGTATGGAGCCTGCTTAAGATTCTCTCTCTCCCTCTCCATCTCCCTATCTTAAAAAAAAAAAAAGAACTTTATAGTTTTATCTCATTCATTTAGATCTTTGATTCATTTTGAGTTCATTTTTATATATGGTGTGGAAAAAGAGGTCCAACTTCATTCTATAGCATGTGGATATCCAGTTGTCCCAAAACCATTTGCTGAAAAGACTATTCGTTCACCATTGAATGGTCTTGGCAACTTTGTCAGAAACCAGTTGGTCATAAATGTATAAGATTATTTTTTTTATTTTTCCCCTGACTTTTCAGTTCTGTTTTGTTCATCTATATGTCTCCCTTGATGCCATTACCATATTGGTTTCATTACTATAGTTTTGAAATCAGGAAGTGCAAGTCTTCCAGCTATGTTCTTCTTTTTTACCTATTCTGAGACCCTAAATTTTTAAATCAGTTGCGTAATTTCTATAAAAAAGCAAGCTGGAATTTTGCAAGAAACTACATGAAATTTGTAGGTCAATTTGAGGGGTACTGCCCTTTTAACAATATTAAGCCTTCCAGTCTATGAACATAGAATGTCTTTCCATTGATTTATGTCTTCTTAATTTTTTTCAGCATAATTTTGTAGTTTTCAAATTAACAAACCTTGTAATTTTATTAAATTTATTCTTTTTGATGATAGTATTAATGCAATTGTTAATTTCATTTTTGGTTTGTTCATTGCAGCTGTATAGAAATGTAATAGAATTTATATTTATCTTGTATCCTGCAATTTTGTTGGATATGTTTATTTATTCTAATGCTTTTTAGTGGATTTCTTAGGAATTTTTTTGCATATAAGATTATGTGATCTAAAGGTAGAGATGGTTTTACTTCTTTTTTTCCAATCTAGATGCCTTTTATTTCATTTTCCTACCTAATTTCCCTGGACATGCAGTACAATGTTGAATAGAAGTGGCAAGACTAAAGAACTCTGTCTTGTTACTATTCTTAGGAGGACAGCATTCAGTTTTCATCATTAAGTATGAAGCAAGTTGGGTTTTTCATGAAGAGATTTCCTTCTGTTCCTAGATGATTGTGTATTTTTATCATGAAGGAATGTTGAATTTTGTCACATGGTTTTTTTGCATTTATTGAGATGATCAACGACTTCTTTTATTCTATTAATATAGTGTATTGTATTAATGGGTTTAAGCCAACCTTGTATTCCTGATACAAATTCCACTTGGTTATGGTATTTAGTTCTTTTTATATATTGCTAGATTCACTTGTTAGTATTTTATTGAGGATTTTTGCATCTATATTCATAAGAGATACTGATCTGTAGTTTTCTTTTCTTATGATGTCTGTATCTGGTTTTGATATCAATAACACTAGCCTGGTAAAATGAGGTAGAATTGTTTATGAAGAATTCTATTAATTCTTTAAATGTTTGGTGGAATTCAACAGTGGAGTCATCTAGGCATGGGCTTTGCTTTGTGGGTAGTTTTTAAATTACTAATCCAATCTTTTGTTACAGATCTATTCAGATTTTTGGGCACCTGGGTGGCTCAGTTGGTTGGGTGACTGACTTGGGCTCAGGTCATGATCCTGGAGTCCTTGGATGGAGTCCCGCATCGGGCAGGGAGTCTGCTTCTCCCTCTAACCTCCACCCCCCACCATGCTCTCTCTCTTTCTCTCTTTCTCAAATAAATAAATAAAATCTTCTTTAAAAATTAAAAAAAATTAAAAATTAAAAAATTAAAAAGATCTATTCAGATTTTTTACTTTCTCTTATATCAGTTGAGTATTTGTATCTTCCTAGGAATATGTCTATTTCATATAAATCATCTAATTTGTTGGTCTGTAGTAGTTCATAGTATCACATAATAATCCTTTTTATATCTGTAAGATCAATATTAATTTGATTAATGAATGAATTTCTTTCATTCATAATTTTAGTAATTAATAATTTAATAATGTGAGTTTTTTCTCTTTTTTCTTGGTCAGTTTAGCTAAAGGTCTGTCAATTTTATTGATCTTTTCAGAGAACCAACTTTCAGTTTCATTAATTTTTTTCTATTTTTAAAAAATCCTCACTTTTTCATTATTTCCTTTTTTTTGCATCTTTAGATTTAGTTTTTTTCCCCCCTCAAAGTATTTTAAGGGGGGGATTTGCTTTAATTTGAGATGTTTCTGCTTTTTCTAATGTTGGTATTGAACCCATAACCCACCCTCTAAACTCTGCTTTAGCTGCATCCCCTAGCTTTTGTCATGTTATGTCATCATTTCATTGATGTCAAGGTATTAACTAATTTTCCTTTTGATACCTTCTTTGTCCATTGGTTACTTAAAAGTGTGTTGTTTATTTCCACATATTTTTGAATTTCCCGAATTCCTTTCTGTTATTAATTTCTAATTTCATTCTACTGTCATCAAAGAGCATACATCATGTGATTTCAGTTTTTTCTAATTTATTAAAATCTGGTTTATAGCCTAGCATATGGTCTAGTCCACAGAATATTCAGTGCTTGAGAAGAATTTGCCTTTTTCTGTTGTTAGATGAGTGCTTTTTAGATGTCTGTTAGGTCTAGGTGGTATATAGTGTTCAAGTCTTTAATTCCTTGCTGATCATCACCTAGTGTTCTATCCATTATTGAAAATGGGATATTGAAATCTCTAACAGTTATTGTTGAACTATTTTTCTTCAATTATGACAGTTTGTGTTTCATGTATTTTAGAGCTCTGTTGCATATGTTTTTATAATTGTTACACATTTCTGATAGATTGGCTCTTTTATTATTAAAAAAAATTCCCTCTATATCTAGTAATTTTTTTTTTGTTTTATAGTCTATTTTGTCTGCTATTAGTATAGCCACTTGTGACTTTGTTAAATTAATACTTGTTGTTAGAGCCCTGGGTTATCAGATGGCAAGTTGAAGTTTAATAAAAGACCACAAGGGAAATTGAAATAGAGAAGTTTATTACAAGTTCTGGAAGAAGAAGAGAGTATGCCTTGAGGGTTGGTAGAGTGCTTTGGGGCTCCCGGACTAAGGCCAAATTGGTTGGCTCACACCAGAAAAAGCAGGATTTTGGTAAATTTCACAGGGTTTTTATCTTGTTTTATCTGTGTGTAGACCCTGTTTTAAGTCCTAGGAAGAGGTTGGGGGACTGCTTATCACAGGAGCCACTAAGGGAGTCCTATCAGGAATTTACATTTATTTATGACTCTCTGGGCTATTATCTAGGGCATACACTCACAGGAGGGCCTAGGGTCAGCTCAAGGCCCCTGCAGGCTTCCTCACCACCCTAGAAGATGCCAAAGCAGCAATATTATGGAGTAGCTTAGCTAAGCTCTCTGACAACCTCACTGTGAGATAACATCTTTAGATGGTCTCACAGCTCTCCAAGCCAAGACAAGGAAGATTAATTATTCTTCTTTCCCATGTAGATGCAGAAAGGCAAAAGTGAGGACCATTCTAAATTTATGAGGTTGACTTTAAAATTTAAATTTAAAGAAGCATATTAAATATTTTATTATGTTCTCATTCATGCATAAAATGTTTAAATGGAATTAGAGAAAATTCCAAATGTTCAAAGGGATACTGTCACATGAAACCCTAAATTAGAGTTAAATAAAGATCTGGCCATCTGAAGGATTATAATCACTGACATACTTGGCAAGTTAGAGGGGATTTGTAGCTCAAGATTAGCTTAAGATATATATTATTGCAGATGTCCACAATACATGAGGAAAGCTAAAGACACAGACACCAGACATACATTTTTAAGTCTGGTCAATTTTAAAAGAAGAAAGAGAAGTGTGTTCACTTAGCATTGGAGTCTTTGACACAATAGCAGATCTTCCTGCATGGATGGCCAAAGGCAGAGAAAGGATCATAAATGTTAGAGTCAGGACAAGAAATGCTTGAACTGGACCTGGACAGAGATGGTTAACTGAGCACATCTCTGATGTCACAGTTTCCCTGCCCTTGAGAATTGGTAGTTAACACAGAGCAACATTGCATACTAACTTATATATTTTTTAAAGATTTTATTTATTTATTTGACAGCAAGAGAGATCACAAGTAGGCAGAGAAGCAGGCAGAGAGAGAGGGGGAAGCAGGCTCCCCTCTGAGCAGAGAGCCCGATGCGGGGCTCGATACCAGGACCCTGAGATCATGACTTGAGCCGAAGGCAGAGGCTTAACCCACTGAGCCACCCAGACGCCCCAGCATACTAACTTATGTTTACCTAGTACATTAATTATAGGGGGTTAAATATCAAATTTTATATATATATATATATATATATATTTACATACCACACTTACACTAAAGTATCTCTCTGAAATTCAGCAATTATAGAAAATGACCTCTTAATTTTTGTTATGGGCTAAGTGCTTGTATCTCTCTGAAGTTTGTATGTTGAAGCCCTCTAAGCCCCTATGCAATGGTATTAAGAGTTGAGGTCATTGGGAGATCATTTGGTTTAGATAAGTTCATGAGAGTGGAATCCTGATGATGAGATGAATGCTTTTATAAAAAGAGGAAGAGACACCAGCGCTAGTTTTCTCTGCCATGTGAGGACACAACAAGAAGGCAGGCATCTATAAATGAGGAAGAGGGCCCTCACCAAGAACCAAAAGTGTCTGCAACTTGATCTTAGACTCCAGCCTCCAAAACTGTGAGAAATAAATGTCTGTTGTTTAAGCCACCAAGGCTATGGTATTTTCTTGTAGCAGCCTCAGCAGACTAGGATAGTCATTTTAAAAAAATTAAAAGGAGCAAGTCATGGTTTTTGTTTTGTTTTGTTTAAATTTTATTTATTTATTTTTGTGAAAGAGAGAAAGCATGAGTGCACAACAGGGGTGGGGAAGGGGCAAAAGGAAAGGGGGAGAGAGAATCTTAAGGAGACTTCATGCTAAGTATGGAACCCGACACAGGGCTTGATCCTATGCCCGTCTCTCAGAATTTCTATGTATTAGGACTTCAGGAATGACTTAATTCCTGGTGGTTCTGGCTCATGAAGTTGCCGATAAGATGTTGATCAAGGGACATTCATCTAAAGGTTTAACTGGTGCTAGAGGATACTCTTCCAAAGTGGCAGTTCATGTGGCTGAAATGTGGGAGGTACTGGCTGGTGGGAGGCTGTAGCACCTTCCCATGAAGGCCTCTCCATAGACCACTAGAGGTTTTCATGACCAGCTTTTTCCAGAGTGAGCCACCCAAGAAAGCCTGGCAGAAACAGGGATGTCTTTTATCAACTGGCCTCAGAGGCTGCTCACTGTTGGTCACTTCCACAACATCCTTTTGATCCCACACAGGTCATACCTGTGCAGTGCGGAAGAAGACTACATGAAAGTATGATACAAACAAGCAAAGATTACTGGGGGACATCTTGGAGGCTGGCTACCACACCTAACAGCTCCATTTTACTGGTCATGATAGCTTAGGTCTGGTGGCAAAGAACCTGGTTCTGGAGTCAGACAAACCAGTATTCTAATTTTAATTGCACTACCTACTTATACTTTCCAATCCTCTGTTTCCTCATCTGTTCTATGGAAATATAGATCCACCTCATGGGTTTTCTGTAAGCATTAAATGAGTCAATGTCCACAGGATAATCTTTTCTGTCAGATCGTGTCATCTCCCAACTGAAAATCTTCAGACTTAGAAAGTCAACTAGCCTACTAGATCTTGACCTACCTGCAACTGACTTAGCTACTACCATTATTGCTGCTACTACTACTAGCACCACCACCAACTGATCTTGTTTCTTCTTGCTGTCTTTCTCCCTTCCTAACTTCATTCTATCCACTGGTCTCATTAGTCTTCAAACATGCTTAGCTCTCTCCCACCTCAGGACCTTTGTACTTGCTGTCCACTTGCCTGGAACACTTTCCCCTTATGTTTTCATTGATCCTACTTCATTCGGATCTCTGCCTAATTGTTACTTCATCAAAGACCTTCCCTAACCATTCCTTTTATCTCTTAATCCTTCTTCACTTTTCTATTTATAGCATTTACCACTACTTGATATTATATGTTTGCCTATGTTGATTATTGTGGCTTTCCTTCATTAGTATGTCACATCTGTGAGGACTGTGTCTCATTCACCATCTGATCTTTAGCATTTAGAAATATGCCTGGCTTACTACAGTAGGTGTTCCAAAAATAATTGTTTTTTTAAGATATTATGTATTTATTTGACAGAGAGAGATATCACAAGTAGGCAGAGACTCACGCAGAGAGAGAAGGGGAAGCAGGCTCCCTGCTGAGCAGAGAGCCCGATACAGGGCTCGATCCCAGGACCCTGAGATCATGACTTGAGCTGAAGGCAGAGGCTTAACCCACTGAGCCACCCAGGTACCCCCAAAAATAATTGTTTAAAAATTTAATAATGCATATGAATTACTCAGCACATTGCTTGACCCATGGCATCATGAGAATTCAGTAAATCTTAACAGACTTCAACTTTGTCATCATCAATATCTCATCAGCAACATCCTTCCCATCACCCCCCTGACCATCCTAGTCTCTCACATACATATATATATATATATATATATATATATATATATATACACTTTACAATTTTCAAATTCCCTTACTATTTGTAGAAAATATGTTATATTTTTAAAGCAAAGCTGTAATTGTGTAGGTATAGTTGAAATGATTTGACAAGTAATAAAACTGGTAAGTACAAGGGGAGGATTTGTCTCCTGTATGTGACTTTTGTTCAGATGGTCTTGCCTGAGAATTGGTCTTTCTTCCCGGCAAATTAGCAGGCTTTCTTTAGGACAAACAAGTCTGTTATGAACAATCATTTTGACTTCATTTAAGATTTGCCTCTTAAAAGAGTCTTTAGTGATTGGGTAGAGCCCTGGATCTTTCTTGGCCAAGCTCTGAAGCAGAGAATCATGCTTTATGATTCTTTGACCTTGGAGTTGTCCTAGAAGCTTAGTGATTTCTTCTGCACACTCACTAGCCCTTTAATCTACCCTCACCTTCCCTGGCAAATCAGATCTCCATGCGAGGCTGTTTGCCTATATTGTGTGATCATGTTAACTATGAAAAGGCAAACTTTTGTCCTGGCAAAGGAACCCTGCAGGGGACCAGATTTGGTGTGAACAGTAGGCTTGGCACATGGCTTTGCCAGCAAAGCACAGGCTGAATTTAAGCCCCACTCAGTCCTTGGTTGGAGGCTCCAGAGCACAGTGGCAGGCCAGGGACATCTCTTGTTCCCTCTGTGCTGCTTGCAGACGGCACATATCTCCACTGTCATCCTAGGAGATGACCATTCTGCCAAATCATACTGAATACAGCAATCTTCACTGAGAGGCAGTCTAGCACAGTGGGGGCTGCAGAGTAAAATACTTAAGAGTGAGGGTTCTAAAGTCAGATGCCCTGTCCTTGAATAATGCCTCTACCAGTTATAATCTGAGACCTTAGACAAGTGATGTAATCTCTCTTGCCTCAGTCTTGGGTCATTGTGAGTCTTACATGGGCTATTATATAAAATCCATACTCAATACATGTTATTTATTAATATAGGGTAGACTAGAAAACCTAGGAAGGCTGTTCAAAATGCTTCCTCATGCATTTAGGAAAATGCAGTTCCATTTAAGATTACTTCACTTCCGGGGCGCCTGGGTGGCTCAGTGTGTTAAACCTCTGCCTTTGGCTCAGGTCATGATCTCAGAGTCCTGGGGTTGAGCCCCATATCAGGCTCTCTGCTCAGTGGGGCACCTGCTTCCTCCTCTCTCTCTGCCTGCCTCTCCACCTACTTGTGATCTCTGTCTGCCAAATAAATAAATAAAATTAAAAAAAAAAAAAAAAGAAAAAGATTGCTTCACTTCCTTGCCTTCCACCCACCCTTTCTGGACTTAGCATTGAGTCATTGAGCAAGTGTCTGAACACTTACTGTGCACGGTGGTAGACGAAAACATTTGAAGAGACAGTCCTCCACCCCAAGTATGTTCCCTGGTTCTCAAAAAGTCAATCAAAAGAAGAGAATGCTACATAATGTCCTAAAACAAATGTGACCATATCAGGAAGCATGGCATAGGCCTTCTGGTTTGGAGTCCTACTTTAGAGATAGATCATCTTTGAATTCAGGCTCCTTCACTTACTGGCTTTGTGACTTCAACTAAGTGACTTAACTTCTGTGAGCCTCAGTATTCCAGTAGGTAAAATGGGGGGGGGGGAGGGGGGCTTGTCAAGGGTTATTGTAAAGACTGAGATAGTTTTAGAACAAAAGGGGTCTGGCACATACAAGGTGATTATTTAGTGGCAGCTTTCATCTCTATAATTTTCTCTGCTGTAAAGTTCTGTGATGGAGGCTGCAGGTTAAAGTCACATTCCAAGCTTTTGGGAATCAGACCCCACCCACCTTTTTACCCTCATCTTTTTACCCCTTGAACCTTGTAGCCCACATATGTAGAATGACTTGAGGTTTCCAAAACCTGTTATTATATATACCCAGCCTTTGCATCCAGTGTCCCCTCTGCCTAGATGACTCTTTTTGCCTCTTTTGCCCAATTAACTATCATTTTTACATAACACATATATATATTTAAAGAAGAGTAATAAAATAAACAGTTTCTTACCACCAAGTTAAGTAACAGAAATAGAAGGCCCCTGAGCATCCCACATTTTTTTTTTTTAAATCAGCATTTGTGATATTTATATTTTAAAAGCATGACAGAGGGGCACCTGGGTGGCTCAGTCGGTTGAGCATCTGCCTTCTTCTCAGGTCATGATCCCAGGTTCCTAGGATCGAACCCCATGTCAGGCTCAATGCTCAGCAGGGAGCCTGTTTCTCCCTCTATCCCAGCTCATGCTCTGCCTAGCTATCTCTCTCAAATAAATAAAATGAAATAAAATCATGGCAGATAAAATCCTTATATATATGTACCACCTGTGCCATGAAGAAACCAAGGAATTTAAATATGGCATAAAAAGCCCATAAGGGCTACTAGTCTCTCTGCAGAAATGCCATTAGCAACTAAATATTCAAATGCTATTTGACTGATAAAATATTTTGGAGAAAAATAATATTTCAATATTTTTAAATTTAAGCATTTTTTCCTACTATGTATTGTTTCTTTTGGAAATCTACGGCATAGTTCCTTTGTTTAAAATAAGTATGGTGGGTTTTTTTCTTTTTTCTGGGGGAGGGGCAGTGTCTTTTGTGTTTTTCTTGAGTGGTCATAAGGAGCCACTAGGTGGCAGAGGATGCTTTTTTTTATTACAATGAGAAAAGCAAAAATCATCACACTATGGACTTCATACGTTAACATGTTCCACTAGTACCTTCATGGCCTTGCAATTAGCAAGTCTGGCTTATTGGCTATATTTTAGTAGCAACCACAATAATACCAAAACCACAAAGATTTGTTAAATGATTACTGAATACCAGACTAAGCAGTACCTACACATTTTGCTGTTTAACCCTCACAGCAGCAGGAGGTCAGATTCAAACCAGGTTTGTTGGATTCTGGAGACTGAAGGATTAACAACTTAACAGACTCTCAGCACTGGGAGAATATTTAAATCTTTTTGGAAGTATTAACTGTGATATAATTAGTTTTAGACATGTGTTGACCTCATATTTTCTAATATTTTAGACATCACATTAATATCTGTGAGCTTAATCCTTAAAGACCTTACAAAATGAAAAGTTTATTAAGGACTTTACAAGGGGGTAAGCCCAACCTCTTATCTCTTTTCCCATTTAGTGACTATTTGAACCCAATTCCTATTCATCTCGTTTGATCTATTCCCTTAAAACCTCCTTTCTATTATACCTTTATGCCAAGAAAAGGCAATATATGAATGAAAGTCAGTTTTTCCAATGTTTTATAGATCTTTCTCTAACCAGTCAGGTTTGGCCAGCAAACCCTGAGACTGCAAATGGAAAGAATACTCCAGACACCTTAGTAGGAGAAAGGAGAGGCCTGGGGACCAGATATTCTAGTGGCAAAAGCCTCAAAGCAAGCTTTGTCTCTACTTTTATTGGGGTCTTATCAATACACCAAGCACAAGCAGAAAACAAGGAGGCAAGGAGTTCGTGAAGTATGTGACCACCACAGGTGCCTGTTTTTCTTTAAAACTGAAACATTTAGGCCTGGGTGGCTCAGGCGTTAAGCATCTGCCTTCAGCTCAGGTCATGATCCCAGGGTCCTGGACCTCCCAGCCTAGCCGGAAGCCTGCTTCTCCCTCTCCCCCTGCATGTGTTCCCTCTCTTACTGTGTCTCTCTCTGTCAGATAAATAAATAAAATCTTAAAAAAAAAAACAAATACTTAAACATAAACTCCCTAGGTGAGAACCTTGAGCTGCTGTAAGAATCTGGCTGCTTTCAGCCAAGAAACTTCAAAGGAGGCCCAGCATTGCAGGCACTCCTTTGCTTTTCAGTTAGTCTCATCGAGGGGGCCTTATTCGAGTTAGATTTTGTCTATCCAGGCACAGTGAATTCCACACTAACCAAAAATTTTTAAGCTACCTGCAGCAGCATAATTGACAAGAACGATATTATAATGGTGTCGATGACCACATGTAGAAAATAAAGTGAAATCAAATGACACAGTCATTAATCGTTTTTACAATCCAGTCCGTCATCTTCAGAAAACTACACCATGTTCTAAAGCCTCTAGCTGACATAAGCCATCAAAGAAGCATTTTTAAAAATTTCCTAAAGAACACTTAAAAACAGTCTTAAAGATATACACTGTGATGGGAACAGGGAGAGACTATAGACACACTATTGGTTAATGTTAAGCTTTGTGGCAATACATGACTGTTACATCAATCCAAAATGGGGCAGTGATCAAAATTTCAGAGGGCTATGGATGGGTCCTCCTTCTAACTGGTCAAGTTTTACTTAGTATCTTTATCCTTGTCTTTCTTTTATATCTTTTCTTCTTTGGAAAAAGAAAAGATCAGGGGAGGGGGAGACATGAAGGTGATATCCCATAACTACACAGATGTTATTTAAATCAAAGAAGGATGTTCTTTCCTGTACCCCTGGTGCTAATAATCCATTATATGTTTATAAAAAAATTTAAAAAAATTTTTTTTAAAAGAAGGATGTTCTTAAATCAAATCTTCATGTTCTTGGACATGAAGGTAGGAGTGCAGGCCAACAGAAGTAACCTTGAATCTTGTATGTCTAGTACTTGTTAAATTATGTTGTTATCCTCAAATCATCTAGATTGAATATTTTATTCAATTACATTCATAAAATGCTTTACAGCTTAGAAGATGCTTTCAAAACAATCAGCTTATCCTTTGAAATAGGGGAGGAAGAGAAGCGAACAGATTAGAATGGCAATTAGTAGTTCATTGAATGTTGGTGGTTTGTTGGGTATTAAATATGATACTTATTTGTATTATTGTTTAAACTAGATTTTAGCAGTTTTTTAGTGTTTTTTTTTTAATTTTTCACTTAGAAAATCTTCCAAATATATGAGGCAAAATGAAAATTCAAAAATAATATTCCTCTTTTGATTTCCTTTTAAATATTCAAACTTTATGTTGGTCAAACTTAAATGTCTACTATGGCTGTACATTCTAAATGTGCCAATAAGTTGTGAACGTTTATAATGAGGAACTTCTCTAAAAACAGAACAAAATAGATTAATAAAACTTTTAAGAATCCAATGTTGTAGGAATTTGGGAGGGAAAATTGCTATCACACTGATTATAAACTTTACTATTTTACTGAAAATTTGTTAATATTACTATTTCTTTAAGCTAAAGAAATAAGCAGAAGTATGTTAGGAATTAGTGAATTATAGCTATTTACTATCCCTTACTTGATAAATTGTTTTTTCATAAGTGGTTTACAAGCTCCTTTTTTCCTTTCTTTTTTTTTTTTAAGAGGTCATGATTGCCTACTACAATTCTGAGAGACTTCTTATGTCAAAGAATCTCTCTTCTAATTTTACAATTTTAAATACCAGGCATTTAGAATGTAATTACACCGCATAATGTTATTTTAGCCTACTTATTTACTCTAGCTGTTAGATAATGTTCTACTCTATTCACTGTTTAGGAAGAGATTATTGCCTGCATTGCTTATGTCTTGCATGATTTCTCTGTGTGTGTGTGTATGATTATGCAGTAAATCACTAAGAATCAGACATTTTATATATTCATACCGTTCTCCCTTTCTCTGAACCTATAATGCCTTTTGTCTTCCTACTAAAAATAGCTATTTTTAGTTATCCAATATGCATCAGGAGCCATTTCTCATTTGAATATAGTAGTGAAGTTTTAATAAATGGGGCAGCCTTGGCAAAAGCATCAAAGATAAATTTCATGTTGTAGAAGACTGCTTCCCCTTTCCCTATACACTAGAGTGAGAAAGCTAGCTGCTAGGAAACTCTGTTCTCAAAATGTCAGTAGCTTGCGGTGCCTGGCTGACTCAGAGGGTTAAAGCCTCTGCCTTGGGCTCAGGTCATGATACCAGGGTCCTGGGATTGAGCCCCACCCTGCATCGGGCTCTCTGCTCAGTAGGGAGCCTCTTCCCCCTCTCTCTCTCTCTTTGCCTGTCAAATCAATAATTTAAAAAAAAAATCTTTAAAAAGTCAGTAGCTTAACACAATAGAAGTTTATTTTTTTGCTCTCAAGTAAAGTCTAATGAGAGTATTCTGGGTTGGAGAACAACCTTCAGTGTAGTAGCCACTCAGGGAAGCTGTCTCCTTCCCGTGCATGGCTCCACCATCTCCCAGGACCTCAGACTTCTCTGCTGGATCCTCTGCATCCAGCTGGCAATTAGGAACTGAGAAGAAGTGGAAAATCACCCAGGGAGTTTGCAGGATGGGCCTGGAAATGGTCAACATGGTTTGGCCCTCATTCCATTGGCTGTAACTTGAGTCATGTGCAAGGGAGTCTGGGAGATGTTGTTTAGCCATGTGACAGAAGTAAAGGAAAAGGTTTTGTTGAATGTGTGGTGGTCCTTGCCAAGTCAATGATAGTAAACCTATGAAAGAAGTTACTTTCAGCAACACTCACATCTACCTTGTGCAGAAACAATTTTGAGTTTGGGACTGCAGGATTTTCAAGCTGTGTCGTTGTACTTTTATCATGCCTGATCTTTGAACTTTAGAGTAGACTCTAGTGAAATCTGTCACTGAGAGGCCTCACGTGTTATGTGGCTCTCAGAGCCTTTAAAAGCAGACAGTGGTTGGATAGAGGCATGAGAGAGGGAACATGGCCCTCCAGTAGCTAAAACAAGGACTCATATTACCTATCTCCACTGAAGGCAGTGCCCAACGCCGTAACAAGAGCTCTCCTGCCGTCTTTCCAGCTCTCCTCTGAATCCATTTTCCAGTGTCTCTAGCGTGACCTGGCCTCCACCTCTGACAGCCAGAGAACTCCTGATCAATGTGGCCAATATTCACTAGTAGAATGAAAACTGAAAAACTGGACAAGAAAATTAGTAAGGGTATAGATTCATTAAGCAAATGTATTTTGTATAATGTATAGTGCAAATGTATAATGCATAGTTTAGTGATATTTGCAATAGATTAAAACATTGTCTTTAGCTTTATGCCACGAAGGACACTTGAGCCTACCACTGAATTTGGTAATTGGGTTGTTGGTTGTTGAAAATTATATCCAAGTGTATTGATCACCTTTTTAATCTTTGAGACTGACTGAATGTAAATTTGATTTGATGGCTTAAATTAGAATATGTCACAAAAGGACCTTAACCTCTTATGAGGATTAAGAGAACATCTTCTGTTGACTTGTTTTATTGTTATTGCCATGGAGACCACAGGAGACACATAAATGTATAAATTTGTAACCCAAATGAATTAGCCGCCAAGCAATGAATGTTTTTGTTTTTTATTTGTTTCAAATAGTTTTTGAAATGATTTACATTTTTGTCAAAAGTGAATATGGATTTTTTTTACTTGCCTGAGTTTCATAAATATGTAGCCCAGGATCATAGGTTATAAATATAAAATTAATTCACTGAAATATTCATTTTATGAGCCTAAAGTTATGAATTAGTTCATCACAAAATGTCATAACAAAAAAAGCAATTTAATGGTATCACCGTTTTTATCAGCTGCAGATCATTAAAATGTGCAGTTATAATGAAAAATCTTATACATAATACCAAGATTAATGTTAATATTCTGTTCAAAATTACCTAATATTCTGTAGGACATATATTATTCTGTTCTAAATCTCAGAATAATAATTATTATTTCAAAACATATACATAAAATGAGAACCACTAAAAGTCATGCCAGAAAGTAATTGACTGTTGTCAGTGTAGTGTTAGTAATGGTTATGACCAGCGATATTTAATCAATTCTCATAACAAACTGTTTGCTTGAATGGCAACATTTTCTTCCCATAAATATTGTGTCTTTCTCATTTGGAGTTATGACTGACTCAGAAATCTCTATGAGGATTCTAAAGAAAATATGGATTTAGCCTAAATGACTATCATGAGTCTATAAATTCATTCATCTTAGCCAGAAATGACTGCCACAAATTTAAGAAGAATAACTCTGCATTGCTATTCTCCCCAAAGAATATTCCACAAGATTCTGCATATTAGCCAGAGTTCAGACACAGCCTTCTGCTGGGGTGCAGAGGAGAGAAGAAGCAGTCCTTTTTTAGCTTCTGGGGTGTCCCTCTAACCAGTCTTATACCCATCTAGACTGGAGAGTCATCCACTTGCCCCTAAAATTATCCTCCCCACTAAAGACTTGTAAAATAGTTTTGCCACAACCAGTAATTAGAATGTAAATAGAGGTGAATGGGAGGCCCCTGGAGCTGTTGTAAATCTACACTTCCTTATCAGAGAAGCAGGAATACTTGGGAGCCTTAATTGGCTATCCCAGTTCAGCCATTCACAAATCATGGAACCTTTAGCAAACCACTAAACTTTTACTAAACTCTGTTCCTCAGTTTCCTCTTAATGTAAAATGGAGATAAGAAGAGTACTTACTTCACAAGCAGCTGTGTGACGGTTGATGTCTGTTTGCAAAAGCCAGTTGTTAAATTTTCGGGAATTTTGCATGGCACTATTAAACACAGTCCCTATTAAAAATTAAATGATATAATTTAACAAGTGAGTCATGTTAAATCAAAGTTAATATTCCAAACTCATCACTTCCTACTTATTTTACTGCATTTTATCATTATCTATGTTTTTAAAGTTACTTATATCTATTGTATCTGTATTTTATCTTGTATCTGCCCCAAAGCACATAATGGTGGCTGCTTCCAATTTCTACACATGGAAATTGACAAATATTACACATCAGGCTTTTCTTAAGAGAGCCGGTTGCTAAACATTTATCAGTACACCAGGATGTCACTCTTCATAGTTTTTTTAGGGTTTTTCATCCTAAAAAACATTTGTTAAGTATATGTTATTAAATATATAATATGTAGCAAAATGTAAATATGTTAGATTTGTGGCATATATATATTTAAACAAAATAGCATGGTGAGCACTCAAAGTTGTCACAATGGGTTAGCCATTAGTATTTCTGATGTGTTTATCATCTCTATTCTTTCCTCCCTTACTCCTTCAGTTCTACTTCTTTTCTTCTTCCCTCTTTGCCTTCCTTCACCCCCAAACC
Organism: Mustela lutreola; assembly: GCF_030435805.1. NCBI lineage: Eukaryota > Metazoa > Chordata > Mammalia > Carnivora > Mustelidae > Mustela > Mustela lutreola. The sequence goes on along the minus strand of NC_081296.1, from coordinate 105,768,302 downwards.
TGAAGCACAGGGTATGGGGAGATTTGGCAATGACTGGCAATCCTTCTACCTGTTTCTTTCCTCCTAATCTCTCCTAACTTGACATTCACTCCAACCCAGTCAGATCAGAGACTACATATATCTGATTTACCACTGGATCCCCAGCACCAAGTAGCCTGCCAACTAGCAGCCTCAAATAATCCCAGCTTTGTAGCTCCACCTGGGGGCTAGCCAGGAGACATAGTTCTAGAAAGTCAAAGCTTCAGTTCTAACTGCTGCATGTCAACACTGTTGCCCTCCCCAGACAACTCCCAAGATACACTTGAAAGGTTTTAGAAAATGTCCTAGAGAGTCTATGGCCGTACCACCCTGAAAGTGCCCGCCGATCTCGCCTGATATCAAAAGCTAAGCAGGGTGGGGCCTAGTTAGTACTTGGATAGAAGAAAATGTCCTAGAGAGTGGATTTGTTCAAAATGACCTCAGGTCATTGTAAACAGCTGTAGACTATTCTAGGGAGAAGTATGCAAATATAATAACTTACTAAGATTTTCGTTTGTCTTCGTTTGTCCTTAATTCTGGCAGCCCTTCATCTTTGCCCTTCGTCCTCTTTTATATGTCTAGTCAGGAGCTTTATGATGTGGTGATTGTTATCAAACTGACTCTAGTTTTGAGAATCAGATATTCAATCTGTTTGTCAATCTAATGACCTTCTTCAGTGCATTTTACAATTAGAATTCCCTCTGCCCCATGGCCTATTTCAGTTTTCATTAATTTGCCTTTTAATGAAGAACTTTGAGTTTTAGATTTTACCATGTCTTGGCTGCATTCTATTTTAAATTATAGGTTACCATTTTGTCCTAATTCAACCTAACAGCAAGACCTGAATTCTGAGTTGCAGTTGCGTATGTAAAAATACCGATTTCCTATGGTATAGCTAACTGTAATTATTCGTTTAATAAACAGAGTCATTTATAGATTCTTAAGATTTAGAGAGAACTATCTAAGGGATTTTTATGGATGACTTTTGCCACAATCTCCAGTGACCTTCCTAGTGTTTATGATCAAAATAGTTCAAGGAAGGGCACCTGGTTGGCTCTGTAGTTAAGCGTCCACCTTTGGCTCGGGTCATGATTACAGGGTTCCGGTGATGAGGGAGCAGGAGGCTGGCTGAGGACAAAGCAAAAGCTGGCACCTTGCACCCCTCTCCACCCGCTCCCCTCAGTAATATGTGTCACATTCCTCAGGCACCCCTGACTACCCTAGAAGGAAAACAAATAGTTAACTTGCAGAGATCACAATGCTGCAAGGCAGGAGTCTCCCTTGGTTTACAAATGTCCTTGAGATTTACAACAAAGAAGTTACCTTATCAATAGCCCAATTTCCAAAGGCACATAACTCAATTCCTCAAGCCCTAATGTCACCCTTCCCTCCATAAAAACTGAAGGAGCCTGAGGTAGAAGGAAAAGTAAATAAAGTTAAATTTCTCCTAAACCTAAATCTCACTAACAAGGACACTTGATAGCAGGAATGTAACATTCCACCAGGAGACTCCCAATTGTCTTTATGTTAGTGCCTCATTAGAGGGAAAGTGGCCTTGGCTTGATAGTAACCAGACCTTCAATATACTGACAGTCTTCTTTACCCCAATAGCCCTTCTGAACAACCCTTTGTCCTCACCTACCCAACTCCTGTGTATATAACCAGCCACTCTTCACATGCCCGGCGCAGCTGCATCTCCGCCTGCCCACGGGTCCTGTCCCCGTGCTCTATTAAACCACCATTTTGCACCAAAGATGTCTCAAGAATTCTTTCTTGGTCATTGGCTCCGGACCTCAGCCCACCAAACCTCACCTAGGTTCTAGAACTTCATCACTGGGATCAAGCCCCACATCAGGCTCCCTGCTCAACAGAGAGCCTGCTTCTCTCTCTCTCCCTCTGCCCACTGCTCTGCTTACTTCTACTCTCTCTATCTCTCTGTCAAATAAAAAAAAAATTCTTTTTTTTTTTTTTTTTTAAAGATTTTTATTTATTTATTTGACAGAGAGAAATCACAAGTAGATGGAGAGGCAGGCAGAGAGAGAGAGAGGGAAGCAGGCTCCCTGCTGAGCAGAGAGCCCGATGCGGGACTCGATCCCAGGACCCTGAGATCATGACCTGAGCCGAAGGCAGCGGCTCAACCCACTGAGCCACCCAGGCGCCCCAAAAAAAAAATTCTTAAAAAAAAAAATAGTTCAAGGATCCTTAACTGGCTCTTTTTTTGTGTGCCACCCAGGCTCATTTAGCTAAATATGTAAACCTCTCTTTTCAAATATTTGTAGATTTTTAAAAAATGAAACTCTAATATAAGAACTTTTTTTTTAATGACCTAGTCCCTTACAAGTTTTTTAAAAATCAAATACTTTTATCTCAATTTTGCTTTTCCCAAATCATCTTAAATAGGCTATGGATTGGCATTAACCCGCCATCTGGGACTATTTGGTTGCTTTTTAGGTGAAAGGTGGCCCTCCGCAGGGCTAAGTTATGTGTCTAACACAGCCCCTGCTATTGTTCCAGCTGCAAAGCAGATGGTGCAGTGAGCAGAGGGCAGCAGCAGGGAGCCTGCCCTCCATTTCATCTGCTTACAAACCAAAACACTCTCACTCAAAAACTGGGGGCTCATAAACATTCTCTTCCCTCTCTACCTCCCCACCTCCCAATAGATACATGAAATATTAGTTTGTATGTGTGTGTAATAAATGATTGTAGAATAACCTCCATGCAAAGTTGAAAAAAAAAATCCCTTGAGTTTAGGGAGAAGGCCTGGGTTAGAAGTCCCCTAAAGAACAGGTATTGTAGTGTGTTTCAATGGTGGACCATCTGCTAGGCTTTGAGAACCTGCTGGGTACAGCTGGCTGCCTGACACTTAAGAATGTCACTGATTAATACATAACATGAAATACGTTAACACCATAGTTGTAGGAAATGGTGCCCAATGTAGTATGAAGCTGAAATTAGAAAGATCTCTAGCTTGTTGGTTCTGCTTGGTATGGCCTAATGTGAGATTCATTGTGTCATATTTGAGAGTACAAGTAATACCATCCCACTCATTTATTACTTTTTTTTACATACCATGAAGATCCAATGACATTAATCTTTCCAAATATTAAATATCCTCCTCTATAAAATGCAGTGCAATCAAATAGTATTCCACCTGAAGGCACATCTCCCAGAGACCAGATTCTCTCTTTAGTAAAAGATTCTTCCATCTTAATCCAGATTTTTTTATAGTATCACCAGAATTCAATATTCTATTTCATGAATGTAGTATATATCCAAAATGCATTCCTTTGTCTTGGCTTCCATTTCTGTCTCATAGAAGTTATTCATATTTTTTGAGGAAATTAGGTATAGAACCACTTGCAGCCATTATTTGCTTTTTAAAATATGTTTTATGTTATCTGAGTAATCTGTCTACTGCTCTTAGATCTTTCAAACCAGCTGGCAAAATATTAGTAGTGCTCTCCATCTTGAAATAGGGTTGACAGAAACTGAAGGAAACACTTTACAATTCCTGGGGGAAATGTCATTATCAGATTATAATTTCCCTTTCTGAAGGGAAAATGCCATTGAGACACAGGAAATAGGCTGGGAGATATAAACTAAGCTCAGGAATAATGGGAACTCTAATATATTGACAGCTCTTGGTCATCTTCAGTTAAATTAGAAAATCTCTTCTCCATGAAAGAAGTCATATGAAAACAGAGCTGGGTTTTCTGTGTTTTCCTTTGTTGGCTCTCCAGTTCTCATAGTTATTACACAAGTGAATCATAATGCGCTAATAGTCCTAAAAACCAGAAGCATCATCGGTAATATTGTTAGTTTATGCACATTTTTTCCAAGTTCCATCTCAAAACTCCAGTCATTGTCAGGGGCTTTGCTTCTCCTTCCAAACGACACAGGAGCAGAGATGAGACCCTGGGGTTGTGGCAAGTTGAAGGGTCTTTTGCCCCATTCAGATGCTTTGTGGGCTCCTGTCTCGTCATTCTGAGCTTCAAGACAGAGTGGGTCTGGCCTTTGGGAAGCAGCAGTTGCGATGGAGAGAGACGGTGGAGAAAGAGAAGGAGACAAGCAGCATGGGCCTAGCAGCCATTGTCCATGGGAAGAGCCCATCCTGATCCTGGACAGGAGAGGAGAGTTCTTGCAGTCAGACCAGAGGGGAGGTTCTATTTATACACAAAGTCTATAGAACAGGTATTGGCACATTAGCAATTCCCTGCATAAATTAAAATCCAAACTCCCAAACAGAAGACCTGCTCCTCTTCACAGAGGGCAACAGTCGGCCAGCGTATCAGTGGGCTTCCCTTGCAGCATCAGCCTGTGAAAACAGTCCAAGTTCAAGATAATAATCATTCATAAGAAGTAAAAGAACAGTTTAAGGATTTATAAGATGCTCCTTTGTGAGATGATGTGATTCTACAGAAATTCTGGTTCATCCTGATGAAATGCAAGGATTATTAAAATTAGGTAAACTAAAAATAGTTCTAAAAACAACAACAAAAAATAACTTTAAGATGTTGCATGCATCTTGCTAAGAACAGAAACCTGAGCTGTGTTCACAGGAGGTATTTTTTACGAAAGCAAGGAGAGATATGTAAAAATAGAAACTTGAATAGTGGCTCACAGCCAATTTTATATCATTTGGACTGAGAACAAATTGTGCCACATCTATCATTAGAGAAGAACATATCATGCCCGAATGGGAGAATGGGTAAAAGTGATTTATGAGGTACTTTTGAAGAAAACATTCTGGAAAACAAATGAGAGACAATCAATGAAACTGCTATAAAAGGTAACTATTAGAATTCAGGAATGGTCCCTGTAAACTGACACATGAGCATAAGATGAATAGCTGAGAGAATTTACGGTCGATACTCATCTCAGGCTCTTTGTATTCAAATAACCTTAACTAAGTAAGTCTCTGCTCTTTCATTTTCCTAACATATGTAAACTGTAGCTGCCAGTGACCCACACTTGAAGTCATTTCATCTTCGTATGTGTTCAAAACAAAATAAAATTTTCAAAGAAATATTACCCACTAAAAGGAGGTCTCTTGGCCACCTAGAACCTTCAAGTTTAGAAGCACTGAGTCATCTAAATTGATGTCTGAGGAGATGGTAATGTTTATTAATCTAGAAGCTAGTGCCATCTGCTAGCACTGACTCCTGGGCTAACAGAAGAGGTGTGCGTAATATTACATCAGCTATTGAATGTAGGGAATGCAGAGTACATCTCCATTTTTTAAACTGGGCTGCAGTGATATGGTCCCTGGGCAGAGTAGAGGTGATCCTTCATCACATCCCTTCTCTTCTGCCGCCTCTAGCCCATGTTACCCCTGGTGCAGCCTGTGTTAATATGGTATTAAAGGAAGCAAAGAGTAAGAAGGAACAAACGCCAGCAGGGGATGGAGACTGTGCTGCTCTTCACCATATGATTTGCCCCTACTCTTGACCTGCCTTTGGCATGTTTCCTCCTGGAAGAGACCGACTGGACCAGAGCAGCAGGTGGGTCTGGGCTTCCCAGCCTCTTGCCATGTTATGTGCTGGACGTTGGGAGGCATCCATTCCATGCAGAGGTACACATTGTTTCTTTCCACCACGTCCTTAAGAGATCTCCGTTCTTCCTTACATCCGTTGAGAGGAGATTGCTGTGCTTGATATTACTGAAATCAGGAAATGCACACAGGCAGCTATAAGCTGACCACCAATATGCTTGCTATGCTCAAGAGTCTACCATTTCTGGTTTTTTGTTTTGTTTTTTAAAGATTGTATTTATTTATTTATTTGACACAGAGAGAGAGCACGCACAAGCAAGGGCAGCAGGGTGGGGAGAAGCAGGCTTCCCGCTGAGCAGGGAGCCTGATGTGGAATTCAACCCCAGGTCCCTGGGATGACCTGACCTGAGCCAAATGCAGATGCTCAACTGACTAAACCACCCAGGCGCCCCTACCATTTCTGTTTTAATAATAATTTTAAAAAGAATGCTCTATGCGAAAATTGTTTTCGCAAATCCCCTGCTGGATTTCCCCAAGGAAAATGGGCATTTCTTTCTCATGAAAAAAAAAAGAGTGCTGGACTTCAAATGCGATAAATGAATGAACTGGCCCAGTCATTAATTTTTCTTAAGTGACAAAGGGGAGGTGCCTGGGTGGCATGTAGGTTGAGTGACCAACTCTTGGTTTTGGCTCAGGTCTGCACTTAGCGTAGAGTCTGCTTCAGATCTCTCTCCCTTTCCCCTCCTGCTCATGCTCTCTCTCTCAAATAAATAAATTGATCTTATAAATAAATAAATGACAAAGGAAATTTATACAGGTTAAACTTAGTTTTGTTGACACTTCTTTCTGTTTGGAATTTTCACAAAGTGAAACATACTTTATAGCATATTTAAAATGCATTTCATTTAAGTTTGTAAAAGTTCCTAATACAAATTGTGCCATTTTCTGTAAATATAATAAGTGTGACTTTAAAAAGCCATCATTTATACTTAGTTAATACAAAATAATAGTGACAGACAGCAATTAATCAAGAGAAATATTGAGTAGGGTAATCATCCTTCAATGAGATTATATATAAGATATTTATATACTGCATTCAATCCAAGTTCATAGGGAGAAATCTGGACTCATTTAGAGGTTTAATTTTCAAAAACAAAAATAAAGCAAACAAAAAAGGAATAAAAATAGAGATTAACTGTGATTTTTCATATCAAAATTGAGCAAGATTATATAGGAATTCCAGAGTCCCTGGTCACAATATCCAAAAATCAACCTTTCTTTCTTTTTTTTTTTTTTTTAATTTTTAAGTAACATATAATGTATTATTTATTTCAGGGGTACAGGCCTGTCTTCATCAGTCTTACACAGTTCACAGCCACCCCATCTCCTCCCCTCCCCTCCAGCAACCCTCAGTTTGTTTCCTGAGATTAAGAGCCTCTTAGGGTTTGTCTCCCTTTCTGGTTTCATCTTATTTCATTTTTTCTTCCCTTCCCCTAAATCCTCTGTCTTATTTCTCAAATTCCTTATATCAGTGAGATCTTATGATAATTGTCTTTCTCTGATTGACTTATTTCGCTTAGCATAATAGCTCTAATTCCATCCACGTCATTGCAAATGGCAAGATTTGGGGGTTTTGATGGCTGCATAGTATTCCATTGTAGATATGTACCACATCTTCTTTATCCATTCATCTGTTGATGGACATCTAGACTCTTTTCATAGTTTGTCTATTGTAGACATTGTTGCTGTAAACATTGGGGTGAACCTGCCCCTTCAGATCACTGTATTTGTGTCTTTAGTGTAAATAGTAGTGCGATTGCTGGGTCGTAGGGTAGCTCTATTTTCAACTTTTTGAGGAAACTCCATACTGTTTTCCAGAGTGGCTGCACCAGCTTGCATTCCCACCAACAGTGTAGGAGGGTTGCCCTTTCTCCGCGTCCTTGCCAACACCTGTCATTTCCTGACTAGTTAATTTTAGCCATTCTGACTGATGTGAGGTGGTATCTCACTGTAATTTTGATTTGTATTTCCCTGATGCCAAGTGATGATGAGCACTTTTTCATCTGTCTATTGGCCATTTGGATGTCTTTTTTGCACAAATGTCTATTCATGTCTTCTGCCCTTTTCTTGATTGGATTATTTGTTCTTTGGGTGTTGAATTTGATAAGTTCTTTATAGATTTTGGATACTGGCCCTTTAGCTGATATGTCATTTGCAAATATCTTCTCCCATTCTGTCAGTTATCTTTTGGTTTTGTTGACTGTTTCCTTTACTGTGCAAAAGCTTTTTATCTTGATGGAGTCCTAGTAGTTCATTTTTGCCCTTGCTTCCCTTGCCTTTGGTGATGTGTATGGGAGAAGTTGCAGCTGAGGTCGATGAGATTGCTGCCTGTGTTCTCCTCAAGGATATTGATAAATTCCTGTCTCAAATTGAGGTATTTCATCCATTTTGAGTCTGTTTTTGTGTGTGGTATAAGGAAATGGTCCAGTTTCATTCTTCTATATGTGGCTGTCCAGTTTTCCCAACACCATTTGTTGAAGACTATCTTTTTTTCCATTGGATATTCTTTCCCGCTTCATCGAAGATTAGTTGACCATGGAGTTGAGGGCCCATTTCTGGGTTCTTTATTCTGTTCCATTGATCTATGTGTCTGTTTTTTGTGCCAATACCATACTATCTTGATGGTTACAGCTTTGTAATAGAGCTTGAAGTCTGGAATTGTGATGCCACCAGCTTAGGTTTTCTTTTTCAACATTTCTCTAGCTATTCAGGGTTTTTTCTGGTTCCATGTAAATTTTAGGGTCATTTGTTCCATTTCTTTGAAAAAAGGTGATGGTATTTTGATAGGGATTTCATTAAATGTGTAGATTTCTCTAGGTAGCATAGACATTTTCACAATATTTTTTCTACCAATCCATGAGCATGGAACGTTTTTCCATTTCTTTGTGTCTTCCTCAATTTCTTTTATTAGTATTCTATGAAAAACCAGCATTTTTACTACACTAATATTTGAACTTGTCTATTTTTTCTTAAAGTATATAGGGAGAAATCCCATATAAATTTCATTTGTAGAACCTCATATAACAATTAACTGATGATAATTACCAATGATTTGTTAGATCTTTGAGTTCAGTGTCTTTAGGGGGAGAAGGAAAATTATACAGTAGTTTATTCTTCCATTTAATATCAAATTAGAACACTTTATTAAGGTTCTATAAATGAAAGAGTTCTAACTTAGTTAATGGGAAGAAAGGATCCTATGTTTTATGTTCAGTAGATTATACTGCATACTTTTAAAATCATTTTCTAAAATTCCATAAGTTATGATAAATGAAAATATTATACAATATACATGTTGACAGAGCCTGTTGAGACCTATCAACCATTTGAAATTTAGTTCTGAAAAGTTTTATTCATCTCACCCACAGTTCCCCTCACCAGGGATAATTAACAGGTGAGCTGGTAAATTGTACATTCACCCACTTGCCATTTTTACAGATCTTTTTTTGATATAACATGGTGTTTATTGTTAGAGCAATGTTCCCTCTGGAAATAATACATGAAAAACTGTCAGAAATTATTAGCTACAGGGGAGTATTGGATTATGGAAAGGAAATCTTAGAGATTTTTTTTTTAAGACTTTATTTTTTTGACAGAGAGAGATCACGAGTAGGCAGAGGCAGGCAGAGAGAGAGAGAGAGAGAGAGGAGGAAGCAGGCTCACCACTGAGCAGAGAGCCTGACACAGGACTCAATCCCAGGACCCTGAGATCATGACCTGAGCCAAAGACAGAGGCTTAACCCACTGAGCCACACAGGCACCCTGAAATCTTAGAGATTTAAAGCCTTCCATGGGGCTAACCTCTCAGGAGACAGAGCCACCTCTGCCATCTTTATTTCCTTCTGTCTCCTCCCACAAATTCTGCTTGTTTTTTCCATAAGGAGAGTCCTGCTTTGCCTCCTGTGTTATATAGATGGGTAAGAAAAGTCTAGCAAGTTTTAAGTTTAATCAGAAAACTATCAGGTAGTTGTGAGTATAGATCCCATATGTTGTCCTACAGCCACATGTGACCAAAGTCATTCTTGAAAGAAGGTATAGAGGCCACCTGGGTGGTGCCACCAACTCTTGATTTCTGCTTAGGTCATGATCTCAGGGTCCTGGGATGGAGCCCCCAGTCGGGCTCCCTGCACAGTAAGGAGTCAGCTTGCCTCCTTCTCCCTTTGCCCCTCCCACTTCTCAAGCACATGTGCAAGCTGTCTCTCTTTTTCTCAAATAAATCTTTAAAGAGAAAAAAAGAGAAGACGTTATATAAAGGGATTTGATGATCACCTGAAAACTTCAAGCTAGGGATACAAGGAATTTCATGGAGGAAAGATTGATTTTACACTGAAACTGGCTGTTGAACAAGGTCATGAGATAACTATCTAATAGAAGTCATTTTTTAATATGAGTTTTATTAAAAATATGACAGTGTTTTATGCCATAGTAGCAACTTGACTACAGGCAGAACACTGGATAATGGGTTATCAGATCAAAAGTGGTTTTTTGCAGTAATTATGATTATGTAAAAATATCTCTGATCTCTCTTTTTCAAAAAGCTAGTAAACCTGCCTATGTTCATAAAAGACATTCCAATCATAAAGCATTTGGACCCTGATGGACCTCCATTTTTTTTAGCCTAATTGACTGTTGAATGATTGGAACAATGGATTTCTCAGACTATTTTTTAAACATAATAGATAAGAAAAAGAAAAAAATCTCTTTTTTAGCCTAGGCAAGGATATCTAGCATTCCTTAAATTTATTCCAATCTATTTTTTATTCATCTAGTCCTTTCATTTGCTGAAGGATTATATCCTAATACACCACAAGGTATGAAATGAATGGGTGAATAATGAAGTGAAGATGACTAATAATTATACCCCATAATATCTATCATAGAAATTATAAAAATCACAAATTTAAAATCTCCTGTGATATAAACATTCCTACCTTCTCCACTATGTTCTGCTACAGAGAAAATCAGCATTGTGGGACTAAGTTGAATCATGACTGGTAGAATTTTTGAAAAGGAAATGCCAAACTGTTTTAAGAAGATTTCAGACAACAGAAGAACCAAGGGAGAATCAGGACTAAAATTGGGGTAGAAAGAAATCCCTGTCACTAAGACATTGATGCTTTCATTCATCTTCTAATTATTTCCATCAGAAATGTCTTCCATTATACACTGCCTTAGTCATCTCAGTTATCACTGCTCTGGAATTAACACTGAATCCCTCCTACTCTTTTCTGCACATTATCATCCATATAGTACTAATTTTATTTTTGGCATTCTTCCAATTACCCAGATTCTGCCCTATGAAAGAAGTCAAGGAGAGCACTCTTCCCAAGGAATTATCTAGTTCCAATCTATTGCCTTCAGGTAAACAAATAATAAAACCAGCCATCCAAACATTCAAATCTTGATCTTCTTTATACTAATAAGCTCTGCACTTGGAGAACAATATTAAGTTTCTTCCAGGATAGGGTCTGATGTTCAAAATTGTGCTAACATAACATGCTGTGTTCCAATATAATCACCTTCAGTGACTTCTAGTCCATTCTTAAGCCCAGCCATTTAGTATATTTTTAGATTCACAGATTCATTCACCATCTTGTTTACTCAAGAGACTTTTGTGTGTATTGCGTATTTCAACAGGAAACATAAACTAATTTTCTCAAAGTATCTGGAGTAAAGAATAATTTTAGAAATTTTTCACATTGTCGGGCACCTGAGCGGTTCAGTCGGTTAAGCAGTAAAGCATCTGACTTCTGCTCAGATCATGGTCTCAGGGTCCTGGGATCAAACCCTGCATCGGGCTCCCTGGTCCATGGGAGTGTTTCTCCCTCTCCCTCTGCCCCTTCCCCTGCTCCTGATCTCTCTCTTGCTCGCTCTCTCTCAAATAAATAAAATATATTTGTTAATATTTTAAGATTTTTAAGATTTTTTTTAAAGATTTTATTTATTTATTTGACAGAGAGAGATGACAAGCAGGCAGAGAGGCAGGCAGAGAGAGAGGAGGAAGCAGGCTCCCTGCTGAGCAGAGAGCCTGATGCAGGGCTCGATCCCAGGACTCTGAGATCATGACCTGAGCCGAAGGCAGCGGCTTAACCCACTGAGCCACCCAGGTGCCCCAAGATTTTTAAGATTTTTTAAAGATTTATTTATTTATTTATTTATTTGAAAGTGAGAGGGTACAGGCAAGGAGCACCAGAGGGAGAGGAGAATTGGGGAGCCCAGTGCAGGGCCCCATCCCAGGACCCTAGGATCATGACCTGAGTCAAAGGCAGACACCTAACTGACTGAACCACCCAGGCAGCCCAATAAATAAAATCTTTAAAAAAGTTTTTTTCACATTGATAGAGGCCAGTAGTTCTGTGAAATACAAAGAAAATTTATTATTTGAAGATAATACTGGATATCAGCAAATCCAAATTGCTGCAAGAAACAGCTAAGATCTTGTTCTCAATTTCTGTACTTACCTTGTTATAAACCAGCATCATAATTAAGGCCGTGTCTTACATAGCACTATTCTCGAACATTCTTTGTGACTTTATCTCAGTCTTTTGCCATGTGTGTGCATCACTGTCATGCCAAGAGCAAGGAGGAGGGAGCAGACCACCTGCACGTATGCAATAGACGTTGTATTAAACAATCATAAAACTGATTAAAAATCAGTCCAGTTTTGGTTATTATTAGTCACCATTTGATCATTGACAATTCTAAACAATGTCAGTGATAAAATATCCTTGAAAAAGAGACTTCTCTCCCCCCAAAAATCTTTTCCACCCACACAGAACCTACTGTTTGTACTTCAGTTGAGTTTGCGACTATATCATGCATGGTCTCTAGTTTCTCCACACTCTGTTAACCAAATAGGGTATTCTATTTTATTAAGAGTCTGACCAATTCAGGAAGTACTGGGAGACTTATTCTTAATGGTTCAGACATCAAATTTCTTCAACATAGCTCTGGTTTGTTGTTGTTGTTTTTTAAGATTTTATTTATTTATTTGACAGACAGAGATGACAAGTAGGCGGGGGTGGGGGGGCGAGGGGAGCAGGCTCCCTGCTGAGCAGAGAACCTGATGCTGGGCTCGATCCCAGGGCCCTGGATCATGACCTGAGCTGAAGGCAGAGGCTTTAACCCAATGAGCCACCCAGGTGCCCCCAACATAGCTCTGTTTTTAACAATATTTTAAACAATAGCACTGTCATTGCTAATTAATATTTGGTTTTTGAGATCAACTGTTAGTTCTTTTTTTCTCGAGTGTTTGGCCTAAACCTATATTTCTGTAGGTTTAATATCTGTTTGGAGGGGAGGTATTTCTTTTTATCTCCTGTAATTATACCATGGGATTCTCTTCTGTTCTAAAATCCACCCATGATTGAATTAGTCTTGCAGTTGGTCTAAGTCAACACAAAAATAGTTTCTGTCTCCTGGAGTCAGTAATGACACAGTATCAGGTTAGGTTCCCTAACAGCAGAGCCTGCCACAGGGGCTTGAGTCAAGTGTTTTACTAAGGGAAAGCTCTTCAGGAAAAAAACAGTCTGTAAGGGCGGAGGGACACAGTATAGAGAGGGGGAAGGAGTTGAGCTAGAATGTGTCTCAGGTAGTCTCACTTTGGCCTGATTAATTACACTGTGTGTGTGTGTGTGTGTGTGTGTGTGTGTGTGAAGATCAAGGTGGGGAGGGTGCTCTGAAGTAAAGTCACATAGAGTTGTCCTGCCTATAGAAGACTATAATTGTCTGTCCCCAGTAAGGAGGTATGTAAGCTCCCACACATCCTAGCCATGGCACTCTATGAAGGCAGAATATATGCATGTAAGTCTAGTATCGGTTATCTGAGCAGAGCGCCAGCAGCATCTACCACAGTTCCACCTACGCAGCACTCAGCACTGGCTTCCCACATTAAGTTCATTCCATCTAGATGCAACTTCTCCAGGATGCTAGTTGGTCACAATTTCTTTGGAAGCTTCTACGAGGAAGATTAGAGGAAGAAAGCAGATTTCTGCTGCAGCATTGGTCCCAAGTTATAACTGATGTTCATTACCACTGATTCTAGGTTCCCCTCGTCCGTGGCTAGTACTTTTACTAAGTGGCTTGCTTGGTGCAGTGCCCTCGATCCACATCATACAGGGTTTGCGCTCCACCTTGCTTTCTTATGCTTGCCCATTTTCAGTTAAAATTGGATGTGGGAGAACCACAGGATGCCTTGGTAGAGCACCCGAGTACCAACTATATTCCTTCCACCCCCATTTTGTCAGGCTTACCTCCTCATAAAGAGCAGGGTCAACTGTATCTGGCAGTATGAGAACTCTTGTGTATGTCGGCTGGTCTACTGGCATGAGGAGCCTTAAGTGACCAGATGGCAGCCATAGCAATAAATTTAATGAGTATCTTGATATACTCCCTATTGGAAACATCCTCTTTATGTGAAGGACTTCTAGACCCACAGGGCCAAAAGTTGTGAGAATGGGAAGCACAAAGTCCCCAAATGGGTCATTGGTAATAATGGAGGGCAGTGCTGTTCCTACTACTATCCCTTGGCTTCCTACCCCATGTGGTCTCCCTATTTGGGACACAGTACTATAAAATGGCTTTTGATCTACACCCTGAAGGATAGCACCCCCTCATCACAGAGCATCTACCTCCAACCTGACATCATCTATGCCTCCTAATGTCTTTTTATGACAGAGGGAGAGGGAGAGAAGCAGGCTCCCCACTGAGTGCAGAGCCGGATGCAGGGCTTGATCCCACGACCTGAGCCGAAATCAAGAGTTGGATGCTCAATTGGCTGAGCCACCCAGGTGCCCACATTAAATTACTTGTATACAGACCGTATACAAAATCCCTTGAGTATAAAATCACACATGAAATAATCATAAAGGCCATATGCGATGGATGAGAATTGCCCTTAGTAATAGCTTTTTAATTTCCATTCCACAACTCAATACTATAATAATTGCACTTTTCATTTTATTATTCCATATAATCCTGGAAATGCTTCAGTTTCAAAAGAAAAAGACAAGGGAAAACTTTCTCAAATGAAGTACATCTGCTGTAATAATTGCATTTTCACCATAAATGTTAAGATTATGCCCATATTTCCTTGGCCTTAAGAGATGGAAATGGAAATTGAACTGCAGTTATTACTAGTAGGTCAGTCATATAACAAAAGCAAAGGCAGATTTTAAAGTGGGTTAATACTAGGGCCACCAGATAAAATATAGTTTGTCCAGTTAATTTTGAATTTCAGGTAAGCAATGAATACTTTTAGCATAAGTATGTCCCAGATATTGCACAGGGCATACTTATACTAAAAAATTATTTGCTTGTTTATCTGAAATTCAAACAACAGTGTGTCCTATGTTTTTGTCTGCTAAGTCTGGCAACCCTCCTTTCTAAGAAGAGAGACCAAAAAATTTCTTGTCTATTTGTTTTTCTAAAGCCTTAGAATAATCCCAACCACTTTACCCAAGAAAGAATATAACCAGCTAAGAATAACCCAGCTAAAAATAACTGGCATTAGGGACACCTTGGGTGGCTTGGTTGGTTGGGCATCAGACTCTTGATTTTGGTTTGGGTCTTGATCTCAGGGTTGTGGGACTGAGCCCCACGTTGCCTCAGGCTCCACGCTCAGCGGGGGGCTGTGCTTCTCTCCCTATCCCTATGCCCCTCCCTCCTCCTCCTCAATCTCTCTCTCTCTCTCTCTCTCTCTCAAATATATAAATAAATCTTTAAAAAAAAAAAAAGAAGAAGAAGAAAACGAGCACTAAGCTGGGAGTTTTTCCAGATGTTACCAGGACTGAAATTAATTGGTAAAAATGGAAGAAACAGATTAGGTGAGTATCCCAACCCTAGGAGAAGTAGAGGAAGAAAAAGAGGGAGAAGCCAAGAAGACAGAAGATAGAAAGAAATACAAAGAAGAGAAAAGAGAACAAGAAAGAAAGACAACAGAAGAGGAATGACAGAAACTAAAAGGAAGAGGATGATGGAGCCACCACATTGTTGGTGAGGACACAGCCATTTCACCCGCTCAGCAGGAGAACAGAGCCTTTGCCCACCAGAAGGGAACCACATGGCCATTCCGTTTCTGGCTCCAAAGCAAAGACATCTCCCATCTCAAAAAATCATGATCAGATGCTAATCAGAGGAAGAATCTGACAAACTTAATGATCCAGCCCCCAGAAGGAATAACTGGACAAGCATTTACATTTGTGCTCTCTGGTGAAGCTGTAGGCCCAGAATGATTTCTTACTATGGAAAAGGTTTTTGTAACATCTCCCAGTATCCACTTCCTCCAAAATGAGCCCCTATAAACATTTAACAAACATCTTTTCTTACCCATGGCTTAGGAAACTATTGCAATAAAGTGTACTGGGATAGCATCATAATAACATCCCAAAAGATCCTACCAAGAAATATTTTGATGCCATATGCCACAAATAATATTCTAGAACTTGAATTTTCCTTCATTGCAGAAACATTAGGCATTTCATTTATATTGTAATAGTAACAACAAGTGGACTCTAACTCTGGCCGGCAGAATTTAAGCAGATGAAGAAACTGAAGAATATCACAGAAACTTGGAAAACATTTGACCGAAACATATTGCTCCTGACAGATAAAGAGATTAACACTAGGTCAACATCTTATGTAAGTCGAATTCTAAGAGTTCAGTTCGGAATCATGGTAGCAGACACTCTTGGTGTCCTGGCTACAGTCCCTGTACTCAGCAACTTCCTCTACCATGATTTCCAACTGCCACACCTCTACTTCTTTACCTGAAGACAAGAGCTCTTGCTGCTAGAAGCAGCCAGACGAATCTTATTATCATCACTTTGTGAAGTCAGCAGGCAGGAAGATGAACATTCCAGGAGCAGCCCTCAAGCACTCCCTCACTCCTTAGGTAGGATAATTCTGAGGTGTGTGTGTGTGATCTAAGCTGGCTCCCCAAGTTCCTCTAGTGAGACTGAGCTCAGCCTCCCACACTGATAGCTGCCTTGATAACACATTCTTTATTGGCTGCCCTCCCTTTGCCTCATTTCTTCACTTGGATCAAATCAACTACGAGTACTTGAGTCATTGTCTGCTATTAGGGGAACCCAAACTCAGGCAGAGTTTCAGAATTTTGCTGTATCTCCAAATTTCTGCTCAATGTAACAGATTATTAGAATGCATTTGGTTAATAAATCTCATTTTATTATACTTTGATAATATGGTATTGTGCATAACAATAATTGCTCTTTCAAACACGTAATGTTTTCAAAGAATGCTTTTTATTATGCTAACTCAGTATTCCTTCATTCATTTATATTTTCTTTCTTAGATGAATTTATAAATTAGTTAAACATCAACAAGAGTAGTGAAACTTTACAATCAGTAGGTTGCTATCAGTAGACTCCAGACGAAAGGACAGGAAGAAATCCCTAACTACGTGTTTTGTTTGTTTGTTTGTTTGTTTGTTTGTTTTTTAAGTGAGGTGAGGGAGACAGAGGAGAGACTGGAGTCCATTTAAAGATTCTGGCACCATTTAGGTTGCTAATTACTTCTTATAGCAGTTAAATAGGCTAGATTACCTTTGTCCATGTCCTACTAAATTGATGCCAAAAAACTGTAGAATTGGAAACTTCTGAGGTTTCTTTGAACTCTAAAAATTTCTTCTTAATCAGCCACTGAAAAGTCATCTCAATATTTCAATCTACTTCTCAGGCAAAAGAGGATTTAGGAAAGTTAGAAGGAAAAAACACCTTATTCAAGCCCCCATCGGGTAGATAGTTGATAAATTTTTTGCCTGCCCTACTCCTTGGAACACCCTTCCAATGCTGGGAAATTCTTCATCTCTTGAGTCCCATCCTTCTCATGACAGAAGACAGGAGCTCTTTCCCACCCTCCGTGCAGCCTGGTACCAGCAGGTGAGAGAGTTATAGAGGCCTTGCCGATCAGAAACGTGACCAGTTCAGAAACTGGTGCCCTGCTATACAAATTCATTCTGGGTAATGTGACTGCAAAGCATGGTATCCAGAGGCAGCCAGGGCCAACATTCAGCTACTAGCTAGTTTGTTCTCACATGCAGCAGTGAGCTGTGGCATGGCCTCCATCTGGGAATCCCACAGGACCATTCTGTGGTAGGATTTGCACATTGCTTCAGTCCGTATAACCTTCGACCTGCTTTCTGGTCCTATGTGTGCTATTCACATACCTTTCTTTTCTGCTTAAACTAGCTAGAGTTTGCAACTCTGCCCCTTGCAACTAAGAACTAACCGCCACACCCTTTATATGCAAAGCTAAAATGCAGGGAATTTAAAAATCAATGGGCTTTTGTCCAGGAGGAGCTTATATAGCCCAGTGGAGAGAAAAAAAAAAGTAAATGACCACAATGTACAGTAGACTCTGTACAGTAGACAATGTACAGTAGAACAGTGTTGTAGGTAAGAGCAAACCCTATGGACTACCTGGGGTTCAAGTCCTGGCCCCACCATTGCTTACTTAGTTTACCTGGACGAGTTACTTAACCTCTCTATGCTTCAGTTTTGATTTGTTTAGTTTTGTTTTGTTTTTATCTGTACAATGGGGATAACAATATAAACTATCTTATATGGTCTCATGATGTAGAATCCTGATTGTCTTATCACATCCATTCTCTTTCTAAGGACAGAGCTGATCAACCAAAGATTGTGTTTTCAGTCTCCCCTAGAACTAACTCAGTGCAGCTATATGACTAAGTGTTAACCAGTACAATGAGAGCAGAAGCAGTATGTGCAGCCCTGGCTTTACTTGGCTAAAAAGAAATTCCTTGTCCTGTGTCTATACTGTGTCTTCCCTTCCCTCCCAGCTTTTGCAAACAGTGATTACAGGTGATGAATGGTAACGGTAAACCCTGATATGGAGGATAACAGAGCCATCTTGCTAGCCTGGGTTCATGGATGACTCTGTGGAGAACAGCCCATCTACCATCACTGCATTGTTGTAAGAGAAATCAATGTCTATGTTAGAGTTCTCCAGAGAAATAGCCAATAGGGTGTGTAAAGATAGATAACAGGAGATTTATTATGGGAATTGGCTCATGCCATTATGGAGGCTGAGAGATGTCCTAATATGCCATCTGCAAACTGGAGAACCAGTTTTCAGCAATTCAGTCCAAGTTCAAAGGTCTGAGAATGGGTTGAGGGAACATAATGATCTAAATCCAGTTTAGTCTAAGTCCAAAGGCTTGAGATTCAGGAGCTCTCATGTCCCAGGGCAGAAGATGGATATCCCAGAGGTGCTTGGGTGGCTCAGTCAGTTAAGCAGCTGATCTTGATTTCTGTTCAGGTCATGATCTCCAGGTCATGAGATCGAGCCCCACGTCAGGCTCTACACTGGGTATGGAGCCTGCTTTAGATTCTCTCTCTCCCTTTTCTGTTGCCACTCCCCGCCTTGCTCCTGCACTCTTTCTCTCTCTCTCAAAAGAAGAGAAGATGGACATCCCAGCTCAAGAGAATGAGATTTTGCCCTTCCTCCATCTTTTCAGTCTATTTGGGCTCTCAATGGATTGGATGATACCACTCCCATTAATAAGGGCAGATTTTCTTTACTCAGACTGCTGATTCAAATGCTAATCATTTCCAGAAATACCCTCACTGACACACCTACAAACGTTTTACCAGCTCTCTGGGCATCTTTTAGCCCAATGAAGTAAAGTTAACCATCATGATGTTTTTATTCTTTAATTCTCTACATCATTGGGACTCTTTGTCACAGCAACTCTGGCTTTTACCTTATGAACTATAGTTATTACAAGGATTAAATACATACATTTTATAGGGAACTTAGAACAGTACCTGGCTTAAGGTAAGTACTATACAGGTTGTAGCTACTATTAGGTCCTTTTTTTTTTTTTTTTTTTTTGGTCATATGGGGAAACCAAGGCCCAGAAAGATTAAGCAGTTGACCTATGGCTACACTCAGAGTGTCAGAATTAGGATTAAAATGCAGGTCTGTAGAACTAGAAGCTTCAAAATACATGTGTCTGTTACTTAAACAAGTTTCATACTTATATAAAAATAATGAGGCCCCAAGCAACATTATCATTCCTGAGAATTTGTAATTATTAGATGACCTTCAAGGTCAAGAGGGGTCCTTTTTATCCCAGGCTTCCATTATCCTCTTATAACACTGAAATGAGCAGTCAGGGTAATGGTGGGGGGGTAGGTGACATTGTCTCTAGAGTTGGGGCACAGGGAGGTGATCATGAGAGGAGTCTAAGTCTCACTGAACAGGCTGTCTGTGGGGTCCAACCAGATAGGAAGACAGTGAGAGCAAAAGGACACAAGGGCTTTGAGCCCAGAAACTAGTTGCCTATCCCTCTAGGGATATATAAAGAAGAGGTGAAACATAGTGAAAGCTGGGAAAGATAGAAGGATAAGAAGTAGCAGTCACAACAGGGAATAATACAAAGACTCTTTCAACCTCCACCTCTATGGCATGTACATATTTATTTTTTCCTTCCATTTTTAACAGTCCGTGAGATTTCCATATTACCTCCTTGGAGGAGGTAAATTCTTTTATGTCAACAGCTCATACCATTCCACTGTATGCTGCCTGCAAAAGATTTAGTTGTTTAATGGTTCATTTGCTCACACTATTTGCTGTCTCTACAGGTAGCTTCTCCAGGCTTGATTGCACATGGATCTAAGGTGACTTCTGATTGACAGCTCTACCATACAACTCTGGTGGGGGCCTCTAGGATTGCAAGGGAAGGGAAGGGGAACTAGGATTTATGGAGCATCTGCTATACATTTGATATTTTAAGCATCTACTTTTCTTGACTTTTACTAACTCATGACATTTTATTAACCCAGTTTTTAGAGACTAGAAACCTGAACTTTCGAGAGGTTACATAACTTGTCCAAGCTCACAAATTTAGCAAGTGGAGGAACTGATGTTCAGGCTCACCCTCGTCCCCCGACTCCAGAGTCTACACCCTTGCCTCTGTCTTGAGTCCACACGCCCATGAGGATGCTCCCATTCACACTGAATTGAACTTCCTCTATATAATGGGGATAATAAACACCTGGTAGACCTGGATAAAATAAAATAACGTATGCACTTAGCACAGTGCCTGGCACAGGGTAGATGCTGGATGTGCTTGAAAACAGATAAACATTCTCTGCATGTGACCATAAACAATACAGAAATTTCAGCTTGTCAAGCCTCCCTGAGAACAAGTAGACACTTGGGTTAATTCTTCCATTTTGGTAGTAAGTGAAGAATTATCATGTTAGGACCAAAAAAAAAAAAAATAAGGTGACAATTCATTTTCCTCCAGAGAGTAAACAATAACAAGTGAGTGGACATTACAGGAAGGGAGACTCCAACAATATTTAGAGGGAGAAGTCCAGTTTTTAGGTGTTTCCTAAGGAAATAAAGTTTACTGAACATGTCCAAACTGACTGGGGGATCATCTGACAAAACATAGCCTCCCATACTGAGCAAGACAGCTTCCTGTACTGGGCAGGACAGCAGGCTACAGTGGTCTGATCCAGATTCTTGGCCAAATTTCTATGGCTTTTTTGTAGGTTAGGAAGAACAGTCTATTTCCTCCCTGGGTAATTTCAGGACATCTCAACCTTGAAATTTCTGTGAATTATGCTTGATTCTAGACTGTGTTCTTCTTCAAAAGCCACTTTTCCCATTTGTTTCTCCCTGCACCTTTTGAGGGAGGAGCCGTGTTGAGCATCTGCTCCCAAATTTCTGTCCTGTCCTCCAGCGATGAAGAACACCCCCGTGCCTGTGGGGGTGGGAGGCTTGGCTCTCCTTTTAGAAATTCCCTTCTGTGCTGTGCTAATCACACCCTCGGTACATTTTACATCTTATTTTTAGGAGCAAAGTATAAAGACTCCTAGCACCAACAGCAGTTTCTGTGGCAACCTGCATCGCCCCCTTGCTTGTCCAGCTGTGCAGAATTAAATTCAAAAAAGACCATTTTACATCATGTAAAAGAGATCCACAGTGGTGCTTTTTAAATGAAGATTTTCTTCTGCGTTAAGTGGGAACTAGCTTGGAATTAGGTTGGGGGGTGGGTGGGTGCATAAAATAATAGAACCTTTACTTAGAACTAGAACTGTAATGAAGTCCCAGGTGTTCATGGCCATGCCCTAGTTGCCCTGATTTTTTTCCCACAGGGTATCATTTTAGACACAAAAATAGCACTTAGACCAATGAAAACTAGGTTTGAATATTTATATCAGAGAAGTTTGTTGATAACCTCCCTTTCCCTCTGTCCCCCGCCCCCTCAGGGTCTTCCTCTTAGCCTTCTAGACTAGACTAGATTATAAATTAACGTGCTTTCTACATTCATCTTGAATAGCTCTTTGAAGCCAACTATCCCAGCTCCAAGAGGCTTTCATCAAACTTTCCCTACCTGACACAGGTTAAAAAAAAGGTAGAATCTCCTGGACCAGGCCCAAGAGTAGACCTGTTAAGGCAGCAAGCACCCTGAGACTGTGATTTGGAGGACACCAAAAACCAGCAGTCCAAAATAATCTCCAAGGTCTTGTCATGTCCCCCAATATGATAATAACCACTGCTTTGTGTTAAGTCATTTGCTGCCATGTGATTCTGGGAAATTGCAAATATGCTTCTGGGAGGAATAACAATCAATTTTATATTTTATATTTCACTTACTTCTAGGAAAACATGAGGGAGCACAGAATAAGAAAGCCATTTCTTCTAAGACCATTAGTATAGAGACCACAAAAAGGAATAAATAAATAGGCCCCAAGCCTAGACTATGCTTACACATTGATTGAGGTCCAAGTTTCCTGAAACCAGTCAAACTAATTTTTTATTATGATTCATTATTTGATTATCGCCTGTTCAAAGACACTATTTTTTCAGGATAGAGATATTTTTCAGATACTAAATTTTAAAAAATAGAACCCTGTGTTTAGGAAACAGAAAGGGGAACTCTCTTGCTTGCTTGCTTTTTTTTTTTAAGCTTTTGTTTATTTATTTGCAAGAGAGTACACAAGAGGACAGAAGCATTGGAGAGGGAGAAGCAGGCTGCCCATTGAGCAGGAAGCCTGATGAGGGGCTCGATCCCTGGGATCCTGAGCTGAAGGCAGATGCTTAACCAGGCAGAGGCTTAAACGACTGAGTCACCCAGGCTCCCCAAGTGAACTCTTTTTCAACAGTAATTTAGGAAAAGGTACAAAATCATTCTCCCATGGTCATTTATTATACTGACCGTTGATCAAATCTAAGGGTATAATCTTAGTGAGGTTAAATTAAAAACTCAGTGAGGCCACCAAGGCAGTGCTTTAAAACATTAAACAGGCACAAAGACATTAACCCAATCTACCTGAGCTGATTGGCTCCAGGAATGCTGGAGAATGGGCTTTAAGTGAGTATGACATAAAAAGCTAGATTTTGGTAGGAGCAAGTGGCACTGAAAGCCAATCAGTAGGTTTGATGAGATGTAGT
The DNA here is from genome assembly GCF_030435805.1 of Mustela lutreola. NCBI lineage: Eukaryota > Metazoa > Chordata > Mammalia > Carnivora > Mustelidae > Mustela > Mustela lutreola. The sequence goes on along the minus strand of NC_081296.1, from coordinate 105,745,285 downwards.
AGAGTTGGGGCAGTCCGGCATGGAAAGCCTGGTCATATTAAAGAAAGGTGAAGGGTAACTAGGGAATGGGAGGGAGGACTGGAAGGAGGAAGTGAGAGGGTCCAAGATAACCTATACTTCCTTGGTAATTTTGCCCAAGGCCATCCCTCCAACATTCAACCCTTTGATGAAAAATTCAACAGTTGTCAGCAGAGGGACAACCATCATAACTTGAATGACTTTCACTCGGCTCTATTAAGCATAAAACACATTGGTAGTGGGTCAGATAGGACTCTGAAAGTGGTAAACAAAACTCAGAATTGCACCTCTAAGGAAAATGTCTCCCAAAACTTCTTGATTAAACTTCCTTTCACTGAAAGTTGGAAAGTAGAGGTTTTGGGGGGCGAGGATGGGGAGGGTTTTTTCTTTGTTTGTTTTTTCAGAAAGCCATTAGTAACCCAGAAACAAGCTAAAACTCTCTAAAACACTTGAAAGTAAGTTCAAGTTTCTTCCATACTAAAATGTGTTTTTTCATTAGTATGCTACTCAGTCTGTATGTGTTGGGTGCCAGAAATGTTAGAACTGGTTTCAAGAAAAATAGCACAAATTAAATACTGATGTTAAGGGACACATAATTGATTTCATTTATTTATTTTAAGATTTTATTTATTTGAGAGAGATAGTATAAGTCAGGAGAGGAGCAGAGGGACAAGTGGACTCCCTGCTGAGCCAGGAGCCATAGGACCCTGATACCTGATACCTGAGCTGATGTCAGAGGCTTAGTGGAGTGAGCCACCCAGATGCCCCAATTTTATTTTTTTAATCAAACAAAATTTTCTCTTTACCCCTAGTTTTTAGTAATGCTAAAATATCAGCTAAACAGATTTAGCATATAATGGCATGAGACCCTTATTTCTGTCCCCTTGATTCCAAAGATAACTGATTCTGGAAGCAGGAAGGGACTCAGGGTTTCTAGGATCCACTCCAACCTAAGTATTTAAAAGCTATAGAACCAAATGTGGTGACCACCAGTTGGCACACCTGTGCATATTTGTCTCTATTTGTGTATTAAGGGAAAGTGGTGGGGAGAGATTGGAGGACGTTTTATCCTTGAATATTTTTCTCCCCATTAGATATAAGCTCATCAAAGGCAGGGGACACATTTTATCCATATTGGCATCTTCAGTACTTAACATACTACCTTGCAAACAGGTGACATTTAGAATATACTTATTGAATTGAACGAATAATAAGAGCAGTTCTTCAAATTATAACGTCTAACATCCCAGAAAAATTCACGCTGACACTGGATTTAGAGTGTTACTGAATCACAAATCTAGAAGATTCCTAGTTCTAAGGAGACAAGAGAAGGGAGTCAAGGTGCTCTCTCTGCGTCTCCATTCCCCCTTCCCCATGCCTGTCCCAGCAGCTGCTCCACTCATGTCAGCATCCCCTAATTTGGCTCTGTCGATAATTGGGGAGTTTATGTAATCTTTTCTGGTAGAAAGAGTTGAATCTGGGGAGAAGATATCATAGCAGGTGCTGGCATTAGGACGAAGTCCAGTCAAGTGCCCCCTGAAAGAAGGCATGACCGAGGCCGCAGTCAGTGACAACAATGCCTAGCTCCCTCAGGCAGCACCCACACAGAAGAAGCCTAGAGAAGCTCCAAGACAGAAGGCTTCCACCATTTCCACCGTTGGGTAACCCCAGCGGTTGAGTTTGTCCTTTATCTATCACTGGAATCGTGGCTCCTTCTCAGCATTTCTCTAATGGTAAGAGCTCTTTAGGATACTTAAGTATACAAATTTTTTTATTATTATTAAATGTCAAGGAATAGGGGCACCTGGGTGACTCAGTGGGTTAAAACCTCTGCCTTCGGCTCGGGTCATGATCCTAGGGTCCTGGGATCGAGTCCCACGTCAGGCTTTCTGCTCAACGGGGAGCCTGCTTCCTCCTCTCTCTCTCTCTCTTTCTCTCTCGGCCTGCCTCTCTGCCTACTTGTGATCTCTCTCTGTAAAATAAATAAATAAAATCTTTTTTTAAAAAATAAATAGATGTAAAGGAATAAATTCAGCAGATTGTATATACTAATTAGATGATTTCCCAGCCCTTATTCCTATTAATCGACTTGGCATGTGTTTTTGGTAGAACTGACTTGTGTATCACTTCTACCTCTCCTATAGTGGCTCTGCCTGGTGACTGTTTCACCGTGGGCTGTTGGATCACTGAGGAAGCCAACTGGGCTTTCTCCCTGTCTTTTTCTCTCCAGCTGAAATGATTACTGATTCTCTAGTCAGCTTACTAACAGCTACCTGGAATTTTTCACACAGAATTTCTTGAAAGTAAAGTTCCTCTCCTCCTGGGATAAGTGTACCTACACCAAATCCCTTCTGTTGTCTCTCCTCTGAAATTCTTAATCCAAATGGCCCAGATTTCCTGACAACTCCAGACTTGACTCATTGTCTTACCTGATGAATATCAACATGTTTAGTGGAGGACTTCAGCCCACTCGCATTTATTTTAACCACCAATCCATTTAGTCATATTCCTGACTTTTTAAGTTCTCTTTTTCTTGATTTGCTATTTGCTGTTGTTTCCCTGTCTTTCCTGACTTATACTGGATAACCAGATTTTCTTTTTCGTCCCTCTATAGCATGGACATTTTTTCTGTTATGGGCCAGACAATACATATTTTAGGCTCAGTAGGCCATACGGTCTCTGTCACAGCTCCTTAGTTTTGACGCTATAGTGCAGAAGCAGCCAGAGACGATATATACATGAATGAACAGGGTTGTGTTTCAGAAGAACATTGTTTATGAAAACAAGCAGCAGGCCAGATTTGGCCTGGGGCTGTCATTTACCAATCTTCATCGTAAAGGTTTAAAAGTTCTATATCCTGCATTTTAAACAAATATACCTTGCAACAATAGAATATTCATTCAACTTCTATGATAGGTAATCTAAACAACATGATTTAGACAAGATAGTTTCTTTCTCTAATTATATGTGAGTAGTCAGGGGCTGCTATGTGGTTCAGGACCCTGGATTCTGTCTTACTGGTCCTTATGGCTAAGGTGTCACCCTCAACTAACTGTACCTACGTCCTCATCCACATTTCAGCCTATGGATGCGGGGGAAGCGGGAGTGGAGGGCATGCTTCTTCTCTTCAGGGGACAGCCTGGGAGATGCACAGACCACTTCTGCCTGCATCCATCTTAGCACTAGTTTGTCCTAGGTCTCAGCTGGTTTATTGGGGGCCTGGGATATGCAAGCAAACTGGCAGGCTGTATAGTCAGCTACAAATCCTATACTACAGAATATGAGAGGATAGATATTGGGAGTATCTGACAATCCCTACTACAACTAAAACTTTGATTTTTTTTTTAAATTTGCTTCAAGGATCATTTACGATCTGTAACCATTATCCAGTTAAAACCTTTAGCATGTATTTATTGAACACATTTAAAATCCAGCTATGTTTGTAATGCTCTCATCTCCCTCAGTTGAGTTTCTTCAGACTTCCATATGAGATTTTGGTGCTTTTTTTTTTTTCTCATCACTCCTTTTTCAATAGATGCAAATGCTTTGTTGATGATTATTTTCTCCAAGATCTGACCTCCAAACTTTCAGGACAGTTATTCTGCATCTTTCTCCTTTTTTTCATGGAGAGAGAAACAGCAGCACAGGGAAAATCTTTACTGTTTCTGCTTAGAAAGACCTGGGTTTTAATTACTGTAATTTACATGAGAGTTTTGTGTTTAGTGGTGGACAACATGAGATGAAACACTTGTTAATATGACATGACACTAAGGGAAGAAACAGCTCTCTGCAGACAACATGGCAGTGAATTATTTCTCTGCTGTTATAACTGTTCTGAGAACCTCAGTCATCAGCCCCCTTTGTGAATAATTTTCCATTCGTACGTATGGGTGTCTGACAGTTTGTTTACATGAACGTTGGGAAGAAGAGCCAAAATTATTTGGCTTGGCGTCAAAAACTGTCTCTATTTTTGTTGTCTGCAATGCCCTGATTCAGTGCATTTTGATAAGTTTTTAACAATGCATGAATTTGAGTCAGAGGAACTAGAGGAAAGGCTGGGATGACACGCACTTATTATAGGATATAAAGGGATGATACGTCATCTATTGTTCCCCATGCCAACAGTCCTTAAATCAATGCCCCTTCTTCTTTGGAACTGGATTATTCTTATTAGGACTGGGCACAAGCAACTTGGCATAACTTGGTCTTTTCCTTTAAGAGGTTTTAAATCTGAAGTCATGCTTGAGTTCATTTCCAAGTTCTGTCTTACCCAGATTTTATCTACTTTCCGTAGGGTCCGGGCTTTGGAAGGGTTCTTTCCTACACAGCCTTACTTTACTGTGTAAGGATATATCTTGATTCAAGTGAAGGCAGACAAGATATGCAGTATTGGTTTTTTAGAGTCTGGAATAATCCCTTTTTCTGGATGTTCTCCTTCTGCTCTTTAGCTTACACCATTGAACTGACAGTGAAACTAAACTAAAATTTGAAAGCATTGGAGTATATTCACTTTTTTTCTTTAGTGAAAAACTAATTTGGACTCTCTCATGGAAGTCCTATATCAGGGACAAACCAGTATATTTAAGCTGCCTGAAGTTTCTTCCTGTTGCTGGAGGGAGAGTTTGAATTCTAAGCTGCTGAAATGAAAAAGCTGCTATCTGGGGTCTCATAACCAATTTCTGCATTTTAAAATGGAAATTGGAATCTATTCTGTGGGCAGGCCTTTGCTAGGTTCTGCATTGCAGATAGATGTAAAGCAAATAACTCCACATTAATTTTGGGAGCACTGAACCACTGAAATAGCTCAAATATAGATGCCTCAGACTGAGATGTTTTCATTCAGTTTAGAAATAGGAATTGGCTATGTCTTCAGCAAGACTGTGTCCTTGCAGAAAAATGTCTTTTTTCTAAATATATACTTGATTATGTCCCAGAAGAGTAGTTATTTAGGACTGAATAACCTACTCTTTAGTTAATATGTTGCTCATTAATTATACTGTGATTGCCCTGCAGGGGTGGGACATCAGAGCACACTGTTTCCCCCCTGTCAGTCATAGGGGGGTGGATAAAAGAAAAGTCGGCTTCGGAATGATAGAAGGAGAATGGACTCTGAATGGCTGAGAGCCTAGTTGGAAACTAGGCCCTTAAGAGAAAGGACATGGAATGTGCTATTATTTGTGGGACATAAGCAGGTTCCTGTAAATAGTGACAGATCAGGAGGAATGACCTGGAGGGGCCTCTGTGAGCATGGTCTGTGAGTTCTACTTAGCTTTTTCACTCAGAATTTCCCAAATATATTCAAAATAAAGAACTCCTCTGTTGCATAACACTTGTCAATATGCCACAGAATATTTTCTGAAGAATATACATGGGAAATGATATTAGCCAGTCTTCCTCCTAGCACGCATCAAAATCACCTGGACGAATTGTTGGAACACAGATTGCCGGCTCTACTCCCAAAGTTTCAGATTCAGTTGGTCTGGGGTGAGCCTGAGGATTTGCACTTCTAACAAGTTCCTGGGTACATGGGTTGCTGCTAGGTCCAGGAGCCACACTTTGAGAATGAATCACAGACTGAAAGAGTCTGATCCATTCTTTGTCTACAAGAAGTATAGTCATTGAAATAAAGGCCAGATATTAAAAGCCCACAGCTAACAGCATACTCAGCGGTAAAAAACTGAAAAATTTTCCTCAAATGTTAGGAACAAAGGAAGGGTGCCCACTTTTGCCACTTCTATTCAACATAGTATATTGGAAGTCCTAGCCAGAGCAATTAGGCAGGAAAAAGAATAGAAGCACATTCAAATTGGAAAGGAAGAGTAATAGTATCCCTGTTTTCAGATAACATGATCTTATTATAGATAGAAAACCCTATATACTCCACAAGAAAACTGTTAGAGCTAATAAACTAATTTAGTAATGTTACAGGATACAAAATCAACATACAAAATCACTTGTGTTTCTAGACATGAACAAAAACAATCTGAAAGGGAAAATGAAAAAATGCAATTTTTAATAGTACCAAAAAGAATAAAATACTTAGCAATAAGTTTAACCAAGAAGGTGAAAGACCTGTATGCTGAAACTACAAAACACTGATGGAAGAAACAAAAGAAGACACAAATGGAAAGACACCCTGTGATTACGGATTGGGAGACTTAATATTGTTAAAATATCATAGCTATTCAAAATGATCTACAGATTTAATGCAGTTCCCTATCACAACCCAATTGAAATTTTTTTACATAAATAGAAAAAATAATTCTATAATTCATATGGAACCACAAAAGACCATGAATGGGCAAATCAGTCTTGAGGAAGAAGAACAAAACCAGAAGCATCATACTTCTTGATTTCAAAATATATTACAAAGCAACTGTAACCAAAACAATATGATACTGGCATAAAGATAGATATAGAAATTAATGGGACAGAATAGAAAGCCCATAAATAAATCCATGCGTGTATGATTAACTAACTGATCTTCCACAAAAGTACCAAGAATACACAATGGGAAAAGGACAGTTTTGTCAAACTGCAAAATGGTCAGCCACTGTGGAAAAGTACGAAGATTTATCACTTCTGGATATTTATTCAAAAGAATTGAAATCAGAATCTTGAAGAGATACCAGCACTTCCATGTTCATTGCCACATTAGTCACACAATGTGGAAACGACCTAAATGGCATTCAGTAAATGAAAGAATGAAGAAAATGTGGTATATACATACAATGGAATATCATTCAGTCTTTAAAAAGAAGGAAATTCTTCAATATGCAGCAACACATGCTAAGTGAAATAGGCCAATCATGGAAGACAAATTCTGCATGGTTCCACTTATATTAGTTACCTAAAATAGTCAAATTCATGGACTCAAAGAGTAGAATGGTGGTTGCTAGGGACCGGGTGTTACTAATCAACAGGCATGAAGTTGCAGTTAAGCAAAACAAATAAGCTCTAGAGGTCTGTGCAACATTGTGCCTATGGTCATTGATAATAATGTACACTTAAAAATGTAAGAGAGTAGATCTCATGTTAAATGTTCTTACCACAATAATATTTTTTTAAAGGACCACTGTCTTACACCATATACAACAATAAACTCAGAATGGATTAAAGACGTAAATGTGAGACCTGAAACCATAAAACCCCTAGATAAAACATAGGCAGTAATCTCTGACAGCAAGCTGAACAAAACTTAACTAGGTATGTCTCCTTAGGCAAAAGAAACAAAAGAAAAGTAAGCTGTTGGGACTAGAATAAAAAGTGCTTGCATGGCAAAAGAAACCATCAACAAAACAAAAAGGCAACCTACTGAATGGGAGAAGATATTTGCAAATGATATAGCCACTAAGAGACCAAATATATAAAGAACTTATACAACTCAACACCAAAAAACCCAAATAAGTAGATTAAAAATGGGCAGAGGATACAAATAGACATTTCCCCAAAGAAGACATACAGAAGGCCAACAGGCACTGGAAAAGATGCTCAACATCACTAATATCAAAGTAATGCAAATCAAAACCACAATGAGATAATCACTTTATACCAGATAAAATGGCTGGTATCAAAAATACAAGAAACTACAAGTATTGGTGAGAATATGGAGAAAAAGGAACACTTGTGCACAATTGGTGGGAATGTAATTTTGTGCAGCCACTGTGGAAAACAGTATGGAGTTTACTTTAAAAAATTAAAAATAGAAATCCCCTATGATCCAGTAATTCCACTATTGGGTATTTGTCAAAGAAAACAAAAACACTAATTCAAAAAGATATGTGCCCCCTGTGTTTATTATAGCATTATTTACGATAGCCAAGACATGGAGACAACCCAAGTGTTGATCTTAGATGAATGATAAAGATGTGAAATATATATATATATATATATATATGAATATTACTCAGCCATAATAAAGAATGAGATCTTTCCTTTTCCAACAATATGGATGGACTTAGAGGGTAGTATGCTCAGTAAAATAAGTCAGACAGAGAAGGACAAATACCATATGATTAGACCTATATGTTGAATCTAAAAAAAAAAAAAAAAAAAAATGAACAAACAAAACAAGCAGAAACAGACCCATAAAGAGAACAAACTGGTGGTCCAGAGGGGAGGGAGTTGGGCAATGGGCACAATGGGTGAGCTGGAGATACAAGCTTTCAGTTACGGAGTGTGTAATTCACAGGGATGAAAAGTACATGCTAGGGAATGTAGTCAGTGGTATTGTAATAGCATTATATGGGGACAGACAGTAGCTACACTTGTGGTGAGCACAGTATAAAGTATAGAATTGTAGAATCACAATGCTGTACACCTGAAACTAATGTAACATTAGGTATCAACCATACTTGACTTAAAAAAAAAAAAAAGTAGTAGTCATTGAACTTATACCATGAGCAGCCCATACTGGTTTATTCTACCCCCATAACACAAAAGCATACTGAAAAAGAAGATTTCAGAGACAAAAATTTAACTCCCTCCTCAGTTATTGCAAGGTAATTTTAAAAATTAATAAACGTATATACTATCCAAGCTTACTGGATGTTTTGACCATTTTACAATCCAATAGTGTTTTTGTTTCAAAGTGCAGAATTATTGAAAGGAGTTTTACTCATTAAAATTAGCTATAGTAACTTTTCAGCAGTCTTGCCGCTTTAAAAGCCATCTGGGCATGCTGGTATATGTTATCACAGCAGTTCAACATCTAGTCAATTAAATCTGAAGAAACCCAGTTAGCCAGTAGGCAGTTTGGACCACCTAACAATAAACAACTGGTTTTGTTGATTGCTTCAGCTGAATTGATTACATGCCTCAGAGAAACAGTAGAAACATTTCAATTTGTATGACAGCTTTACATTTCTGCTTTCCAGTAATTATAATCTCTGTTGAGCCAATACTTCCAAAGGAAATACTGTGAAATGTTCTGAATTGGTATCTCATTTGCAATATATTATTATCTTCATTATATTTACCTGAAATAGAGAATTAGCGAAAACAAAACCAAAGTAGAGCAGAACAGATGAGCTGTGTATCCCCAGCCAAAGTTCATCTGGAGAAGTTAAATATGCACAAGATAACTATTTCTGCATATGTGAGGCAACTGGAAAGTGATATGCGTTATCAGCCCACAAATTCAGATGTGCTTCACTTCACGTTACTTTAGGCGTTGCCTCATAGCATATCTTTAGATAGTGATGAACTTCAAGAAAATGTCAAGGTCTCCATTCTGTGTTTCAGAGACTTAAGGAACCATTCAGCCATCCATCTTGTTATGTGCATCTTAATGACTGTGATAGCCCTGAACTTGTGCTGGCCAGATGCCCAGCTGAGGTGAGCATGATTGACTCTGGCCCTAATGGCCACCCCTGAGAATGTACCACTTCACTGGGCTCCAAGGTCACAATTCCCCCAGGCAATGACTGAGCACAATGCCGTACAAATGTGTACCTATTCACGTGAAACTCAAAACTTCTTCAGTTAGTATTTTGGTTGGAGGATTCCCCATAGGCCTGGCTGCACGTCTCTTGGAACTGTACTGCAGTCTGAGACTCTTACTACCCAACCTCCCCTTCCTCTCTGCTTCCACAGGAGTTGGACCTTTGTTTCCATCTCAAGGCTCTTCCTGCCTCGTCCTCCCTCCCCTCCTCACCCTTCACAGCTATTAACCTCTCTTGCACATCTAACCCCACCTTGGAATCTGCTTCTCAGAGGACCTAAACTCATAAAGACAATGATTTTCATACTCTCACACAAGATAAAATCAAGATGTTTATGAATGAATTTTTAAATAATGGGGTAAGAGGGGCGTCCAGGTGTCTCAGTCGGTTAAGCATCTGCCTTTGGCTTGGCTCATAATCTCAGGATCTTGGGATTGAGTCCCGCATCAAGCTCCCTGCTCAGTGTGGATTCTGGAGTCTGTTTCTCTCTCTTACTCTGCCTCCACTCCTGCTCATGACCTCTCTCCCTTTCTTTCTCAAATAAGTAAATAAAATCTTTAAAATAAATGAGTAGATAAATAAATAGGGGGAAAGTGTCAGACCCAGAGTAAAAACCACAAAATCTGAAAGTTTACTAGTTTTCTTTATTAGATTTCTTGTCAGGGTCACAAATCAGCTGTAGGGCCTGTTGATATTTTCTGATATTACTTCCTTTGTATTTGGCATGTCAGAAATATCCACAGCAGCACATTACTATGATGAAAAGTCTGGCTTTTCCTGATAAGCACCCTCTCTTACTCAAAGATTGATGCAGAGATACTGAATACTCTCATGTAAAAATTTATAGGTTTGGATTAATACATTTTAGATCATCATATTGTTTCTACCTAAAAGTGTTTCCTGTTAGAAAATCATTATGAAAAGCTTAGTACATTGTTTGTTTATTTGTTTGTTTGTTTATTTTTAAGTAAGCTCTGTGCCCAGAATGAGGCTTGAACACACAACACTGAGAACAAAGGTCCCATGCTCTATTGGTCAGGCCAGACAAGCACCCTTAGAATATTATTATTATTTTTTTTTTAAATAAAAATCAGGGACACCTGGGTGACTCAGTCAGTTAAGCATCAGATTCTTCGTTTTAGCTCAGGTCATAATCTCAGGGTCATGAGGTCAAGCCCCGTGTGGGGCTCCATGCTCAGTGTGGAATCTGCTTGAGATTCTCTCCCTCTCCCTGTCCCTGTCCCTTACCCTCTGCCCCTTTGCCCATTTGCACTCACTCTCACTCTCAAATAAATAAATAAATAAATAAAGTCTTGAAAAAAAAAAAACAAAAATCACCACCTAGTTTCAGCACTCAAGTAAGTTACCTGTTGATAGCCAGTTATTATTTCAGTATGCTTTTGTCTCCAACTTTTCTATGCATTATATTTCTGTCTACCCAGGGGAGATAATACTACATATAAATTTAGTATCCCTCTTTTCCCTCATGGTATTAAAATTTTTTTTATAGAATACTCCTAATGGCTACACAGTATTCCATTGTGCATTATCTTATTACTCCACTCTCTCACTATTCACTTAACTATTTCTTTATTGTTGGAATTCAGATAACTTCTAATTTGTTGGCTATTATAAACATTTTTATTATTATAAACATTATAATGAATATCTTTGTTCATAAAACTTTAGTCTGACTTTCAGATTTCCCCCTTTCCTGACCTCCTGATAAGCCTATAGCTGAGAAGGACCAAAAGGTTTATACCTTATATCCACACAGCATGGTAGGAGGGCACAGTCCTAGCAATCAGAAGACTCATTATTCCACTAACTACCTTGTGCCCTAAGCAAATCTCTTTACCTCTGAGTCCACAGATGTACAATCAGGGAGTTGAATTACATAATCTCTCTCATTCCATCTATGTTCAATATTCTTTAAACATTTGCTCCATGGACCTCACTCCTACACAGTACCATAATTCTTATGCCCTTTAGAGCTATGTAACACAAAAGAACAGCACTGGTAGTGGATGTTGGGTATTACTATTTTACTGTCTTTATACCATAGAGAACACTACACATTATATAGGAATATGATTGATTCCATTACTCTGCTCTCGCCAACTCATATAACATAGTATTTTTTGTGTGTTTTTAAATTACTCTGGGCTTCTAAGTATTAAGAAGTATAGCTGTGTGAACCTGCTGACCAGCCTTCTAATATTAACCCAAAGCAAAAATATTGTTTATTTGTTAGAATATATTAAAATGTCACATTTAAATTTTTTCTTTTGTGTTTTCTAAATTTAAATATGGCTCAGTCTTTTTTTTTTTTTTTTAAGATTTACTTATTTATTTATTGAGAGAGAGAGAGACAGAGCTGAAGGGGAGGGGTGGGGTAGAGGGAGAGCATCATCAATCAGATTCCCTGCTGAGCACAGAGCCAGACCTGGGGCTCTGTCCCAGCACCCATGAGATCATGACCTGAGCCAAAACCAAGAGCCAGATGCTCACCTACTGGGCCACCCAAGTGCCCCTCAGTCTTCATTTATAAAAGACTATATTAGGGGACACCTGGGTGGCTCAGTGTAAGCGACTGATTCTTGGTTTCCCCTCAGGTCATGATCTCAGGGTTTTGAGATTGAGCCCTGCATCAGGTTGGGCATGAAGACTGCTTAAGATTCTCTCTCCCTCTCCCTGCTTAAACAATAACAAAAAGATTATATTAAGTGTTTCTCTGTGCATGACCTTGTGCTAGGAACTGAATTACCAAGATGTTATTTTTGACATCAAGGAATTTCTAGTGGAAAACCACAACAGTAAGGACAAGGAACATCTAAATAACCAGTCTGAATCTCGCTGCCCACCTGGCACTGAGGGCCTCTCCTGGGGCATCGGGAAAGGAGGGCTCTAAAGAGTTCTGAGTTTGGAGAGGCTGGAACCAGTGAGATATTGTATTCCTAAGAGAGAAGATACTGTGGATGAAATGAGATTCAGGAAGCTTTCAATGAAGTTGTAAGGCTTAGGTCTACCAGAGAGAATATTTCAAGATCTGAGATGCAAATCAGGAAAGATTCTTTTCCTGATAAAGGTGGAAACAGAGACATCTGCTGTTGTACAGATCAAAAGTAAGTCAGATATAAACTCCAACGGATGATAATAATTCAGGTGAAGCGGGTCTTAGCAAACAGCAGTGCAAATATTTGACGGGAGTTAGCATGGAGAACTACGGCTCAGGAAGTGGACACACTGAAGTGCTTACCTGAAAAAATGCAATTACTTTCAATTGCACTCCACCTAATGAGATCCCCTTATTGTTTTTAATACAGCTGCTCTGGAAAATGAACTTTTGGGACTTCATCAAAATCAAAAGCTTCTGCACAGCAAAGGAAACTGTCAACAAAACAAAGAGGCAACCCACGGAATGGGAGAAGGTATTTGCAAATGACAGTACAGACAAAAGGTTGATATCCAGGATCTATAAAGAACTTCTCAAACTCAACACACACAAAACAGATAATCATATCAAAAAATGGGCAGAAGATATGAACAGATACTTCTCCAATGAAGACATACAAATGGCTATCAGACACATGAAAAAATGTTCATCATCACTAGCCATTAGGGAGATTCAAAATAAAACCACATTGAGATACTACCTTACACCACTTAGAATGGTCAAAATTAGCAAGACAGGAAACAACATGTGTTGAAGGGGATGTGGAGAAAGGGGAACCCTCTTACACTGTTGGTGGGAATGCAAGTTGGTGCAGCCACTTTGGAGAACAGTGTGGAGATTCCTCAAGAAATTAAAAATAGAGCTTCCCTATGACCCTGCAATTGCACTCCTGGGTATTTACCCCAAAGATACAGATGTAGTGAAAAGAAGGGCCATCTGTACCCCAATGTTTATTGCAGCAATGGCCACGGTCGCCAAACTGTGGAAAGAACCAAGATGCCCTTCATCGGACGAATGGATAAGGAAGATGGTCCATATACACTATGGAGTATTATGCCTCCATTAGAAAGGATGAATACCCAACTTTTGTAGCAACATGGACAGGACTGGAAGAGATTATGCTGAGTGAAATAAGTCAAGCAGAGAGAGTCAATTATCATATGATTTCACTTATTTGTGGAGCATAACAAATAGCATGGAAGACATGGGGAGATGGAAAGGAGAAGGGAGTTGAGGGAAATTGGAAGGGGAGGTGAATCATGAGAGACTAGGGACCCTGAAAAACAATCTGAGGGTTTTGAAGGGGCAGGGGGTGGGAGGTTGGGAGAACCAGGTGGTGGGTATTGGAGAGGACACGGATTGCATAGAGCACTGGGTGTGGTGCAAAAACAATGAATACTGTTACACTGAAAATAAATTAAAAAATAAAAATAAAAAAATAAAAGGATGCAGCCAGTCTATCCTCAGGGGAAAATAAATAAATAAGTAACAGCTGCTCTGTATGAGATACAGTGGTTCCAGCTATTAGCTCACTCATATTGTGAGTTTTATCTGGCTTTGTTGCTGGACCCCCAAGACCAGGTTCTTGAGTCTCAATGTCATAGAAATGAACACTGACCATGATACAAAAAAAGCAGGTGGGGGTTTTAGAGATAGCTTATATACGAGAAGGCCAATGAGAAAGAGGAATGTCACTCCCTAAAGGGGTAGCTTGCAAGGCTTATAAAGGCACTTTTCCAAAGGGTGAGGGGCTGTGAGTAGGGAAACGTCCTACAGTCCCACGGTTATTATCTTGTAGCTGTTACTTTTTAGTGGACACAAGACAGTCACAGGATGCCTTTCTTTGTGGTTGATGTTCTGTAGGGCTCCTGGAAAATAGAAATACTTGTGCAAGCCGGCTTGGAATTGTTACTTCTTATTTTGCCCAGACAACCATTACTCCCTGGTGGCTATTATCTATCATTTGTTCTGTTTCTCAGAAGGAGGTATTTATCCCTAAGCCTATGGAAATTTTAACCCTTGCCTCAGACCAGCAAATTTACAGGAGTTTAAGTCCCTGTGGCTTTCCCTATATTGTCTCAGCTTTGCAATCAAGAATTCTCTGTGGGGCTTGGGGAATGTTAGGAAAAATATCGCCTCCCCCCTAAATGGACTTGAGGTAGAGAGAGTGAAATGTACTACCATTTTGAGAATGCCAATATTACCAAGAACCTGCTAATGCTAAGCTAGGATATGTTTTCCAAATGAGGATATTTTAATAGGCTAATTGGTGCCCAGCGTCCTGTGATTCCCAGACATTAATTTTAGGAACTTGAAATTCTAGCACAGAAGAGCCTTAGTTTGAGCTTCTGTAAAAGCAAAGTGTGAAACAAGAACTGGGGTGTGGTAGTTGAATTGGGAGGGAGCAGGAGCGAAGCTGCTGAGACAGAGAGACAGAACAGAAGAAGTAATAATGCATGGTGACTTCCTGAGTGAAAAAGAGGCCAGAACAGGAGACTTCTTACTGCTGTGAACATCGGGGTCTCAGTCCCACAACAGACCGTTAGAGGAACTGTGGAGAATGTTTCTCAGAATTATCCCACTGAAGGACAAGGAGGCTGGGGATTGACTCCCTAACTTCTTCATTCAGTGAAGTTTGTCTTCTAATGCATTAATTTCCCCCCACACTTCTGGATCGCATCTATTTGGACCAAAAAGACTTAGGAGGAAGTGCTAAAGCAAAACGTAGATTGATGCCCTGATGCATGCCTGAGGTAAGACATTGGCCATTTACAGGGACTGTCCACCGAGCAGCTCCCATACCCCGTCCTGAGGTCTGAGAGGTGGAGGGCCATGGTCTGAAGCCTGTGGAGCATGGCCACCTTTGACTTAATATGGTCACTGCCACTCTCATTAGTGTGTTCCTTCTTGTATTAGCAAAGGGTCCCTCAAGCTGGGCAACACAGTCACTGGTAGGTTCTCTGGTGTCCTTTAGTAAACCAGTTTGAACATGGCCTTTCTGACTCTTCTCTCCATACTTTGTCTAGGCAGTTAGGCAGTTGCAACATCTCTTCCATGTTTATTGTAAGCTATTGTCATGTCCAACCATCAAAGAATCCAGCTAGCAACCTCTTAAGGGTCCTCACCAGGAAGTTTAATCCTGCATCATGGGAAGGTGCTTCCAGGTCAGTAATTGCTTCTGTACAGAACTTTATGTCCCACTCCCTCGACTGAGCACCCTCAAGGTCTTCTCCCATACACCATCTCTAGGTTCCTACCAGGACATATTGGTAAGATCCTGCAGTTCTTCCAGGAGTGTGCTCTCTGCTTCTGCAGCAGGCACTGCTTGGGCTATGCCAAGAGCTGACCCTAATTATTCATCTGATGGCAATGGTGGAAGGTGTGGGTAGACCTGGAAAGGATGGGTGTCATCTTACTTCCACCTCAGGTGAAGGCTTCATGTCCATCTGTTGGCAAAGGGGGGGGGGGGCTGCTCTTCTCTAGCAAGATGGAGGGGAATGTTTCTTCCCACTCTGAAGAATCTAGGGCTTCAGAATTCTCAGGCACATCCATCAAATATGTCTCAGCATCTACTCCTTCCCTATGAGACCTCTGATCTTACCAAAAGGAAACTTGTCAATGACAAGCAGTCTCCTTACTAGCACATCTGTCACCCACCAGTTGAAGAGAAGCAGCTCGGTAATGCTACCAAGAACACTTTCTGGGCTTCACAGCATGCCCTGAATTGATAGATCATTCTCTTTCTTCCAGGTTTTTAAAGCAGATAATAAAAGTTGGCCAACTCGCAATCTTCATACTTACCCTCATAACTACTAGAGCTACTGTGGAAGTCAGTGCTTCCCCCTTCTACCTAAACCTCATGCTAGCTCTTCGCTAGTGAGATTCTTAGCAGTTATGAGGATGAGCTCACCAGAGGTTCTCTCCATTGCCACACACCACTAGCACTGGGGTCCTTGCTTTCTTCTCACGAGTTTCAGTGTCCTATCCTGAGACTTTGCTTTTTCTAACGCTTCCATTTCCAACTGTCTTGCGTTAGGTTCCCCTAAACCCACATATCAATTGAACAAACTTCCACAGCTTCTGAGAAAGCATTAAGAAAAGTAGAGAGACACCATGCATACACTTGAGGTAGGATGTTGTCCATATGCATGGAATTGTTCATATGACTACTGAAATCAGGCAGGTCAGGGGTGTGGCTCAGGGTGCTCCAGTGGGCTGCAACAAGACATTAGTGAACTAGAGGGAACTCAGGAAAACTAACAGACATTTTAGATCCTTGGATAATCAACCCTTTCCCCAAAACCACCAAACCAAGAATAGATATAAAATTCATTAAAATAGAGGCACCTGGGTGGCTCAGTGGATTAAAGCTTTCTCTGCCTTCAGCTCAGGTCGCGATCCCAGGGTCCTGGGATTGAGTCCCGCATTGGGCTCTCTGCTCAGCAGGGAGCTTGCTTCCCCCTCTCTCTCTGCCTGCCTCTCTGCCTACTTGTGACCTCTCTCTCTCTGTCAAATAAAATATATATATATATATATTGAACATGGCCTTTCTGACTCTTCTCTCCATACTTTGTCTAGGCAGTTAGGCAGTTGCAACATCTCTTCCATGTTTATTGTAAGCTATTGTCATGTCATGAATATATATATATATATATATATATATATATATATATATTCATTAAAATAACTTCTTTAGTCAAAAGAATGTATGCCAGTGGTTTAAAGCTAAGACCCATGGAGAGAAGTGTTTTTACTTTCCCAGGGACCAAACAAACAAACAAAATGCTCAAAGATTGCCTGAAAGACATAGCTCAGACATTTTAGAATAAACTAGAAAGAGGGGACAGTGATTGTTCCATCTGAGTGAGATGAAAAAGAACAGGAAGTGCCTGGAAAGATATCAGGCAACGCTTTACTTCTGAGGTACACTAATAAAGTCAGGAAGCTAGGAGTCTATGTATTTAAGACTATTTTGAATATAGTTTACCCAGAAGGCCCTGCCATTGGCGGAAGCACCTTTCATGGTGCCGTGCATGGGAAGTCCTGCACAACAGAGGGGCAAAGCATTCATAGCATCCTAAGCCTATGAATCTAGAGTCTTATTCAAGGTATGGAAGACCTTGTTCTCTCACCCCCAGCAAACCTCAGGTGGGAGCAGCAGAGAGTTGTGTAAGAAAAGCAGCAACACCATCTGTCTAAGGAGCTGTCTACCTGGGACTCAACATAGGGATGTTTGCTTTACACATAACTGGCAAAGAAATAGCTTCCAGCTGGCTGCAGCTGGATAGGATATGTGTTAAAATTGGCTAATTGCTCTAGCAGACCACCCCAAATCTCAATGGCTTACACCCATACCAAAGGTTTAATTCTTGCTCATTTCATAATGCCATCAAGTTGGCAGGGACTCAGGGGTCCCACCTTCTTTCATATTGTGGCTCCACTTTTCCCTGAGCCTTGGAGTCCTCCACTAGATCTTCTGCCTCCATCCAGCAGAATGTGCAGAGGGAGAGAGAGACAGAGAATGATGAGTGAGGGTGGAAGACCACTTGGGAGGTGGAAACCTGATGGCCTACATGATTTCTATCTACATTCTTTTATCCAGCACTAGTCACATGGTCCCACCTAGACATGGGTTTGGGAAAAGTAGTCTTCCTGTGAGCCCAGGAGGGAAGTGAAAGAGTCCAGTGAATACAGAGAAATTTCTCTGCCACAAGCTGTATTCTATATATAATTAATTGCACTAAATGATGTCCACCAGAGAAAAGATTACCACTGACATAATCCTAAAAACTCATTTCTTTACACATTCTAATTTTGGTTAAGAAATCACTTAAATTGATGCTCTTATCATTTCTCCCTGATGGCTGAAAAGAACTTCTTTTCTTGGCTTTCCTCCTTAAGTTCTGTCAAGTTCCTGCCCAAATGTCACTTCTCAGTGAGGACTATCTGGAGCATCCCATTTAAAATTGCAACCCATCCATCTCATCTTATCACTCTAACTCTGCCCTATTTTTCCCCAAGGCATGTATCATAATCTCATTTAATACATTATTTATTATATTTCTTTTTTATGGAATGCCTTCCCTCCTTGAAATTTAAGCTCTAGTAGGGCAGGTGCTTTTGTCTGATTTGATCACTGAGTATTCTGATGCCTAAAACTGTTCCTGGCACATGGTAGGCATAATGAATGAATAAATGAATAATAAACAAATGAATAGGGGGAGCCACAGGCATTCATCAAGAAGGAATCCAGAGGGGCACCTGGGTGGCTCAGTGGGTTGGGCCTCTGCTTTCAGCTCTGGTCATGATCTCAGGGTCCTGGGATCGAGCCCCGCATCGGCTCTCTGCTCAGCCTGGAGCCTGCTTCCCCCTCGCCACCTCGCCTGACTCTCTGCCTACTTGTGATCTCTCTCTGTCAAATAAATAAAATTTAAAAAAAAAAAAAAAAAGAAGGAACCCAGAAACAGATCTGTATACCCACATTCATGGTACTGTTATTCACAATAGCCAAAATGTGGAAATAGCCCAAATGTCCATGGAGAGATTAATGGATGAACAAAATGTGGTGTACATGTACAATGGAATATTATTCAGCCTTAAGAAGGACAGCTCTAGTAATCCCACTTCTGGGTATGTAGCCAAAGAACTGAAATCAGAGTCTTGAAGAAATACCTGCACAACTACGTTCATAGCAGTGCCATTCATAAGAGCCAAGAGGTGAAAGCAATCCACATGTCCATTGACTAACGAATGGGTAAACACATGTATAAATATACAATGGGGTATTGTTCAGCCTTAAAAAAGGAAGGAGATCCTATTTCATGCTACCATGTGCGTGAATCTTGAGAACATTATGCTAAGTGAAATAAGCCAATCTCTGTCCTTCTGGAGCCTTTTCAGAAGGAGGGAACTCGATTGATATATAACTGACATAGGGTTCAGTCAGAACCTGGAATTCAGCAATATGGATCAGATTTGACCAAATGATGATGTGCTGATGGCCAACTCACAGCCCTCAGATGACAGGAGCAGTAACACAGAGTCACCTCCTCCTGTTTGCCAGGAGCCATCTCCAAGCCCAGCAACAAGACCCCCACAATTCTGCATACCTATAGTGACCTACGAAAGAGATAAACTATGTGCGCAACTTCTCCTGGTGGACCACAGACCAGTAACAGATCCAAGTCATTCACTTGCTAGG
This sequence comes from Mustela lutreola, assembly GCF_030435805.1. NCBI lineage: Eukaryota > Metazoa > Chordata > Mammalia > Carnivora > Mustelidae > Mustela > Mustela lutreola. The sequence continues at coordinate 105,725,667 of NC_081296.1, read as the reverse complement.
AATCTATGATGTGGTAAAGTTGAATTTAGCAGAGAATGGAGCAAATGGCCAATCCGAAGGGTATGCTGTGGTGGTAAAAGCTTCGGAAAACTCTGTTCACAAATCACTGACTTCTCCCAGGGAAAGTTCTTAATAGAGAAAAAGTGAACATGAGACCAGCCACTTGGTAGAGCCTGTCACAGTTTGAGGGATAGTGTCAGAAATGTGTGTCTGAGTCCCCAGACGGGGGATATCTCCATGGAACCACTCCTGAGATTCTAGTGATTCTGCTGTTGGGTGGACCACACGTTCAGAACCTTGTACCCTCATCTACCTGGGAGATATGCCCCATGTGTGCTGCCCGCTTCAGTTGCCCTCCTTCAGCCCTTCACCTGTTGCATCTGCCACCACTCCCAATTCCATCCCCACCACCTCCCTCTGCAAGACTTGGAGTCCCTCCTTTTCCCCCTGGAATCCACTATAAGCATTTCATGCCTCTTTAAATTACAGAGACAACCAAGTAAGTAAGTTGATAGTTTAAGGAAAAAAATATAGAATATGAGAAAGTGGGGAAATTTTTTCTCCCCATTTCTTGTTTTGTTTTTACTCAATGACACAATTTTTAGTTTTAATTTCTGACAGCAAACAGGAAAAAAAAAGGCCTCATTTCCCATGTTGTCAGTGATTTGTTTGTCTTTCTGATAGCTTGAAAACTAATAAATTTGATGTCGCTGTCAATCTTTTTTACTGCCTTGCATCTTTTCCCTTTTGCAACAAAATATTTTTAAATAATAAAATAGGATTGTTAACTGCTAGAAACTAAAAAACATAAATATTATATGATTCCATTTATTGAAGTATCTAAAGTAGTCAAATTCGTAGAAACAGAAGTGGAGTGGTAGTTAACAGGGAGTGGAGGAGAAGAGAATGAGTATTTAGTGTTTAATGGGTACAGAGTTTGAGTTTGAGAAGATGAAAATGCTCTTCACTGGCTTGACTCCCACTAAGAATGAACATCGTTCAGGAGTGTTGCCAAGTTTGGTTCATTTCAATAGAATATTGGTCATTGTGCCCAATATTGATAGATGATGTATTACATTATGCATTTCTATATATATTACAAAGTGTTCTTCTGATTGTGACAAGAAAGTTAGAGTGTACCAAACATTTTGAAGGAGCTAGCTCAAAGGTGCTGCCATTGGCCACACTGAATAATATAAACTTAAATATCCATAATTCCCATAGTGGAACTGAGAGAGAGAGAGAGGGATAGAAAAAGAGAAAAGAGGAAAAGATTTCCTTTATTAAAAAATAATATATACAGCAGAAGATAGTAAGTATAGAAGAAATGGTTTAATGAGAAATCACCATTTTGCAACTCTTTTTAAAAATTCATTCAAGCAAGGATAAACAGAGGATGCTAAAACCATTCAGTGGAAGTTTGTTGGAGAAGATGATAGTTATGTTATTCAAATTATCACCCCACAGACTCTTTTAATTAAAAAGGGGGGAAGATATTTACAATGAAGATATCTCAAAACATACTTTAACCAAGTTATCGAAATTTCTCAGTAATAACAGAACAACTGACATTCTACACCTCTTTCTCAGAAGCTACAAAAGAAACTATACAGTATCATCTGTGTAGCATTCTTGCCAAAATGTTTAACTAGAATCTAATCACAGGGCCAACACAGAATGATGGTACATTCTACAAGACAACAGCTCAGACTTCAAAATGTCATTGTCAGGAAAGGAAAAAAAAAGGTGGAGGGAAGCTGTTCTACATTAAAGAGGACTAAAGAGACCCAACAGTCATACAGCATGCATAAATCTGGATTTCATCTTAGATTTTTAAAATATAATATAAATGCCACTGGGGGGTAAGTGGAAACTTAAATATGGACTGTATGTTAGGTGATATTGTCAAGTCAATGTTAAATTTTTGTAAATGATAATGGGTGGAATGTCACTGAGAATGTCATGTGGAGTGGAGTGTCATTATATTTGCAACTTATTTTTATTTTTTAAGATTTTATTTAGTAATTTGAGAGAGAGAGAGTGAGAGATCATAAGCCAGGGGAGGAGCAGAGGGTGAGGGAGAAGCAGACTCCTCACTGAGCCCAATACAGGACCTGATCCCAGAATCCTGATATCATGACCTAATCCGAAGACAAATGATTAACCAACTGAGCTACCCAGGTGTCCCTGCAACTTTAGAATATTTTTATGTAAGATGTTGAAGTTCTATACACATGTAAATAGAAATAGAGACAGAGACAGAAAATAGAAATAATGACCAACCTAGTAACAATAAGCATCTCTAGTGCCTAAATTGTGATCTTGAAATAATATTTTTCACTAGAAGAAACTGGAGTCTCTAGACAAAAATGGCTGATCCAAGTCTGTGACAGAAAATGACAAGATAAGCCTGGAATATCTTGTTTACCCAATACCAAAGAAATTATTAGACTGCTAGGGCCACCTCAGAAAAATTCAGAAGACAACATAAAGTTTTCGCTGGTCAAAGATGGGGCAAGTGGAGCTTCAATCATGATAATAGTAATTTTTTTTTTAAGATTTTATGTATTTATTTGACAGAGAGAAATCACAAGTAGATGGAGAGGCAGGCAGAAAGAGAGAGGGAAGCAGGCTCCCCGCCGAGCAGAGAGCCCGATGCGGGACTCGATCCCAGGACCCTGAGATCATGACCTGAGCCGAAGGCAGCGGCTTAACCCACTGAGCCACCCCAGGCGCCCCGATAATAGTAATTTTGATAGATTGAAACTAATTAAATATGTTTAAATCTATGAGGTCATAATGATATGTATATATGTGTGTGTGCTTATATAATATGTGTATACATATATATGTATTTATATAAATATATACATATATATAAAGAATTGATCACATCCAGAATGTAATTGGAGTCATTCCATTATATTGAAAAATTATTTAAGTAAAAACAAAGAGGGGCACCTGGGTGGCTCAGTCTGTCGAGCATCTGACTTGTCATTTCAGCTCAGGTCATGATCTCATGAGTCCTGAGATTATGCCCCCAACAGGCTCCATGTTCAGAGGGGAGTCTGCTTGAGATTCTCTCACTCTGTTCCACTCACTCTCTCTGTCTCTCTCTCAAATAAATAAATAAATCTTTACAATAAATAAATAAAAGTAAAGAATCAAGGATCTATCTTGCTCTCCTATATGAACTATACCACTGGGTAGCCAAATAAGAGATTAGGGGAAGTATCTCTTTATTAATAGTATTTAACAAATGAAATAGAAATTATTAAAATTAGAATATGTCCATTTTGTAAACAAATGAACTACTAGATATAATAGTAATCCTCAGCGGCTGTTAATATCACTCTGAGGGAGACAATCAGATGTGCCTCTTACAGAACTGCCCAACACCTCCTATGCTCTTGCCTAAAGGATCAAACGTGAGACTGATCCAGTCCCTGGATCCAGCTGCCAATTAGCAGGAAACAGAGAGGACAGAGGAACATGTTGAATTATACCATGAGTTTATAATCAGCAAATTTCAGTCTATGGGAGATTCTACCAGTCAAAGGACCCAAACAGAAAGTAAGAAAAAGACAGAGATGATTAGGTTAAAACTTAAAAGACTTCTTTTTTTTTAATGGGCAAATCTAAATTACAATGTCTAGAAACATTTTATCACAACTGGGGCAGGGGGGTGAAACTATTTGCAAAGCAGCAATTATTATAAAAGTAATGGGGGAAGACAGTGTTCATCATTGGGATGAATCTCATGGAAAGGAGCTCCTGCAGTGGAAGGCAAAGTTTTACATTTTTACCTGGGTTGTAGTTACAAAGGTGTTCACATTTATAAAAATTCATTTCATGTAGTTTTCTATATCTTTATTTTACATTCCAAAAATAACACGTTTTAAAAGAGAGAAAGACACTTAGGAGACACAACAACAAGTACAATATGTAGCCCTCGTTTGGATCCTGATTTGAACAAGCCAATTATAAAATATTTATGAGATAATCAGGAAAATTAGAACATTGACTAGATCTTTGATAACATTTGGGATTATTGTTTAATTATAGATGTGATAATACTACTATGTGTTTTAGAAAAAGAGTCTTTATTATTTAAAGATACACTCTGAAATATTTTAGATAATGTTTGAGATTTTTAATCCACTGAGGATAGAAATGGCAGGTAGGGGTATAAATGAAACAAATTGGCAAATGTTGCTAATTGGGGAGACTAATTGGTTTCAGAGTACATGGGGGTTCATTATATTATTACCTCAACTTTTAAAAATTAATTATTTTAAAGATTTTATTTTATTTATTTGAGAGAGAGCAAGCATGAGTTGGGGGAGGGGCAGAGGGAGAGGGATAAGCAGACTCCCCACAGAGCAGGGAGCCCAAGGTAGGGCTTGATCTCAGAACCGTGGGATCATGACTTGAGCCAAAGGGAGATGCTTAACCAACTGAGCCACCCACACATCCCCATTCCCTCAACTTTAGTGCTTATTTGAAGTTTTCCATAACAAAAAATTCTTTCATTGTCATGATTTGGATGAGTTGTTCATAAGCAAATGAGACACGGACACATAAGAACTGTATGTCGATTGCACGAGCAGCTTCCTCTCTTTTTAATGAACTGTCATGAAAATTCTGTCTTCATGAGATGATTATTTAAGTAAAACCAAAACTTCACAGCCAGGTGAATACCGAATATCCCAGTGCTTCTTTCAGACCAGACTGGCAAAATAAAACACGTTTTAACTTCTCTCTAGAGGTCTGGAGACTGTGAAGCACAGACTAAATTGCAGTGAATGTACCGTCTGGGAGCCGACGTCCAGATTGGTGCACCTTATAGGACAGAACCTTCCATATTCTGTGGAGTTTCAGGCCCAGACCCAAACTCTGTCTTTGAAACACCTCCCACACTTGTTGAACAGCTGCTCAATCTCAAGTTAGCACCCAAAGGAAAACATAATAATATGGGTTGTTTTTTAAGGACTCACTGCCTCGATTTTATTATGCAGGCATCAGCACCATATGCCTACTGGTGTGGCAAATTGAGAAGAAAATGCTCCTATGACCGTGCTGCTGATTTTAAAAATAACATATCTAATGTGCCAGCTGTGATTAGACAAAAAAAAATTAATAATCATTTCTGCAGTTTGTTTCATCCTAAACAGTTCTCAAATATTACTCTCTCTTTACAGAACTCTAATACAGATATCATACAGATGGTCCATTTGACAGTTTCTATTTTAATCAAGCCACCAGGGAAATCATTGTTTCTATCAAGCCGTAGAAAAAAATAGTTTGTCCCAGGTCAGATGGGCAGGACTAAAAAGAAAGTATGACTTTGACAAAATGACATGTGTTTTATAGAGCAGTGTTGTCAGTTCTTCAAGATACAATGCTCTGTCCCCTTGTAACTTGCAAATACAGGAAGTAAAAGATTGACTTGAGTGCTAAACCACACAATCAATATATAGTGATCAGAGCTGACAGTGCAAATTTGCTTAGAGACCAAGCAGCTGTCAGGTCAGCAAGACTGAGCTATGAAAAACAAATATACTATGATGCCTAGAGAATGTGTTCATCCAAAAGTGTGTGGAAGGGGTCACAGAAATATAGAAAAGCAAGTGTCACTAAGGTAAGTTTTGGCTGAGTCTAAACACCATTTAGAACAGTGAGTCTTTTTTTTTTTTTTTTAAGATTTTATTTATTTATTTGACAGACAGAGATCACAAGTAGGCAGAGAGGCAGGCAGAGAGAGAGAGAGAGGAGGAAGCAGGCTCCCTGCTGAGCAGAGAGCCCAATGCGGGACTCGATCCCAGGACCCTGAGATCATGACCTGAGCCGAAGGCAGCGGCTTAACCCACTGAGCCACCCAGGTGCCCCTAGAACAGTGAGTCTTAACACCGTTCAGAGGATAGAGAACCTTAACTAGTGACTCAGTTACTCGAGACCTCAGGCAATGGAAACTCAAGGCAGAGGTCACAGATAGATCTGTCTGGACCTGTTTTCTTTTAATATTCAAACTAACTAGAAACGTTTTTTTAAGATTTTGTGCAAGATTGTCCATTTATGGCTTTTCTTGAAAAAGCCCACAATCTCATGTGGCAAAAATAAGCTAGAACTGAGTAAAACTGCCACCTTCACTTCCCCATCAGTCATTTTCACTCAGTTCTCTTACCTGCCTGGTCTATGTTGGCCGCACACCCTGCCCCCCCTGCAGAATACCATACACTAATCCACTGGTCTCACTTCTGTATACTAACTCCATGCTCATACCATCTGCTGGTGTCAGCCTGACTTCTCCTCTTGGTCTTTTTACAGGGACGGAATGAGCTGGTCATGTTGATGTTGTCTTCAAGGCTGAAGATTGAAACACCACTGCTGCTAATTTCACAGTGGCGTGCACCCTGGATCCGTGACTTGGGATTGAACTACCCAACGTCACCATATGGAATGCTCTGCAAAGAGGACCTTGTCCAATTTTCATTTTATATTTAGAAGGTACTTCGTGGTCTAATTTTATTTTATAAATCACATATGCTCACGTTATACTTTTGTATATAGCTGTGTGTGTGTGTGTGTGTGTGTGAGAGAGAAATCTGAAAATGGGAGTTGGGTTAGTGCAAGAGCAACCAAAATAAAAGTTTGGGTTCAAAAATAAGATGATCTTTGCTTTTCTAGCACTTCTTGCAGCATGCTGGGTGTATGTTTGTGGTTGCCTTATCCTTTCTGTTAGTATCATGTTTCATGGTTCTTTATTAATTGTGAAAGAATTATTTTTTTTGACTTTCAGACTTTATCTTCTCTACTTTGTTAATGTCGTTGCCTCTGCAGTCACCCACTAGACTCCTTTATTTTATAATTTAGAAAATGTCCACCTACATATTGTACCTCAATTGTGTCATCTGCCGAAAAGCAAGATGATTGGGAAAGAAAATCTTAAAAACACTTCCTACACATTCACACATTGCAGAGGCTTTACATCACGGGCATTTGGGAGCCCCACTGTGTCTAGGAGAACTTTCGAATGACTCATGCAGGAAACAACTTGGGGGAGGATGAACTCTGAAAGAGTCTCTTTAGCATGCATGTGGCAATGCTGCCTCGTGGAACAGCTCTTAAATGCTTCAAGATCCTCCAGCTCTTTCCACGTTTCTTTTTTTTTTTTTTTTTTTTTTAAGATTTTTATTTATTTATCTGACAGAAAAAGATCACAAGTCAGCAGAGAGAGAGAGAGGAGTAAGCAGGCTCCCCGCTAAGCAGAGAGCCCGACGCGGGGCTTGATCCTAGGACCCCAGGACCACCACCCAAGCCAAAGGCAGAGGCTTTAACCCACTACGCCACCCAGGCGCCCCTCTTTCCACATTTCAGTCAGAAACATAGACCTCCTCTTCATTCATTCAAAAAGTGGTTATCAAACATCTACCATGTGTGAGTGACCAAAGACATACTTAAGGCCAAGAGAAAGCAGTTTTCCTAAACTGAGTCTCAATGATTGTAACAATGGTGACAATGGTAAGACAGGACATTTTTTGCCTTTGCAGCCAGCCCCACAGTGTGACTTCCATTGTTTTCTGCATTACAGGATAGGGCCATTTGGCAGCTAGTGTCATCGAGATCTATACTTAGGATTTGTGTGTTTTCCTCCTGTAGGGAGGTGTCTTTGAACATGAAATTAGAGTTCCCTACAAAATGCAGGCTGAAAGCCGGCAACTACTTAGGGAATATTTCTCAGTATTACTTCCAAGTAATTTTGAAAATATACCAGAATGCCAGAAACTCATTTTTTCTCTCCGTCCTACCCCCTAATTTTTCCTATATGAGCATTACTTATGGTTGAAGCATCTTAGAGTGAACAATGAATATGGGGCATACTGAGAAATAATAAATAAATAGATCTCTTACTGTTATGTTTTGAAATCACACGTGCATTTGATTGGTAAATCAGTCACACATAAAAGTATCCTAACTGAGAAGCATCTCAGCTTCATTTCTACAAAATGGAATACTTCCAAGACTGACATTTTGATAACTAAAATAAATCTTCAACAACAGAAAGAAGTATCTGGATCAACTCTTTACCTGGGTTACAAACTAAATTTATTTTAAATCTTGCTTTCTAAGACTCAAAGAGAATGACAGCAGAAAGTTAAAAATGACCACAGTTTTAAAGGACCAAATACTGATGTCTCAATTATAGAATTGACAGTCTAGCTTCAACAACTCACATAAGATACCTGACATTGGCCTGGGAATGGGTTTTATACCATAAAGATGTTTTATGTCTGATCTCTAAGTACTCTAAGTTTTATGTCTGACCTCTAAGTACTCTAGTGAGTACTTAGAATTTAGATAGAGAGAGGAATAACGGAGATACAATTTTAATGTCAACATTATTGTATATAGGATCTATTTTACTAAAAACCTGTTTCTTCACCTATAAACTATGTTGGCAACACAGTTGCCAACTATGTTGGGACTATGTTTTAAGGAACTTAAAAAACCTAACAAAGAGTGTTGTGGAAGCTGTGTGTGTGTTGTAGAGATTGTATGTTGTTAAAACTGTTAACTTTCAAATGACAACTCTACTATTTTATCATAATAATAAAATGATGACTCTGTGAGTTCCATGTGGGAACCCTGTAATTAATTTTAAAAAGTGCCCCAGCAATCTACAGGTAGGCTTAGAGATATGACAACCAAGGAGGATGTTTGTTGGCCTCACAGGAGTGGATTTGATATGGTATTTTATAAGAGAAGGGGGAAAATATTGAGCCAAATGCCAAGTACCTTGTATTCTGTAAGTAATCACAGAATGGCCTTCTGGGAGATAACAAACATATTTACCTGGACCACCCAAAGCCACTACCAAGCTGTTCTAAACTTGAACGACTGAGGGACAATGGCTCACCTGCCTGCTATTTATTTTGCAAAGCAAGGACTACCATGAGTCTATTCCACTCCAGAACCTCAGGCTTCAGGGTTTCCATAACCTGAGTCCACAATTTTTATGTCTAAAATTAACAAAAGTAACCTGTAAAAACAGAATGGAAATACCTACCCCACAACAACTGAACATTGTTAGAAAGGTCCAGTGAGATAATATGCTTTAACAGTGTGCCCAATGGGTGATAAGTGCTCCGGAAACGAGAGGACTTTGTATTACGCTCCGCACGCACTGTGGGCCATTGTGGGAGGCAAAGGAACTGAACTGCTCCTCTTTTGCCTCTCTGCCTCATAGATGTGGTCACCGCAGCTGAAATGCAGCAGTTCCTTCTGGGTTCTTCCTAGAGGACCAAAGTTGTACATCAGCAACGTAAAGTATGTGAGTCCCCCTTACTGACGCTAGTTAGATACCAAGAAAGAGAGGTGGTTTTCTGGAGGAGAATTGCTTGGGGGGAAATGTGTGTATTCACTTCTGTGATGTCAAGTGCTGGCCACTGCCATGTAATTGAGAATGAATGCCACCCACCTCTGTACCCACAGGAAACAGGTGAAATCATTTTTCTCATAAATGGGATTGAACTCTTCTCCCCCATGAGGATTTTTCAAATTCTTAATTATCACCTCCTCATGGAGGGCCTCTCTGACTACCATTTTGAAAATAGCAACCCACTTCCTTCCCTATATTGATTCCTCTTCCTTAATGTTTTATTCTTTCTTAATCCCATTAACTTAATAAGATATGTTGTTTTTAAATTTATTATGTCCATTGATTATTGTTTGTCTCTTCCAGCTAGAATGTAATCTTTTGGGGACAGGAATCCATGTTTGTTTTTTGCCTAAAGAGTTGATAATTTGTTGAATGAACAAACAAATACATAGATTTATTCTCCTTTGCTTGTATGTACACAGAGAAATTCCAGAAACCTCCCCAAAAATAATAATAGTTATTACTAGGGCAAGGAAAGTGGGAAAGTTAGTCTGAATGAAATGGGGGTGGGGTGGGAGGGAGGTTTCAATTTTTCAGTTTTGAACCATGTGACTTTTTGTTATGTGTAGTGTATATTTCAGAAATCACTCTTTCTAAAGTCACCTGCCATCTCTGACAGGACTTCTCCACTTTCTCAAAAGAAGTATCTCTTCCTTCTTTTTCCTGTGCCTCTTTAATTTTCCATAAAGTCTCAAAATAGTTAATTTTTCCCACCACACATAAATATGCATCAGCACATATCCTTTCTAGGTAAATGAATCTTGTAAGAAAACTGTAAAATTGAACTTTGGTTTCAAGAGAGCTATTCTACTCAAATATAGAATGTAACCAAATCTTAAGGCTTCTTGTTCATCAGCAACAACAAAAAGTTGACTCCAGAGAGGGTGATGGTGACCTTAGAGGGTTTGATAAACTGATAGTTCATGCTGGCAACTGCTTTGTCAGGTATTGGCCTTCTCTCCCAGGGGTCACCTAACAGCAGGTCCATTGTGTAGTAGGTGAAGTAACCACTGTGCTGGGGACATGTGGTCACGTTTTCTCCCTGCTGCCAGTTTCCGTGAGGCCTGATATCAGCTTCCAGGCTGCACCCTCCACCATTTTAATGGAAGGACTCAGTGGTGTTAAGCCATCTCTGGGGAATGCCTCAGAGAGACTGAGAGAACACAAACAAGCAGATCTGCAATGTAGTGTGAAGAAAACAGAAGAGGCACGTGAGCTGGGATGTGTTAAATATGAGGAATTCATTTACACAGTCACCCGCAGAAGCAACATGATCTATAAAATCAAGACAAAGCCAGGAGCCTTGCCTTCAAATCGCCAGTGTGTGGAACACATGCTTAAAATATAGATGCTTTCTTCTTCCCCTCCAGCCTCTTTTTCACCTCCCCACACATTTTCCGGCCAGCGGTAGGCAAGTGAATTATTATGCTGGCCAAATTCTTCTAGGAAGGAAAGAGTAAACTCAATCCATCTTCATTTTTCTCCTCTGACAAAGTGGGTAAGACAGTGATGATATCAGTCTTTTAACTCACTGGATTTTGTTCACAGGGATTTAATGAATATTCGTTAATACACTGTGATAAGCAGTGCAAAATTATGAAGCATAGCAAAGTGATAAAGTCCACAAATTATAAAATCCTAAACCCTGATGCAGAAAATGGATTTCTTCTTACTACATTAAGATCTGATCCCCCCCAGATCCAGTGCCTTTTGAGTACATCTATGAATTTTAATTAAGTATATAATTAAAATCTGAAGAAAGAAGTCATTTCTAAACTTTTATTTATTTATGTTTAGTCAAAGTATAGTTGACTAGTTGGCATAAAATATTATATTGGTTTCATGAATAACATAGTGATTCAACTTTTATATACATTACAAAATGCTCATTAAGTGTAGTTACTATCTATGGCCGTTCAAAATTATTACCATATTATTGACCATATTCCCTATGCTGTACTTTCCATCCCATGGACTTATTTATTTTATAACTGGAACTTTGTACCTCTTTATCCCTTTCACCTGTTTCTCCCACCCCCTCCCTGCAGCCACCAGTCTATTTCCACGTTGTTCATTTGTTTTTTAGATTCCGCATATAAGTGAAATCACACAGCATTAGTCTTTCACTGTCTGATTTACTTTACTTAGCATAATACCCTCTAGGTCCATCCAGAAAGGAGTTATTTTAACTATAAAGATTTATTCCTAATTTTTCACAAAATCATTTCCCTTTATACAAAATATTATTGAACAGTAGTCCTCCAGCATTGAAAATTGTCACATATCACAATGACTTATAAATGTCTTCTATTAAAACAAAGCCTAAAAATATTTTTTAATTGATTTGTTAAGATTATGTATTCTAGGGCGCCTGGGTGGCTCAGTGAGTTAAGCCGCTGCCTTCGGCTCAGGTCATGATCTCAGGGTCCTGGGATCGAGTCCCGCATCGGGCTCTCTGCTCAGCAGGGAGCCTGCTTCCCTCTCTCTCTCTCTGCCTGCCTCTCCATCTACTTGTGATTTCTCTCTGTCAAATAAATAAATAAAATCTTAAAAAAAAAAAAATTATGTATTCTAGTTAATCCTCTAGCCTAGAAAATCATGTTAATGTAATTGGAAGTTGAAAGGAACATTTTCTAAATCGTTGCTTGATATTTCTCAGTGTTGGCTGCTGCTTCTGTCCGGAAAGATTATAATGGCACCACCCCTCCAGCCCCCAAACAAGATCGTCTGTCCTGTGACCAGAGCAGCAAGTGGTCGAACTCATTGCTACTTACCACCATGACTATAGTTCTCTCTCCAATGTAGGGGTCACACAAGGAAAGAAGAGCAGGTCCCATCCCACCTCGAGGTGCCGTAAGCACCCAGCCCGAAGGGAGCAGCTCAGATCCTCTGAGCAGCACCCGCAGAGAGAGGACGTCAGACCCCAAATAACAACTTTGCTGTGAGCAGCAGAAGCAATGCACAATTCTGCTTATGATATTCAAAGACTGCAACACTGTCTATGAACCTGTGCTTCCAGAGCACTAAAGAGAAGTCACGCTTCAGGGGTCAAGTGCTGGAGGAAGGGCCAAGGCAGAGGCAGTAAGCTCTGGCAGTTGCCATGGTGATGGCAATAGGCCTAGAAAAGGTTTCCAGATACAGGTCTGTCTCAAGAGTGTATGATGCAGTCCCACACTGTCTGTGTTTACCATGTCAGAATGAAGGCAGAGACCGTCCATTTTCCATCTCCCTTAGTCTGTTTGCATTACGATTATCTGATGAAATTCTGGAGGGGCAAGTGTGATGAGCTGTCTGACCTGGGTCTTTAAGTTAGTGGGCAGTAAAGAAGGCTCGGGTGTTTCTTCCTGGCTTGAGCAGGAAATGTAGCATAAGCCAATCGCTGTGGCAGGTTTAGCCTGGTTTGCTGAAATTTCCAGTTACACTAGAACATTTACCAGTCTCCACCTGCAAAATGATTGATCTAATATTAAAACTGACTTGGTCCCCGGGCAAATGGCTGGCTCAGTCCGTAGAGCTTGACCCTCGATATCAGGGTGGTAAGTTCAAGCCCCATGTTGGGTGTGGAGCCTACTTCAAAGCAAAACAAAATAGAAATCTGATATGGTCACTATGTACTATTATTTGGAAATATTAAGAACTATTCCCGATAGTACAGGCGAATGTTCTTTGAATCTGAATTTATTTCAGAGAAAGCAACAAGGGAATATTTCTTTTTCTCCTTATTCCTTTAAGTGACTTGCAGAGGACAATTAGGCTTTCATTGCAGAGGTCAACTCTTTCCCTGAGACAAGAGGCCAGACCCTGAGATGTGGGTCTATTCTCTAGATAAATTTTATCCTTCCCACACCCCAAAGAAGATCAAGTTACTTTTTTTCTTGTGGTAAAATATATATAACTTAAAATTTACCACTTTAACCATTTTAAGTGTACAATTCAAAGGCATTAGGCACATGCACAATGTTGTATAACGGACCATCAGTATTACCTGTGTCCAGAACTTTTTCATCATCCCAAACAGAAACTCTGTACCCATTAAAAAATAACTCCCCAGGGGCACCTGTTGTGGCTCAGTTGGTTAGGCAGCTGGCTCTTGATTTCGGCTCAGGTCATGATCTCAGGGTCCTGAGGTAGAACCCCGAGACAGGCACTATGCTCAGCGGGGAGTCTGCTTGAGGATTCTCTTCGTCTCCCCTAGCCTCTCCCCATGCTTAGGTGCATGCTCTCCCTCTCAAATAAATAGATAAATCTCTGAAAATAATCATTCTCCATTACTCCCTCTCCTCAGCCTCTGGCAGCCACTATTGTACTTTCTGTCTCAGTGAATTTGCTTGTTCCAGGTACCTTATATAAGTCATACAATATTGTCCTTCTATGGCTGGCTGTCAGTATAATGCTTTCAAGATTCTTCTATGTTCTTGCCTGTATCAGAAATTTCCCTCCTTTCAAAGGCTGAATGATATTCCATGGTATGTATGTACAACATAATCCCATTGTATGTGTATTACGCTGATCTCTTCCTCTGTCAATGGACATTTGGTTTGTTTCTACATTTTGGCTGTTGTGAATAATGCTGTTATGAATATGGGTGCCAAGTATCTGTTTGAGTCCCTGCATTCAGTTATTTGGGGTATATACCCAGACGTGGAATATGGTAAATGTGTTTAACTTTGTGAGGAACCACCAGGCTGTTTTCCACAGTTTACATGGTGGGGCAGTGCATGTTGGCCTGACCCTGGCTCTACCATTTTACATTACCACCAAATGTCTCCTTTGAATGCCTTTGGGAAGATAAAACCTCTTTGTTACTTTCCCAAATTTCAAAGTGCTGGGGGAAGATGGCCAGTAGAGCCAACTCCATGAGTCAACGGTTAATACATTTCCTTGATGTTACACCGAAACCCTGATAATTTAAAGCCAGTAAACATTTGTTGTGTGCCTGCTATGAGCAAGGCAATGTACCAAGCATTAGAGATAAAAAGAGCTCATAGCTTAGTGAGGATGACAGACATTTATGTGCAAAAGTGTAGTGTGATGAATCCAGTAATAGAAGGATGTGCAAGGCAATAAAAGGGCAGGAGAAACTTTGCAGAAAGGATCACTGTGCTCAGTTTTGAGGGATGAATAGAAGTTTGCCAGGTGGGAGGAAGGAGAATAGCCCAAATAAGAAATAGTAAGTTCAGAGAAGATCCAAGAGAACATGGGATTCTCAGGGAATGAAGTACATATAGTTCCTCATGGCTGCTCCCTGATACCAGGTTGCTCCCTGGTATCTGACCTATTGGGTGTCCCCTCAGAAACTCTAGATAGGGGAGGAAAATGTGTGTATTTGGAGGCATGTGCTCATATATGGACTTGTATCTCAGGGGAGGATGCAACGGGACTTCATCAGGCAGTGTCTGTTCTGGTGATCTGTGGTCAAATGTAGGAGCAGAGAGGCGCTGAGTTAGGAAGGTGACTGCTGAGTGCTTTCTGACTCCTTGAGGCATTTAAGTGGTTGTTACCAAACCAAACTTTAAAGCACCTAGAGATAGGAAATATGGCCCACTTAGATCTTAAGAAAAATCTACTTGTGATTCATCCAATTTTAGCAATACGGTAGACTAAGAAACCTGAAAAAACTTCACTGCAGCTCCTAGAAAAGGCTTATCAAATACAATAAAAATTCTTATGAAAGCAAAGTCAAATTAACACATACACAACATAGGCACATTTCCTGTGCCAGAAAAGGGGTCACTGGCAGCCAGAGCAGCAACCTGAAACCGTAGGCCATGTGGTTCAAGGACAGGGATGCAGGATAGACTGTGAAGGAAAAGACAAAGTTTACTGGCTTTTATAAAGCCAGCAGGAGACAAAGAGAAGAATTAGCAACAGGGGTGTTAGCTAATGTAACATAATCATGGGAGTGACATCCCATCACCTTTGCCATATTCTGTTGATTATTAGTAGGTCCTAGGTCTCAAACACACTCAGAGGGGGTTGGGATGGCATTTATAATGCATGAATACCAGAAAACAGGTATCATTAGGGTCACTTTAGGGTCTGTCTGCCTGGGTACAGACATTCTGTAATGCTACATCCCAGGTGTATCTATTAAGAGATTTCTCCCCAATGTCAGAATATTGACTTCCCATGTCACCTTTGGTGTGCTAGTGACACGATTTGTCCTATAGCCATTGACTCTAAGTATAGAGGAACACAAGATTTACTAGTTTTTTCATTTGTGTATTTTATAAAAGTATTGCATGGTTATGGAAACGTTCCAAACAGGACAGCTAAGTGTAAGTACATAGCAGAGATCCTCCTTCCCCTTCACAAATTTTCCGGTACTACTCCTCCTCAGAAGTAATTTTTGGAAATAGTTTCTGGACATGCAAGTTATTGAGACTATCACCATTTCAGTAAAACAAGAGCACCAGCTGTCAAGAGAAAATAGGAGTTGTACTGGGCAAGTGTAGCTATTTAGTTTTCTGAGGTACCCAAGGTGAAGGTGAAAGGATGAGAGATTATTAAGGGGGTCAGGGTTACCGCAGGGCAATGACAAAAGTAGCTTCCATTCTGCCCTGTGGTGCTTTGACTCAAGAATGAAAGTTTAGTAGCAGGTTAAGGAGAGATTAAAACCAAGTATTTAGTTATAGAACAAGAGAATTAAAAATTAAAAGGAACAAAATAATGACATTTACATAGAAAAAAAAAACCAAGCTATTTTTTTAGGAGTAAAAAAGAAAAATAGTAGTATGGAAAGAGTGCAAAGTATAAAAATAAATAAAGGTCAAAGTTTCAAAGAAATCACATTGAAAATTAAAAGTTGAGGGGCGCCTGGGTGGCTCAGTGGGTTAAAGCCTCTGCCTTCGGCTCAGGTCATGATCCCAGGGTCCTGGGATCAAGCCCCGCACCGGGGTCTCTGCTCAGCAGGCAGCCTGCTTCCTCCTCTCTCTCTCTCTCTCTGCCTGCTTCTCTGCCTACTTGTGATCTCCGTCTGTCAAATAAATAAATAAAATCTTTTTTAAAAAAATTTAAAAGTTGAACCAAAGTATCACAAAAGTTAGGCTTAATTCTTTACAAAAAAAAAATGTGGTAAAGAAACATACTGAGAATTTACAAGCAATATAGATGGCCTGTATCTGTGAAAAGAGGGGAGCTTCATCTCCATTCAACCAAAACATTTAATAAGAATCACAAGATACTATTTCTCATCTGTTAGATCAGCAAAGATTGAGAAGTTTGATAATGTCCAGGGTAAACTTGTGGAAAACAGTTAGTCTCTTACACCATGCATGGGTGGGAATATAAATTTCTGTGGCCTGTTTAGATAGCAATTTGACAATATCCATAATAACTTATTGAGCTACTTAAATTAATAAATCCAATTTTATGGATATATGTCTTAAGTATGTTTGCATATGGGGCGTGTGTGTGTATGTGAATATGCCATTTATCTTTATATGTTATAAAGATCCCCATTAAATATTATTCATTACCACAATATAGCTGTCTCCCACCTGAAAGTGGGCTTCCTTCCCTTCCTTTTCCTCCTTCAGGAAACCTCAGATTATTCCATATTTTAGTAATGGCTTCTTTAGTAGCTGCTAAGGTATTACCCACAATACCAATTTTCACTCACTTTTACTACCCTCAGGTGGTAGATTGATTGTATTAATGGTATTTAATGTCCCATTCAGTGACCACTCAATATGCATGCTCTCTGCCTTATAAATTTGTTGTTCTTGCTCAGTTTAAGTCTGAATTTTGTGGCCATGTGACCTATTTAGGTCAATAGGAAAAAAGCAAATCTGAGACACATACACACGCAGACTTGCAACAAGAGTGTGCACATTTCTGCTTCCTCTGTGTACACATTTCTGGTGGACCACTGTGATTGCCAAAAAACATGCCTCAGCTAGACTGCTGAGAATACGTTATGTGGAGTGGAGTCCAGGATCCCGGCTGAAGCCATCATAGACCAGCACATTGCCACTTAATAATTGTCAGGCCAGTGAGTAAAAACAATACCACCCAATCAACATGTAGATTCATGAGAAATAATAAGTGATTGTTGTCTGAAACTACTGAAATTTGGAGTTGTTATACAGCAATAGCGTACAGCATTGTTTGTTATATAGCAATACACCCGCCAATTAACTTTTTCAAAATATGTAGGTTTTCCCAAGCTACTCATGCTTCTTAATTAGCGTTCACGATCTTAAAAAATATTCTAAAATATAATCTACCATTAAGTTCAGGATACTCTGCTATCTTTATGGTTGTTTAATTATTATATCTTTTACAAACCTGGATTTTCTTTTTCTTTTAGAACCTAGCTGTTTATTTCAGTCTTCTTAAATCAACTTCCATTAGTCTTTTTAAATTTTTTTCCCCTTTTTAAAAAATTTTTTTAAGTATGCTCTAAGCCTAATGGAGTGCTTAAACTCACAACCATGTGATCAAGAATTGCATGCTCCACTGTCTGAGCCAGCCAGGCGCCCCTCCATTAGTCTTTTTTAGAACAAGCCACATTATTTTCAATATTGTGGCTATCAAGAGGTTGATGGTTATGAACCAAGTAAAGAGAAAAACCTTTGGAGAGGAGTCCCTAAAGTCACCAGTTTAGGGCCTTCTTTTTTCTCCCATCCTGTCCCCATTTCCTCAGTAGCTTAGGACTTCAGCCGACACAGAGCTGGTTTCAAATACAGGAGAATGAGGTATCCCCACAGCCAATCAGCCATGGTAAGAGAAGATTTTTTAAAAGCAGGAGCCGTTTAGATAGAGATGAATATGCTTTTATTTTGATATGGAAAAATTTAAGCATTTTTTTTTACATTGCTGCATAACACAAATTGATTTAACCCACTTTTATACTTTCAAAAGCCTATAGAAAAAAGACTTTTAAATCCATCAGGTTTTGTTTTGTTTTGTTTTTCCTGCTCAGAATCTTTTCTAAAATCTGTCTTTACCTTGAATTCTGATTTTTTTTCCCCTTAAACAGTATTCAGCTTTTCAAAACAGAGGAGGATTGATTAGGACCTTCATTCATACTTCAGGGACCCCTTTCTCAGAAGATGAAATGCTTCTTCAAAAATCCTTTGCAAACAAGCTCTCAAGTCAATTACTCTCCTTTTCTGGGATGTAAAACAAATTGTACCATTAGTCATTTAACACAAGCAAAACATCTCCCTCTGTGGAAACCACCAAGCCATTTGGTTTAAAAAACTAAAGGATAAATCACATTTACCTAATGGGTGAAACTTGATAATTTATCCATATGTCATTACTAAAATTGACATGTCAGAAGTTGCCAAGAGGAAGTGATAAACAGTAACTCTTAAGGAAAGAAAAATAGTTCTTGAATCCTCATTAAACATATCTTTGTTTTAAAGTTTGATTCTGTTTCCACCAGGGCATCAATTGACATTTTCACTTACTCTTTTACCTACAACTGAATAACTTTGAGAGAGCTGTTTTCAAAATAACTGTTCCCAAAGCCAGTCTATGGAAAAAGCAATATTCCCAAGTAACTTTTTATGGTCCTTAGGTTATCAATGAATGGCTCGTGCCCTTCTTACACAAAAAGTACAAGAAGATGCTCACTTCTGCATCATTTGTTTTTTTAAAATAGTAGACCTGGGAACTGGGTTAGGCAGGAAACCAGAACCCTCCATAGCAAAATACCTTAAAATTTGCTTTAAGTCCAGCCTTGATCTCCTGAGGCCATTGACGGTCCTCAAAAGGTACCCTCACTTCTGGCAATTATGTCGTATACCAATGGAGTTCCTCTAAGAAGCTGAAAACTCTTATTAATTGACCGTAATCTCTTTTTGCTTTTTGGCAATGGTTTCCCAAAAAATTAATTGAGAAGGCTATAATTTCAGCCCCACATCACTCTTACTCAATGGTAGAATGCCACCATTAAAAATACATTTTTATTTTTTTACCCTCACTAGTCTCCTTTGTTATCATTGTTAAAGTAGATTGTTTGTTTGTTTGTTTGTTTGTTTTTTACCCATCTGGGCACATCATGGCAAAATAGTTGTGTTTTTTTTTTAAATAATTGTTTTTTAATAATAAAATCACATTCATTTTGTGGTTCTGCAAGTGGTGGATGAGGTCCCCTTCTGTATCCACTAAAGAGAGGTATGATTCAGGGGCTCCTGGCTGGTTCTGTCAGTGGAGTGTGTGATAGTTGATCTCAGGGTTGTGGGTTTGAGCCTCACATGGGATGTGGATTACTTAAAAATAATAATCCTTTAAGAGAGAGGTGTAATTCAAAGAGAGGGAAGTATAAACTAGATTATGGTAACCTGAACCAGGTGCTTTACATATGTTAGCTTATTTAATCCTTGTAACCACTTTGTAATGTAGCTATTATCATTTCTGATTTGTAGTTGAGGAAATTAAGGTTCTCTAATGGATGAGATAACATGCCCAAGGCCACGTATGGAGCCAGCATTTGATTTCACATGGGTCTGGCCCCAAGGCCAGTGATCTGTTTCTTCTTATTACCCAGATTTTAATATAGCCTATTTGAATGGCATTTAGGAGAAACCACCGAGATTTATCTGATATAATTTCTGGATCTAGGATTGTTTTCTCCTCTTTTTTTCAATTTAATCCACAACTTGCTTACCTTTGACCCCTTTTAGGTGACCAGAATGTAAGTAACAAAATTAAACAACAGTCCCTTATTACACAACCCAAAACTTCCATGACTTCCAGGCTAGACAGGCAAGCTCTTTGCCCGCAGCAGGATTTAAATACCTTCATCAAGCAGGCCAATATTCAAATTCTCAGGGGGTTGTTAAGGACTAAAAAAGGTCCTGTATGTAAGCCCCTGATAAATGTGAGACAAACAGTAAATCTGACAACTATTTACTGAGTGGCAAACAAAGCTGACCTGACTCCTGCCCCCATTAGACAGCCTTGGAAGGGGAGAAAAGGAAGGAAAAGTGAAGGTGGGGGAATGACACAAAGGGGAAGGGGCCTCAGGGCCACGTAGTCAAACGCAGCTGGGAGTGTGGAGACCAAACCTCCCACTTTACAAAGTCAAGGGCTGTGGCTTTTAATTGTATCTGGGGCTTTGTAAAGCTTTCTTCTCCATTAGAGAACCTTCCAATTCCCATCTCAGAGGGAAGCAGTCAAGCTTGGCAGATAACAAGCAGCTCTGTGACAACAACAATGCTCAGACATCAAGCCTGTTGACAGAACAAGCTGACAGGTTCATACCCTCTATGCGGGATTGCTAATTCTCACGGGTGTTTTGCCCCCTTCAGGTGTGGACAGATATATTTGGGGGGAAAATTACTTTATTGCAAGTTGGGTTTTTCATGTGTTGCTCAGTAGCCCCTGTAGTTTTGACAGGTGCAAGAGAGATGGTGGAGGTAGGTTTGCAAATCTAGCCACCATGCCTCAATGCCTCCCCCAGTCACATGACGTGGATAGTCACCAGGATGTGCTGGCATTTACCCCATCAGGATGTAAGTGACAAGGGATTGCTTGGAAGGAGCCGTCCTAGCTAAACTCTTCCCACCTCCATCTTTCAACCTTTATAGTGAATTCCTCTAGGGAGCTCACCGTGTGCCAAGTACTGTTCAAAGTATATGTAACTAATCACTTTATCTTCACATCAGCCTGTGAAGCAGCCCCTGTGTTTACGCTATGTCACAATCAAGGAAACAGAGACACAGAGCAGTTAAGGATCTTGCCCACGGTCACCCTTGTAAATAGTGGCAGTACCATGTTTTGAACCTAAGCAGCAAGATGCTGGAGTACACACCATATGCAGGACCTTGCACTGAGAGGCTGGAGATGGGGATTCAGCCTTCACTCTGCCACTCTGTCATAGCAGGTGCTACATTCATGGAGCTGATGCTGTGGTCCAGCCCTGTGCTAAGCACCTTCAGTACATTTCTCACTTAATACAACATCTGTAGGAAGTGAATACTATTGTTATCCTTATGAATGGGAAGATTGAGCCTTAGGAGGGTAAAGAATTTGCCCAAGTTTACAAAACTAATGAGTTGAAGCCAAAATGAACAGCTCAACTTCTCTGACCCCAGTCGTCTTAACTACTCAGTGTCCTGCCTCTGTCCCATACTCGCTGTCTGGAGTATTTGACCTCTCTAAGCTTCACTTTTCTCATCTGTGAAGTGGGCATATTAGTTACTATCTCAAAAGACAAATGTGAGGCTGAAGCAAAGGTACGAAGAGGTTCTGCAAACTATAATGTACTAGACAATTCTAGATACTATCATCTTTTCTGAATTGCTCAAGTATTGAACCTTAGCTCTTTCAAATACTTACCTAACCCCAACAAAATGCAAGTTTCTCAAGGGTAGAAATAATGACTTCTCTGCTTGCAATTTTATCTCCCATAGAATTTGGATATATGGTTAGGTACATAGTTAGAGCCCAATAAGTGTTCTTAAATAAGTGTAAGCATGTGGGACAACAATGCCAGAGGTTTTGTCTTAGAGGAAGCTTGGTTAACCCATTTGGCAAAGGCTATTTCAGGCTTTTAGCCAATAGTTGTCTTATTTATTATAATTCTGAAATACATATATGTTCTTTTACTTTAAAATGATACATGAACTAATGTAAATCAAATCAATATGGGAAAAAACTAAAAAAAAAAAAAAAGCCCCATCATTCCACTAAATCCCTTCATTTGAGGTGTCTGTCCCTCCACAGCTGTTCCAAAGGATCATGTAATTAGAAGAAGGAGAGTCCATTTAGTGGGAAATATGTGATTTATGTAGGAGGACTAGTGAAAATGACCTCCCTTTCCTTGGATTTCCTAACCTATTCTCTACAAAGATAAACTCTAAATTGTGTTGATTAAGGTATTCTCTCTACTCTAATGTGTGACCATTATATCCATTATATTATCCATACACGCTTGCTATAAGACACACTGTCATTCACATTTTTCTGCAAGCAAATTAATTCAATCCTTCTCAAAGCCGAAGGCTTGGGCATGTGTGATCTCACTGATTTATATGAACTGAGACAGCATTCAGAGGGTAGAGGAGGGAAGAGAGAAAAGAGAGGATAGATCACTTGCCTCTGTCTTCCCCACCAGGTGGTTTTGTGCAAGGGAACCCCAGACAGTCCTGTGGCATGGCCATATCTTTAGTCTCGAACAGGGTAATAGCAAATAACTGAGCCTTTTCCCTTCAAACATGACAACTTCTTTATCTATCAGGGTCTTCACATTTTGTTGCTCCTTCTGTCTGTGGTGCATGTCCCCATATTCCCCCACAGCTCCGTCTTTTCCATCTTTCAGGTTCTTTCTCAAGAGGCCTTCATTCCTGGCTAAAGTAGTCTCCTGCTCCATCCTACCCAGTAAGCCTGTTAAAGCATCTCCCCAACATCTCTCTGGGCCTGAAGATATCTTATTTGCTTATGTGTTTATTATGTAACTCCATCAACTTGGGCATAAGCTCCTGGAGGGCAGGCAGCTCGCATCCCCAGATGCTTGGGACACTGCAGGTGCTTAATAAACATGTGTGGACTTAACTATGGGGAGAAAGGTCCTCCTCCCTGCAAACCTCACCCCTTCCCCCTCCCCAGTCTCCATGCCAGAAAGGCCTGGTACTGAAGAGTACATCCAAGGGAGTGGTGCTCCCTGGTCCTTGGCAGTACCCTATAGCCTCCTGACTATAGCTTTGTCTGTGGTATAGCCTCAGCTCAAATCCTGATCCACACACCTGGGGCATTGTTTCAGGGAGTCAATGTCATGACTGCCAGGGTACAAATTCCTGTGCCAGCTCTTAGCAGCTGGATGACCTTGGGCTAATTATTTAATCCCACTAGGCCGGAATTTCTTTATCTTGACAAACGGGATATAAAGCAGCTTGCCTGCAGAGTTGTGAAAATTCACTGAGATAATGTATGTAGCGGGCTGTGCCCAGGGCCTGCCACAAGGTAAGCTCTGAATAAATTGTAGTTCTGAATTTATTAATGATAGAAGATAATTTATACTCATGCCACTAGTCCCTCTCCCATGGTGGACGCCACTAACTGATTATACCATTCTTTCTCTTAAAAAAAAGAAAGAAAGAAAAGATTTCTCAATCTTCATGTAACAACACCCTCTCCTAGAGGGTCACTACCAATCAATCATTCAGTGTTGGTGTGCAAATGGAACCCTATTAGCCCGTCCTGACTCAGGAAACTCTTAACAAGCTGTCAGACAGGATTATTAACACTGAGCTTGATGTTCAAAAGGAGATTGGTAAATTTCGCTTCTCGACAAGTGGTATATTCAGCAATATACATCCATGAACAAACCCATTAACATGGAAAAAAGAATAGTAATGGGAGAACCTGTTCTTGATAATTGAGAGTGGAGAGGAAGACCCTGCCTCTTCCCATTCGATCTGGCTCCCAAGATATTATAAAATCAGGACCTTCAGAAGGCAAGTTTTGAGCAGTGCTCTAATTTACTCTCTGGTATATTCCTTTAGATGTAATCACTCTGACCAAAATTGGAAGAAATTATCCCTCATGATTGGCTTCCTTTGAATTTTCATTAAATATTCCAGATGCCTCCTAACAATTTCTGGATTCCAATCAATATCAATAGAGAACTATAATTTTCATTAACTTATTTTTAAATGGTAGAGAGTCCAGCAGATTAATACCTTTTTGGTACCATTTTAGAAGTGACAATGAGATTATTAAGGAGCTTTTCCCATAGCTGAGGAGCCCGATGGTTTGGATGGATAGCAATATGTTCAGAACAAAAATGTGAAGGAACTAAAAAGATAAACTATAGAAGTAAAAATTGAAAGTGAGGCTTGTGTTTAATTTACTTCTGTCAAGTCTGGCCCTTCCCCCAAAAACAAATTAGGAAATGCCAACTTTCCCACATTCCCACTTTCTTTTCTTATTCCTACTTTTTTTCTTATTCCCATTTTTGGTCAGTTTTATTTCCTGAAGGACCAGTGCCCCAACTTTCTCCATCAGTTTCATCATCAACTTTTCCCCCAGGAAATTAGTTGGGGTAAAGCTAATTCATACAGAGTAGAAATGTCTCGTGTGTTAATATTTCCTCTTATAAACAATACACAGACTTCATGGCTTAAAGACTTATGGCCTGAATTATATCCCCACCAAATTCATGTGTTGGCATCCTATCCCCCAGTAACTCAGAAATTGGTGTTTTGGGAGATAGGGTCTCTAAAGAAGTAATCAAATGAAGTCATTGGAGTGAGCCTTAACCAATATGAGTAATGTCCTTATAAGAAGAGATTAAGACACAGACAAACACAGAGGGCAAACTACTTAAAGATGGAGGGAGAAGATGGCCATCTACCAGCCAAGGAGGAAGTTAACCCAAACTGACACTTTTTTTTTGTTTTATTTTTTGTTCTTTTTATTTGTTTTTTTGGTTTTTTTAAAGATTTTATTTATTTGAGAGAGAACGAGAAAGAGAGAGTACGCATGAGAAGAGGGAGGGGCCGGCAGAGAAGCAGAATCCCTGCCAAGCTGGGAGCCTGATATGGGACTCGATCATGGGGCTCCAGGATCATGACCTGAGCCAAAGGCAGTCGCTTAACAAACTGAGCCACCCAAGTGCCCCAAACTGGCATTTCAATCTTGAACTTCTAGCCTCCTGAACCCCGTGGAAGTAGATTCTTGTTTAAGCCACTCAGTCTATTTTGTTATGGCAGCCCTAGCAGACCAATACAAGCAGATTTGGAATCAGCCAAACTTATGTTAGAATCTCAACTCTTCCATTTAATAACTGTGAAATCTCAGGCAGATAACTCTTGGAGCTTTAGTTTTCTCAACTATAAATGGAGATGGCTATAGCTACCTCATGGAGTGCTTATAGGGACTAAATGAGACACTCTACGTTACTGGTAAGCATAGTACCTGCATGGTGTCTGGCACTTAGCACTTCATCAAGTATTATTATCATCACTATCACTACTTATATACTGGAATTTTAACTGGATACAGATGGATAATATTTGTACTTTTATACCATCATTTGTCTTTACACTATTGGAAACACTCACCGAATATTTATGTCCTGGATCACACTGCCCTGGTGGCTTCTCACTTCTAAGTGGCCCTTAATTCCCTTACAAATGACATTGTAAGCTACAGGTGGCCTTGATCTTCAAAATGTTGATAAGAATTGTGTAAAAATATAAGCAAAGTCCACCCTGCAATAAAGGAGGTGAGACGAGTCCGCACCAACAAATGAAAATAAATTTTAAATGTATAGAACTATCAGTGATTATGGTTAGACAAATTGTTTATTAAATGATTAATACTAGTAAGGAAGGAACTTGTTTCTAAATAACTTTCGGAGGAAGCCTCTTAAATGTAGGTTCTCAGATAAATATCTTGACTTGTAGAATATTTATGTGATAATTATTGTTTCAAGTCAGACACATTAAATTTCTTTTTTTTTTTTAAGATTTATTTATTTATTTGAGAGAGAGAGAGAGTGAGAACATGAGCAGTGTGGAGGGGCAGACAGAGAGGGAGAAACAGATTCCCCAGTAAGTGTGGAGCCCATCATGGGGATGATCCAGGACCCTGAGCTCATCACCTGATCCGAAATCAAAAGTCAGATGTTCAACCAACTGACCCACCCAGGTGCTCCCAGACACATTAAATTTAAAAAAAAACATTATGAATTTTGGCATTTGAAGTACTTTTAGTATATATGGCTTCTCTAGCAATCAAGGGAAGAGAAGACCTCAGTAAAACTAATACCATATCCCTTACCCTACAGTTTCACAAAAAGTTTATAAAACAGATCACTCAAAATATTTACGCACAAAACATTCTCCATAGTCAATACAAATGTGTCAAGTTGCCTTGCATTATACCAGCAAGCAGGAATAGAACCTCTTTGGACCTCTGGGTTCTAGGATTTTAGAAGCAAGCACAATAGCATCAACTGCATATTTGAATGCTTTCCCCCAAGATTTTAGCAATTAGTGGAAGTAAGGCTGAAATTGAACCAGCCAGGTACAGAACACCAAAATATAAAACTGATATAACCTTCCTTCTGAGTTTCATTCCCCATGTGCACACTTTATCCCAGGCCATTCCTTGCTAGCATCAGTGAGCTGTCCTCTCTTTGTCTCTCTACCCCAACTGTGGCAAGAAATTTCACCATTCACTTATCTTAAGTCCATGTTACCAGCCCTGCAGCTGTATTTTCTAGTCTGTCCCCCTTGTTCCTGTTGCTAGGCCCTCTCCTCCACTCTCTGGTACACAAAGCCCACTACACCCTCCTCTTCTCAATTATCTATCTCTTACCTATTTCTGGTGCAATACAGCTGATCACACACTCAAGAAATCCTGAGCAGAAAAGCAGAGAGGAGGGGGGACCTGGGTCCCACTCTTGTATCAAGCCTCTGGGGAGTTCCTGCAGCATAGATGTTAAGAGTATATCATTAGATTGTCAATCAAAACCTCCACGAATCTAGAATTGACCCAAATAAATACACATTAAACTCTTTGGAGAAGTAGCCTAACAAAAGAAAAATAGAAAAAAGTTTAATATTTTTGGACTTCTTTTTATATATTCATTTATTTATTCATTTATTTATTTTTAGAGAGTATATGCATTGTGGGGGGAGGGAGGGGAAGGAGGAGAGAGAGAATCTTAAGCAAGCTCCACGATCAGTGTGGAGCCCAATGTAGGTCTCAATCTCACGACCCTGAGATCATGGCCTGAGCCAAAATCAAGAGTCAGACACTTAACCAACTCAGTCACTCACATGACCCGTGATTTTGGGGGCTTCATTTACAGTTGATTTCCTCTTCACGAAGAATAAGAGCAAAACTTCCTTTGAATTGAAGTGAAATTCTCTGTTGTGAATGGCTATGTACATAAGACTTGCAGAAAACTGTTTCTCAGCATCTCCATCAGCACAGAAATTACCACAGGGACGTGTTCTCTAAGCGTCTGTTAGGGTGGCACCTTCCTATTGTCCAGTAGAGGAGAAAAGAAAGACTGCCTTGTGGTTATTATACGTGGTATAATGGAAACGTCTTTGCACATGTATTTTTGCTCACGAAATTGCTGGGCCCAGCAAAGAACTAAATTTTTTTATACTTTTCTTAAGTAATGATAAATCAATAGATTTATTCAGCTTAGCTTCTCTGTGTTCACAGCTCATGGTAAATCATGGAGGTGGTAGACAGGGCCACACTTCATTTCCTTTGTGTAGCCTCCTTTCATCTCCAAGCTTTTCTGCTGCTTCAGGTGAACTCACTCCATAGGCTAGCTTTGTTATTCATGGGTAAACTAGCTTTGCAAGTGCTCTCCACTAGTCTTTGACTCAGCAATTCCCCACATCTCCGATTTTGTATCTGACCTGACTCTACTGGCTGTCTCTTTCATCACATTGTAATTTGTCAATCAATTTTATCGACCAGTGTGTTTTATTTTAAAAATTCTTTTAGGCTATACTGATGAGAGAATACAGAAGCTGATAATGTTGCAATCCTCTGGATTCATGGAGGAATTTGGATTGATACCGCTGGATGTGGCACCTTCTGTGAGCATCGGGGACATCTCTTGCAGGGCCTGGTAAAATCTTCTCATGCTTTCACAGGCAGATCTATTCTATTGTACATGGGAAAGAAACCACTGGAGCATGCAATTTTGACTAGCTTAGTCACAGAATTCCCAGAATAGTAACTAAAGGAATAAAAGCAGAGTTTAAAAATGACATTAAACGCAGCAAATATAATGCAATGCTCCCCATAAACATGTAGTAGATACTTGTTAACAGATTAAGAGACAAAAAAGGTACCAAAATGTGACTCAGTGCCCACCTTCAGAAAATGCAGTCACTGACCAGCTGCAGATACTCAGGATGCAAGACTTCACCATCCCCTGCCCCAGGTGATGGGGAAAACTTGAAAGAGGTAAGTGTCACTTAAAAGAGAAAGCTTCTTGGAGCACCTGGGTGGTGCAGTCTGTTAAGCATCCTACTCTTGGTTTTCGGCTCAATTCTTGATCTCAAGGTCTTGAGATCAAGCCCTGTGTCGGGCTCAAGACAGAGTCTTAAGCAGATTCTGCCCCTCCCCTCACACACACATGTGTGTGCTCTCTCTGTCTCTCTCTAAAATAAATTTTAAAAAATTTTAAAGGGGAAGCTTCTTTCATCTTTAGTAGTGGCAACATCGATGGAACTTCTTTCTATCTGTCTTAAGTTCTCCAAATGAAGCAAATACATACCTATTGTTTGACCTCAAACTCTGCCTTGTCAACATGAACTGGAATGCACATACTTTCAATAGAGATGTTTGGTCTTCTGTTTAACAATGTGTTGACTCGGGGCACCTGGGTGCCTCAGTGGGTTAAAGCCTCTGCCTTCTGCCCGGGTCATGGTCCCAGGTCCTGGGATTGAGCCCCGCATTTGGCTCTCTGCTTAGCAGGGAGCCTGCTTCCTCCTCTCTCTCTCTGCCTGCCTCTCTGCCTACTTGTGATCTCTGTCAAATAAATAAACAAAATCTTTTTTTAAAAAATGTGTTGACTCTATTTTTGCCCTTGTAGAAGAAAATGTTTACCTAAGTTTGGCCCTAGACACTACTGTCTTTGAAAAGTTTACTTATCCTAGTACTTTTAAAAAACTAAATAGGCCAGATTTTAGGAAAGATACCATCAACTATTTGGGCTCTCTAGACCTGGGGCCAGAACCTGTGACTGATACTGATTTACTCCTAAGGGGAATAGAGGTTTCCCCTGTCTAACTCTGGGGACAGAAGAGGACAGCCCATTGCCAGTCATCTTTGAACAGGAATACAGATGGGACTTGCAATGAGGATGAGAAAGGAACTTTTCCTTTCTCTTGGGCCAGAGATTGGACTGGCCATCTAGGGTATGGTGGCAGTTGGAGATTTTAATTTTTGAGGTTGAGCCAACCTCTCTGACTCAAACATCTATCCTGCCATGGGCCTAAGAGTAGCCACTTTTGATGGCATAACTAAACTACTCTCAAAAGTCAAGTGATATACACAAGGCAAAGCTTCACTATATCGTCTTTGTCGCTTGCAAATCTTTTTCTGAATCTAAAAGTAGAATTAAGTTTTTTATTCACTTTTATATCCCTAGCATCTAGCTAGCTCTTAACACACATTTTATTGGATTGAATAGTCATAAAACTCAGTGGAATTATCAGTATAGGAGTTTTATCTATATTCAATAAAGGCAGCAAGCCCTTAAGTGACTTACTTCTCACTTGATCTCCACCCATGGAAAAAGTCTAGTTCAACTAGCCTGCTTTCATTTTTGTTAAACTAAGTTGGTTGATCCTGTCACTGAAAACAGATGAACCCACTGGTATCCTCACAGGCCTACAGTGGAGAGAAGCATTGATTCATCCCAATGTCATTCTGAGCATCATCTCCATTTCTCTCAATGTAGTTGCTTGGCTAGGCCAGCAAAAAGCATCAAAGCCAATAAATGGTTTGTTTTCCCAATCCATTTAAAGTCACATTTTCATGATGTTCTTGGACCTACTGAAATTAAGCCACAAATTCGTTTTTTTTAATTTTTTAAATTTCTTTTCAGTGTACCAGAATTCATTGTTTATGCACCCCACCCAGTGCTCCATGCAATACATGCCCTCCACAATACCCACCACCAGGCTGACCCAACTTCCCACCCCCCTTCAAAACACTCAAATTGTTTTTCAGAGTCCATAGTCCTTCATGGTTCATCTCCCCCTCCAATTTCCCTCAACTCCCTTCTCCTCTCCATCTCCCCATGTCCTCCGTGTTATTTCCTGTGCTCCACAAATAAGTGAAACCATATGATAATTGACTCTCTCTGCTTGACTTATTTCACTCAGCGTAATCTCTTCCAGTCCCGTCCATGTTGCTACAAAAGTTGGGTATTCATCCTTTCTGATGGAGGCATAATACTCCATAGTGTATATGGACCACATCTTCCTTATCCATTCATCCGTTGAAGGGCATCTTGGTTCTTTCCACAGTTTGCTGACTGTGACCATTGCTGCTATAAACATTGGGGTACAGATGGCCCTTCTTTTCACTACATCTGTATCTTTGGGGTAAATACCCAGTAGTGCAATTACAGGATCACAGGGAAGCTCTATTTTTAATTTCTTAAGGAATCTCCACACTGTTCTCCAAATTGTAAGCCACATATTCTTAAAAACCAGTTATATAGTCATAAAAATAAAAAAGGAATTAATTAATGAAAGATATAGTTTGGTGCACCTTGATCTGAAAATGTAAAGAATGTCATGTTTTTAGAAACCTAGTATGTGAAAGGTACTATACTATTTTCCTTAGCATTTTCTTTTCTTTTTTAGTATACATTTATTTAATTGGTTCTCTTTGGTCAAACATTTATATTTTGAGACTTCTGTGAATACTCCCAAACTATTCTTACTTTCTATTTCATCATCAACATTTTACAACAATAAAAGAGATTAATTTCCTAATGGAGGCCCCACCCCAACTGGGTATTATATAATTTTTTCCTACTACATTGTTATCTCAATTGATGTTAGTAATTTATGTGACCTATTGCACTAGCTTCATAAGTTATCTTTTCTTCCTACACTCACTATCAATAAATTCTCAAAACAGTAATTTTTAAATTTTAAACTATGAAATATTTTTAACAGATTTTAACTTAGATATAAATTACATATATGATTCAGGGGTGCCTAGGTGGCTCAGTGGGTTAAGCCTCTGCCTCTGGCTCAGGCCATGATCTCAGGGTCTGGGATCAAGCCCTGCATCGGGCTTTCTGCTCAGCAAGGAGCTTGCTTCCCCCTCTCTCTCTGCCTGCCTCTCTGCCTAGTTGTGATCTCTCTCTCTCTGTCAAATAAATAAATAAAAATCTTTAAATAAATAAATAAATAAATAAATAAAGTATATGATCCAATGGTTTTTATCCTTAGCATTTTCCTGTGTGATTTCTCAATACAACTCATAGATTTGTACAGGTACAAAAACCTGTACACCCAGGTTTTGATTGGAAACCTGAGGAAACTGAGGTTCAAAAGGGTCATTAATTCACTTCACAAATATGTATTTTATTTTATTTTATTTATTTATTTGACAGAGAGAAAGAGTGGGAGAGAGAGAGAGAGCACAAGTAGGGGGAGCAGGAGATGGAGAAGGAGAAGCAGGCTTCTTGCCGAAAAGGGAACCCGATGTGGGGCTCCATCCCAGGATCCTGGGATCATGACCAGAGCTGAAGGCAGACGCTTAACTGACTGAGCCACCCATGTGGCTTTAGTACTCATTATATTCCAGGCACTGTTCTAGATGCAGGGGATATATAACAGTGAGCAAAACAAGGTCCTCATGGCATTTATGCCCATGTCCTTGTGGCTAGTCAGCAGATTTACATACAGATCTGTCACATCCCAATATTCATGCTTTTTTTTTGCTGCACATGGCAACTGGAACAGAAGAAATCAGAGAGAGAAGACTGCAATATTTGAGTAATCAGAATAAATGTTATATGGTGCTAAGGGAGAGTACCCAAAAAGTAAATTTCAATTCTTGGTTCTAAATTGTGTACTTTTTAAAATAATGAACCTTATTTTTTTCCACTAACAAATATATTCTTAAGTTCCCTTTTCCTGTCTAGACTCTGGGGAATATGAGATTTTCATTAGAAGGAAGTATTCTGAGTTTTTCAGAGGATGCTAAGACTCATAGACATGTTTCTGCCCTTTTGGAAAAAGTCCAGCTGCTTCCTCCATCCATATGCTGTTCTGTCTTCTACAGTAAAATAATAATTCAGGACTGATTCCCCTTTACTACAAATTGTGTCTTCAAAACCCCACACTCCAACTTCTCTGTTTACTATGTACTCTACTGAATGTTCTTTCCTACCCTCGCTCTTTCTTTTGAAATCCTACCAATAGAAGCTTCGTGACCTCACGCACACATGCTGCCTCCCTCCTCTGATCCCCCCACCAAGTGACATTCTGGAACACTTTTCTGGTATTTATGGCCTTATACTGTAATCATGAGTGACTTTTGTCTTATTCTCTAACAAAAGATTAACTCTGAGAGGGCAGGGATGCTTTTCTCAAGTCTCTGATAATCAACAAATCAGCAAAAAATACTTTTATTTATTTATTTTTAAATATTTTATTTATTTATTTGACAGAGAGAAATCACAAGTAGATGGAGAGGCAGGCAGAGAGAGAGAGAGAGGGAAGCAGGCTCTCTGCCAAGCAGAGAGCTCGATGCGGGACCCGATCCCAGGACCCTGAGATCATGACCTGAGCCGAAGGCAGCAGCTTAAACCACTGAGCCACCCAGGAGCCCCCAAAAATACTTTTAATTGATTGTGTTGTTCTTTCTCATTAAGCCCATAATTATCTCTACTCAGATTTTTTAAACTGCCATTTTGGAGAACCAGCTACTTTCAAAACCACAAGGAAACATGCCTCTCAAATAAAAGCCCCATGTTATAGTTAATTTGAATCTATAAGAATATAAAAGAGGATTTTTCATTCAATCCATAATCCATAATTATTTGTCATTTACACTGCATAAGGAATTATTGCAGGAGAACTGGAGGTTGCACTGAAGAACTAATGTACACCCAAACTTGTGAAGTCTTATAAAAATAATTTATCAATCAATTAAGAGGTGATTATAAACAATTCAAAGGGATTTGAATCATGGGTTTGGGGCAAGAAGAATGATCTTGCTCATTCAGGTTCTTATCAGAAGTAGTTGAGTAAAATTGAAAAACCTACGGCTCAAAAACCAGAAATAAAAGAGATTATTCCAAAATCTGCATGAAGGTATTCTACTACAGTCTCCATTGGCAGCATCAAGGAAAAGAAATATGGAGCAATAAGTAATAGCCATTTCATAAAAATTGGTGTCTCATTTTTCTCTGTAACTACCCTATAAATATCATTGAACCTGAGACAACATTGCACAGGAGAATGCTACTTCTACAAATTATGACAAAACGTTCTCTTATGAGCTGCTTTGGTTACCCACATGTATGATCTGAGTTCTACTCCAATGACACCCGCATGATCAAGGGGACCCACATAATCTCTCAGAGCCTCTGCTTTTGTAAAGATAAAGTCATTTACTCACCAGGATCATGAGAACCTAACAACCTCAAATACATGAAAGTGAAAAATCATGTTAAACTAATATGTTTGTTACATTTAACTTTTACTCACAGGCATTAATAGGTATTTTCTGCTTGAGAAATTAAATAAAAATTCATATCGAAGAATAGGAATTAGTAATAAAATGACTAGTAGTAAGTACTACAGCTATCTTGGAGTGGTTTTGCTCTCCCAAATGAGTTTGGGCTTTAATTTATCCTATTTAGATCATGTAGCAAGTGTTTTGACCTTCACATATTACAGGAACTAGTACAGGGTGCTTTAAGTACTATCCTCATTATCATCAGTGTAGGAAAAAATGATCTATAACTTTTTTCCTTGGAGACTACAGAGCAAATTTTCTTCTTTCTCCTTCTCCTCCTATTCCTTCCCCACCTCCTTCTCTTTTCCCTCCTTCTTCCCAGAAATAGAATGTGGATGTTAAAACCAGAATCTTCTAGAGCTTCAAAGGACCCAAGGAACCATTTTGGCATTCTTAAGATTTAGAAACTTAGGATCCACAAGGTAAGGACCTGAACAGGATCCACTCAAGATCATATAACTCATACCGTCTTTAGAAATCTAACTTTGGAACTGGAATCTGGGCTTTCCATCTTCAAGGAGCAATCAGATTGAAAGAATCAGTCCATTCAAGTCTTCACATTCAAGTCCATGATCTTTACAAATTCTCTTACCTTGCCAATATTAAGAAACATATAAATAACAGCATTATTCTTGCTTCTATTCTAGTTCACCATAGGGAAAAGAGAATTGAACTAGACATCAGAAGTTTTGGCCTGAAAGCCTAGCTCTAATCATTACTTGGTAACCTTAGAAAAGTCAGTAGACTTGGGTCCCAGTTTCTGTACCTGTAAAACTAAGATGCCTGCCTTAATTATTTTGCAGAATTTTAACAAAGAAGGTAATAAATGTGAATATTTTCTATAAGTTATACAGTTCTGAATGAACACAGTCATTTTTCTTATATATTCTGTGATCTCCTGAAAGGTTATTAAAATTTAAAAGAGAAAATTACATTATATGTGTTGGAAACACAATAAACTAAATTCCATTTAAAAATAGAAGATAAGGGGCGCCTGGGTGGCTCAGTGGGTTAAGCCGCTGCCTTCGGCTCAGGTCATGATCTCGGGGTCCTGGGATCGAGTCCCACATCGGGCTCTCTGCTCAGCAGGGAGCCTGCTTCCTCCTCTCTCTCTGCCTGCCTCTCTGCCTACTTGTAATCTCTCTCTGTCAAATAAATAAATAAAATCTTTAAAAATAAATAAATAAATAAATAAATAAAAATAGAAGATAAGAATAATGCCAGAAGGATAACAGAATTGGAAGCTCCAGCCCTAGTTCCCCACAAAGACACTGACTTAAAAACAATATATGGACCAAAATACCTTTATGAGAACTCTAGAAGCTGGTTAAGTCATGATACTTTGCGAGTGCAAAGCCAAGAACAGCTTGCGTTAAAATGGGTAAGAAAAGCCATTGCATTCATTCGGTGGGTGCAGAGCCAATAACCACAGGCTTATTTCACTGAAACAATGCTTCTTTCTGTACAATGAGTCTTTCAGTTACCATCTTCTTTCCTTATGCTACCAGTGTTTTTGTAAGTTATATGCAGAAGCATAAAGGAATAACTGTAGGCTTAACTCACTGAAAGTACACTGTGTACAATACATCCTGCAACTAACATCTTCTCTCATTAGGTTGTAAGTGTTTCTAAATATGTGTGTAGAAGCATATGAGAATGTATGCTGAACTCATTGCAACTACACTTCTGTATTGTGTAATTGAGCTAACTTCTGCTTTCAATAAGATACAAGTCTTAGTAAGTGTATGTGTAGAATTATATGGGAATGGCTGAATGCTTCACTCATTGGAACTACCCTGTGTCTAAACCTTCTTTTAAATAACATGTTGTTTCAGTAGATATAAGGCTTTTTCCCGAGTTTTCATTAAATTCCAGCTAGTCCACATATAGTGCAATATTAGTTTCAGGTGTAGAATTTAGTGATTCATAACTTACATACAAGACCCGGTGCTCATCAGAGCAAGTGTCCTCCTTAATACTTGTCACCTGTTTAACCTATCCCTCCACCAACCTCCCCTCCAGTAATCACTAGTTTATTCTGTATAGTTAAGAGTCTAGAAAAGCCTTTGAATTTTTTAACTTAAATTCAATTAATTAACATATAGTGTATTATTTGTTTAAGAGATAGAGGTCAGTGATTCATTTTATATAACCCAGTGTTCATTATATCACATGCCCTCCTTAATGTCTATCACCCAGTAGCCCCATCTCCCCTTCAGCATTCTATCTGTTGTTGCCCCTCTCCGCCCCTAGAGGAGAAAAAGCCCAACTCAGAACTTCACCCTTAGAACAGAGAGAAGAGTAGAATGTGCATGAAATGTTCCAGCTGCCCAAGAGACTGGTTTCTGTCTTGCCTGATTTGGAGTGATGATGAAACCAGCAAACTTTGGATGCAGGGGCCAGAGAACAAGAGAGGGTACTGGGGCTTGCTACTACCCCAGAGAACCTGCGGTTCCACAAACAGACCAGAAGGAGCAAGAGATTATATACTCCTAAAAAACAAACTAGCAAACCTTTCTAATTGGGAAATTATGTGCACAACAGAAAAGACACATCCCAGAAGAAGTTTCAGAGGTCCCCAGAATCTCTGGCCAGCCTTACTGGGGAAGGTCTTCCTCTACACAGAACTTCCCATAAAGACTTGAAGAGGTGGCAATTTTCAGGGAAACAGGGCCTAATCAAAGGAACAACAACATCAGAAAGCTGTAGAAGTTGACCATAAAGAAATGGATCTGTGAATTACTTGACAGAGAATTCAAAAAAGGTGGCTTTTTAAAAAAATAAGTAGGCTCCATGCCCAGTGTGGACCCCAATGTGGGGCCTGAACTCACGACCCTGAGATCAAAACCTGAGCTGAAATCAAGAGCTGAATGCTTAACCAACTGAGCCACCTAAGTGCTACTAAAATAAGTGTCTTAGAGAAGTTCAAGTGTGCTTAAACATAGACAACTAAATGAAACAATAAAAATAGGGGCACCTGGGTGGCTCATTGGATTAAAGCCTCTGCCTTCGGCTCAGGTCATGATCCCAGGGTCCTGGGATAGAGCCCTGCATTGGGCTCTCTGCTCAGCAGGGAGCCTGCTTCCCTTCCTCTCTCTTTGCCTGCCTCTCTGCCTACTTGTAATCTCTGCCTGTCAAATAAATAAATGAATAATCTTAAAAAAAAAAAAAAAAGAAAGAAAGAAAAGAAAAGAAAGAGGCACCTGGGTGGCTCACTGGGTTAAAGCTTCTGCTTTCGGCTCAGGTCATGATCCCAGGGTCCTGGGATCGAGCTCCACATCGGGTTCTCTGCTCAGCGGGGAGCCTGCTTCCTCCTCTCTCTCTCTCTTTGCCTGCCTTTCTGACTACTTGTGATCTCTGTCAAATAAATAAATTTTTTAAAAATCTTTTAAAAAAAAGAAACAACAAAAATATGATGCATGAACAAAATGAAAATACAAACAACTAGATAGAAACTAAAAAGAACAAAGGGCAAATTCTGGAGCTGTTATTAGGTGGTATAAAAGGCATAATGGGCAGAGCATCACTAAAAATGGAGGAATAAATGATAATTTCACGAGATGAAGCTTCCCTTCATGGTCTACTTATGCATTCAAAATAGTTATCTTGGTTTGGAGTCCTCTGAGAAACATACCCAGGGACATGAATTTAAGTGTAAATACCTTATTTGGGGGATGATCCCAAGGAACATAATTAAGGAAGTGAATAATGAAAGACAAGAAGCTATCAAAGCCATGTTGGGTATCTTTTTTTTTTTTTTAAGATTTTATTTATTTATTTGACAGAGAGAGATCACAAGTAGGCAGAGAGGCAGGCAGAGAGAGAGGAGGAAGCAGGCTCCCTGCTGAGCAGAGAGCCTGATGCGGGACTCGATCCCAGGACCCTGAGATCATGACCTGAGCCGAAGGCAGCAGCTTAACCCACTGAGCCACCCAGGCGCCTGCATGTTGGGTATCTTGAGCTGATCACCTGGGGACTCTGGGAAACAAGGTAGGAATATGCCTCAAAATGATCCCAACTAAGAGATGTTAGGAACTTAGGTATTTAAATGCCAAAACCTTCATCTACCCAGCATCATTTGTTGGGGCAGCTTCCAAGGGCATTGACTCTCTAGCAACTCTGGTTTGCCCTGTGTCTTGACTGAGCATGCTCCCTCAGAGAGATAAAGCCTTCAAAAACCCACAGATTGTTGCACAAAGCTGCCTTCAGCACAAAGAGGTACATACTAGGAGCACCAGCAGCATCTGCCACAGTGAAGATCTGAATATGTAAGCAATTAAAATGTGACTAACTGAATAATTTGATTTTGGTCTTTTGAATGCCAGGAAAACAGGCACCCTTTTACCCAAGAAAAGTTAAGTATATTATAAAGATACTGTTAGGTTTGTGAGCAAAGTAATAAAGAAACCAAAGCAATGCCAGGCCTAATGGGAACTGTAATGAGTTAAGCAGTGTAGTTGTTTTGTCTCTTTCAAGGGCTGTGTCTCTGCCTGTCTTCCACTCATCTCCCTTTACCATACTGTATCAGTCAGGTTAGGCCATGCTATGGTACAGTAACACACCGCTCTCATACCTCTGGCTTTAAAGTGACAAAAATTAATTTCTCCACCATTGTTTGCTAGGCAGTGAAACAAATCTGATAACTGTTTTCCCATGTGGTGATTCAGTCATCTGGGCAGCTTTGATCTTACAGTTCTGCAAAATCTCAACACATTTTCCATAACAATGAAAAGCAGGGGCTTTTCACTGACTCCATCTGGAAGTAACACACATCACCTCTGTACACATTTCTTTGGCCAGAACTGGTTACAAAGTCTTCCCAACACAAAGGGTTGGGATGCAGGTGTCTCCCATGTGCCCAGGAAGGACGAGATACCTACAGATTGCTAGGCATTGGCAGTATCTACCACACTAGACATGTTCCTTGAAACTTTAGCTTCTGCATAGTCATATTGATGAATTTGGCCTCTAGTACACTTCTCTCCCTTTATGCTTAGACGCCCCTCCCTCCCAACTAATGTATTCAGTCTTTCCGTTCTCAAATTTCCAAACCATGAAGAGAAGAATTCCTATAGTCAGTGTCTTCTTGCATGACCAAAAGTAGGAACAGCTTAATTTAAAAGAAATTGTGATGGGAATGCAAACTGGTGTAGCCACTCTGGAAAACAGTATGGAGGTTCCTCAAAAAGTTA
Source organism: Mustela lutreola (assembly GCF_030435805.1). Lineage (NCBI taxonomy): Eukaryota > Metazoa > Chordata > Mammalia > Carnivora > Mustelidae > Mustela > Mustela lutreola. The sequence continues at coordinate 105,686,826 of NC_081296.1, read as the reverse complement.
AAAGTGGAACTACCCAGCAATTGATGGAAAAATACTGATTTGAAGGGGCACATACACCCCAATGTTTATAGCAGCAATATCCACGATAGCCAAACTATGGAAAGAGCCCAGATGTCCACTGACAGATGAATGGATAAAGAAGATGTGGTGTATATATACAGTGCAATATTACTCAGTCATCAAAAATGAAATCTTGCCATTTGCAATGCATTGGCTAGAACTAGAGGGTGTTAGGCTAAGTATTATAAGTCAGTTAGAGAAAGACAAATATCGTATGATTTCACTCATGTGTGGAAATTAAGAAACAAAACAAATGAACATGGGGAAGAGAAAGAAAAATAAAAATAAAATAAGGTGAATATTGAGAGAGAGGCAAACCATAAGAGATTCTGAACTTCAGAAACAGGGGAGGGGCGGTGGGGGGCGGGTAACTGGGTGGTAGGCATGAAGGAGGGCATTAAGGAGGGCACTTGATGTAATGAGGACTGGGTGTTATATGAAACTGATGAATTACTAAATTCTATCCCTGACACTAATTAAACATTTTTTAATAAAATAAAATTTCTTTTGATTTCTTCTTTGAAAAAAGAAATTATGGTGTGAATGACCTGTGCCTCTGAAACTTAAACATCTTCTGGAGCCTAGGGAACTGTTCACTGAGCACCTAAAGAAAGAGGATTCTGCCAGCAACTATATTTTTCTAGCAAGCTATCTTCTTCTTAAAGTCAGGGAAAAAAGATATTTGAAAACTTACAGAATGTAGGGAAATTCACCTGGAAGACAGCTCCAGAGAACATTATAAAAAACAATGGCATGGAACTGTACTGCAAGGTTTAAAGGGAAAGTAGGTGTGATATCTAACAGAGACAGAGTAAGTGGTGTAAAGTCAGGTTAACATCATAATAGCATATGGAAAGTAGAATTCCAAAATACAAGAACAAGAATGTAAGAAGTACTTCCCAAATTCTGTCTGATATGTGACAATAAAGATTAGATAGGAGAAAGGGAATCCCTGAGAAGTGCTCACACTCCTTCAGAAATTCATTCAAAACTCTTCTAAAAGTTATTTATTAGATATTTTTTGAATTATAACACATTTGTAACATACACCTGTTATAAAATTGAAATAACCCAGTACATAGGTATATAAAGTCTAAGCCAGTCATTTCTCTCTTAGCTTCTTTCCCAGCGCCAACTCAGTAGCAGTCCTAACGATAAGGTATTCTGACCCTTTCTCCTTGTTCATACATATACCTTTGAGAGAATACATTTATACCTAGTGGTGTGTGGGTTGGTTGGTTGGTTGGTTGGTTGGGTTTTAACAAAGGAGAATCCTAATGTGCACAATAGCCGATAATTAACTCTTTTTCATTTGACAGGATATTGGGATAACCATATATGTCAGTATCTATACATCTAGGTAATTTTTCTTTAAAAATGTACGTGTGTGCATATAAAATACATAAGACACTCATAAATTTTGTTTACGTTAGTGGAATATCCTCTGTGCTAGGGGAGTAGAATTGGTACATTTTTAATGACTTCCATACTCTCCCTGCAGCTCTACCTACAATCCATCTCCTGACCTCCCCTGGTAACCATAGTTTACAACTGGTGTACATGCTTTAATGAGTTTCTAAGTGTTTATATAATCATATGCAAACATATTTACATAGGTATTTTGAGCAGCGGTCATTGTCAACCTACCAAAAGCAAAATTAGCTTGTGTACACTCCTATGTATCTCCCTTTTCTGAAGCAGCAATACTTATTGGAAATCCCTGTAAATCAAGTAAATGCTAACCAGTTCAGCTCTTTTGCCTTTAATTTCTCTCTGGAATGTTTTATAATTCTTAATGTATAGATCTTGCACATATTTTGTTAATTCAATTTCGTGTTTTTTGATGATGTTGTAATTGGTACAGTTTTTAATATAAATTGCTTATCATGTACAGTTAGTATGTATAGATACAATTGATTTTTTAAAAAGATTTTATCTATTTATTTGACAGAGATCACAAGTAGGCAGAGAGGCAGGCAGGGAAAGGAGAGGAAGCAGGCTCCCTGCTGAACAGAGAGCCCGATGTGGGGCTCGATCCGAGGACCCTGAGATCATGATCTGAGCCAAAGGCAGAGGCTTAACCCACTGAGCCACCCAGGCACCCCAATACAAATGATTTTTGTATATCCAGTGAGTGCTCTTCACTCTGGCTGATGGGAATATGAATGACTTCTGGTCCCGTGTGTACTCTAAAAATTGTTTGTATTACAATTCCAGTAATCGCTCTTTCCCTGGAAGTTGTTATTGCCCAACCTGGTGGTGGACGTTCACCCTATACATACCCACATTGTATTCAATCAGAGACCCAAACAAATACCTATGCTGAAACTATATCTCGCTCTTTCCTCTTTGCAAAGTCTAGCTTCCTTGACCTTCCCCAAATCCAGTCTGTCTCAACTCAGAGAGATTGGTGGGATTTGTTTGGGTTCCTCTTCCCTGTACCACAGTCTAGCAATTACCACCTGGGAGAAAGCCTGGCTGAAGATAGGACTAACCTCTTTGCCCTCTCTTGGGAATGACAAGGCTACACTGCCCATTATCCAGTATCTGATAATAGTTGTTTTCAATAGTTAATCCTGTTTTTTATGGAAGGAGGATTATTCCCATATGGTCCAAAGAGAGAATTGTGTTCTTTTGATTTTTCATGTAATAAATGGTGTTGATAGTTTTACTGACATTAGATTCCTGTGAAAATCCCTACTTGGGCATTTTCATTAATCTTTTGCTCCAATGCTGAAATCTGTTGGCTAATACCAACACAAATAAATAAAATAAACACAAAAAATAAACACAAAAAAATAAAATAAACACAAAAAATAAACACAAAAGTGTTTAGCACTTTTCCATCTATTACTGTGGTGATTTTGACCTATAGTTTTTTTCATTTTATTGCATTTTCTGTTAACTATATTATCAGATTTTATTGGGTCACTTGGGAGGCTCCATTGGTTAAGCCTCCAGCTTTTGATCTCAGCTCGAGTCTTATTCTCAGGGTCGTGAGTTCAAGCCCCATATTGGGCTCCATGCTGGGTGTAGAGACTACTTACAAAAATATATTATTTAAGTTATATGGCTTTACAAAGCAGACTGGGTAACATTCTATATTTATCTTTAATTCAGATTATTTCAATAACATTAAAATTACTTGGTTTTTTAAAAAGTTTTTATTTATTTGAGAGAGAGAGAGTGAGCGGGTGAGAGAGAGCGGGGAGGGGGTGATTAGTTTGCAGGAGAAGCAGAGGGAGAGGAAGAAACAGACTCTCCCCCCCATCCCCCCCCCCCCCCACGCCATGCAGGGAGCCTGACTCAGAGCCCCAGGGCTCCATCCAGGGACTCCAGAATCATGACCTCAGCCAAAGACAGATGCTTAACTGACTGAGCCACCCAGGCATCTCTAAAATAACTTGTTTTTTAAAAGTTAACTGTATTTCAGCCATGTAACCATCATATCCTTTACAATGATTAATCTGAAATTATCTTTCAAATTTTTTTTCCAGAAGTTGGTCTGCTCAAGCTTTCTACTTTGAGAGCATTTGAACATCTTGTTTTAAAGGTTCTTTTTATTTTTGCAACGTCATTCCATACAAGACCAATAAAAACATAAGAGTCTTAACAAGTTTACAATAGAGTGTTTGAATAAAAAATCTGTATACATTATTCTTTACAGCAATTTTTAAATTGTTTAAAAATGTTCCTTTTAAATACCTGTGCTATCTTACTTCTTGGAGTATTATAGGTAGAGAGCCTACGTAGTGCTATTTGCGAGTACAAAATTAAGACTATAACTTATATGGAATCCATTCATTTAAGAGCTCAATTTAATATCCTTGACTATTCAGTGCTCTGTAAGGAAAAAAATCCACCTTAACATGCTGACAAAGAGCCAAAAGTTCAATTTCCATAAAAATATTAAAGGTATCCAATTCTGAGAATACCTAGTTGGATGACAGTTTGCTGAAGCTAATGCTGTATTGATGCTAGATTTGAAGGATTAATTAAGTTAATCTATTTTTGAATGAAAACATATTGATTTCCTTTAGGTTTTAAATTTTGTTGTCATAGTGTTTCACATAGTATTTTCCCAATGTTTGTTAATTGTGAGTTCTCTTGTGCTTTCTATTATATCAAGAGTTATATTTCCTTTCGCAGTTCTCATAATGCACATATTTATTTGCTATTGAATGACAAAGAAAAGAATAGGTCCTGGAATAGGGTGTGTCTGGCTCCCTGCTCAGCAGGAAGTCTGCTTCTCCCTCTTCCTCTGTAATACCCCCCCTTCCTGCGTACCTATTCTCTCAAATAAATAAATAAAATCTTTTCTACAAAAAACATCATTTGGGTGCATAGTTGAGTAAGTTTTAGAGAATGATAAGACACTTTACACAAATGAGAACATCTGCAGTCACCCCAGGAATGATAAAATTACAGGGCTATCAGTGCTCATGCTTCTGGGCATGGGCTGATCACCAGCTGGAAGAAGATATATTCCCTACAGTATTTATATAATACCATCAATTACATTCAGATTTTTTATTTCCCTTTAAATACAACTCCTTGGAGGACTTAAATGTACATTATGGACGTGTAGTGCTACATGAGGGGAAACCTCCCAAAGTTTACAAAAATTTTTTAGAGAAATGAATTCCAGAAAAACCATAAACTCTCAGGGAAGGTAAACGGAATGATATAAAAATTATCAAAGATCATTTTGAGTATTTCTTATACACAGAGCTTGACAGAAAACTAGGCATTTGTTGAATGAATGAAGGAACGAAACAATGAAGGAAGGAACGAATGAATGAAAGAACAGGGAAACAAAATTACATGTGCCTGGATTCAAATCCCAGCTTCACCAGTATTTGACCTTTTGTACTTCATTTATCCTCAGATTACTCATCTTTAATATTAGGATAATTATGCCCACCTCTTTTTGTTATCACAGGGACTGAACTAGGTAATCCATGTAAATAAATAAACCCACTGCCTAAAACAGAATGAGCACTTAACAAATAACAGTCATTTTAAGAGTTCTCCTGGGATTGATTTAGCTAATTCCTAGCCAAATAGCTCTATTAAATCACTTCAATATATTTCATAATAGGTCAATTCTTGATGTATTGATTATATCATAAATCTATATTCTATTGAGTCTCTGTGAAACCAACAGCATATTACACCACAGACATTCCCTAAAATCATCCTTTATTTTTAACTTAAGATATGTTTTCTGCTAATTAGCAGACCTCTTAGATGGTGGTTTTGGCTTTTTCGGCTGCTAAAACAAAATGTCACAGACTGGGTAGCTTATAAACAATAGAAATTTATTTTTCACATCCTAGAGGCTGGGGATTACAAGATTGAGTTGTCCACAGATTTGCCCTGTGGTGAGGGTTTGCTTTGTCATGGACAGTGGTCTTCTCATGGTAACCTCACACGGTGGAAGGGGGCAAAGAAGCCTTCTTGGGCCTTTTTTATAAGTGCATTAACCCCATTCATGAAGGCTCTACCCTCGTGGCCCAATCACCTCCCAAAGGCCCCACCTCCTAATACCATCACCTTAGGGATTAGGATTTCAAGATGAGAATTTTGGGGAGACACATTGAATCTATAGCAGATGGAATTCCATGAAAGACAAGTTCAAACTCATAAAGGGAATATTTGCTGCTCACTTTGAAATGTACATAGCCCTGGCCCAAGGCTACTGTGACTCAGCCAAATGCATACAAAAATCCTGGAAAGGATTTTTATATATTAAATTATGCGTGGTACTGACACTCTTTCCTAAATTTCTCAACAATTAACTATTTAGAATTAGCAAATTCTCTTGGGACCCATAAATTGGATACATCCTTCAGATACAGATAAAGTTCCAAGTCCCCATGAAGAAACTGTATGGCTGTAAACAGAGTACCTATGCCTTTGGACGCTCTGGATTTAGCTAGTTAAAAACCAGATTAAAAAAGAAATCATATAGCATTTATGGTTAGCTTAATTTTAAATAAAAATGAGAACCATTCCCCCAAGAATAATCTAGTGCTGTTTTCATTGCAACTGAGGAAGATTTTGGAAAGATAATGTAGTTTAGTGGACTATTTCTCCAAGGGCAGGATTATGGGCCACTTTTTACTGGGCAATAAAATGCTTTTAAATTCTAAATGGTGCTGCATATAATCAAGTTATCTCTTTTTTGGAAGACGAAAAAATGGAAGATTTCTTAGACCTTGGGAAGAGTTTTTGCCATTTATTTATGAATCACTGAGCAAAAGGCAGCCATGTACTATTTCAAATAAGATGCTATCTCAGAATGTCACCGTCACTTGACTCAAAGATTTTTCTTTCTCTGTTTTTTCTTTCTTTCTTTCTTTCTTTTTCTTTTTCTTTTTTTTTTTTTTTTTTTTTTTTTTTTTTTTTTTTTTTGGCGGGTTGGGGGAGGAGCTCCTCCTCCTGCAACATCAAGTCAACAGTTCTGTGGGCAACGGACAGGACCAGATTATCTCCATCAATATTTGGTACGAGGGAGAAGAAGGGTGCTTAATATATAAGGACTAACACTCGATCTCGCCCCCATGCCCCTCTTGCACCCCTCCACCAGCACCATCACCCAACGCACTTCACTGGAGCAAACAGAAACAACCCACCATTCTGAAGCTGTGGTAAACGCTCAGGCCACGTGACACTGAATAATGCTGTTTGCATTCAAACACTGAGACTCCGCAGTGACACAGTAATTCATCTGCAGCTAGTTACTGAACTGTGGGCACTGAGAAATAGGCAACCCGTACTGAGCCAAGGGTACTGCTGGCCTCGCGAAAGCTCGGCCGGATGCAGAGAGCGGGGTGACAGCACAGCTTTGGGAGGCAGGGAGAGTGAAGAGGGGAGAGAGGCACGTTCACACCATAAGGTTCACGCCGCGCTCTGAGAAGCCTCTGGGGCGAGCCTGAATTTAAAGCGGGAAATGAAGGGGCTGACAGAGATTTTAATATATTGAGCCTTCACATCGGTCGCGTAGCTCCAATCTCACGGCAACACTAAGGAATTGGTATTATTATTAATCCCCTCTTAGACCCTAGGGACGGAGGCTGAAGGAAGCAAAGAGGCTCTTCCTGGGGCTTACGCCCCGCGCGCCAGACTCCCAGGAGGCGGGAGCGCCCGGGCCGCGCTGCACCGCTTTTCCGGAGGGGGGAAAAGCGGGGCTGCGGCACAAAAACCTAGGCCTGGGTGAGGCGCCAGCCCAAGCTGCCAGCGCCGGAAGGAGAAGGGGGGTCTCGCAGGCGCGCGGCCCTCGCGGGTGGTAGGTCGGCGCGGAGACCAGAGCTGGAAGGCAAACGCAGACAGTTGGCGAGAAGCACCAGCCCCCTCGGCCCGCCTACTCGCTGTGGGGAGGGGTTTCTCACGCCCCCTGCTCCTGGGTGACTGCACCGGAGGTCGGAAGGAAGCGGGGCGAGGGATGAGTCATCCCGCCTGATTCCTCCTTCCCGGTCCTTCGCCTCCGCACGCCTGCCCCCTCCAGAGATGGAGCAGCCGAGAGCGAAGACTCGCTCTTCCTCAGAGTCCGCTACCAAACCCCCTGTGGCCTGCAGAAGAGAGGAGAAGGACGCGGCGTGTGGCCAATGAGAGCTTCGCCCTCTCGCCGCCGGCCAATGGGCCGCTGCTTACAGGGTAGGGCGGGACTAGGAGGGGGCGGTCCGGGGCTGGCGCGCGGCGTCGCGGTCCCGTGGCTCACAGAGAGAGTGGCTCCGTGAGAGAGCGCCTCACCGGGAGTCGGCGCCTAAGCGACGCGAGAAGGCGCCACCGCCGCTGGCCAAGGTGCTGGAAACGACAGGCCGGTCGGCCGCTTCGCCAGCTCAAGCACCCGTTGCAGCTGCTGCTGCTTCGCTCCAGCTCCGTCCTCATGGAAGAGATGGAAGAAGAGTTAAAATGCCCTGTGTGCGGCTCCTTCTATCGGGAGCCCATCATTCTGCCCTGCTCTCACAATTTATGTCAAGCGTGCGCCCGCAACATCCTGGTACAGACCCCGGAGTCTGAATCCCCCCAGAGCCGTCGGGCCTCAGGCTCCGGGGTCTCCGACTATGACTATCTGGACCTGGACAAGATGAGCCTATACAGTGAAGCGGACAGCGGCTACGGTTCCTACGGGGGTTTCGCCAGTGCCCCCACTACCCCGTGCCAGAAGTCCCCCAATGGCGTCCGCGTTTTCCCCCCGGCTATGCCGCCACCGGCCACCCACCTGTCACCGGCCTTGGCCCCGGTGCCCCGCAACTCCTGTATCACCTGCCCCCAGTGCCACCGCAGCCTCATCCTGGATGACCGGGGGCTCCGCGGCTTCCCCAAGAACCGCGTCCTGGAAGGGGTAATTGACCGTTACCAGCAGAGCAAAGCCGCAGCCCTCAAGTGCCAGCTCTGCGAGAAGGCGCCTAAGGAGGCCACCGTCATGTGCGAACAGTGCGATGTCTTCTACTGCGATCCGTGCCGCCTGCGCTGCCACCCGCCCCGAGGGCCCCTAGCCAAGCACCGCCTGGTACCCCCGGCCCAGGGCCGCGTGAGCCGGCGGTTGAGCCCGCGCAAGGTCTCCACCTGCACAGACCACGAGCTGGAGAACCACAGCATGTACTGCGTGCAGTGCAAGATGCCTGTGTGCTACCAGTGCTTGGAGGAGGGCAAACACTCCAGCCATGAAGTCAAAGCTCTGGGGGCCATGTGGAAACTGCACAAGGTGAGTCCTAAGAAAACCTACCCCTAACTCCCCTCGCCTCCAGTCCTGTTTTGCAGTCAACCGTCTCCCTTTTGCGCACAGTGCATCCCAGTAGGGGCGCAATGCAGGTTCTCCTGTATCTGCTTCCCCCGTCTGGTGCACTGCAGAAGCGCAGGGGGAACCTTACAGCTAGCGCAGGGGAGTTGAATATCCCCAGAGTTGTTGCGGGGATGCCTGAGAACAGGTCTCCCGGGGGGCCCTGCCTAACCCGGGGCGTCCCCTCTCCGCCGCGGAGGCGCACCCTGAGGTGCCCGCCAGAGTACTGGAAAGCGCTGCGTAACTGGGCAGAGGAACGCCAGCGCCCGGGACTGCCAGGAATGCTCCAGGGCAGATCCGGCTGCGGTCCCCAGGGACGGAGTGGGGGCGGTGGGGCGGCGCGACCCTCCGAACGCTGGAGCTGCGGGATAGACTGGCGCTGTGATTCGCGGCGGGGGCGGGGAGAACTCCGCGGGTGGAATACTGATGAGTCCGCGCGGGCCCAGACCGGGGGTCCGCGCCGGAGCGGTTGCGGGACCCGGTGCTTTTGCCCCCGGGAGGCGGAGGAGTGGGGAGTGTGTTGCGGGAGGGGGGTGGGGGGGGGTGGGGAAGAATACTGTGGCTGCCAGGGCAACAAGGCTTGATGGCGGCGGGTCCTGACCCTCCTGGGGGCTAGGGACTTGGGGCTGAAGTAGCAGGACCAAGGTTACTGTGTGGTCTAGGTCTGAAACCTAGGCAGATGCGTCTCCCAGAGTGACCCCATCCTCCCAACCACCACAAACGCATTTGTCCAGGATTCAACCCTTTTTCTCTTTCAGTAGTTGTCTTTGACAGCTTTGAGGCACCTGTTACCACCAGATTTATCTTTCTGGTCTCTTTTGATGTGCCTTTACCAATGTTTAGGTAAGCTTCTCCTCTGCTGGGAATCCTCCAATTGTCCCCGCATTTCTTAGACAGACCCTAGAATGGTCTACCAGGACCTGCTTGACATGTTCACTTTTGGCCTCATCGACCTGACCTCATTTCCTCCCACTCATATCGTTTGTTCCAGCTGCACTGTCCCTCAACCAATAGCAGACGCCTTACAGCTCTGCCCCCCCCCCCCCCCACACACCGCCCCCGGGGCCTTTGCATTCGATGTTCTTTATGCCTGGGACATTCTTACCCAATACCCTGTATTCATTCGCTGGCTCATTCTCTTGCCTTCTTCAGATTGTTGCTCAGATATCACCTTTGCAGTGAGACCCTTCCAAACACAGTTGCTGCCATTAGTCTCAGACACCCCTAACTGGCATGCTATATGTTTTAATTATCATGTTACTTTTGTTTTTATCTATTGCTCCCCTCCACTTATACTAGAAAATAAGATTCATGAGGAAAAGGATTTTATAATGTTATGCCCACCCAGCTTAGAAGGAAGGGAACAACTCTTGAGGAGATGTGTATAAATTTCAGTTTTAATTTTTAAATAATTTGCTTGATTGGGATGCAAAGGCTAGGGCAGGGATTCAGGATTATTGTAGGGAGATTTTCTTCACCTCATTGAGTTTCAAGCCCAAGGTTCAGGTAGGACAGTAAAGATGGTGTTCAGGCCTAGGCTATGCCCCATTAAGGGTTTCCCAGCATTTCTTGGAGACTAGAAAGGCTAGCCTCTGAGAGAGTCCATGGAGTTAAGGCTGGAACATTGGTATTTTATTTACAGCAAGAAAAGAAATAAGATATTAGCATTTTCAGCAATCAGGGAGGTTTTCTCAATTCAGTATTAATTGAATGTGATCCATGTTTACAGTTTTTTGTGTTCTCACATGTAACCTATTAAATCTTATTTGTACTGATGGAAATTTAAGTCAGCACAAATTTGAGCCCTACTAGGCACATGCATCTATTTTTAAGACATTTCAACTTAACTTTAAAAAAAAATGATATTTAATTTTGAAAGTTTTCAAAACTTGAGTTCACAGCCAATCTTTTTCTTCATGTTATGATTTCACTCTTAAACTGCTAACTATAGCCCATGATAAGTTGCCTTCCAAAACTATCCTTGGAACTAAGAAACTAATCACCCTGTCTCAAAAAAGAACGGAAGAGTCACACACTAATTAGGATGGTCAAACCACAGTGTGGCTTTTTCATGAAGAGTCTGTACTTTATCCATACAAACCAAAAGCAACCCTTTAGTCTTTGCCAAGCCCTGTATAGATTTGAAATTGTTAAATCATTCGTTTTATGGGTAATGGAAATTATGAGTGGACACTGGTGTGGACTGGGTTGAAATTTGGATGTCTGTTAAAAAAAAAAAAACAATCATGTCAAAGCCCTTAAGACATGACATAAGTAAGCTTTTAGAAAAGGAAGGTTGGTTTGTTGAAGAAAAAAAAAAAAACATTTCTTATCTGATCTTTTGTACACTTTTTCCAAAATAGTGGATAGGTATAATTTTTGTTCAGTTAATATCAGAATTATTAAACTGCCAAAAAAATGACAGAATGATGACAGATTTTAACATTTGCTTACCATCTTAGGAGAACAATGAACATTTTTCCCCATCTTATCTTCTTAATAAGGTTGTTAATGTGTCAACCCTGGATTTTCTCATATAGTCATTTATGTTCTGTTTCCACAAAATCTCATGGGCCAGAATTACTATGGGCCAGAATTTATATGTCTTTCAAAACATAAGAGAGCAAAGAATTACATTAAGTAGTTTTCCCAAAGTTGGGCAATTAGTTTGTCAACACATGTTATTACTAGACCTAAAAGTTTCCATTAATGTTCTACCATATTTATTAGTCATTTCTACTGATAAAAAATTCTGTGAATAAGTATTTCCCTCGAGCACAAAGTCCTCATCTTACACATTCAAGACAAAATGGCTGAAATTTATTTTTAAAGAGGTTATAAAAGCATCTGGTTGAAATTCATTAGTTGTCAATTGACCAAATTAAAATACTTCTTGCACATATATGACTTTCAAAATCCATGAAAAGTAATACTGCATGAAGTAGCTGTATAAGACAAATATCTGGGGCTCCTGGGTGGCTCAGTGGGTTAGAGCCTCTGCCTTTGGCTCAGGTCATGATCCCGGAGTCCTAGGATCGAGCCCCGCAGCGGGCTCTCTGCTTAGTGAGGAGCCTGCTTCCCCCTCTCTCTCTGCCTGCCTCTCTGCCTACTTGTGATCCCTTTCTGTGAAATAAATAAATAAAATCTTAAAAAAAAAAAAAAAGACAAATATCTGATAACAGTTTTCATTTAGTACCAGCACTTGCCATATTCCTTTATACAACTTAGGTTGGTTAATTGCTACACAAAAAATCATTTTGTAGATACTTTCAAACAGGCAATTGGAACCATTATTACTACTTTGTAATTTTAGCAATTCACATTTCTAAATCTAACTTTATTCTCAAATTCCAGGTGATTTTTTATCAATCACTCAATCAATACATTTGAAACTATTCTGTTGTATTTGTGCCATTGAGCAAAGATTTTTCTTTTCTGTATTAAGTACTCTGAATCTTGACTCAAAAGTTATTTTTCTTTTACTTTTTTTAAGTGAAGATTTGCAATTTAAGCAACATTTTATTTTTAAAAAGATTATATTTATTTATTTTAGAGTACCAGTATGTGGGGGATGGGGCTGGTTTAGAGGGGGAAGGAGAAGGACAAGAAACTCCCGCCCCAAGTGCAGAACCCCTGGCGGGACCCAGTCCCACAACCCTGAGATCATGACCTGAGCTGAAACCAGAGTCACATGCTCAACTGACTGAGGCATCCAGGTATCCCAGCAACAATTTAAAATTTTAATCAGTTATGCTTTAATTTTCAAAGTATTCTGGAAAAAATATCTGCTTTGTGGTATGTTGGTATTTCTTCAAATATTTATGTAGCAAAGTGTGTTATTTAATATAACTAAAATGGTAGTTAACTATCAGCAGTAAACACAATATAATCTAGATGTTCTTATGATACATATAACAGGTAGCAGATATTCATGTTTTTTATATTTTTTAAATTTATATCTAGTACAATCAGAACACTCTGTGCACAGTGGTACAAATATTAAGGAGAATGAATCAGAGAAGTTGATTGTTCCTCTTTGTACTGAGACATAATAGTAAGAGCTAGATAACAGGGGATTCCATTCCAGACCTGATACTGCCACTTACTTGCTAATAACTTGAAGCAAATCTCATAACTTCCATGCTTCCTACACACAAATCTGTATTTGTGGAAGTATTTTGAAAAAAATAATTTAAATGTTTATAACTTACTCATTTCAGTTTGGCACAAGAGAAGAGTTTTATGTAAAGCAAAAGTTGTTGTCTCACTAGTCAGTAATTATTTCCTAAAAACCTCATCCCCCAGTTTGGGATATTTTGCTTGTTCCTTTCAGAGTACAGGATGCAGTAAAAAGCTATTCTTGAAGGTGGCCCAAAAGGGTGAACTACACCTTCATGGGTCCAGAGAATACTCAGTTGAAGTAAGCACAAAGAATAAAAACACTACACAAAAATTTATTTATATATTAAACAAAGGCATTTTGTTTTTCAATAACGATGCTAAAATGATAGTTGGTATCACTGTTTTGTCAGATTCTCCAAAGAAGACAGTGTTCTCACTCTGAAGTAACAGAACTTGTTCTTCCCATATATACCACAAAACAGTGTTATTAACTGGGGCGCCTGGGTGGCTCAGTGGGTTAAGCCGCTGCCTTTGGCTCAGGTCATGGTCTCAGAGTCCTGGGATCCAGCCCCGAATAGGGCTCTCTGCTCTGCAGGGAGCCTGCTTCCTCCTCTCTCTCTGCCTGCCTCTCTGCCTACTTGTGATCTCTCTCTGTCAAATAAATAAATTAAAAAATCTAAAAAAAAAGTCATTAAAAAAAACAGTGTTATTAACTGAAATTTCAGGCAAGTCACAGTTTACATAAAGAGAAAATTATCATAGCTACCTGTTATTGACTAATAAGAATAATGCACAAAAATTATCCTTACTTTCAGTACAGTATATTCTCTCATCTAAGTATTTCTCAAACTGTGTGTATGCATATAACTCAACCTTGGCATGGAGGAGGACAGACCCATTACATGGTAAAAATTAAGAACAAAATAATTCTAAATAGTATCATTGTTATCTATTTTACCAGGGACTCTTAGTTATAAGGAACAGAAAACCCACTTAGGTGATCTCAGAGGATTTCCTGGGGAATGAAACAAGTCAACTCTCAAGGAAAGCAGAACTAGAAAGGTAGAAACTAAGTTTATTTTCTGTATCAGACAGGTTGGACTAAGTTATGCTACAGTAACAATTTCCTAATCTCAGTGAATTACAACAATAGTATATAATTTCTCACCCCCCTCAATGCCCACTAGGAATCAGCTGTGGCCCTTCTCCACATCTTCCTATTCTTGAACTTAAGCTGAAAGAGCATGTTTGGAACATGTCAACCTTATAATAGAGGGAGGAAAACAAAGCAGAACTACTCAATAGCACTTCAATTTTCTACTCAGATGTGGCCCGTCACTTCTGCTTATATTGATTGGCTAAAACAAGTCATGTGGCCACACCTGAAGGCCATACTGTAGCAAATACACTCTTCCCACAGAAGGACACCAGAAAATGACCCTATAATGGGGGCTGGAGAATATTTAGAGCAAATAATATAATATGCCACATATTTAACTCTCTCATCTCTGCTGCTTTCTCTTGCAATGGGCCTCTCTGTCTTTCACAAGCCCTGACAGGACTCCTCCAGCCCCAAGGCAGCATGGCATTTTAGTACAAGTTTCCACTGTCATCTAGCTAGAGTGTCTCTTCACATTTTCAACTTTAGAGAAAGAATCTGATTGGCTCAGCTTGCATCAGGTAATGACTGATGACTATCCAGGCCATGACCCAACCCCTTTGGTGAGGTAGATGTAGAAGCCTAGGCCGAGACAAGTGAGGTACTCACTTCAGCAGCATAACTTAACAGGGCACCAAAACTCAGCAATCAAGATAAAAAAACAGTGTAATGCCATTTCTTAAAAAATAAAAATAGGGGTGCCTGGGTGGCTCAGTGGGTTAAGCCGCTGCCTTCGGCTTAGGTCATGATCCCAGGGTCCTGGGATCGAGTCCAGCATTGGGCTCTCTGCTCAGCAGGGAGCCTGCTCCCCCTCCCCCCCGCCTGCCTCTCTTCCTGCTTGTGATCTCTCTCTCTCTCTGTCAAATAAATAAATAAATAAAATCTTAAATAAAATAAAATAAAAATAAATGCAAGAAATCCATGATCAACAAAATGTCAACATTTTAAATAAGGGCAAGATCAGTAACAGTATGGCCATGCTGAGCCATACTAGACCCTGAGTCAAAAGGAAAAACCAAGATCAGTCCTGTCTTTGTTTCCTATTTTGACTTTTGTTCATCAAAGCATCCTTACATTAATTTTTATTTTTAAAAAATGCCACATTAAAATAGTATTCATGTTGATTCCTGAGGTTTTGGCACTCCCTTAAATTCTACATCTGAGGAGAGTGCCTCATTCCCCTCTCCCAGCCCTGGCCCTGAGGGACAGAGTCATATGATACAACACCTGGCTCCTAGTTTACTGTACACTCAGAGAGAAGCTCCATGCAGAATGCCCCAGAGAGCAGCAGGAGTAGGGAGGCATTGACCAGAATTCTGTTACAGTCTCAGAAGAAACCATGCTAGGTGCAGAAGAAAGCATTTTGCTCTACTTGGATCTTCCACATTTCAGCTACAGCACTAATCTCTTGAGCTGCTTTGACAGTGACGCAATAGAGTTGATGATGATGAAAGGACAGGAAAGTATAGAGAGAGTACTGAGAGCTGGAGCTCAGTGCTCGCTCTCCACAGCAATGCCCCACCACCAAGTGGTTTGTGTTATCACTGTCCTGTACTCTGGTGAACATGGTCGTATCAGAGCAAAGCAGTCCCTCACTTCGCTTATGTTTGAGAAGAGAAGGAGGACAGAAGATGCCATAACATGATTTTGTACTCACTATGGGTACCTCTTTTAAAGTCTGTGGTTGGACTGGGAGTGGGAGAAAAATAAAACCACGGTTTCCTGTCAGTAATTTCGTCTACTTATTAGAAGGAAAGAAGAGTGTTAGTAACCATGGAGTTCAGTGTTTTGTGTTTTTTTGTCTTTTGGCTTCCTAACAGCAGTACTCTTCTTGCTCTAGTTAAATGCTTCCCCTTACCACCTTATTCCTACCTCTGCCCAGTCCCTGTGGTGGGCTGCTAATCCAGGGTCCTGCCTTACCTGGCCATGTGGAAGAGCATGGGACATAGGCCTGGCCAGTCATCATTTCCTATCCCCCTGGTCAAAGTGATTAATTTAAAAGATTAACACCTACTCAAGCTAGTTCAGTTGGAGTCCTTTTCTGAGGTTTATATATACTGAGTCAGGGACAGAGGAGTCTTGCTTTCCTCTGGACGTGGGGTAGCTGGAATAAAAAAAGCCAGGAGCTGTCTGTGTCCATGCCTCTTCCTCCTACCACTACATCAGTAGAAGAAAATAAGGCAACCCACAGAAATACAGAGCTGAGAAATGGAGAGAGAATTCTGAGAACAGTAATTAAGCCTGGAACATGTCATGAGTGCAGCCAGCTACCTTTTCCTGCCTTCTGAGTTACCCAAGTCAGTAAACCTTCCTACCTTTTTTAACTTTAGCTAGTTTATTTCAGCTACTTTCAACTGAGAAGTCCTCACTTGTAAAAGCATATGAATTAACACATGTGAACATTTATATTTGAAGATATCCTTATTCATTCTAGATATTGTCTCTAAAATACTATACTTAGAAGGCTGCATTCTGATGCCAAAAACAAAAACAAAAATGGAAAGCAGTTTCGATTCAATGAAGCAGAAATCATATGATATTTAATCTAACCCATTCACTAACTGTGTAGCCTGTACTAGCTTATTGGGCAATAGGCTGGACAGAAGAGAGCTTCTGAAATCAGACTTCTGCTAATAATCAGTTTTATTTGTTTTCAAAGGCAGGAAACCTCTGAAGATATACATCTTACTTTGACCTGTTCTTTAGGTCAGAATTTCTCAAATTGTGTTCCCGCAAAGTTTCCATACTTAAATAATTTTGAGACTCTCTGCTCAAACATGCTCCTGGTGGTTCATGTTGTACATTATTACATCAGTGTACTGATCCATTCTGCAGCAAAGAAAACTGCTAGAATCTTTTTTTTAAAGATTTTATTTATTTATTTGATAGACAGAGATCAGAAGTAGGCAGAGAAGCAGGCAGAGAGGAGGAAGCAGGCTCCCTCTGAGCAGAGAGCCTGATACAGGGCTCAATCCTAGGACTCTGGGATCATGACCCGAGCCGAAGGCAGAGGCTTTAGCCCACTGAGCCACCCAGGCACCCCTAATCTAGAATTTTCTAAACTTATTTGGCTTTGGAAACTATTTTTTATTTATTTTCTCATTTTTTTTCCCAGCTTCATTGAGATATCACTCATATGATATCTATACGTTATAATATAATATATATGTTAATATATATTAATAATATAATAAATAATATATACATTATATGTATGTATATGTATACATATAACATATATATAACATAGGTAAGTTAAAGATATACAAAGTGATGATTTGATATGTGTATATATCTGAAATGATTAACACAATAAGGTTTGTTAGTACCTCTATCCCCTCACATAATTACCTTTTTTGTAAGTGTGTAGAGATAACTTTTAAGAATTATACTCTTAACTTTCAAGTATATAATACTGTGTTGTAAATTATAGTCACCATACTGCATATTAGATCCCTAGAACTTATTCATCTTATAGCTGGAAATTTGTACCCTTTGACCAACATCTTCCATTTCTTCAGTCCTCAGCCCCTAACAACCACCATTCCATTCTCTATTTCTTTGGATTCTGCTTTTTTTAGTTTCCACATGTAAGTGAGAACATACAGTATTGGTCTTTCTCTGACTTATTGCACTTAGCTTAATGGCCTCCAGGTCCATCTATGATGTTGCAAAAGGCAGAATTTAAAGGAAATTCTTTAAATTCTTTAAAATTTATGGCTGCATAATATTCCTCTCTGTGTGTATGTGTGTACCGCATTTTCTTGATCCATTGATTTATTCATCTGCTGATGGTCACCTCAACTGTATAAACCCTTTTTTGGTGCTAAATGAGTTAGGGAAACACTATTCTAGACACTGATTAGCTAATAAGCCAGTAAGAAAGTAAGCATTCTTAATTTCTGCTATATGCAGAATAGACTACTCTAAAACTCCAGCCTGTGGATAAATGTCCCAAATAAGACTAACTTTAAATCAGGCTTCCTGGGTGGCTCAGTAGGTTAAGCCTCTGCCTTCAGCTCAGGTCATGATCTCAGGGTCCTGGGATCGAGTCCCGCATTGGGCTCTCTGCTAGGCAGGGAGCCTGCTTCCTCTTCTCGCTCTCTCTCTCTCTACTTGTGATCTCTCTCTGTCAAATAAATAAAATCTTAAAAAAAAAAAGACTATCTTTAAATCTTATGTTAATTTTTAAAATAAGTATTAAAAGTTAAATTTATGTTACTTTGAACATTAAAACCAAAGATAGAGGTAAAAGCAATTAACATAAGTTTTTTAGTGTTTATATACATATACCCAATATATGTTGCTTCCCTTTTTATTTTAAATAACTGAAAAAATTAGTTTAGGCATCAGTGATACCAAGGTAACATAATTAGAATTAACTGCTTTGGTCTGTTTTTGCCTATTTTTAGGCATTGTGTACATGATGCCAAGTGACTTATTTGATTGAGTTTGCTGTTAAATTGTGGTAGATAGAAATAGATTATTTTTAAAGTACTCATTAAAACAAAAAAGATGATTTAGCTTGAAGGTTAAAACTCTAAAGGTGCTCCTGGGACAACATATCACAACTTATGAAAGTTAAAAGAGCAGTGCTTTGCTTGGTACATTCCAGGCTTTGCTAATATTTTCAAAATGACATTTGGAGTCAGTTTGTAACCTTGGAAGAAGAGATAGTGATAAAATGGCCCCCAGCAGTGTACCTAGATTATTAGAGACGATCTAGGTTTTGTCAGCAGCATGTCTATTGTATCCCAAAAGACATTTCAAAGCCAAAAACACTTACTGGGGGTGTTCTTGCAAGCAGTTTCATCACAACCGTAAACTGGGCCCTTGTCTTAAACTGAGAACTCTCTCTCAGAGTGACACTATTCAGAAAAACCCAAGCAGAATGTCCAGAATGCACTCGACACATCATCAGGGAAGTCATCACAATTTCACTTTCCCTTAGGATATATTACACACACTGCTGACAAAAACCAGCCTGTCTGCGAGCTCTGTCCTCCAGCATTTTCTTAAACTAGACCTTCAGATCAACTAAGCCAGCCTCACCAGCCTTGCAGCAGACTAGCCTGCTGTTGGGAAGCTAAGTGCTGCTCCCTGTTCTCCAGAGTCACTCCTGCACCAGCAACACTCCCACCCCAGCTGGGTGGAATTAGAGATACTTTTTTCCCTTAACTGTAGAAAGAGAGTTTTTTTCATTTTGACTCACTCATTTTATGCTGACGAAGCAAGAACACTTGTCTTGAGTTTCTCGTCTTGAATAAATAAGCATCATTGACTTCTCTCTTCCTCAGCATGCCTGTCCCTAAAGACACACTTACCCATCATCTCAACTCTTTGCACCTGAATGTCTGAAACAGATCCAGTCATCTCAGTCCCAGTCCCTTTCACAACGTGCTCTCAAACTCTTGTATCTTCTGTCCACCCACCTCCTCAGCTCCGATCTCTGAGTTCCAACACTGAGCGCCCCCCCCCATATTATAATTTCATGTTAGAATCTCCCACTGGACCCTACAAAGACAGTCATAGATTATTTCTTATATATCTTTGTTTCCTCCATAATGCTTTTAGTAGATGTTTGAAAAGGTTTAATAAAGAAAAGAGTCGGTAAGAAGACTAATGATTAGCAAATACTCTAATATTCTAAATTTCTCATATTAGCCTGGTAATAATAGTGAAATTTGGAGTCTTCAAGTGTAGACTTTTGTTTAAAACTTACTGAGCACTTATTCATGCCAGGAACTGTTCTAAGCTGTTTCCAGGGACCTTCTCGTTTAATCTTCGGAATTCACACATTCTTCCTACGAGAAAACTGGGGTACAGAGAGATCATAGAGTCATACCAGTTTTAAGTGGCAGAGCCAGGGTTTGAATCCAGGCTGCCTGACTCCAGAGCTCACATATTAAACTGCCATTCTGTCCTACCATCTGATAATCACAGGAAATGCATGACCTAGAAAGTGCTGTTTTATGGTCCTATAAATTACAGTAGTATAACGAATAAACTGAGTTCCTTTAGTTCTCATGCATGCAAATTACTGAAAAATTAAGTCATTTGTCCCCTATGTTTCCTTGTGACAAAATAAATTTAAAGAGGAAAATACAGGGCAGGGGGAAGAGAAAGACAAGTATATTGAGTATTCCCTAGACCAGATCCTGGGAGGCATACGGGGTAGGCCAGATTCCCCTGGGAGCGGTCTGTCAGAACCCGTCAAGGAGCAGCAAATAAACAGTGGGGTTCTATCAGCTCAGCCACTGATTCATTGTCCTCATGTAATAAAATCACCATCCTAAGATTTATAGAAAGAAATTACGTAAAAGTTTAGGTTGAGGGGTGGTTTTTTTGGCATTTTCAGCATCTTTATTTCTGCAGATCTCAAACATTTATAAGTCTATCTTAGAAAACACAAAAATATGTTGAAACCTGGAAGCAAGTATCTGTTCTGTTTCTTTTCCATTTTTTTCTTGGACCTTTTGCTGAGGTGGTTAAAGAAAATACATACATTCCTTTTCAAGAATATGTGCCTGGCCCGCCTTTTCCATAAATACAAAAAGGAGTATATGAATCGGAAAAGCCTATTGTTTAAGAATGAGTTTAAGCACTGCCAAATGAAGTTTGTTTTTCATAAGCCTCGCAGAGAACCAGAACTGTGTGTTTTATACTCAGAGCTCTGCTCAAAGAAGAAACTGTTCCTTAAAGAATCAGCTTTGGAAGTAGAATGCTGAACATTGTTCTTTGGTGTGGGAATAGCCACCTTCTGTCATTAGCCAGTACACATAGATGGTTAATTCTCATCTACTGCTGATTTATTCATGTGAAGCTGACTTTCCAGCCAGATAGCATCAATTCCGCTTTATTGAGATTTTTGTTCATCCTCTCTTTACTCTTACTTTGCTTGCAGCTTGCATTTTAAGAAGCAACTGTTTGACACCAAATACTTACTTCTCTCTCCCCTGCTCCAGGAAAAGCCGGGGAGAGGGCCATGTTGCTCTGACCCATGCTGTACATCAGTTTAAGACATTATTGAATCTCTGAAAAAGCAGGCTGCAGAGGGAAGTAAATGTGAACGGGGGATCAAACAGTTTTTACCTAAGACAGCTCTTCTTCACAGGCTTTTTGATTTTGTGGGGAGCAAATGCTTGGAAGGTCAAATATACATAGGCTCAACTACAATTACAACTCACCTAAAGCCAGAGGGAAATAACTCTATAATAGAATCTACCATTTTTTGTTGTCTGTACTGTAATTTCTTTTCATGACTACAAACAACCAACAGCTGATTTTACTCTGGATATGGGTAATACACAACAGAGTGGTGCTGGGGCTGTTTTCGCCATCACCCAGATACACAAGTTCACGATAAAATGGGTAACATGATAAAATGGTGTTGCCTCTGCCATTCCCACTCCTGCATCTATGAAATGGGATCCTAAGAGATCAACATGAATCACATAGAATCAAACATGAAGTCAGACTCCTAAACAATCTGATAAATCTTACATGGTACAGATAAATCTGTGGTGCTTTTTACAAGCAGTTGTTATTGATTTCATTGGCCATCAATCATCTGGCCCAGACTTAGCAAGGAAATATGATAAAGAGCTCTCAGAACACAATCAATACTGTGTGAAGAAGCTTAATGTTTACATTCAACTGATGTTATCTGGCTGTCTTCTGACTTATGGAAGCAAATCTGCCATTAGTAGAGCTAAAACATTGTTCCATATTAAATAAAATATTCTCTACTTTCTACTTTGAGAAAAAAGAAATATGGAAATTTGGATAAGCACTCAATTTCCAGGCTGGCCTCAACAAGCATGATAAGCAAAGGTACCGAGTGTAACTACCATTCTGTTAGTGTTCAAAAATGGCACCTTTGCAGCTAGACTTAGGATGTGGACTTCTGATTTCCCTGGTCACTGCATATAAAAATGTTGTGGAAAAATGTGAATTGGTAGGGAGGTCCTATTATGTACATACAAAACATAATAGTAAATATTGTTGTTCATTGGAAAATCAACACATAAATGTTTTATATTAATTTTTAAAAACCATCAAACCAAAAAGAAAATTCATCCTGCTGGCATCGATAACATCCTTGATTCTTGATTTCCAAAGAGACTGCATCATCTTACATTCCTACCAGCAATATATGAAGGTTCTAATTTCTCCATTTTTTCACCAACACTTGTTATTGTCTGTTTTTTTGTCTAGAGCCATCCTAATGGTTGCAAAGGGATGTCTCATGTGGTTTTGATTAGCAATTCTCTCATGACTGGTGATATTAAACATCTTTATGTGCTTAATGGCTATTTTTGTATCTTTTTTAGAGAAATGTCTATTCAAAGGCTTTGCCATTTTTAGTTGGGTTATTTCTCCTTTATTGTTGGATTTCAGATCTTTTATATATTCTGGACACTTATTCACTCATTTAAAATGGAAAGGACACAGATGTAAACCTCTCTTCTCTCAGAAACACAGAAAATAAAAAGCAGACATATAATTGAGGGTGAGGAAGAAGTTAAGACTGGCCTACCACAACCTACTGCTTATTTCTTGCCCAGTCACCTCTGTCAACCAGTTCTGAGGCAGAGCTCAGATAAGTTCTAACAGAAGTGGCTCTGATGACTAGGAAACATGGGAAAGTCCAAAAGTAGGAGGAGGAAATAATCTGGTTATCAAAGTACCTGGATATGGTGGCTGTGTTACCAAGTATAACTTGAGTTATACTTCTGCCAACTTTGGTGATAGAGTGCATTTATATATTTTATATATTATAAACTTCAGTTATAATAAAGTTCCAGTGGTGCTATGGTTTCTGTTACAGGTTACCATGGTATTTAAAAAAATCACTTCCAGGTGTCAAAATGGTAGATTCTTCCCCTATAGTTGAGAGTTATAAATCGATAGAATTGAAATACTGGATATTTGAGACCACTTGCCAACCCTGTCCAAAATCAAAGGAATAAATCCCAGAATACTTTAGTAATCATGAAAATTACATAGGATGTATCACCATAAAAACACATTGATTTCTTAGAACTTATATTAAGAAGGCAATATCCAAGGACCCATTTTTCAGTTGCTTCTGTGTGTGTGTGTGTGTGTGTGTGTGTGTATGTGTGTGTGTTCAGTGAAGCTCAATTAAAACACCTATTCTCTTTTGGAGGTACTCCCATGCCCCCAAACAACCATCATCACAGCTTTTTTCTCTACTCCATGACCATAGCTATCAAAGTTTACTTGAACCTTGTTGTTCTCTCTTTAGGGGGAAATTATATATGTCTATACTCTTGAATTAATGTTCCTTTATTATATGTATTATTATTTTTTTAACACTGGCCCTCAGTAGACAGTGCCTTTACTCAAAGGATAAATCAATCTCATGTGGGAGTTTCAGCATAAAGGCTGGAAAGGGCAGCATTTGTAGAAAATAGGCTTTGCTTTGTCCCTCGCACAGGGAGAACTGCTGCATTGCAGCATGGCTGTCCCCTTGGATTGGTTGTCTGATTGGCTCTTGCCCTAGCCAAAAGCACAAAAGAAGTTTATAGGATGAAGCAAAAGATAGTCTCCAGTTGCTCCTCTTCCCCTTCTGGTACACTGCTTGCCAACTCTGTTGGCATCTGGCTGACCACCAGCACTCTCTACTCCTCCCCTCCCACAGTGGTCTCCTCTGAATCTTCTGGTTTCTGCCTACTTCTCAGCAAGCCCAGCTTTCCTTCTGATGTATGTGCCTTTGTCTGGTCATCTCCATACTTTGCTTTGGCCACTGTGTGTCCAGTCTGTACATCTAGCTCCATACCCTTGACCAGCCACTTCCAGGGAGTCTCTCTGCCCAGCCCATCTGGATTGTGCACCCTCTCCCTCCCTGGATTGGCTTTCCCCATGCTGGCTTCCTTCCTAGTGAAGGACCCAGTGCTGACAGCTCCTCAAATCATACCTCGTGGGTAGCAGCCCCAGAGCTGGCGCTGATCCCAGCAAGAGATTACTGTCATGTACTTGGCCCATCACCTGTAATGTTAAAATAAGATTATAACATACACATCTGGGTTGTATAAAAATGCACTCACATAACTCTTTTCATAAAATGATTTAGCTAAATACAAACACAGAATCCACTGACATATAGCCACCACTGAAATTAAATACGACAGATATTTAGCTGGACGTAGACGTTCTACTTATGTTGAAGGCAGAAAGTAAAAAATAATTTTCAAATTTCATCTGCAAAACAGGGAAGGAATGAATTAGTTAGTAGAAGATTATTACCCAATTTGGAGGATAGCCAGAGACTGGTCGATTACTGTCTTCTGAGTAGAGCCAAATGGTTCAATTATGTTGCAGTCTTACCTCCATAGATCTTCTGTTTACTTACATGAAAACAATGTCATCAATTTACCATTTGTATATTATTTAATTTGTATGTTATAATGGCTTTTAGGCAATGATCAATTATTGAGTGTTCTAAAATTATATGTACAAAAGGTTATTATTGTGAACTATAGGCTCAAAAATTAACCCAGTGTTTTTAGAAAAATTCTTTAATTAGCATATATATCTAAGGAGATTGATATCAAAATTACATAAATATTAGGTTTGAAAATTAACTTAATTTGGTATTTGTTCATATCTCATGATTTTCTTCGGGGATTAAATCATATTTATCAGTAGGGTACTAAAGTCACTCTGTTCCTTCCTGTCCTGTTCTTCTTTAATCTTCCCAGCCATGTTAAGGGATTTAGATGATCTGTATTCAGAGCTCCATCATCACGTAATGACCACAAGGCCCAGTGTGGGCTGCATGAGGCCCTTCCCTCTGCTGATTCAAGTTCAGGTTACTGGTGGTATAGCATAGAACACTGGCCGTTTAGCTGGCCCTGAGCTCCAGCTTCATTCAGCTGCTGGGGGAAATTCGCACAGTCAGGGAGATTTCCAGTTTGACCACATAAACAAAGCACTTTTATGTGCCCAGAAAGAGGAGTGGATAATGGTTACACAGATAATAGCATGTGACCGTGTCAATTCCCAAGCACCCCTAAGAAGAACTTGTTCTCATAATGTGTTAAAACCAAGGTCATGGAACAGCTGGTGCTAGAACAGGTTGCTGTGTGAACTGTGCTGTGAGATGTGATTTTTGTATCTGTGTCTTTTCCACCATGATCTCTTTGATTTAATAGCAAGGATCATTAGAACTGGGTTAGGAGGGCTTTGTGCATATTGAAGCTGAGACCAAGGGCCGAAACTTAAGTCTGACAGCTCATGAACACCTTCCCTCCAAGCTTAAAACACCCTGTCAAGGCTCTCAAGTCTCCTACAGGAAACGTGGACTCCTTCCTCCCTGTTCCTAAAAGTAGTTGATCATGCCCGCCACGGTGAAAGTGCCACATCAGTGCCTGGCTGGCTGAGGGCAAATGGTGACAAGCATTTTGACTTTAAGCTAAGAGAATCAAAGTTGCACAGCAAGAATTCAGGTAACAGATAAAATAGTCAAGAGAAACAGGAAATAGAATGTGCGTGGCAGAAACACAAGAACTAATCTCTGGGTAAGCCCTTTTATAGCAAGTCCTAAAATAAGAATTAGCCAAAGGACTAGAGTCTTGCTGAAAAGGCCTTTTTGTGATAAAGCTATAGTGTGTGTAGTGTGGTATTGTGCAGCTCACTGGTATGGGGGCCCAAAGAGCTTGGGTCTGTTCCTGGGTGCACTATTATCCAGACAACACAGGAAGGACTGAGAACACAGGCCTTACATACTACCTGTGTTTAACCCCTGGCTTTTAACCCCTTTTAACCCCACTGCTTAGTTGTGTCTGTGCCTCAGTTTTCTCATCTGTAAAATGGAGATGATAATCAGACCATATAGAGTTGTTGAATCACTGTGTACCTGAAACTAATTCAACACTGTATGTTAATGATGCTGGAATTTAAAAATATTTTTTTTTAATCAGACCAAACCCCAAGGATTGTTGTATGGATGACAGGTATGGTAGATACAAAGTCACTGGAACACAGCCTGGCCAAAACAAGTGCATGATTAATGTGAGCTTATGAAATAGGACTTGAAATTATAGATATAGATTAAACTTATATTTAATTTATAATTATAAAATATAATTTGTGTTATTTATATTAGATATATGGTTTATTATACAAAATTGGCTCATGTAGTTGGATGCTAAACCTGGACAGAAGCAAGTTAGTGGTGTTGTTCAGTCTGAATCTGATGGCCTGAGAACCAGGGAAGATGATGGTGTAATTCCCAAACTCAAGGGAGGAGAAGACCAATGTCCCAGGTCCACAATCAGTTATAGAGAACAAATTCTCCCTTCTTCCACATTTTGTTCTTTTCAGGCCCTCAATACATTAGATGATGCCAGGCACACTGGGAAGGGCAGTCTGCTTTACTCAGTCTATGAATTCAGATGCTAGTGTCATCCAGAAACATCCTCATAGACACTCAAAAATAATGTGTAGCCAAATATCTGGGCAACCCGTGGTCCAATCAAGTCAACACACAAAATTAACTGTCATATTATTTTAGTCAGAGGTTGGCCAAGAGCAATGAGAAATTGAGATAGATCGGATTCCTCCCTCCAAAGTCTTGAGAGCTAAGGCAGCTCAGCCATCTATACTGCCATTTGCTCTTGCCCAGGGCCTCCTCTGAGGCTTCCTCACTCGCAGTCACCTCTCGGTATTTGCAAAGAATTTGGGCAGTGATTTCTAGGAAGGCAGCAAGGATGGAAAAAAAAGATTGACAGGCAACAAGTTGCTCCCGAAACACAGCCCCAAATAGGCATGTGCTCCTAAAAACTTGAGTAAGTCAATCCGTATTTTGAATGTACCAAGACATTTTCAATAGAAGGAAGTCTGGTATATATTTTTCAAACATAAATATCTATTATAAAGCCATGATGCCTAGATTCCAGGACATCAGCAGGTTAATAATAGCTTCTTAAATTGTTTTCTAGAAAAAAAAAAAAGAATTTTAAAAAGAATTGGAATGTATATCCCAATTTCAGAAGCATTAACAGGGAGTAAGAGTGGGGTAGGAATCCATCAAGAAACTGAGAATGCTTGTGGCTACATAGAATAGAAAAAACAGGAGACAGGGAGCTAGGGGTCTCTCTGTTTTGATCCTACATATACCTCTTGGGCAACCCACTGGACACCCCTGGGTGTCCAGCTTCTCATGTATAGGACAAGGGTATAGAATCAGATGAGTGCTAAGGTCCCTGTCAGGGGTGAATTTAATTGGGATCTACATTTATTGATGTTTCTCTGGCTCAGTTCCTGAGAAGAGTTTCTTGGATAAAACTGTCTGCTACCTGCTGTTTGTGCCTTTGTGAAGAGATACTTTAATTTTCCTCCTGTTTCAAGTTTCTCAGTTGGGGTTTCAACATTTGGAAATCAAAGGAAGATGGACAAGATAGCAGCAGCATCTTCCATCCCCCTCATTTTACCCAGGCCTTGGCAGTGCTCTGGGGTGCCAGAGCCACGTGGAAGGGGCTGACAGCACAGGCGGAATGGGCAGAGGCAAGCACATGCTGCCCAGCTTTGGCCTCTGTTTCTCCATTTCAGATGGAACAACCCACTGGTGGACCTGTAATGACCTTTGTCCACAGATGATACTCACTATAATGGGGATTTTGAATATATGAACCTGGCCTAGAGTTCTTTATCTCAGGGGAAGAGCTAGTTTGGTGCCAGACTTTTAGGGGGAGTAAGATATGCTCCAAATTCCTTCTATTTCAAGTGATTATTATTTATGCAGAAGAAGTAGATAGTTGGTTTCTTGTTGTTATCATTGCTGTGATTCAGTGGTGCTGGTAAATATGCAAACCCTTGATTTGCAGCATTTGCCATGGCTGACTTCCAGCTACCCTGACATGAGGGCACTGACCTTGAAGTTGAGAAGGGAGTCAGAACAAGCCAGCTCCGGCACACCACCACTTATCATTAGTTCCTTTGCTTTATGTCAGACTGGAGGAAGTGCCAGATTGCAAGTTTTCTAAAATTATTTAAGCCTGCAGCTGCAAAAAAAAAAAAAAAAAAAGAAAGAAAGAAAGAAAAAAAGTTACAGAAATTTTTAGTGTAGAAATCATTAATGCACAGCTCAGTGAATTTTCACAAATTGATCACACCTGTGTAATTAGCAAAAATCAAGAAACACTATTATGAGACTCCCCCTCCCCTTGCAGAAGCCCTCCCTGTGCTCCCTTTCTGCCAACAGCCCCACTCATCCCTTCCCCGGGTAACCAGTACCCTGCCTTGGAACAGCACGTTAATTTTGTCTGGTTTTTTGTTTCACATGAATTTACTCAGACAGCATGCACTACAGCATGGCGTCTTTTGCTCACCTTTATTTAGATTCATTAGATTCATTCACATTATTGTATGTAGTTTTAGATCATTCCTTCTCATTGTTTTATAGTATTTTATTTAAGGGATATACCACAACTAATCCATTCTACCATTGGCAGGCATTTGGGCAATTTCCAGGTTTGGGCTATGACGAGTGGGGCACCTGTACACACTATAGAAGATGTCGTTGCGTGCACAAATGTAAGCAGTTCTCTGGGTTACACCTCAAGAAGGGAGATGGGCGGGTCATGGAGTACGTACAAGGTCCACCTTAGAACCTGCCGCCTAATAGTGTTACCCAATGGTGGTGTCATAATAGATTCCCTCAGCCGTGCTCCTCATTGTTCCCAGCATTTGCTATGAATTGTTTTCATGTTAGCTGTCCCAGTGGGTATATGGCAGTGCCACGGTGTTATGGTAACCAGTGGTAGTGAGCACGTTTTCATATGTTCTCTGATCCTTTTGGACTTCCTCTTTCATGGGGAGGCTAAGTAATTTGCCCACTTTTTCATTGAGTTGTCTGCATTTTTCTTACTTACTTGTGTTTTAGATCTCTTTTTTCACCCACAAATACTTAAAACAACAACGACAACAACAGTTTAATTCTGAAATTAAATAAGCTGCTTTTCCTTATGGACCAAAGGTACTACTTAGAAGAGATTTGCCCCATCTGTTTTCTTGTCATTTTTTTCTCAATGTAGAGTTTCTCCTGCTCTTTATATCACTCTTTATCACGTCTCTATCAGATTTTATGCTTATTTCATAGCTTCACTTAGAATATTATAAAGCAAGTTGGGGGGAAACGGTTTTTAAGAACAAACAGTGCAAATGCAAATGCATTTTCGAAAGCGAACAATTCTTTCTTAAATGAAAGTAAGAGCCGTTCAAATAGTTCGTAAGAAAAAAATAATAAATTGAGGTCTTAATTACCTCTAAAAAGTAGTTCTAAAAAGTAATTTCATATTGAATATGAATTTTTAAACATTTCCAGAGGTAGGGCTTCATTTTCCTTTCTCTTATCTCAATAGATAAACCTTGTTACTTATCTATGTCCTTTTTTAAAAAACCATGTTCACTAAAAATTGAATTTCTCCTATGTATTTTGTGAGCTATCTTATTTTAAAATCCTTATTTAGATATGGAAGTGCAATCTATTCACCCTAAACTGGTTCTATGGCAAGAATATAGAAAATGTTAAAGAATAGTTTACTATTTCAGAAATTAAGGAACTTTCCTTGGATGGCTGAATATGGGTCAAACATACCAAATAGTTTCTTCATAGAAGTCTAATTGCTTTACTGCCTTTATTGTTCTTTCTCATGTAATGAAATAGAATAAAGTATTAAGATTACTATTTCAGGAGAGTTAAGTCTCCCCATGAAGAAGGGAAAAGAAATCTCCTGAGATGTTCCAGAAAGAACTGGGGATATCTTTAGAACCACCTGAAGGCCTAGGCAGATTGTCCCATAGGCTGGGCCTGACTGGTCCAGCCATGTGTGCCTTTTCACTGCGCATAGCATGGGTAGCCCAGAGCAAAACTGGGAAGAAGGGAAAATTTCCCTTCTGTGCATTCTGCTTCTCTTGTCCCTATGCTGTCCCTTCGTGGTGCTTCCTCACATTGCTGAGACCAGAATTGGCAAATACAAAGCACCTTGCCACTCTTTTGTTCTGGACCCATGATAACTATCATCGTCAGTCATGGTGCTTTTCCCAGTGAGTCCAGATGTAACACAAATGCAGCTCAGAATTCTTAACACAGCACACTGAGAGAGAGACCAATACCAATCTATCAGAGTTGGCATTTAAGATGGTTTCTACTTGGGACATCTGTGTGGTTCAGTTAGTTAAGCAAACAACTCTTGGTTTTGGCTCAGGTCATAATCTTAGGGTCCTGAGATTAAGCCCCATGTGGGGCTCTGCACTGAGTATGGTATCTGCTTAAGTTTAAGGTTCTCTTCCTCCCCCTCCCCCCTTTGCTCCTCCCCAACTTGTATGAGCACACACACTCTCTCTCTTTAATAAATAAATAAATAAATAAATATTTCAAAAAGTTTTTAAAAGATGCTATCTACTTGCCATCACTTATCCCATCTTCTGCAGCAGCCCAAAAGTGTAAATGTTTTACTTTTCCCAAGATTATTTACATTCCTTGTAAGGTGGTTCTTATGGTCTGAATCTCTGACCCATCATTTTCTATCCTGGTTCTGGATATCTTCTATCCCAACCGAAAAATAACACAAAAACCTAGGATTATGAGTCAAATGTCTACAGGGACAAGTGATACAGGCAAGGTTTTCATATTTATTTAGTCCAGCACAGTGATAGCCTTCACTTTCAGAAAGAAATACACTGTCCCATTTTTCAAGTAACATGTGACCCTTGTCTACCTTTGATTTATCCACATTTGAAAAAGGTATACAATTTATTCTCATTATTCAAGATATTTATGTTGTACAAAGTTACCAAGAACATTGAATTAGTGAATATTGAACCATTGCTCCTATGGAAATTTAGGGTTAGGTTCCTGTGAGTTTTGGTCACATTTTTGACAAGTGATCAATACATCAACTTGTCTTATGTGCTTTTCTATTTACAGGTCTCTTGTTTAATACATATTGTTAATTGATTATCATTGAACTCATGTAATCAACTCATATATGAATGAAGCTTATCTAATGCATACGTTTTCTCCATAAGGCACATCACAGCTTTTTTGTACTTAACATCAGACAGCATCTAAACACTACACTTTGGGGTCATTTGAAATACAAGATCACCAACAAAGCATAGAAATGCAAAAACCATACCACTAAATATACATGAAAAGGATAGTTGTTTATAGTTTGAGTTGACAGAAGAAGGCAGAGTACCTACCTCAGCTAGTATGTGTGCATTGGACAACTCAGATTTTTTCACTGCTCTGTCCATGTATGACCATGAAAGTACTCTAAGTATTGATTTTCAGGTTACAAGTTAATTTTAGGAAGTAGGAAAATTTACCAATGTGGAATCGGCAAATAATAAGGATCGATTGTATCATTGCACCATGAGGAAAATAATGGTGCGAGCACAAAGACAAATGATGTATGAGTTTGGTCTCAATGAGAAGAGAGAAAATGGGATCCATGAGGCTGGCAAACCAAGGAAGGCACAGTCAGTTATAGTCAGATATCACCCAGGAGAAATTTGGAGCCAGAGTTGGCAGATCTTCCAAGAGAAACCTGCCATCTGGATCATTTTAATGTGAACTCTCCTGGTTTTAGATGTTGATCTAAATTAAAAACAACAGCCTAGAACAAACTAAACATACCTCCTTACCTTGTCTGACTTGCCTGAGGGCCTCTGGTTTACAATGTATCCCTGTAGTCCAAGGAGAGTTTCTCAATCTCAGCACTGTAGACATTTTGGACTGGGTATAATAACATTTGGACTGGGTAATTCTTTGTTGGGAGGTAGATGTCCTATGCATTGTAGGACATTGACAGCATCCCTGGCCTCCACTATTTAGATACCAGTAATGAATCTGTCTCACCACCTACCTCCAAGCTGTGACAACCAAAAATGACTTTAGGTATTGCCATATGGGCTTATGAGAGCCAAAATCACCCCCAGTTGAAAACCACTGGTCTAGACTGAGACAGATAAAGGCACTTCTGAATCAAAATTTCTCTATTCCTAAGACTGCCACTCTCTTGATTATCTAGACCTAAATCCTCCAGATATTTGGATATTTCCCTTCCTCATATGGATTCCATTTCTAAACTTATCAAATCTTACATTCAACTCTCCCTTTATTACTAAAATCATTACCCCAGTCCCCTATATCCTCCCATCTAGACTGCTGAAATAGTCTCCTAATGGAGCACCGCGTACTAGTTTACCCTTTCTTTATTCCATCAGATCATCATTCTGAATTAATACTCTAAGACACTGATTTTTTTTTAAGTTATCATGTTGTTAACTTCATACTATTCCAGCCCTCACTTGAAAATGTTAAACAGTGCTTCTTTTAACAGAAACCATTGCTAAACACCCAACAATTCCTGTAAGAGCTTATCAGAAGAGGCATGGAAGCATGACAATAGAATTAACAGGTGTTCTAGAATGCCAGGAACCCTGGACTATGCCTTGGCTCCATCACAGGCTAGCTTCTTATAATTCCTCCCCTTCTAGTTCTACCCAATTTCCCATCCTTCCTTTTCCCCTCACAACTCACCCATGGTGGTAGAACAGTGACTGGCTAGGTGCTTGGGTTTCAAGATATGCAAACTAAGGTTAAAATTCTCAAGCAATTCCTTAATCTATCTGAGCCTCATTTTTGTCATCTGTAAAATGAAGATTAAACATAATACATATAAGGTTGTTGTGAGACTTAACTGATATTTTCCATGTAAAATACTAGGCCCATTATAGGTACACAAGAAGCTCTTAATAAATGTCATATGGTATTTATTCCTATTGTACTTTCCTCTTGTGAGATCTTATTGCTCTTACCACTTATGCTGCCTATTTGACATCTCACCTATATTGACTTTATTTTATGTATACGTGTGCATGCATGCATGTGCACACACACATATACACATAAATGCTCTTCATTTATTTTTTTAAGTAGGCTCCACATCCAGAGTGGAGCCCAATGCAGGGCTTGAACTCATGACCTGAGATCAAGACCTGACCTGATCTGAGATCAAGTATTGGATGCTTCACTGACTGATTCACCCAGGTGCCCTTAAACTGTCTTTAATTTTTTGTTTAACTAGAGTTGTGCTTACTGGGGGGCCAGACACTGTGTTTACTTCTTAATCCTCATGATCCTAGCATAGTGCTAAAAAGATAGCTGACAGTCAGTAAATATTAGTCCAGCTCTCAAGGTGTTGTCTTTAGACCATTTGCTGGGAACTTGTTAAAAATACAAACTCTTGGGTGTCACTCCAGACTTATGCTTGAGAAATTCTGGGAGTGGGGCCTAGCAAACTGTTTTAACAAGCCCTCTGGGTGATTTTGATGTACAATAAATTTAGATTACCACATAAACTTTAATTCATTTATTCAGCAAGTATTGAACACGTACTATTGTCAGTAACTTTTAAGAACTAGGGTCACAGCAATAAATAAGAGTATCTCTGCTATCATGAGGCTTACATTCTGTTGGAAGAAATAGACATAACACAAACTCAAATAAATAATGTATTTTTGTATGAGGGCAGGCCTAAGAATAAAATAAATAAAATAGTATGAATAAAATAAAATAGTAAAATGAGATGGAGAGCAATTGGAAAGAGGTAGTGAATAAGGAGTAGTTTGTGCCTGATTTTGGTTGCTCTCCAATACCTTAAAATACTTTTTTCTTTCCTTTCTTTTTTTTTTTTTTTTTTAAGATTTTATTTATTTATTTAGAGAGGGAGAGAGAAAGTGTGTGTGTGTGTGTGTGTGTGTGTGTGTGTGCGCATGTGAACGAGTGGGGAGAGGAACAGAGGAAGAAGGAGAATCTCAGGCAGCCTCTGTGCTGAGCATGGAGCCTGAAGCAGGGCTTGATCTCAGGACCTTGAGATCATGACCTGAGCCAAAATCCAGAACTGGGTGCTCAACTGACTGAGCTACCCAGGTGCCCCTAAAATACTTTTCAAATACATATTTTTCCTATGGTTTATAACTGATACTTGCACAAGGGTTATTTCATAAAAACTATTCCACCATTAGCAAAGCTGGCACTTCTCTTGTTTTGTTTGTTTGTTTTTTTAATGCAATCACTGGCATATGAACAAAAATTATGAGACATATGAAGAATCAAGAAAACATGACCGTGGTCAAGACAGGAAGCAATCAACATAGCAGACACAAAGATGGCACAGATACTTATATCATCAGGGATTTCAAAATAAGTATGATAAGTATATTACAAGATTTGGTAGAAAAGCTGAATAACATACACAAACAAATGAGTAATTTCAGCAGAGAGAGGGAAACCACAATATATATATTATATATATATATATATATATATACATATATATTTATGAAATAGTACTATTGTCATAATGAAGGATTTATTAATTGGGCTTAATAACAGGCTGGACATAGTAGAAGAAAGAATTAGTGAACCTGAAGAACTAATTATCTGAACTATAACACTAAGAGAAAAAATAGGGGAAAGCAAACAAACAAAAATCCAGAACAGAGGGTCTGAAATTTGTGAGGTAATACCATATGGCCTAACATACATATTACTGAGCTCCAGAATAGTGGAGAAGGGGAATGGGACAGAAGAAGTATTTGGAGAGATGATGCCTGTGAATTTCCCAAATTTGAAGAGTTGGTTCAACCCATGGATTCAAAAAAGCTAACAGAAACTTAAGTGGATAAATGATGCTAAAACAACTGGCTACTCTATGCAAAAATATATTAGGTAGATGATAGGTAGATAGATACATAGATAGATTGATAGATAAAAACAATGTAAACCTCAAGTCTTATATCCATCTATATACAAACAGCAGTTTGAATTGAATCATGGGCCTAACAGTATACATTAGAATCATAAAACTGCTAGAAAACATAGGATAATGTATATTTGGAAAGAGCAAAAATTTCTTAAAGAGAACATAAGAAGTGTTAACCATAAAGGAAAAAAATATATAAATTAACTTTATCAAAATATTGAAATTCCTTGGATAAAGAAGATGTGGATATAGAAGGTACTATAGAATACTATGCAGCCATCAAAAGAAATGAAATCTTGCCATTTGCAACGATGTGGATGGAACTAGAGAGTGTTATGTTGAGTGAAAGAAGTCAATCATATGATCTCTCTGATATGAAGAATTTGAGAGGTAGGACTTGGGGCTGTGGGGGCCTAGGGAAGGAAAAAAATGAAACAAGATGGGATCGGGAGACAAACCATAAGAGACTCTTAATCTCACAAAACAAATTGAGGGTTGCTGCGTAGGGATAGGGGGGTAGGGATAGGGTGGTTAGGTTATGGACATTGGGGAGGGTATGGGCTATGGTGAGTGCTGTGAAATGTGTAAGCGTGATGATTCACAAACCTGTATCCCTGGGGCAAATAATATATGCTAATAAAAATAATTTAAAAAATTTTTTTGAAATGCTTACAAATCAAAATTCACTAAGACAGAGACTAGGAAAAAATAAAATATGTGCCAAAGAACTTGAACTTTGCATATATGCAATTGTAATAAAAAACAAACAATCCAATTTAAAAAATGACAAGACTTGAGGGAGATATAGATCTCCAGTTATGGAAGGAATAAGTCATAGTATTAAAAAGCATGGCATAACGAATGCAGCCAATGATACTGTAATAGTGTTGTAAGGGGACAGATGTTAGGTACACTTGTGGTGAACATACATAATGTACAAACTTGTTAAATCACAAAGTTGTACACCTGAAAGTAGTGTAATATTATGTGTCAACTATACCCAAATAAGAATGATAATACTTGAGCAGACACTTTACAAAAGAAATAGGAATGTCAATTAAACACATGAAAAAGTGTTCAACATCATTAATTATCAAATAAGTGTGAATTAAAACCACAGTAAGATACTATTTCATATTATACATCAAATTTTATATCATATTTATGTATTTTTTAATTAAGAAGATTGAAAATACCAAATATTAGCAATGATTGAAAATACCAAATATTCCCTAGAACTTTCATCCACTGCTGGTGGAGAAATAAAATGACTTTTGGAAAACTGGCAATTTCTTATAAAGTTAAACATTTATCTATACTATGAATCAACAGTACTACCCAAGAGAAACATATGTCCACAAAAGGCTTGTATAAGAATGTTCATGGTAGTCATACTTATATTAGCTTAAAACTGTAAACAACCCAAATGTCTATAATAAGATCATGGATAGACAAATTGTGGAAAATCTACATAATGGAATACTACTCAGCAATTAAAGGAATGAACCTGTGTTACATATGAACGAATCTCAAAAACTTTATGTTGAGTAAAAGCAGTTGACACAAAAGAACGCATACTGTATGGTTCCATAAGGATAGGAAAAGGATGGGCAGAGAATGCTATGATGTTGATCTTGGAGTACTGAGGGCGTAAAGAGGTGAACTAGATCATTACAGGAAGATGGGCCGATGAAGGACTTCAAAGGGTAGGGAGTGAGAATTGACTGAACAAAATAATAATATTTAGATTCTTGATAGATAAATAATATGATAAAAATGTTTCTGAAATATCTTCACAGCCATGTGCAATTTGACTTATAGAAGGAAGAAAAGAAAAATAGAAAACCCATACCACATTCTGATGTGTTCTAGCTAAGAGATGATTTTTCTGTGTATTCTGCTTTGATGGAATTCTTTTTCAATGAAAGGCCTATAAAAATCTTCAAGTTATGATAAAACATTTCTTTTAAAAAATTTATTTTGTATTTTCCACTTAATGTGTTTTTTGGAACCAGTTTAATGTCCTTGCTAGGAACTGGTAATTTACAGAAGCCACATTGAAGGTTTAGATGTTCAAAACCAAAGAAAAGAATAGGGCTGTATTATTTTTCCTATTCCGTTCTTGTGAATTTTAATTTGAGTATTGGTGAATAAAATTAAAAGTAAATGTTGAAAAATACATCATGTAGGGCGCCTGAGTGGCTCAGTCAGTTAAGCATCTGACTCTTGGTTTTGGCCCGGGTCTTGAACTCATGGGTCAGGATCTCAGCCCACTTGCAGGCTCCGTACTCAGCAGGGAGTCTGCTTGAAGATTCGTTCCCACTTCCCCTCCCCTCACTCCTGCTCTGTCTCTTTTTCTCTTTCTCTGTCTCTCTCTTTCTCCCTCTCGGATAAATACATAAATCTTAAAGAAAAATACATCATGTGTATTTTTAACAGATAGCCCCTATTTTCTATTAATAATGCAGGCACCTGGGTAACTGCTATGCCATGACTGCTGTTTCTGTAGAAATTAATTCAAAAGTCCTGTGGTAACCATGGTAACATGAGGCAAAGTTGTAGAAGTGGTGTTTAGGAAAAATGAAAAATCTCTGCCCTTCCCCTGCTCTCTGATCTTCTAAGCTCCGTTGTTTTTCTCCTTGGAGGAAGGAGTCGATTTCCCAAGAACCATCATGGGGACGAAGTGGGGATTTGTGCTGATATTGGGCTGGTCCTAGGCCTGGACTACTAAACCTCCCGTTCATCAGTTCTTCCTTCATGTTCTAACCTGCCCAAGAGAACACGGAGAACTGTGTAGTCAACCCAAGGGTTCCTGAATCTTTGTTTATTACTACAGTCTCTGAAGAAAAGTGCAAATGATCACAAGAAAATTCTTCCTTATATGTGGAGAGCTAAGAATATAACCTATTTCAGCTTCTGAATCAGCAATATTTTTCTTATTATTCAAACATCTTACAACAAATCCTATCCAGAGTCCTCAGGGCCTTTATCATTCTGACTTGGTATGATAGAGACACACCACATGGAACTGAATTGAAGGGGCTTCCACAAGACAGAAATTTCTTTCTTTCAGGTGAGCGTCTGAGCTGAGTGTATCTGTTACGCTGAAGCAGTCATTGGGAATGCAGGTGGCTTTGGTCTTGTGCCATCATCCTTGTGGCTCAGGTTGGCTCACCACCCTCCTGCATTCTTACCACCACAGTGGGAAAAGGCAAAGGTAGGGCATGTTCTGGAGGATGCCTTCCCCTTACATCCAGTGGCCAGAATTTTTCTATGACCACACTCAGCAGCAAGAGAGGCTAAGAAATAGTCTTTATTATAGAGGGTTTATATACAGCTGAATCACTAACCAAACTAATATATACATGATCTCAGTTGGTCTTCCCAACCAATAGCGCTGAAGGAGTAGGCAAAGGCAGAAATAACTCTTTCCTTTCTGTGGGTGCCAGGCACCCCCCAGCACCTGCATATTCACTCAGGGGGCACTCATGTATTAAGTAGTTATGTCTAGCCTAGACTCTGGTTTGAACTCTGAGTTCCCGTGCACGATTGTGTTGTGCTGTAATCTTGGGACATTCTCAGGTTACTGTGCTAACCAAGGCCCCTGGATTCCCTGGAGACTTTTCTTTCTCTCTCTCTCTCTCTTTTTTTTTCATTTTCACTTGTTTTTCAGTCTCTTTATTGATAGACTCTCAGCTGTTGTTTCTTCTGTAATCTTTTTATAGAAGTGTTACTTTCAATAAGTTGTAGACTTAGAAAGTAAATAAATAAGGTTGTTGGAATTTAATTTAAAATTATGGTAAATAGGCTTGGCATGAGAACCCAAAGTTCTGTCCTTTGGGTGTATTATATTTAATCGATTGTTAGTGGATGAGCTTGGATATCACCTTGGCTCCACAGGCATCATTTCCACTCACTTCTTCCTTACCTGAATTCCAAAGAGAAGGTTTAGTCTTATAAAAATGTTTAGGTATCAAAAGAATTTTTAACTGATAGATTTTGTAAGCTTGGTCTATTTTTTAAGTCAATAAAATACATTCCTAGAAAAAAGATGAATAAATCAGATGAAAAGATCATGATTTTGATTTTATAACAAAAATAAAACGTGATTTTCATACCTTCTGAAAATTGCTGAGGTACAATGCTACTCTTCCTGTGGATGTTATATTTGTAGTGTCTCAAACATAAATAAGCAGATTTTAAAGGTGAAAAAAAATCTAAGAAAAAATTTCAAAATAACAAAGCAGTCTTTTAAATAGAGTGTTTTATTTTAGCAGATACAGTATTACTATACAAGGGGGCTCTTTTTAATAATCTTAATTGTGATGACTTCCAGAAAACAAATCTTTTCATCCATAAGAGGAAATAGTATGACTTTCATTATAATCATCATCATTGAAGATAACTAAAGGAATATTTAATTTGTAAATTTCTTTGGGTTATTTTAGAAGACAGAAACATTTTAATTCTGTAAAAAGAAGAGCACTCCTGATAATTAGGCAGTATTAGAACAATTCATTAGCTAAGTAATTGCTGTCATGGCCACCCAAGCAATTTGCTTCCCATTGAAAATGTGAGCAGCAATTTCTACTGAAGGATGATGGGGTTTTTAGAGTATGGCATCAGTGGTGATGCAGATAGAATATGTCTGAGACCTTATGCTGGCTACCGATATGCTCCAGAAAGTAAAAGGCTCCAGAATGGTTGTGTTAATGAGTAGGAGATGGGTTCATTATTCATTCTCCTATCTGCTAGGCAGAAGCTAAGCCATGCCATGCCAGATGAATATTAACAGGTATAAGACATTGCCTTGAATCTCTATTTCACCTTAATAAATGTTTGCTTCTTGATCCCAGAAGCTGGACACACTGACCTTTGATTTGAAGGAGGTAAGGGAAAAGCTTGGGCAAATTATATTCCATATGACAAGACAGCAATGATAGTGGAAACAAATAAATGAAAAGAAAATTACTGGTTGCAGAAAAATCAAGATCTTGGACCAGTTGCAATTAAGATCCTAGAATTGTGAAACTGGAAAGGATAATGGCATAAGAAGGCAAAATACAGAATAGCCTTTTTTGATGGTTTGCTGAGCTGTTGATCCAAACAAACTGCCCGGGTCATCTGTTTTGTATTCAGAGCGCTTTGCCCTCTGATGGATAGCTTGCTGTGCACATGTGAGGTGACATTTCCAAACTGCCTGAAAAATGCTGGACTCATTTGTTTAATGTCAAGTTTTATATGTGAGATTATGAGATCTGGTGTCTAGAGTGTGGCATGTCTGGTGTTGGGAATTATTTCATGATGAGTTTGTTTATTGTTTTGTTGTTAGAGATTCAGCCTTGGATTTGGGCAGTATGGTTGAAAACTATTCATTTGTTTAGAATTAATGTACTATGTACTGGACTGAAGGCTAATAAGACTTTGGTATATTTAAGATATTTAAAACCTAAAAAATGACAATATTTTTCAGTCCATTGCATGATATTCACTAACTATAAAACTAATTTCTGATAAAGAGGTTTTTTTGTTTATTTGTTTGTTTTTTGTTTATTATTTGAAAGAAAGACACAGCAAGAAAGGGAACACAAGCAAGGGGAGTGGGAGAGGGAGAAGCAGGCTTCCTGCCGAGCAGGGAGCCTGATGCAGAGCTTGATCCCAGGACTCTGAGATCATGACCTGAGCCAAAGGCAGACACTTAACGACTGAGCCACCCAGGCACCCCTGATTAGAGAAGTTTTAATACTTCTGGAATCTTCTAACTTCTTAGCTAGATCAAGGACTCTGAATGCATAAACATAATTTTTGTCCCATTGTAAAGATTTGCTTTTACATGTATGCAATAAGTAGAATTGAAGAAAACATCAGAGACATGAAAGGAGTATTGAGTAATGAAGTTGGATTTTGAACATACAATTTATAATTTATAAATCCTAATGTATAATTTATGCATACTAATGAGAGTTATCCCCTAAAGCAGAGGAGTGCCATAATTAAGCTTTTCAGGATTGTCTAAAACTATTTATTTATGAATAATAGTTGAAGTCTCATGAATTTTATCTATCTAGTGAAAGTTAAATATTACAATTTCAAATTTGTTCAAGTTATATTGTATTCATTGATCTTAAGATGTACATTATACTAGCTTCCTAGCCCTGCTATAACAAATTATACAAACTTAGTGGCTTGAACCAACACAAATGTATTACCTTTTATAGTTCTCTAGGTTAGAAGTCTGATACAGTTCTCTCTGGGTAGAAATCGAGGTAGCAGCAAGGCTGCATTCCTTTCTAAAGGCTGTAGGGGAAAATCCATTTCCTCGCCTTTTCTAGCTTCTAAAGGCAAGTTGTATTTCTTGATTCATAGCCCCTTTCTCCATCTTCAAAGCTAGCAATACTGCTTCATTCTAACCATTCTTCTGTAATCACAGCTCCCTCTCACATTTCTGCCCATCTTCCATTTTAAGGACCCTTGTGATTACATGGTGATTATGATCCAGGATAATCTCTCCATCTGCTGATTAGCTACCTTAAATCCATCTGCAACCTTAATTTCCTTTTGCCATGTAACCTAACATATTCATGCATTCTAGGGATCCAGATATGGATGTGTTTGGGGCCATTATTCTGCCTACCCCATCTTATTTTTCACCTTTTATCATGCCTATGAACAGAATACACCTTACAATCAATGTGATAAGAAAATATTGTTTCTTAGTGTCATTGGCAATTTTTGGTGCTTTTTACAATTGAATGAAATTCAATTATTAATGAAATAATTTACGGTGGCTTCACAATAATAAACCAAATGAGTATAAGTAAGATTCAGTTCTTTCTCTTCTGTGTGAGTCATAAATCATACGCTCAGAATGATGTCAAAATGATTTCTAGAAAATGATTAATAAATTCCGTGATCGTCTCTGGATTTCAATTACCGAATTTTAAAATAATGAATCTTTAAAATTCAGATTGGCCCTTCATCTATCTTTAGAGAGAGTAGCTGATTAAATTGACAGTTTCCTTTGTTTAAAGATAGTAAGATAGCTGAACCTTATAGGCTTATCCTTGCCTATAAATATTTCCTTTACATTTTATAGTCTTTATCTTTGGATAATAATGTAACCCCTCCCACCCATAAGAATACCTATTCTGATCAATTCTACAGTTGAACTTGTTTGTCTGAGGCACTCCCAAAGAGCATAAAGTGTGCACTACAAACTGAGTGTTGAGTGAACTCTTCCACATTTGAATTGAAGCATCCCCTGTTGTCAGTGTGGTCTGTGTATCACTTCCCCATCATCAGACACACACACACACCCCTCCACAAAGACTCAAGCCTTTAAAGAAAGTACTAAGAGAAGCAAAGGATTACCCTCAGGACCTTGGGAGCAGATGAGCATTTATTTATTGACTTTAACTCATCCTAGGACTCTTTTTTTTTTTTTTAAAGATTTTATTTATTTATTTCACAGAGAGAAATCACAAGTAGGCAGAGAGGCAGGCAGAGAGAGAGAGAGGAGGAAGCAGGCTCCCTGCTGAGCAGAGAGCCCGATGCGGGACTTGATCCCAGGACCCTGAGATCATGACCTGAGCCGAAGGCAGCGGCTTAACCTCTGAGCCACCCAGGCGCCCTTATCCTAGGACTCTTAAGAGCCTGATAAATACTAAGAGAGTGCCTAAAATAAGCTTATCTTATCATTTTTAAAACATTTCATAAATATGAAGTAACACTGCTTTGTGCAAGGCATTTTTCAAGATTCTTTTTTTGATTCTGAGTTTTGTTTTCTTTTTTTGCTCTAAAGATACTAAAATGACGTGTTCCCTCTGTCAGAGTCAGGAATGAGGTATGAGGCTTTGTACAGTGGTGTGACCTGTCCAACCCAAACCCTCCACACGTAGAGTTTATAGGCAACAATATCTGTATCTGGAGTCTGAAATGAGGGCAGAAGATATCTGCTTATGTAATAGAGTCTGAGTGCATAGTGGTTGCAGCTAAACGGAGTGTCATAATCTTGGCAACCTCTCTGCCTACATCAGAACTCCTACTTTGAAATGAAGGACTCATATCATTGAAGGGTGATGATATGTCAGTTCAATGGTGTGCTTCAGACAATCCAAATCATTGTATCCTCCCCATTCAGAATCAAATTTATAAGGATTAAATATAAATTAGCTGTTGCTAATAGCAACAGTAGCCAAAATACTGAGGAATGAGGCTGTTGATGATCACATTTAATTTCCAGAAGAAAAGAAATTCCAGCAGACACACAATAGGAGGTAAAAAGGTTTTGAGGAGTCATTATTAACTAAAAAGTGATTTCTAATCTTATTTACAGACCTTGGCTCTTTTGTGATTTTTCAAGGGTCTCTTCAAGTGTTAGGGAGTCGAAACCTTGCTTTACAGCATTAATAGGCCTTTTTTTTTTTCACCATGTTAATGATTTTGGAAAAATATATGTCAAAAGAACAAATTTAATGCCCAGCCAGATAAGGATATTAATAGAATTCAGTAGCTGGATCATTGTGATTATCATATAAAAGACACAGTATGGATTGTCTGACTGCCATCTTTTCTTCAGGGAGCCCATGTTTATACCTGACTTACAATCCAAGTTTAGGGCAATTTAGCTATTTGCATTATACTTCTCTGCCAAGTATACCCATACTAGCAAGTTGTGTGAACGCATCTCTTCCTGGGTGCTTTGTGTAAAAATCTCTGATCTCCTAATCCCAATGTGCAACAGGCCTGCCAGGTAAGAGTCAGCTTGCCTGCACCCCACCCAACCCAAATTCCTCTTTGATTTTTTTCTCCACAGTGGTGGTTGGGCTAAGAGAATCATGTCCCTCTGAGTGGCCTTGGGCAGGACACTGAGGGATGGGTTGAGATAAGAATAACCAAGAGAAGGACAGGGAGCCAAGAGGAGTGAGGGAAGAGATAGAGCTAGAGAGAGAGGCCATTAAAGAGAGAGCAAGGTTAGAAGAGATGAAATAAAGATACAGGAAGAAAAAGAAGAAATATATAAAATTTTTAGGGACAAAGAGAGTTTCCTTTGTTATCTGGTTGTGATGGTTTTATTTTTTTGTAACTGGTAAATCAGAGCATATCAGTTCCTTACTAAAAATACTCCAATGACTTCCATCAAACTTAAAATTAAATTCAAGATCCTTACCATAATCTACAAAGCCTTAAATGATCTAGCTCTTAGGTACCACTTAGTAACTAAAAACAGTTCATTATCTCTCATAGTTTCTGTGGATCAGGAATCAGGAGTGTCTGGTTATTCTGGCTGAGAGTCTCTCCTGAGATTGCAGTCAGCTGTTATCTAGTGCCAAAGGCCTTGTATGATTTGAGGAGGTTTGGAGAATCCATTTCTAAGGAGGCTCGTGCATATGGCCAGCAAGTCAGTGCTGGCTGTTTGCAGGAAGCTTCTGTTCCTCTCTACATAGGTCTCTCCAAGTAGGCCAGTCTCCCTTACAAGCTGGCAGCTGGGTTCCAATGGTGAGCATGCAGGGAAAGAAAGAAGGAGGGGGAAAAAGGGAGGGAGAAGAGAGAGAAGGGGGGAGTGGAAGATGGAAAGGAAGAGAGAGAACAGGAGGAAGAGAGAGAGAGAGATTAAGATTGGAAGCCAGGCAAAAGTTTTATCGTTTTTATGAACTACCTTTGGAAGGTACATAAGATCACCTCTGTCATACTCCAAGAGCCTCTCCAGACTCCACAGATTCTTTCTCTTGGAAGATCATATTGTTAGAAGTACATCTAGGAAGAGATAAATATATAGATATGGCCAACTTCAGAAAATATAGTCTTCCTAAGGGAGAATTTCCTATGGTTAAGTGGTTATAACTCTTTTATATAACTGGTAAATCAGAACATATCAATCTGTTCGATGAGTTCTTATCAATGACTTCCAAAATTTCTACCTATAAAGTCTTACATGGCCTAGTCCTTCACATTGAACCCC
Organism: Mustela lutreola; assembly: GCF_030435805.1. Taxonomy (NCBI): domain Eukaryota; kingdom Metazoa; phylum Chordata; class Mammalia; order Carnivora; family Mustelidae; genus Mustela; species Mustela lutreola. Next base: position 105,641,932 of record NC_081296.1, on the reverse strand, counting down.
TTTCCTACCACACCCCCAGCCCTTCCAATCACTCTCTTTTCACCACTTCTCACACATATCAAGCTCATTCCCTCTGCCTGAATGAGTTTTTCTCCCAGATATTCACATGATTTGTTTGCTTGCTTCATTCAGTTCTCTTATTAAAAGGTGCCTTTTGAGAAAAGCTTTCCCAGTGACCCCACACTACCTAGTGTGCTCATGCACACACTTTCTTTCTCTCTTCCTCCCTTTCCCCTTACCCTGCTCTATTTTTCTTAAAGGCACCTGTCACTAAAGGAAGGAACTCATTTTGTTCAGTGCATGGAACAGTGTCCACCCCAGAGTAAGTGCTCAATGCGCAAATTGATGATAGCTCTTTCTGAAGGCCATTCCCAGGTAGCTCTGACCAGGGGTGGCAGCACTGCAGTGAATGTGTCAGGGAGGATTAGGCAGGGCAGGACTCCAGTGGGAGCACAGATCCTAGCTGCCAAGAAGCATTGACATTATTGCAAGTCATAGTGAGACCTGGTATCCTCTTTTCAATCCTGATGAATGAATAAGAAAGGCCCATAATGGCGCTCACATGAACTATGCTAGTGGAAATAATAAGACTGAGATGGGATGACTTTTAATCCGTGGATTCAGAATCTAACCCAGCAATTTGTTTTTGAATGTGTTCATCATTCATGCCAAAATCAACAGTCTTTGAGGCTTTTTGAAATAGTAGAGTGCTATCTTAATGATACTATATCAAAGGATTGAAACTTCAGGGGAAATAGGATTCTATAATAGATTTTAAAGCAGGCTTGCCTTGCACATCCCTGGGTACAAGGTAAATTGTACTGCTGATGAGATGATAGGTCAGACCTTTTCTGAAAGCCAGCAGCATAAAATCAAGATTAATGCCCATGCTTGCTAATTTGAGAAATTTAGCAACAACTTGATCAGCAATGTCTGTGCTTCCTATGGTGGCAGAAAAAACATCAAGGCATCTCTGGACTGTGTCTCCTCACTGCCCTGCTACAGCCCTACTGAACTGCTCACCATTCCTGCCAACCCAGGCCATCTCACACCACCATGCCTTTGTTGACTGGGCTCCCTGTTTGGGAGACACTACAACTATTGAGCATACCTCCTCTGAAGCCTCTCTTAACCCACACCCACTTCAGAGTGGAACTGGATACTTCCTTCTCTTGATTCCATGGTACCCTGTATGCACACTTCTCACAGAAGTGTAACAGTTTTTTACATTTAACATCTTGCATGCCTGCCCTTTCCTGGATCACCGGGATCTCGAAGGCAGAGTCTGGGTCTTATTGGTCTTACTGTATCTCCACCAAGAAGACATTGATTTTTGGGACGCCTGGGTGGCTCAGTTGGTTAAGCAGCTGCCTTCGGCTCAGGTCATGATCCCAGGGTCCTGGGATCGAGTCCCGCATCGGGCTCCTTGCTCGGCAGGGAGCCTGCCTCTGCCTCTGCCTGCCTCTTTGTCTGCCTATGCTCGCTCTCTCTCCCTCTGTCTCTGGCAGGTAAATAAATAAAATCTTTAAAAAAAAAAAAAAAAAAAAAAAAAAAAAGAAGACATTGATTTTTGCATAGGACATTTTCAGCAGGAAGATTTGATGCATAGATAGATAGATAGATAAGCATACAGACAAATGTATGAACTTTCTTAACAGTGCTCTACTAAGAAGGGTCTTGAAAGTATGAGAGAAGATGTACTCATCCTGATATCCTACTCCCTGGAGGCTCTCTTCCTAGACTGTCATAATGAATACAGCTCCTGTCTAGAAGAGCTGTGAGATGAGAATTCTCAGGACTGGCCTTCAGGGCCAGAGCTGCGTGGTATTCAGTATGCCCTCTACATCACAGCCAAAAAGTCACAAGGCAAATTTTACCGGAGCAGTGGTTCTTCTGTACGCTGCCAGACAACCATTTTAATTCTGAAAACCTCGGCACTGCACACCCATTCAGGAATTTAATTTGCTAGATAGTCATTGTTCTAAACTTAACAACAGCATCTTGTGGGAGTAATATTCAGAAAATAGCATCTTGGATCAACTATTAATCAGGAAGGAAAAATGTTACCTTTTGGTGCCCAAGTGAAGACATATACTACATGGTTATAACATTTGCTAAGGGGACTTTTTTAGAGTAATAGATTACATAAGAATATATATACTCAAAATAGAGTATTCTTTTATGTTAGGGGTTTTTAATTAGAATAAAATATAATTTTTGTTGAAGACTATATATTTCCATTAAAAATATTTTTTATATAAAATATTGTTAAAAGCTTTTGTTTCCATTGAAAGTGGTGTTCTTGTTCTCTAAGATGTGTTGTGTTAGACTCACTTGGAAAAAAAGAAAAGGCTCTTTCAGATTCACTCATAGTATTTGATTGTTACCCTTTCTTTTTTTTTTTAAGATTTTATTTATTTAACTGACAGAGAGATAGAGAGCACGAGTAAGCAGAGTGGCAGGCAGAGGGAGAGAGAGAGAAGCAGGCTCTCTGCCAAGCAGGGAGTCCGATGCGGGTCTCTATCCCAGGACCCTGAGAGCATGACCTGAGCTGAAGACAGAGGCTTTAACCACTGAGCCATGCAGGTGCCCCTGATTGTTACCTTTATTTGGCCATTTTCCTTACCAGACACAGATCATATGTGCAAGTCTTTCCTATACTAGACCATTCCTCCCTTGAGTATGTGCCTTATCCTGTTTGTCTTTGTACAGCAGGGCCTAGACTAGTGCCTTACACACATTAGGTGCATCATAAATATTTTAATTAATTACCCATCAAATATCTTGCTACAGAGTATCTGTTGTCCTCTCTTGCTTCCTGACTTCGCAACATCTCTGAAGATCAATCAGTCCCATCATTTCATTATCCTACAGAATGGTTTTCTAAGCATTATGTTTATTTCTCAATAGTCAACCATTGCATAGTGTACCCATTCTTGCCGTCAGAGAGCTCCAGTGAAATACACAGTCACAGAGGCATGAGTGGATGGACAGATGAAAGTTCTGTCAGAGTGCTGACTGATGGTCTCATCTGGGGCAGGGTAATCAAGGACAGCATCTCACAGGAGGTGTGTTTGAGCTACAGGACTTGAGAAATAGCACTCTATAGCACTCTATATTTTCTAGCACTCTATGCTATTTCTCAATAGCATAGACAAATGGCGATCCCTGTGTGTTCTTGCCCAGGGAATCACCTTCCCCATTGCCAGAGGTATTTCTGTCCTGAATTTATATTTATCATTTCCATGTGTTTCTTTATAGTCTCACTGTATACATGTGGATTCCTATTCTAGTATCACCTATTTTCAAACTTTATATCAGTGGTATCACAGTGTTCAACAACTTACTGGGCACTTAAGATGTGCCAAGCACTGTTGTGAACATTGTACATATCTCAAGTCAGTTTATTCTCACAATAACTCGGTAATGTGGATATTATTCTTATCCCATTTTACTAAGAAAGAGACTAAGGTTCAGAGTTTAATTTGTCCAAAGTTTCACAATGATAAGTGGGAGAGCAATCTGGTTCCAAAGCCTGAGTTCTTTTCCCCTTGACTTTAAAGTAATAATATTAGTGAGAATCACACTGTTTTTCTGTGGGGGTGAATTTTAAAATTTTCTATCCTTGAATAGGAGATCAAAAATATTTTCTAGGTTTATCACATTTGAAGCAATGTTTCTTTCTTCCTTTTTAAATTGAGAAAACTGGGGTGCCTGGTTGGCTTAGTCGTTAGGTGTCTGCCTTTGGCTTAGGTCATGATGCCAGGGTCCTGTGATTGAGCCCCACATTGGGCTCCCTGCTCGGCAGGAAGCTGGCTTCTCCCTCTCCCACTCCCCCTGCTTGTGTTCCCTTTCTTGCTATGTCTTTCTCTGTCAAATAAATTAAAAAATCTTAAAAAAAAATAAATTGAGAAAACAATGAATTCATATGCAATTGTGGGAAATAATACAGAGAAATCCCTTTTATACTTTTCCCAGTTTCCCTCAGTGGTAATATTTTACAAAACTATAGTATAATATCACAGGGTATTGACATTGAAATGGCTCACCAATTTTTTTTCAGATTTCCCAATTTTACTTTTTACTTACAAATGTGTGTATATTAAGTTTTATACAACTTGAGCACTGTATAAGTTTATATAGATGCCACCATAGTCAAAATGATCAATAGGTCCAACCCCACTAAGATTCCTCACATTGCTCTTTTAAAACCACACCTTCTCTTTCACCCCTTCAACCTGCTCCAACCTCCTCCCCCAACCCCATCCCTAACCCCTGACAACCGCTAAACTATGATCCATTTCTAAAATGTAATCATTGCAAATCCTGAATTTTTAACCCACCCATTATATTGCAATTTGCTTCTTTTCCAATAAGAATTATATTTCCAAAATCGATACTTTATGTTGATGTATATCATTCTATTCATTCTAATTGCTATGTGGGTATTCCCTGACTTCTTTATCTTTTCTTCTGTTGATGGACATTGAGGTTGGTTCAAGATTTTTTCCCACCATTACTAACAGTTCATGAACATATCTCTTTGTACATGATGTTGCTTCTTACACTTGAATTGGGGTCTGCCCTTGATGACCAAAGAAAGATGAATGAGAAAAGTTTATTACCGATGATGGATCTGTTGCTACAATCATGCTCACTAGATGGACCTAATTGCTAAAATCTTGCTCATCATCCTTTATCAGGACTGCTACTCTCTTTCAAATGAACATCCAAATTACTACATCATCCATATTATAGCATATGTCAGTACTTTATTTCTTTTCATTGCTGAGTAGTATTCCATTGTATGGCTATGCTATATCTCATTTATACAGTCATTGGTTGATAGACATTTGGTTTGTTTCCACTTCTGGACTTTTATGAATAATGCTGCTATGAATATTTCTGTACAATTTCTTATGTAGACCTATGTTTTCAGTTCTCTTGGAATTAAAGTGGAATTTCTAGGTCTTTTTGTAACTCTATATTTAACTTTTTGAGGAAGTTGTTTTCCAAAATGGCTGCACCAATTTGCATGCCCACCAACAATGTGGTTCTAATTTCTCCACCTCCTCTAACACTTGTTATTGTCATTTTTATTATCCTCATCCTGGTGGGTGTGAATCAATGGGTTTCAACTCACATTTTGGTTTATTTTTTAAGATTTTATTTATTTATTTGAGGGAGGGAGAGCCTGTGTGTGAGCAAGCAAGAATGGGGAGAGGGGCAATGGGAGAGGGAGAGAGACAAGCAGACTCCCCACTGAGCATGGAGCCTAACTCAGGGCTTGATCCCAGGACCCTGAGATCACGACCTTAGCCAAAGTCACAGGCTTAATCGACTGAGCCATCCAGGTGTCCCTGGTTTGATCTTTATATGCATAGTGTTCTTGGTCATGAAAAAAGACTTATTTATTCTAGAATTAAATGTCTTCAGAATCCTTCTTACCTTTCTGTATCAGTCAGGGTCCAATCAAAGAAGCAGTACCACTAGGCAATATAGCTGGTTAGTTAGTTCATTAGTTAGGTGGCTTGTTACAAGGATTTGCATTTGCACAATTGTGGGAGGAATGGATTAAGCAGTCTCTGTAAGGCTGTTGTCTTCACATCTGATCCTGGAGCATGAAGTTCACAGGGAAGCACTAGAGAAAGCTAAAGTGCACAAGCATGAGCTGGAGCCCATGAGGTTGACTGAAACCCATGTTGGTTCTTGCTTCTGTCCTTGGAGATGTGATGCAAGTGTCCTATAGAATCTGGGGCCTTTTGTCATTGACCTAAATACATACACACACACACACACACACACACACACACACGCCTGGCCCAAGAATTGGAGAAGCTGAAGGAGGACCCCAGAGAAGGTGGAGCAGTTGCTGGTTCAGCTGCTGCCTCATGCCAACAAGCTGAGACAGCAGATATGACAGTGGATGTGGGCTACAAAATGACTGATAATTCACTTCCCCCTCAAATTCTCCCACAGGAATCTCTCCTGTGGCCCGCCCTAACTATACATGCAGGAAAGGGAATTCTGGGGGATGTACTTCCACCTACTTTGACACATTAGGAAGCTACCACCTCTCTGGTTTCACTGTACAACCATGAGCTAAAAAACATGACTATAATTAGCGAGCTGCCTACTTCTGCAACTCTGGTTGCGCATCATATAGAAACAGATGAAGAATCTGTAAGTTATATGGTGGGAGAAAAAAGAATCACTAAGTTGAAGTCCTAATATTTGGTTTTGTGTCCAGATTTCATATAACTTCTGTGGCACCACTGGTCCCTCAAGGTTAGACCCAGTTAACATCACTATGCCTAGCTTTCTGGGTCATCCATGGAATTGAGCAAGAGTGCTCTGGAGATCACAGGCATTTCCCTGCCATCCCAGATGATCTGATATTTGATCCTAACCTGTTCCCCATCTTCCCTCTGTCTATCTCTTTACCTTTCTCTTCTTTCCATTGTTCCTACCATTCCCTGTTTCCTTCCTTTGGCTAACATTCCTTCCCCTAGCTTGACGTATCAGTTGTACTCTGCTCATGAAACCACATATTCTACACACTCTCATTTTACCTTCCCCAGTCCTTCACCTCTTGCCACACCTAACTCTCATTGATTAGCCGCTTGCATATCTGAGTTCTGTCATTTTAAATATATAAGTAGAAATAGACAAAGGTGATAGTCTAAATATAAAACATTCAGGAAGATGCAGTCTATAAAATGAAATAAAATTGATGCCCTCCAGTAATAACATTCTTTATTGGAAATTCAGACATAGAAACACAAGAGGAAACAAAATGTATGCATTTTCAGACCTCCTGTAAGTAAGTTATGCCATTGCCATTATTAGCTATCAGCTTAGATCATGTTTTATGCCAACACCTATAGCAGAGGAGGCCACCCCATTGTTTACCCAGGGAAGGTTGAGGAGAGATCTGTCTATACCAGGTTAGGCTTGGCTCCTGGGAAAAGCTCCTAAGGAAGGGATCAGTTCCTCTACTCGTACTTGCTGATAGAACTAGGCCTCCAATGACTCAAAGGGTTGCTCTTACCTTAGGGAGAAGATGCCCAATAGGAAGGGTGGGAGGAGAGAGACTTCATTCTAAAAAGATGATATCAGGATTGCCTTTGTGGCCAGCAAGGTAAAATTAATGTAATTTCAAGGTCCCCTTTCCTAAGCAAAATTGTTCCCATTTTTCTCAAAATTACTAAAAATTTCCTTAACTGCAAAGTCTTTCATTTGACAACTAGAAATGAAAAATGTAAAAGGGAAATCTTTGGTTTAGATAAAAATTTAATATGCATGAATTTCAATGAAAGGTTAATGGGCTACTTGGTCCATCATTCTTAAGTGAGTGGTATTAGATCCTTCCTAAGCTTTGAGCGGAGGAAGGAAAAGGAGAGTTAGCATCAGGGGACAGCCTGAGGAAACAAGGAAGGTGTACAACATGGAAATGCAGATTTTACCAGACTTAGCGACAGGCTGGGTACTAAGGGATTTCTGTTGCATGTTTGAAATGGCTTTTAAAAACCAGCTCACTGAGCAAAATGCATCAACGAGCTGGGGTGGGAGGGAGTTGATTTAGCTACTGAGTTTGCACTTTGGGAGCAGTCTCATCACAGTTCTGAATATTTGCATCCTTATTCAAAGCTGCACATTCTTCTCTGCTGAGGATACCATCTCCTGCAACACAAGTTCCTACTTCAGCAGTGAGTCCCACTGTTCAGAAGGAAACCTGGCTTACTGGATCCAGGAATGGAACTAATTGAAATCACTTTAACTATATACCACGAGATTGATAGCAATTATTTTCTTATGGATCAGAATTAACTGTTATAATTTCTATAAAATGTTATTAGGAAAATATGTTTGTAAACCATTATTTGAAACACTTAGCATCATGTTACGTTTTAAAATGAAAACTAGGGGCACCTGGGTGGCTCAGTGGCTTAAGCCTCTGCCTTCCGCTCAGGTCATGGTCTCAGGGTCCTGGGATCCAGCCCCACATCGGGCTCTCTGCTCAGTGGGGAGCATACTTTCCCCTCTTTCTGCCTGCCTCTGCCTTCTTGTGATCTCTCTCTCTCTGTCAAATAAATAAATAAAATCTTTAAAGAAGAAAATTAAAAATCTGCAAGTATTTCTATATATTTTTAATTAATAAATACGACAGATTATTAAAATAAGGGGAAATAATAGTGAAGAGACAAGAGTATTCTTATACGATAGCAGCACCTAATTTAACAGAGAAATAGACAATAAGCAATTAAATTCATATCATACCGTATGCCTGAGAACTGTGTCCTTTCAAGGAACAACAGTTTCTGGAAATAAGACGAAAGACTTCCAGGGATGAACACTTATTATGTCATTTGCTATGAGGTGCTCTAGAATCTATTCCCTCCACCTGGAATTAAAGCATCGTTGAAATTCATAAGAGACCAAGCTATGCAGCCCACACGTGATGGCTGCAGAACTGAGCAAGCTGCGGCTCAAAACAAGCACTTCCCTGCACATCGCCCCATCTGTGTGAGGTTAGCGGCAGATTCAGCAGTCACCTCGCATAACCTACCCTTGCTCAGGCAAGCTTCTAACAGGCTTTTCTTTGGAAATGATTGCACAGTTATTTAGTCGTTTACAGAATCAACCAAGTCCCATGATGAGATTTATTTCTGTGGGAGTCAAATTGTAGATTCTAACTAGCAGAGCGAAAATCTGTTGTCATGGAAACCATTCCCTTTTCACTAGGCTGGCACTGCAATTGACTTGCATAGAGATGGATTGACAGAGACGCAGAGGGAAAGGGTGAAACGAAATCAGACATGGCTTAGATCCATTTTCCTGAACGATATTGATGATCACTATTAATTTTATGTTGAATGGAAATTGACCTATAGGTACTGGATCTTAACAAATCTTTCAGTACTGCAGGGAGAAAAATCAAAATATGTTTTAGAAGCCATTTAAGATATCCCCAAGAGTTTCTCTTTCGGCAAAGAGGATCATTTATTAGACAAAGATTGTGTTTTACTTTGTTCTTAGAGTAACAGAAGCAATGGTAGTGAAAAGGAGAGTAATATTAAGGCTAATTTAATTTCCTTATGCTTTGGACTTTATAAATGAAATGTTAGGACTCTCAGAGAGGAACAATGTGGGTTTATCAGCAAAATGAGAGGATTCATGCCTCTCAAACTCGTAGTCAAACTAAAGGAACCAAGAACATCTGAACACAAGTTCTTCCTACAACTTATGGCATCATAAGTTGACCAAAAAGGGTACATTTGCATTGTGAGTCTTATGGCATTTGTGCCTTCCCGAAGGATAGGACATCTCTGAGGGTGGGCGAAGATTCTGGCAGAGGTGGTGAGTGGCCTCCCATTTCTTACTGAATGGCGCCCATCATTCCTGTTCCCTCTGAGGAATTGCCACTTTTCAAATTAGGCCTATATTTCCACCTAAATGACCTTTACCAGATTCATCTTTTTTTTTTTTATTTAATTTTTTTTCAGTGTTCCAAAATTCATTGTTTATGCACCACACCCAGTGCTCCATGTAATATGTGCCCTCCATAACAGATTGATCTTTAATATTAAAATCATGTCATTGAGAAGACATGCAGACCAGTTAGCAGTGGCCAGGTAACTCGATTCCAGGGGCTGCTAGGTATCTGCAACAGAAGAAAAGAGTCAACACAACCAGGGCAAAGGCATGAAATCATCCAAGGCAGTAACACCCTGTGAGTGGAGGTCTCCCAGTATCCAGTTTTCGGTGTCAAATCCAAAAAAACATTGCCAAGACTGATGTCAAGGAGCTTATCCCCTGGGTTTTCTTCTAAGTGTTTTATGGTTTCAGGTCTTATGTTCAAGTCTTTGAATCCATTTTGAGTTAATTTTTGCATATGGTGTAAGGTAGTGGTCCAGTTTTCTCAACACCATTTATTGAAGATATTCTCCTTTCCCCTTGTATATTGTTGGCTCCTTTGTCATAAATTAATTGGCTATATATATATATATGGGTTTATTTCTGGGCTCTCTATTCTGTTCCATTAATCCATGTGTCTGTTTTTATGTTATTACCATACTGTTTTGATTACTATAGCTTTGGAGGCGTATGATGCCTCCAACTTCGTTCTTTATTCTTAAGATTGCTTTGGCTTTTCAGGATCAAAGATATCTATTTTTTAAAAGCATGAATTATCTATAGTAGAATATACAGATTTTAAGTTTATAGCTCAATATGGGGCGCCGAGTTGGCTCAGTGGGTTAAAGCCTCTGCCTTTGGCTCAGGTCATGATCTCAGGGTCCTGGGATCGAGCCCCGCATCGGGCTCTCTGCTCAGCGGGGAGCCTGCTTCCTCCTCTCTCTCTCTGCCTGCCTCTCTGCCTACTTGTGATCTCTGTCTGTCAAATGAATAAATAAAAAAAATCTTAAAAAAAAATAAATTTATAGCTCAATAAACTTTAACATATATATGTGTGAGTATATATTTACATACATATGTACATGTATGTATATACATGTGTGTATACATGTGTATGTACATATATGTATATGTGTATATGCATATACACACATGCATGTGTATACATATGTGTGTACATACATAATGTGTATACACACACACACACACACACATATAATTACCACCCAAATCAAGATATAGAACATACCCCTACCTCAAAGACTTTCTTTACAATACCTTCCGGTTAATCTCCCCATTTTCCTGACTTCTCTCATTGTAGATTAGTTCTTTAAATCGCCTCTTCTTGAAATTTACATAAAAACAATATGTACTTTCTTGTGCTTGACTTCTTTTACTCAATATGTTTTTTTAAATTTCATGTATGTTTTGTATATATCATTAGCTTGCATTTTTTAATTGCTTAATAGTGTTCCATTATATGAATATACAAAATCTATTCATAGTACCATTGAGAGTCATATGCAATGTTTCCAGCTTTGGGGCTATTATAAATAAAGCTGCTATGAACATTTTATCCAAGTCTTTTGGGACATAGGCTATCATGTAGGGTAGGTATACATTTAACTTTATTAGAAAGAACCAGTTTTCCCAAGTGGTTGTACCATTTTAACTCCTGCTATCATTGTGTGAGTCTCCCCATTCTCACCAGCACTCAGTGTGGTCAGTCTGGTGGGTGTGTAGTAGTCTCTCCTTGTGTGCCCTTTGTTTTTAAAGACTCTGTGGGGGTACTTGCCTGACTCAGTTGATAGATTATGCAACTCCAATGCTTGATCTCTGAGTTGTGAGTTTGAACTCCATGTTGAGTGTGGAGTTTGCTTAAATAAATTTTAAAATCTTTTAAAAAAAGAAAAAGAATCTGTGCTAATATATGCATCAATAGTGTAGTGAGGTCTGGAAGTTGGAATTAAATTCAGATATTGCAATTAATGTTTCCCAGCCTGCTAATGACCCCCATGCTTTTGAAAAATCTAGCTTTTTTAAGATAAGTTCAAGTAAGCTGAGATTTCATTAAAAAATATTCTGAAATTATTGAATGCTTAGAGCTTAAGAACGTTTGTCAGAGTCATCCTGGATATAAGCACTTAAGTGCAAAAAAGCCACCTCTGTCTTTTATGATCCATTCCTTTTTTTTTTTTTTTTTTAGATAGGGAAAGGGACAAAGGGAGACAATGGAGAACCTTATGTAGGCTCCAAACCCAGCATGGACCTCTATCCAGAGCCTGATCTCACAACCTTGAGGTCATGACATGAGCAAAAATCAAGAGTCGGACACTTAACCAACTGAGTCACCCAGGCACCCCTGATCCATTTCTTCTATGTGCTATCTAAGAACAGTATTTCTAGAGAGATCAGTGTTATAGTATTTGAGTTGCCTAGCTAGCCCCAAAAAATCATATTAAAAAAGAAATATATTTTCATAAACTGATTCTCCTCATTATATATAGAAAATTTGTAAATGCAGTTTTAATTTCCTGTTTGATCTAGGAATTGTTTAAAATAGTATTTCTTAATTTGCAAGAGATTAGTAAACATTAAGCGAAGCATTTGGGGAAATGTTGAGAGTTAGGACGATCAAAGTTACTAGTTAATTTTGACTTAGCAATAGAAAAATGAAGGTTTACCTAAGATGAAAGATATGATGTTAACAGCTTGCAAAATAGAAAAACTTAGCAAAATATCCAGATTAATTGGTGAACAGTTTAAGATATTAAAAGAAATGTGATAATGCCACAAAAATTTTTAAAGGAAAATGGATTATAATAGAAATATATACAATAAAGACGGAATAAAGCCAACTATATCAATTAACACATTGTTAATTGATATAAATAGCCCAAATTTCCCTATGATAAGGTAAAAAATCATCAGATTGAGTTAAAACAAATGTAGTTTAAAAAAAAAAGATGAGCAGGGGCGGGGTGCCTGGGTGGCTCAGTTGGTTAACCATCTCACTATCTTGGTTTTGGCTCAGGTCACAATCTCATGGGTCATGAGATCAAGTCCTGCATTGGGCTCCATGCTGTAGGAAATCTGCTTGAAGATTCTCTCCCTCTGCCCTTCTCCCCACTATTTGTCTCCCTCAAACTTTCTGTCTCAAATAAATAAGTCTAAGTAAAAAAAAAAAAAAAAAAGGATAGGCAAATTTATTTGAGAAGGAGAATGAGGAGAGGATGTACATAATAGTATCAGAAAAAATGAAGTTCAAGGCCAAAAGAATTAAGTGAAACATCTAAGGAGATGATCTATTGTTAAAAGGTATAATGAATGCACAAGAAGAACAAACAGCAAAACCATAGATTACATAAGACAAAAATTCGTAGAAGTAAAGAACATGATCAAAGTATTATCTTTGTGGGAAATTTATGAGACTGATGCACTACCTACTGCGCTAATGAGGCACCTTCTTTGTGGGAAATTTAATCACCTTTTAATTTTAGAATATTATAGGCCAAAGAGACAAATAATAAGAAAAAATGTAGGGTGTCTGAACAACCCCGTTAACAAGTTTAATTATGTTTACACGTGTGTTATAAAAATTTATATTATGCATATTATCTTTATATTATATAAATGTATATATATTCTCTCCTAGAACATATTCTTCTCTTATGCCCACTGAATGTTTACCAGACACATTATTGTGTGTCCACAAAATAATAACTATAAGTTCTAAAGAGTAGAGATTTTGTGAACCAGACGTGCTGACCAAATTCTACTAAAACTGTTAAGCCATAACTTTTCACTTCTCTGGCAGGCCACCTAAATTTTCCATGTTGTTTTTCAGTTTTTGGTCCCTAAGGCTTTCTTGATAAGCAAACAAGTGTCCTTAGGCTGGCCTTGTTCACAGATAGTCATCAACAATGAGAAGAAACTAATTTCCTTGACAAACACTTAAGTAGTCCAAGTAGCACTCTGCCGGCTAGGACTTCTAAGTGCTTTATAAATAATACCAGTGGGAATTTCCACCTTAACTAGGAAAATATCAATAATAAGCTTTTGAAAAAAGTCTCCCTCTCCTCACCTTGGTAATGTAAAAATGCAAATTTTAGAAATGAGATTCCATTCTTTGCCTCTCTGATCTTAAAAAATAATACAAATGATAATATTTGCAGGTATTACTTATATCACCTTTATCAGGAATATAAATTAAATGACCACTCAGGGACATTTTGATAAGATGATAACATTTAATGTGAGTAAATAGGAAATTTCATTTCTGAAAATGAGAATAATCAAGAATGTGTTTAAGATTTACTCCATGAAATTCATGTCAGTTCTTTGCAAAAAATGGAAGCAAATTGAATATCCTAAAATAGGAGATTAGTTAAATAAATGATGCTGCATCAACATAGTGGGTTACCCTTCCGCTTAGTGGTTACCAGAATAGATTCTGGTCACACACTTTTGTGAATTTGGATTCTGCTCTGCCTGACAGTTTTAAGACTTTGGACCATATAACCTCTCTTGCTTAATTCTACCACTTTTAAAAATTTTGAATATTAATAGTACCCACCTTGCTGGGTTGTTGTGTGAAAAAAATGAGTTACTATGTATAAAACATTACAGGCAGTGCTTGCCACAGAGTAAATGTTATCAAATATTATATAGCTATTACACAAAAGGAGGAAGTAGCGTATTTTTAGTCAAATGGGAAAATATTTATAGCATATTAAGTGAAAAGAGATTATTATTTTTTTTCAACTACTAAGTCTTTTATTTTCTGATTTTCCTGAAAGAAGCATGTTCTGTTTTTGAAATATAGGGGGAAAGTTATTTCTTAAAACGTCTTGCTCCCACTAGTTATTTTGTCATTCCAGCTTTAGCACTTAACACTTGAGTCTCTGAAAGAGCACAGGAAAAGCATTTCTGTATGAAAAGTAGTTCGGTGATTTCTTTCACTTCATATATATTTCTTAGAGCATGTTTTTATTATTTAGAGAAAAGTCCTCATTTGAAAAATGAAACTTTCTATCTGGGACACTTAAATATTATAGAGAACTGAATATGTATTGATCTCAAATCTGTTCTGCTTATCTTAAAACTGTGCCTGGGCAGTATCAGACAATATGGAATGCTATACCACCTGGAAGGACATGGCAGACCAAAAGGAAGGACATGGCATGACCTAAAGGAAGCCAATGGGATCTGCAGAGAAGACAGCTTTCTGGGAAAGGATTCAGTCTTCTGACTAGGGCCTTAGAATTATCCACAGAAAAAAGGCAGCACACACACAAAGGAGATGTATCCTGTAGTCCATCTCTGGGATGTAAAATCCAATATTTACACAAAGGCTTAGCCCAAGGAAAGCATATTTTTGATCCTCAGCTGTAAATGCTTAGTAACTGCCTAACAACACATGTGTAGTGGTTTTAAATATCCATAGAAAGGCATGCTCTCTAACAGAGCCTTGGGCCCAGTGGTGTTGACCTTGCAGCCTATATGCTTGCCACTTTATTAAAGTTTCATGTCTTCCATCACAACAATTGCTGCATGAATTCTTTCATGGCTTCCAGCACCCTGCAAAAGCCATAGAGACACGGCAAATTGATTTTCCCCCAAGAAACTATGAACATTGGGTGAGGCAACAGTTTTTCTTTTTTCTTTTCTTTTTCCCTTACTCTCTCTCTCTCTCTCTCTCTCTTTTTTTTCCCCTGTGCCTTGAGGCAAAAAGTGACTTCTATCTCCATGAAAAAAAACTCCATGTTGATTTGCATCTCCAGCTTGAGAGTATCCTATCTATGGTAGGAACTACTTTAAGTTTAGTAGATAAAGGCCATGCAGAGTATATCTAGAATTCAAACTCTAGCCAGAATCGGCTGGGTCTGGTGAGGAAGCAGGTACTTCTCATTTGCCCTGAGAGGTGGAGAAGCTTCATTTCTGTTGTTAGTTGTTGGAATAGTCTAGTCTGCTTCCTCTTCATTAGAGAGTCCATAAGAGAGAACTTTCAAATGGACATTATAAAGCTCAGAATGGTGGTGGCTTCTGAGGAATGATGGTTCCTTGAAGGAAGGGATTGTGTTTACTTTCTTTATCATTATTTTCCTAGTGTGAATCACTGTGCCTGGTCCATGATAAAACTATGAATATTGATTAAATTAAATCATGAAAGAAAATATTATAATTGCTTCGTCATATAATTATATTTATTATATATAATTAATTAATTATATAATTATATATAAATAAAATATATAAATATACATTTTATTTAAAATATATATAATTCAAATAAATAAATAAAATATATATAAATAATTGTATAATTATATATAGTTAATTATATAATTAATTATATTAATTATAATTGTATTAGTCAATTTTGCTAGAGTAACAAACAGTCCCTAAAATCTTGGTGACAAAGATGTATTTCTTTTTCTTTTTTAAGATTTTATTTATTTATTTGACAGACAGAGATCACAAGTAGGCAGAGAGGCAGGTAGAGAAAGGGGGAAGGCCAGGCTCCCTGCTAAGCAGAGAGCCCAATGCAGGGCTGGATCCCAGGACCTTGAGATCACTACCTGTGCCGAAAGCAGAGGCTTAACCTACTGAGCCACCCAGATGCCCGCAAAGATGTATTTCTTGCTCATGTTCTATCACAGGAGGTAGTCTGAAGTTCCATTCCACCTGTGTTCTTTCTGAAAGTCCATAGCCACTATGTGGGATATGCCCAGTGGTATGCAAGTATGCTGATCAGCTCATACCCACTCACTGTGAAGAGCTGATAGTATACGTCTTTTCTAACTCCACATTAAGTGATGTATGTTGGTAGCCTAAAACCAACCTTGGAAATTGGCAAACACTACAAATTAGAATGGGGCTTTTCGAGAGCCAATTTATCAGCACACCGCTGGATTCATGTGATAAAGAAGAAAAGCCAATGAGCTGGCAGAAAATCACAGTGTTGTTTTGGGCTAAAGCAAAGCACATGGCCAAGAATGACAATGGGGTAGGGACTGATGCTCCACCTGCAGGAGGCACCACAAGTCTTATGGCAAAAATGGGGAGGGAGCAAATAGTTGTGAACAATACTATAACCTAGTGCAGTATCTGTGTAATCATCAGTGGTCAAACCCCAAATTGGGACCTGTGGTATGACAAAATATTTTAGTGATTTATGTATTTTTTAACCTAATTCTTATTATAAATGCTTGCAATATTTACTAAATGCTTACAATATGCCAGATGTTGCATAGATGAACTTTATATATATGATTTCAAATAATCCTCACTACAGTCCTCTGACGCAGGTACTATTGTTATCTCCATGCTGCAGACCCAGGAAGTTTAGAGTTTTAGACTGGGGCTCCTGGACACAGACTCAGAGAGTTGTGAAGGTATGTTAGCTGCTGAGTTATCTTAGTAGAAGAAGTGAGAAGGCCAGGAATGAGCAGACCTGACTGGCCCCAGCCCCGTCTGCTGGGAGTTCTGGAGCTAGGATAGCCCTTCGGGTTATTCTCAAGTCCTGACAAGGAAGCCCTAGCCAGTCACTTATGGGACACCCTGTCCCCATAGACAAAAAGACTCCTAGTGTAATCAATTTATCAACAGTGGTATTCCCAGCAGCTAGAAGGACGCAACAGCCTTTTTTTTTAAGATTTTATTTACTTATTTGACAGAGAGAGATTACAAGTAGGCAGAGAAGGAGGCAGAGGGAGAGGGGGAAGCAGACTCCCCGCCGAGCAGAGAGCTTGACACCGGGCCTTGATCCCAGGACCCTGAGACCATGATCCGAACTGAAGGCAGAGGCTCAACCCACTGAGTCACCCAGGCACCCCAACACAACAGCCTTTAAAAGAGAACTTGGACAGAGCACCACAGTATTCCCTACATTAGGTAATATGCCCATGCATGGTTCCACAGCAAGTGAAAGGCTGGATTTAAACCCAAGTCTGTCTAACTGGAAAGCCTGTCTTCTTAATCCCAATGCCAGGTTACTGCCCATTGCCCTCTCTATCTCAGTCAGTTGCTACTACCTGGTGAAAAAAATAGCATTGCTGGAGCGCCTGGGTGGCTCAGTGGGTTACGCCGCTGCCTTCGGCTCTGGTCATGATCTCAGGGTCCTGGGATCGAGTCCCGCATCGGGCTCTCTGCTTGGCAGGGAGCCTGCTTCCTCCTCCCTCTCTGCCTGCCTCTCTGCTTACTTGTGATCTCTGTCTGTCAAATAAATACATAAAATCTTTAAAAAAAAAAAATAGCATTGCTGGCCCATGTTTATGGTTTCAAGAATGACTGAAACAGTATTGGATTTGAATTGTTATTAAAAAGAAGGTCAGTGGCGTTACACATTAGCTTTTAGTGTGGATGTTTGTGTACTTGTCTGTGCAGATCTAGCCCTGTGGAATGGGAAAGGAAATTATATGGAACAGTGTGTTAGGGACAAAATGTCTTCTTCCTTTTTCTTCTGCACAGCTTATAGCTCACATTCACAGTCAAAATGGTAAGATTGGTTTAGTATATGAGAGATGTGCCTGTTCAGGCAGGGGAATTTGGATGTGCTTCCTTCCCTACCCTTAAAGTTAACCTGGGCCGGCTGAAGGGTCAGCTCATTGCCCAAGATTACCACAGTTTTCCCTAGGCCAGAGCCAGGGTAGCCACTATCAAAGATAAACAGAGTAGACACCAGTTACAGTGGTAAGGACAGATTTCAATCAGTAATACACTATTGCAATAGGGAAAGGAGTCCAGGGTAACTGAACTCAACTTCAATTTGTACAGAAGTGATTGGGTGTTTTGGAGGGGTTTTTTGTTTTGGGGGTTTTGGGGGTACAAAATGGTAGTTTATTAAAGCACGTGGACTAAACCGGGGCGGGGTGGGGGGTAGGGCAGAAAGAGCTGCTGCACCGGGGTTGTGATGGGTAGCTGATTATATACTATGGGGTTGGGGGAGGTAGAGAAAAAGGGAGATTTCAAAGGCCTTGGCAATCAAGTTAAGGTTGTTTTTCCCCTCTAGCAAGTCATTAACATTAAGATAGTTGGGAGATTCCTGGAAGGTCACACACAGTCCCACCCAGAAGTGGGGGTTGGGAGGAGGCTGGGGACGGTCAGCTTGTGCTTTGTCTTCTGCTTGCCTTTGTGACTGGGCTTTTTAAAGGAAGATTGGAAGAATGGGGAGGGGATGAGCTGAGGCTCAGGAGAGTCAGGGAAGTGAGAAATTACAGAAAGTGAAAAGGGGTTGGCCCATGTGGAATGCATCTGGGTTTGCTAACTGATGTTTATGGAGTTTGGACTCTTAACCTCCTACAGAGACTAGGAGACAAGGGCTCTATCTTCACGTGTTGGCTGAAATAACCAGTAAATTCTTTTGGCAGCCTTGAATTTCCTCAGACTGACACTTCAAGGGGGCTAGGGTCATCCCAGGGATGTGGCCATGACCCATTAGAAACTATGTTAGAATTTTGTTCAAGCCTTTGTGGGCCAAAGTTGAGAAGAGGGCTCAGAGGAACCTGAGTGCGTTTGGCCACAGAGAGGATCTTGGTCAGAACCAATTAGCAGTAAGCAGCAACTGAGTGGGCCCAAATCAGCTGCCCATAAGACCCCTCTGATACCTGCCTTATCCAAAGCCAAGAGCTTCCTGGTGCTCCACTGATGTCTCATACACACATGTACTCTGGCACACATTCTTATACACTCACGTTCTCTGTGCTCATGCTTGCTCACACATATACATTCACTTACACACACACACATGCCAAGATTACTGTTCACAGATCACAACCTGTTTACTACCCCTGCTCTGCTGCTGGCCCTCATCTCCAGGCAGGCCAGCCTGTGGGGCTTCCTGCCCATCTAACTAGTGAGCTGGGGCTGGGCTAGATCCAGGGTCTTATACCATCAGAGAAACCAGAGGAGAGATCCCTTTGTGGAAGAAAGGAAAGGTGCAAGGAAAGGTATAGACCAGAAACAGAAGTTTAGCCAGAAAGAGAATCAGTCCCCCTGGGAGTTCAGCTCAAAGGTTCTCCAAGTTCTAGTTATTCAGTGACTTCTCATTCCTTTACCTGATTCCATCCTCAGCCCAGTCCCTCCCAAGGTCTCAGGTCAGTGCATGATAAAGCCAATGGTGGACCTCAGTCCAAACCTTTTGGCCCTCTCCCATGAGACCCATGGATCTCATTGACAAGGTCCTTTTCAAATTCACCAAAAAACTTTATGCAGGAAAAATCTAGGTTTGACTAGCTATGCTATGGATTACATATTATCTGCCTGTTGAGCATAATCAGATTTCCTCATAATCAATCATAACCCCCACCACCTCACCTTCCTTGGTTTTGCATGCTCTCACCATGGGTGGTTTTTATTTCTTCCTGCATGAGTGAGAGACTTCTCTTCTTTGGACCGTGGAAGCAAAGAGCACAACTTTGGAGTTAGATGAGGGTTTGTGTTCCTGCTCTTTTATATGTGAGTTGTAAAACCTAAACTCGAGTATCCTCTCTGAACCTCTGCAAAATGGCAGGGTGGTGATTGGGATTAAATGGAGTCCCATTAAAAGCACCCAGTAGTCCCTTGCTAATAAGAAATGACCAATATCTCTTAACTGTTAGAATTTCTTGCCTTTACTTTTTAATTATAGAATGACAGTAATGTAGTAAGACTTAGAAGCCAGCACTCCTTCCAGAAAAAAATTGTTCTTATTCTAAGGTCTTCCTTCAAAATTACATCACATCAATTGTCACTTTGCTCCTGTATTTTGTGTTGACCCTGGTACTTGGGAAGGAGGGGGCCTGGGCATGGTCCCCAAGTGGAGTGTGCTGTGACAGAGTCACAGGGGCCATTAAGCCAGTGTTGCTTCATCTATTTTGTACTAATTCTTTAGGGTTGACCCTTTTGGACCTGTCCCATAGCTGTAACTTAAGATCATAGACAGCCAGGAAGCTCTCCTTCCTTTGTCCCAATTGCCTCCATCCAATATTCATAGTAAGGGAGAAAATGACACACAGATCATGTTCACGGCAGAGCGAGGAGAGGAGACACCATCTTCATTGTGGGCATCCTCTGCAGCTAGGCAGATGCTGAGCCAAGGGAGGAGCTAGTTGAGAGGGACTGAATCCCATACCCATCTACTGAACCTACGTCATAATGGGTTGCAAACTGCCCTCCCACGGCTTCCAGGTTGAGCTCCTGATCCCTTATAACCTCAATCCTTTGGAAGGTGAGGGGAATCTGGGTGGAAATTGGAGGGAAAAAGTAGCACATGGAGGAAGGAGGAGGGGGAGTGTTTTGTTTCCCTCCTTACAGCTCTGAGCAACTTGCTGCCTTTCTGAGCCATCTTGGTGATTCAGAGCATGCTCTGAGCTCTGGCATCTTAGGCTACATTAATTCCCCACTCTCATTCACTTTCTGGTCATGACACCTTTTCAGAAAATTGGAAAACAACTATTCAGGAAATCAGAACGTCATTGCTTAGGCATTATAAACCGCTTCTGATGGCTACTGGTACAGCCGAAGGTGCTGTAAAGAAAACATGCACTAAGTATTTGCATCTTTGGTGATCTGCTATACATTCAAAGGGCTGCTCCGTGGTCCTGAATGCAGACAGAACATTTCTGTTAGCTCACAGCAGAAATTTAAATGCTCCTGGGAAACAAAATCAATCAATAATAATGTTCTTCTGTGTCAGATGTAGCTTATAAATGTGATCAAAAGACTATCCTATAAAAGCACATAAATCCTTATAATAAGGGCATTTTCTAGTAATAAATGGTTTCCAAGATTTTTCATTGTCTCCTGCTCAGTTTCCACAAGCTGGCAAAGCTTAAGAGAAAGGTTTTTAGATCTTTATCTTATAATACAGTTGTTTATCAAATACCAGAACCATTAGCCAGGTAGAAGGTATTCTTGGGATTGAAAATAGACACAAAGGGAGGTAATCTGCAAATGAATTGATATTTTCAGTTTGCTTACAGCTTTCCCACATGAAAACCTGGAATGGGGGGTGTCTGGGTGGCTCAGTGGTTTGGGCTGCTGCCTTGGGCTCAGGTCATGATCTCAGGGTCCTGGGATTGAGCCCCGAATCGGGCTCCCTGCTCCGCAGGAAGCCTGCTTCCCCCTCTCTCTCTCTCTCTCTCTGCCTGCCTCTCTGCCTACTTGTGATCTCTGTCTGTCAAATAAATAAATAAAATCTTTAAAAAAAAAAAAAGAAAACCTGGAATGGATGAGGCCAGTACTCTTTGTATCCTACGAAATAGTTTCTTTTCTAAGGAGCTAGTGGTATCTTGTCGAAAATTCTTTATGGGTGTCAGGTCTAACTAACTTACATTATATATTAAGTACCAGGTGGGAACACAAGAAATCAGGTAGCTTCAGTTCTCTATAGCTGAATGAACTTGACTTCTATATTCCAACATCCAAGTGTGGTTACTAAGGCAGATGTTATAATAAAAGGGGGATGAAAACTGTAGTAGCCAGCAAACTTTTGCTCATTCTTTTTTTTTTTTTTTTTTAAAGATTTTATTTATTTATTTGACAGAGAGAAATCACAAGTAGGCAGAGAGGCAGGCAGAGAGAGAGAGGAGGAAGCAGGCTCCCCGCTGAGCAGAGAGCCTGATGCGGGACTCGATCCCAGGACCCTGAGATCATGACCTGAGCCGAAGGCAGCGGCTTAACCCACTGAGCCACCCAGGCGCCCAACTTTTGCTCATTCTGAAAAAGAAAGATGTGAATTCTAAGGTAACAATGAAAAATGTCTCCTTTAGAATATGTCTGTCATTGTATTGTCTGCTTCTCTAAATGAGATCCTCCTACCCTTTTTCGTTCCCTGGGCTCTTAGAAAAAGTTCTTAAGGAGAAAACTTTTATTCCAAATAATAGGTGCAGCTGGGACCTGGTAATAAATAATTGAGTAGCCCTTCCAGCATCGTAGGCTCACTTTGTGCTTTTTCTTTCGTAGCTGTGTTGGTTTAGCCTCCCTGAGTCTGAGTACATAGATCAGAGTAAAAGTGATGAAGTATATTCTCCCAACAGATCCTCTTCTAGGAATCTGCTCTGCAAATCTCCCCAGGCAGTCTGCAGGTGTTTGTGAGCAGGAAGGAAGAAGGTGAAAAGAGTTAATAATAACTAGGGCATCTGGGTGGCTCAGGTCATGATCTTGGAGTCTCAGGATCAAGTCTAGCATGGGGCTCTCTGTTCAGCGGGGAGTCTGCTTCTCCCTCTTCCTCTGCTCCTCTACCCCCCGCCACCTCATTCATGCACACTCTTTGTATCTCCCTCTCAAATAAATAAATTTTTTTTAATTAGTAATAACTAACATTTATTAAGCATGTACCATACAACAGAGGGGTTCTGGCCTTTAAATTTCATTTCATGCAATGCCCATGACACCCAAGAATAGTAATATTCTTCTTATTTTATGGAGGAGGTAAAACTGTGTATAAAAGTTGGCACTACCAGTAACTGGTAGCATTTATGAATTCAGAGTAGTTCCCTTATCCATTATACATAGCTAGCAGGAGCTTTTTCATTGGTGAATGCACTAAACCCTCACAATGACCCAACTATAAAACATTATTATGCTTCCCATTTTTTACACTGGAGCAACCCAGGCACAGATAACTTTCCCAAGGTCACATTTAGTAAAGGACAAAGGCAGAATTTGAATGTTTCCAAGGCCTGTGTTCTTTCTACTACCCCACATTGCTTCTATCAAGCATTTGGTGTGCATATTTTTAAAGAGATCCAGTGCCCAACTTTATATTTAATAAGGCAAATATAAGAAGAAAAACATTCACTTAGCTTTATACACTCTAGCTCCATGTGGTTGCAAATGGCAAGATTTTGTTCTTTTCTATAGCTGAATAATATTCCATTGTACACACACACACTCACACCCCGCATCTTCTTTATCCTTTCATCTATTAATGGACAGTTGGGCTGCTTCCATACCTTGGCTATTGTATATAATGCTACAATTAACACAGGTGTTTGTGTATCTTTTCAAATTAGAGTTTTTTATTCTTTGGGTGAATACCCAGTAGTGGAATTACTGGATCATATAGTAAGGTGAAGGGGATTAAAAGTACCCTTAACTTCATAAGCACTGAATAATGTATAGAATTTTTGAATCGCTCTCTTGTACACCTGAAACAAATAAAGCACTGTATGTTAACTATACTGGATTTACATTTTTTTAAAAAGAGGCAGAGAAACATTCATTAGACCAAGAGATATAATCTTAAGATTCTGCCCTTTTACTTGAAAGAGGAGAGTGGTTGTGGTATTGTCTTGGCAAGGAGGGGAGTAGGCTTTAGTTTTCAAAGAAGGTGTTGTGAGAAAGGAGTTTGTCTTTGTAATTTCCTGGAGAGATGGGCAGTTATGCCCAGGCTTGTGGGAGAAGAACTTTTGCATCAAGTACAATGGTAGTGGCTGCAAGTAATGGAAACCCCCGTATGGGAACTTAACTAAGTCAATTAACTAATTAATTGATTAATTGGTGATTAGTTAATTAACTAATTGAATTAACTACTTAATTTAAGTTAATATTCCCCATAGACAAGAAGCCTAGTGGTAGGAGACTTCAAGTCTTGTTTGGCTGCTCAAAGCTGCCCCTGGAACCCAGGCTGTTTCTTCTTCTACCCTTCCTCGCTTACTATGCTGGTCTTCTCAAGGAGAATCATAAGACTTCTGCCATAAAGTTGGGAACACAAGGGCAGAGGCTGCACCAGCCACACTGGTCTCAAGTGAACAGAAAACCAAGAGCTTCCTCAGACTACTCTCCACCCCCAGCCAAGCTCCACTCCAGTCTCATCAATTAGCAATGTGTCTCTTTGCCACCCCAACAGGCAGGGAGGCTGGAGAAAAAGCAAGGTCTTACCTGCACCCTTGGCCCCCCAGCAGAATTGCATCCCATGTGGACAGGACAGTGTGCGAAATTGGGAAGAGAGCCTGCCTTGATTTGGGAGTGGAGAGGAGTTGCGGCAACAGGGCTGTAATTGGAAGCCAAAAGGTGACCTTGGAGAGGAGGAATGTGATTGTGGCTTTTGTATCTGTCATTACACTGAAGTGGCCCCAGAGCATCACACCAGTGCTCTAACCCTTCCTTCCCTCCTCCTGTTCTTGACTCTCTATTCTTCCGGCCCCAGGCCCAAACCAAGAACACTTAAACCTAAATCATTTTGACAATTACAAAATCATCTAACTCACAGTTTTCTCTTAATTTCAAAATAAATAAATTATTGCTGAATTAACCAACAAATTAATGAGATGAGGGAATTCCAAGCAGATACAGCTGGTGAGGGCCTCTGCAATGGCCAGGAGTTGACCCTGCTTCAGAGGAGAAAGTTCTCAGGGGCCTGTGGAAAGGGTCTGGATGCTGTTAATACCAGAATCCTCATGTACAAATGTTGGCTAACTGTCCCAGGCTCTGACGAAAAGAATCTGAGGAGGCTGAGGACCCTTGGGTCTTGGATTGAAATGACTCTGTACAACCTCGTTGCTACTTCCTGTGATTACAGCTCCATGGTTTCCTTCTTTATCTTTGCAGAGCCAGCTCTCCCAGGCGCTGAACGGGCTGTCAGACAGGGCCAAAGAAGCCAAGGAGTTTCTGGTGCAGCTCCGCAACATGGTCCAGCAGATCCAGGTATCGGCAGCACCTGAGACAGAAAGCAAACCCCATGGGTTCAGATATTGCTTCATCATGGGGAAGTTTGTTTGTTTCTTCTACTTATCTGTGTTGTGGGGGGAATTCCAATTATTTTTCTGCTCTGTCTCTTCGAAAACAAGCAAATGTACAGACCAATTTCAAATGTACTCCCTTCTTAAGGTGGTTATATTTTGCCAACAAGCCAGCTACAACAACCTGGTTTTCCAAATAGTTCCTGTCCTTGGCACTGAGGTCCTAATTCTCTACTACTCTGGATTTAGAAAGAGGCCTTTGTGTGAAGTTGGAGTCATAATTGTTTAGTTTTTTAAACTCTCCAGGCTCCCAAAACATCTTGCCATAAGTGTATCTTATCCGATGGTTTCCCTTTCCTTTCTTCCCTTCCCTCCTTCTCTCTGTCCTTCCTTCCTGCTTGTAGTAATGCTTCTTCTCCACTTAGATGCTTAAATATTTTCCAAACAAGATCCCCCATGGTAGCTATAATTTCAGATTGCTCTACTTGGACATGACCCACAGATCAGCTGGCATTTGAGAGTTTGTGAATTCTCCACTATTGCCAAAGGAAAGAAGCCATAAACTACATGAGATGCTTAAATAATGACCTTCTGCTCTGTTTACTGTTCTTATGTTTTGAGGTTGCCTCACAGAAATAACCTTCGCTCTGGCCTCTAGTAAATTGCTTTCTGAGTTAATATTTAACCCATGTCAAGGTAGAAATATCTTTTTAAATGTAAGCTAGTCTTTCAAAGCATCTCACACTGATTTCCTCACCCTTTTTTGCATGCATTCTCATGTTAAAACTTTGATTGCCTAACAACCTAATACCCATACACTTCCTTCTGTTTTCCAGAGCAACAGAGGTTATCAGTCAGTCCCTCCTTTGCTTTTGCCTCTGCACCCCACCTCTTCATCAGAGCAAAGCTTTCTTTCTGCTCTACATCAGAACCTGCAAGAAGGCTGCACTTATCCTCCCAATGTTATCCTGCATGGGACATGGAGAGCTCTTAAATGATGTTTTCTATAGGACTTCTTTGAGTACTCAAAAGCAATTGTCATGAAAGCTGAAATTTCATATGTAGATGTCATTGCTGTAGCAATTACTAATGCACACCTTAAATGAAAAAGGACTTGCATTTGAGAAGTTATCAGATACCTATCAGTATGTCCTCATATTAAGAGACACAGTTCTTTTTGACTTTGGGAATAAATTAAAATTTGATAGGCTAAGCTGTTCTTTCCTTGCCAGCAAAAGCTTACAGTTGACCCAGTTGGATGCTATTTTTTCAGTGCTATTTGTGTATATGTGAGTATTCATCTTTCATTTGCTATAAATTACAATTGTTTTGCAGATTATGGTTTCGCTCTCAAAATTACATATGTAACTTATTGAAAGGATGATTGTTCATGAAT
Source organism: Mustela lutreola (assembly GCF_030435805.1). NCBI lineage: Eukaryota > Metazoa > Chordata > Mammalia > Carnivora > Mustelidae > Mustela > Mustela lutreola. The sequence continues at coordinate 105,615,454 of NC_081296.1, read as the reverse complement.
GCTTATGAATTGGGAGAGAACTGCTTGAAAAAAATGTCGACAGCTTGTATAGGTTTAAATAAAAAATAGTTAGATCTGGAATTCAATTTAAACATCATGAAGAAGCCATAATTCATTTAGAACATGGTTTACTTTCTCCAAAAAGCGGTTGGTTCATGGCTTGACTTTTACAGCTGGGTGATGCCTGTTATATATACTCATTGTTCTTGACGCCCTATGTGCACTAACTATTTGCCTTCTTTAATGAAAGGAGCAAGTACTTTTGGCCATGATTATTCTTTAAACTTCTATTGTCATTGGACTATTGTTTAATATTGAAGACCACTGCTGTCCTCTTTCTTCTCTCTCCTCTTGAATTTAATAGTTCTTTAACTCTCATGCCTCCACCATACCCAACACGTTCAGGCAGCCAACCTCTCCAAATGCCACCTTCCACCATCCATAAGTGGACATACGCCAGCTCTCAGAAGGATTTATGTTCAACTCTAACTTTATGTTCAACAAACTAAGCTTTATTTTACACAATATAATGTGAACCGTGAAGAGGATTTCCTTTTGATAAAAATAAATTTATTAAGTACTATTTATACTTTTCAATGTAAAATTCAAGGGAACACTACCACTGTGGAGTGAAATTTATCCAGTTACTTAAAAAAATGCCAAATGTGCATTGTAGACAGAGTTCCTTTCCATCTCCTTCGGCAGGGATTTCCATCACACAAATGGACAGGGGAGCTCTGTTTTTTTCTGGCAGCCCAAGGAGCCCAGGTACTCTGGGACTAAGACATGTGCTCTCTCACACAGGAGAACAGTGTGGAGTTTGAGGCTTGCCTGGTGGCCCAATGTGATGCCCTCATCGACGCCCTCAACAGAAGGAAAGCCCAGCTGCTTGCACGTGTCAACAAGGAGCATGAGCACAAGCTGAAGGTAAGTGCTGTGCTGGGGGGAGGGCAGAAAGCTGAGGAGCCCAAGCTCCCAGGGCCAGGCTGGACAGGCCAGATGAGTAGGCCAGATACCCACAGTCTTGGGTGGCCAGTGGCCCGGAGGGCAGGCAGCCAGCATCCCTTTATTCACCATGAACACCCTTATTTACCTCACTGATGTTTATTGAGTGACTCCCCAAGAATTGCTCTGGGTATAGACATAATTAGGTAAATAAAAATTACTGCCCTCATGAGGCTTATATTCCACCAGAAGGGATAAACATTAAGCAAGAAAGTAAAATATGCAGTATTTAGTAACAGGCACTGAGAAAAATAATAAGGAATAGAGAAAGGGAAAGTGCAACTGGACAGCTGCTTGGATTTTTGTCATCACACTGTGAAATCAATTGATTACAAGTCTACCCCCATTGGCAAAAACATTGGTCCTCTTAGAGACATCTGATACCCCATCCATTGCCCCTTTAGAGCAGGGCAACAAGATGTGAGAGCAGGCTGAAGAAATGGGAAGGACCCAGCAGGAGGGAGCTCAGAAGCAGGCAGTCAGAGAGGTCCACATGCTCTGCCATAAGCCCCAGGGTAGCTACCAGTAGGAGGAGGATAAGGGGTATGCAGTGCTGGTCTGATGAGGGCAGAGGGAGAGGTGAGGTCTGACTATAGCCTCTCTAGTGCAGTTAGGCAGTCAACATCAGAGAGCTTAGATAGTGGGCAGCAGAGAACGTATACAACCTCAGGGGAGCTTGTGAAAGGCCCCATAAGCATCAGGAGATTTGAACAGGCTGTAGTCGCTGAAGAACAGGGAAAGGCCCCATTTCTAAACGAATGGGATTCCAGTAGGAGGACCAAAGAAGAGTTTCAAAATGAAGAAATAAGAGAACACAGCTTATAAGATTTGGGGCTCAAGGTTGGTGGCGGGGAAGCTTCAGGTTGGGCCAGTACCCATCTTGTGGTAACCAGAAACAAGACAATAAACTAGTTGCTAACTAGGGCACGAGTCCTGGGCAAGACCCATGGTAAGACTGGCAATGCTGGGCCCTGAGCGGCAGAATCACCAACCTTCCAACTTTACTCTGTGCTTCAGCCACACACCAGGACCACAAGCTCTGGGGTGGGGGTGGGGGTGGGGGGGCGGTCGCTGCTAGAAGGCAGGGGGCCAAATGGCCAGATACAGAACAACCGCTCCCCAGGGAAGCTTAACAGTTTTCTCCAACAGTTAGAAAACCCCAATCTAGCTTCCTCTTCTATGAGGCTCCCTCTTCCACAGCCCACCTGTTGCAAAATACAGAGCATGTGGCTGGAATAGAAACCTTTCTCCCCTGCCTCAGGTGTCCCTCTGAAAGGACCTGTGGAACTGCACCAGGCAGGAGGCAGAGCTGGGATAACAAGGTCCAAGCCTGGAAGAACTGGGGGCTATGCCACGTGATGAAGCTTATTGGCCTGACACCCTCTGGGGCTCCATCAGGGCCACGGCTCTCTGAACAGTCCTGACAAGGCAGCTGCAGTGCCCTTTTATCAAGGAGAGGCACAGCAGATGCCTTGATAAAGACAATGGCATGGCTTGAAGTTAAATCTGAAGCAGGAGTTGGGAAAGGAAAGTGCACAGGGCTCTAACGTTCCTAGAACATCAGCCTGTTGGTTTGGACAGGAAGCCAAGGCCGGCAATGGTAACACTCCTTCTAGAGACGCCATTACTGTTTCTTAGTGGTGCGTCTAATTTGGAAGATCCTCTTAGGCTCATGTTAGAACAAACTCAAACCTGTTTCCATCACCTGCTCTAACATTTACTAAGCCCTTCATTTCATACCCTTCAGAAACCTAGATCCTTTTTGGTTATGGTGGAGGAGCTCAAATATCACTTGAATCCCATAGAGCTCTCTAAAGGAAAACCCCAGCTGTCTGCAGGAAATGAGCTGGATGGCTGGATTTTCCCTCTAAATAGTAGACCAACCATTTTTGTATGTAGTCACCAAGTGTTAACTTTTCCTCAGTAGAAATCTCTTTTTCAAGTTGTTGCAGGCACTTTCTTGGTATCTTTAAACCATTTGTGATCAATCTCACAGGGCCTATGGTGGCCACTGCAGGTTTTCTACCTGGGAGAGCCAGAAGGGCAGTGATCTGGACCGAAAAGGGAATCACAGATTGAGAAAGCATCATTTATGCATATCAAACAGCAGCAGAGGGGCAGGAGAGCCCCCTGAGCCCCTGCTGCCCCTGTGGGATGGGACTGTATGAAAATCCATTGAGGGTTGTGCCGGGGACACACAGAGAGATCCCTCTGGAACAGCTGCTGCTCATTGCCCAGGCTCCATGTGGGGCAACAGTCTGTCTGTCCAGGTGACCCGCTCCAGCGGGACACATGGATGCACCTGGGGCCGCTGAGCAGAGGCAGCTGCCTGCTCTCATGTCGCCCTGCCCCGCGTGGAGTGCGCTGCCCCAAGTGGAGTGTCCTGCCCCAGATCCCGAAGGGCCGAGGAAACAAGAGGCAGGTGGCTGGTTGTCCCCCACGGCAGCAAAGCTGTTCTGTCTTCTGTCATGAGCAATTTGTTTCTCCGCCGTTTTCAGCAGATTGTATGTCACTGCTAAAAACCGCCAGCAGCGCCGACACCGGGACCATGGACGCCAGCCTCCGAATCTCCCTCTCTCTGCTTTTCTCTTCCTGCCATTCCCCTTTCTTGTCATTTCTGTTGCTACTCAGATCTGTGAGAAAAGACTGGCCTTTTATAGACTGCCCTCGCCAAGCACAGTACTTCTTTCTGTCTTTGTTGGCCGACCCATCACTCACACTTGGGCAGGGATAATCTTATGGTCTTCCGCTCCCCTTTGGCAGAGTTCTCTAGGGGCCTGCTTTTCACTGACAAAGAGGAGAGTTGTGTGTGTACTTTTCTGGCAACTTTCTCTTCTTGAGCAATCCAAAAGGCCTGGGATGCTGGAAAGGGAGTATGTATAAAGAGTCTTTATGATCTCCTCAGGCCCCTCTCTGAAAGCACTCATTGCTGGAGCAGATTGGATGGTTCTGGTTCTGAGACAAGCCAGAGCTGAGAGGTGAAGAGCCCAGCTTCTGTGTCACAGAGAAGGGGGTGGGAGGACACACTTCCTCACTTACTAGGTCTCCAACTGTGAGCAAGTCTCTGGCTCAGTTACTTTCACCTGCGGGTAAAATCAGCCAGGAGCAGTGGTCACCTCACAGAGCATTGCCCAGCACTTCCGGCAGTCCTTGGGAAATGTTGTTAGACCTGAGAGGATGCCTAGAAATGTGCTGGCACCCAGCATATTAAAAAAGTGCTCCTAGGGACTTAAGGTCCATAATACCAGAGTATGTCATGTAGAAATCGTCTATACACAGGTGTGATTGTCTCTGAAACTAGGAAAGTAGCTTGTGTTTTTAACTGATCATCCTATGAAATGGTTCACGAAGTTTGGTGAGCTCTTTTTAAAATAGTAAAAAAACAAACAAACAAACAAACAAAAAAAGGCTTGGAGACATATGTAGGCAGCTGTGACCATATTTTAGGAATATTTGAAATATAAATTTTGTTTAATATTATTCTGTGGTTTGAAAAAAAAAACACTGGGAGACAAATATCTAGTTTTGGGATGTGGTAAACTAATCAAATGTCAGAAAGCTACTGAAGGGGAAAAAATGCTTTCAAGTTTTGAAGAAATACTACTGATTCGTGTTTGGGACAACATGGGCAAAATCCCCATAATAAGCACTGTAAACCCAATCCCCTGGTGTCTTGTTTGAACTGTATGGCTTGTGACCATTCTTCCTGGGCCTTCCTGACCTGAGTAAGGCCTTAAAATATCCTCATAGGGAATTTGTGACAACACTTAAATGTGCCATTAATGAGATCCGTGTTTTTCTCACAAAACTTACAAACTTACAAATGAAAAGAATGATTTTTATTTATGTAACACTCAGAATTTGAAATAATTCTACAACCATCTTAAATGCATATTTGTTCCAATATTTTAGAGTAAATTCATATGTTGAATAGTACAAGGTGACAGGGGTCTTCTTGGTTACCTTTCAATTCTAAGATTTTCTGGAAGAAAAAAGTTAAAGTTATTTAAAAACTTCTGAAAAAATTTAATCTTTAATTTCCACGTGTGGGTGGCCAATGAATGTACCAACAAAATTATCCAGTGAGAATGCTAAAAGAAAATGATAAAGTTTGCTGTTTCTTATAACATTTCATTTTTACAGATGACCTCCACATCCAATTGTAACCATATACAAAATGTTTGACTTTGAATCCAAGTATATTGTTGGGTTTTGTTAGAATTGTTATCATTATTAGCATCATTGTCTTTATTATTATTATTTACCATGTATTGCCTGTTGTGTTTCCAATATGTTTATTTAGAAAAACGAATTATATGGTCATTTCATTCAGAGTACAGATTTGCACTAGGGACGTTATTGGCTTGTCAAATTGCTTCCTTAGGCTATTTTGCCATTGCTTCAAAACAGGCTAGTAATCCTTTGACTTAGATTGGGCTGGGAGATGGGAAAGAAAGAAAGAAAGAAAAAGAAAAGAAAGAAAGAAAGAAAGAAAAGAAAGGAAAGGAAGGAACAAAGAAAAAGAAAGGGGGAGGGAGGAAGACAGGAAAGGAAGGGAGGGAGGGAGGAAAGAGGGAAGGAAGGAGAAAAGAGGAAGGGAAGAAGGAAGGCAAAGAAAGGGAAAGGAAAGGGAAAGAGAAGGAAAGGAAAGAAAATGAAAAAAAGGAAGAAAGATGGATGGAGAAAGGGTGGAAGACAGACCTACCCAAGCTCACAAAACTTTTGTAAGTAATTAGATAGGATTTGACAGGCTACAGCCCTTACTAGAAAGAATAAGCAACAAATTTATGCCAATAATCAGCTCAATCCCAATAAAACAACTGGCAACAAATTCTATAAGTCCATTACAATGAAGACATTTGGAAATATTAAGCACACTGGAACACTTGAAGCTTTGACTGCCCTTGGGGGGACCAACTCTAAAATTTGAACCACAATTATTATTGATTATAAGGCTATATCATTAATGGGGAATTCATTTAGCAAATGCTGTGATTCCCTGCTACTTACCACATAGGAACAAAAGTCATAGAGGGACTGTACGCAAGGATCCTATGGGATCACCAGGATGCCACCACACACAGCTGGAGCTCACCAAAGTTAGGGGACACTCTTCTGAACACTCATTACCCACTTTGGCAATGTCAATGGAGGGCAGTCACAGATCTTTAACATCTTAACTCAGACATGAATGACATTCCTTACCTCCAGAGGGCACTAAACACACACTTTGAATATGGGCGAGTCATCTACTGTGTCTCCCTGCACCTTACAGCCTACAAAATACCATGCTGTATGCATCACTTTAACCACAGCCCACCAAAAACAGTAAATGTTCTCCTGTGTGGGTGGGACCCACCAATATGTGTATCTTTCCAAGCGACTTGTATTCCTTCATTAACTTCTTTGTACAGGGATGTAGTATTCTACATACTAAGAGTGGGTTTTGCATATTCCACTCAAAGTTTATTGATAAGGCTATGGGTGGCATTCACACTTTTGAAATAGAAAGTTCAGTTTTTCTGTTAAAAACTCAAGCCTTCCTCAAAACAGGTACATATTTTATTTATTTAATAGGGCTAAATTATCCTTTTCTTGATTAAAAACTCAAAGCCTCAAAACTGGTCTTCGAAATGAGTAGTTGCTATGTGGGTAAATTAATGACATTAGCACAGAGAGTGGTATCAAGAGAAGGGGGAAATATTTTTTATAATCATGTGGGAGAATGGTGGCATGTGAGAAATTGAAGATGCTCTTCCTTAATTTAAATGCCTCTAAGTTTCAGTGAATATAATGATAATATAGGAGATAATATCCTAATCTAGGGGGAAAAAAAGAAAATTTGTTATTTTACGAGACAAATCTCATGGACAAAGCACTTCACTTGTAACTCACAAATGAGTCCATTCCAAGCATTAGTTGGTCATCTTGCTTTAGGAATGATGCTACATGTAGAAACTCCTCCCACTGATCAAAAGAACCTGTGAAGAATAAATTCTTCAGGCTTGCACCTTGAGATTACTTGTACCTTACATATAAAAAAAGGATTACCTTATATTTAGGAGAAACTGTTTTTTTTTTTAAAATATTTTATTTATTCATTTGACAGAGATCACAAGTAGGCAGAGAGGCAGGCAGAGAGAGAGGAGGAAGCAGGCTCCCCGCTGAGCAGGGAGCCCGACACGGGGCTCTATCCCAGGACTCTGAGATCATGACCTGAGCAGAGGCTTTAAGGCACTGAGACACCCAGGCGCCCCTAGGAGAAACTGTTGTAAGCTGTGATGGGAAGTTTTATATTATATTTAGGAAAGAATTTCTCAGAATAGAAAAGAGAGAAGTGTTTACTTAGACTAAAAATTCATTAGTGGTATCCCTGCAGACCCCATGATGAGTGAAAAAATAGTATGAGTGAAAGTATTTATTAAAAAGAATAAACACAGAAAATATTTTAAAGAGCCACACACACGTAAGATAGAGAAGTGAATGGAGGCAGAGAAAGGGTGTCAAAGTCAAATTGGATAAAATAATGAAATTCACTTTAATTAACTTCAGTTCTCACTGCTGGTTGTGTTACATGAGCTGTGCCAGAGGGAAGAGATTGGTCTACTAGAGATGGGATGGGAAATGTAGTTGTGGACAGAAAGAACAAAATTTTACACATAAGCTATCATGGGTTACTCTATGCTACTGAAAAAATTTGAGCACTCAGAGGAACACGCCAGTCTATTCTCAAATTCATTTTTTCTGAATAGGTGTCTGTGACACATCTTGACCCAAAGAATAACCTTAATAAATTTGCCACTTAACAAAATAAAAACATTCAAGTGATCAATAGGACTTGCCATCCTGAACAGATGGGGACTGCTAATAAGATTGTGAAAGCCTTCTCTGAAACTATAAACTAAAGATTAATTCATTGTCCCCAGAGAGCTGGTTCAGGCCATAATGCAGATGAAAGCAGGGAGATTTTTTTTTCCCAGTCCCTATTTGTGTCACTCTTGCAACTTGCACATTTCCTTCCTAAGAAAAGGAAGTCATCACTAGCCAGCTGCAAACATGGTGCCAACCGTTTCTCCGGAGCATCAGAGCAACTGCAGAGAAATGTAGACCTCAAAGGAAAAGTGACCTGGCCTAGCTTCCTAGGAATTGTTTTCCATAGAAAATATAACGTGAGATAAATAATAATAGTAGTAGAAATAACACAGAATGAAGAAGGGAACAAGTAAGAGAGCTGATGCAAACATTCAACTAGAGAAAATATATTTATACTCTTAAAAGATCTAATTATTTGGCTGATTTCATAGGATGGGAAATCTTGCCAAATTAATTCAGAAACTAGATGTCAATTACACTACACCCAAAAGTGCTGCTTCTGGGAACCCTGTAGTTTAATTTTTAGTAATGATTTTTATCACAGGCTAATGGGATCATTGTGAAATGGTTGATTAAAATGTAAAAAGATGGGCCAAATGCATTGTTGTAACAGTGGGAGTTGAGAACCAGGAACTCAGGGATATTGAGTTATCCCAAGAAGATTGAACCATGGAATACAGGAGCCAATGGCAAACCCCCACTGAAATGCACCAACTCTTCACTACAGTGAAACTTCTTAAGATTAGCTGGAGAGCCCTGACATTCAAGACAGCTCCTTCAGCATCAAATAAATCTTGCTTTAGAAGGAAATGTATAGAGGCAGATGTAGAATTTTATGAGGCCTGATTATCATATGTATTTCAGTACATTTAGGTCATAAAATTATCATTGATCTGTATGCTCTGGAAAATAAACACAACAATTCAAGTCTATTTGGCCTCAGCAGACTCACTTTGGGTTACAATGCCCAGTGCAGACTTGCACACCACTCAATTAGGTATGCACAGTCTTAGGACAGATGCCCTTTGGATAGTGATTGGCCACTGCTGAGGCTTCTGCTGTCTAGAAGCATTCATGCACTGGCTACCAAAATGTCAACACATTTTCTGGGAACAATTTAGTTATACCTAAAATGGCAGACAGAAGTAGCATATTAGCAGTAGGTCACCTGTCCTGGATTTTTTTTTTTAATACTTTTGGGTGTTTTGTGTTTTTTCTCCCTGTAAGAAGCAAAAACTTAATCTTCCTGTTTGTTTTTTATTAAAAAAATAAAATAAAATAATTTGCATTCCATGAGCCCAGACCAACAGATAGGGTGATGGTTTGACAGAATACTAGATGCCAGAGAAAATAAGTCTATCACTGAATTTTAAATTTGGTCTCGCCTCTCCCCGGCAAAATCTCAGAAATGATCTTCACATCAAAGTTGATTTCTTTCACCAGTTCTGATATGCAGATTTCAAACCCTACACTTTATTTTTATTTTTATTTTATTAAAAGTGAAAAAGTGGGAACAAATCATCTGTCAAAAAATTAGGAAACTCTATAGAGCAAAAACAATCATGTAAAAGGACAAAACTAGAGTTCTCATACTTCCTGATTATATAACTTACTGCAAATCTACAATAATGAAAACAGTATGATTTTGACAAGTGTGGCAAGACTAGGCAATGGGGAAAGACAGTTTTACAACAAATGACACCAGAAAAACTGGCTATCCACATGCCAAAGAAAGAAGTTGGACCATTACCTAACACCATACACAAAAATTAACTCAAAATGGACCAAAGACCTAAATGTAAGAACTGAAAATATAAAACTCTTAGATGAAAACACTAATGTTTCAAATGGGCAAATGCTTCCCAACACTGGATTTGGCAATGATTTCTTGGATATTGCACCAGAGGCACAGGCAACAAAGGAAAAGGTAGACAAATTGGACTTCATGCAAATTTATAAATTTTGTGCGTCAAAAGCAAAAAAACAACCCAGTTAAAAAATAGGCAAAGGACTTGAATAGACATTTCTCCATGGAAGATATACAAATGGCCAATAAGCATATGAAAAGATGCTCAGCATCACTAGTCATTAGGGAAATGCAAATCAAAACCACAATGAGATACCACTTCACATCCATTAGGGTGGCTATTATTATTTTTTTAAAAAGATAGTAATAAGTGTTGGTGAGAATATGGAGAAATTGGAACCCTTGTGCATTGCTAATGAGAATATTAAATGGTACAGCTGCTATGGAAAACAGTGTGATGATTCTCAAAAAACTAAAATAGAATTAGCATATGATCCAGCAATTCTACTTCAGGACATATACCCAAAATAAGTGAAACAGGGACTTTCAGATATTTGTATACCCATGGTCATAACAGCTTTATTCATAAGAGCCAAAGGTAGAAGTAACCCAAGCATCCATCAATGATTGAATGGATAAACAAAATGTGGTATGTACCTACAATGAAATATTATTCAGGAAATTCGGGATGTCTGGGTGGCTCAGTCAGTTTAAGTGTCCAACTCTTGGTTTCAGCTTGGGTTGCAATCACAGACCCTGCATTGAGCTCTGTGCTGAGTGTGGAGTCTGCTTGAGTTTCACTCTCCCTCCTCCTATGCCCTTCCCCCTTGTGCTCGCTCACTAAAATAAATAAATCTTAAGGAAACAAAAAAAAAAAGGAAGGAAATTTTGACATCAGCTACAGTGTGGATAAACACCTTGAAGATATGATGCTAAATGAAATGAGCCAATCACAAAAGAACAAACATTGTATGATTCCACTTACATGAGAATCCTGGAGTAGTCGAATCTATAATGACAGAAAATAGAATGGTGGTGTTGCCAGGGGGCAGCGGGGAGGGGAGAATACAGAGTTACTGTTTAATAGGTACAAAGTTTTAGTTCGGAAAGATAAAAACAATTCTGAAAATGGATGGTGATGACAGTTGCACAACAATATGAATGTATTTAATGCCACAGAATTATCTGATTAAAAATAGCTGAGATTGGAACACCCGAGGGGCTCAGTCAGTTAAGCATCTGCCTTCAGCTCAGGTCGTGGTCCCGGGGTCCTGGATCGAGTCCCATGTTAGACTTCTGCTCAGTGGGGAGTGTGCTTCTCCCTGTCCTCCCTGCTTGTTCTCTCTCACTATCTCTGTCACTATCTCTGTCTCTCTTTCAAATAAATGAATAAAATCGTTTTTTAAAAATAGCTAAAATTGTAAATTTTGTATGTACGTTTTACCACAAGAAAAAAAAATTAGAAAGACATCAGCAATAATAAATGGATGAACTGTCAAAAAAATTAGGAGGAACTTAAATGTCCAAAAATAGAGGAACAGGAATGTTTAATTAATTATGATAACCCACTCAGTGGGATATTTATGGAGCCAGTAACATTTATTGATGGTGGCAACATGTGAAATGGTATATGGTATAGTGTTAAGTGGGAAGGAGGTAAAATTATCACATATTATGATTGCAACTATAAAAATATCTAGCTCAAGGATAAAACCTAAAAAAAACAAACAAAATGTTTTAAAAATTTGCATGAGAGTGATGAGATAACTGCTTTTTTGGGGTCTATTTTCCAATTGTTTTCAAAAGTAGATATAATAATCTTTGATGAAAAATGTATAATCAAAACTTAAAAGAAGAAATGAAGAAAAAGCTTTTTAATAATTATTATTAAAATTTCTTTTAGTTATTATTTATAAAATCAAGAAAGCTGGATATTTTTGAGGATTTTGTAAAGTAGTATAAACGTAAGTAATTGAGTTTCCTAGAAAACTCTTGTTCAACTCTAGCTTCAGAAACCACTTCAGGATTTGGGTCACTGAGCAGAGGACATGGAAAATGAATCTTTGAAGAAAGAAACTTTTCAAGGACTGTCGTGTTTGACACTGGGCAAAGACAACTTCCCAGAGGCAGAAACTGCATGTTCAGAGAAATGCCTTTCTAGGTTAAAGCAGGCTCACAGCATGGTAACTAGAGAGAGACTTTAAAACTGCTCTCCCGGGGGCGGCTCAGGGGCTCAGTCAGCTAAGCATCCTACTTGGGCTCAAGTCATGATCCCAGGGTCCTAGGATCAAACCCCACATCAGACTCCCTGCTCAAGGGGGGAGTCTGTTTCTCCCTCTCCTTCTGCCACTCCTCTGTTCATTCTCTCTTTCTCTCCCATTGTCTAAATAAATAAATAAATAAAACAACTGCTCTCCTAATGAGGCAGTAACTGCTTCTAAGTGGGTTATACTCCAAACTTAACTCTGCATTCATCTTTGTCTGGCTTCCTTGTTGTCATTAGCTCACTGTCTTTCAGCAAGTTTCACCTCTAACTCCATCCCACCATCCACTCAAGAAGAAGAATCAGAATGAGAAGGAATTGGGTTCAGATGAGGACGTTTGCTCTTTACAAGAGAGGCACAGGGTGGGCGCGGGTGGGTGACGTTTCACAGAACAGAAGCTGCAACCACATCTCGGGTTACTCAGCTCCTTCATAAACTCTCCACGACCTCCCACTTAGAGCAGCTCACAGTATCAGCTTCCTGGAAGATTGGGGAGCAAGGGGAACCTGAGGAAGATGTCCCTTCAAGCACCACAGTTTGCTTCTTTTTCAGCCTGTTCCACTTTGGACCATTCTGTTCTCACATCAATCCTAGGTGGTTCGAGATCAGATCTCTCACTGCACAGTGAAATTGCGCCAGACCACAGGTCTCATGGAGTACTGCCTAGAGGTCATTAAGGAAAATGATCCCAGTGGCTTTTTGCAGGTAAGTGTTAACTAGTTTCTACTTCAGATTCTCAGTGTCCCGTGAAACTCAGTCCACCAATGTCGCAGCCGGACTCTCGGCAGCCCTTGCTGACCATGTTCCCTCCACAGTGGGACCCATCTTTAGACAGCCACACACATGTGGGCGCCAGCAGAACGCCACTGACTTCCTGAAAGTCTCTGCCACCATGTGCTCCAAGATTGAGATGTACATGGGCTTCTTAAAATTTGTTTCTGTTCATGTTTAACCATGAAAATGTAAGTCCCTGTAATTTCCTCTGAAGCAGGGCTACTGTTTTGCCTAAGAATTGGGTCCCTTTCCACTAATATCTTGGACAGTATTGTCAGCTAGAAATGTTTAAACATGCAAGGCTTCTACCTTCTTGACAGTTTCTACTGGCTAGTTAAATCAGTGATTTTCCAGGAGTTTTTTCATTCCTTGGATTTCTCATAATTTTTTTCGGTGTTGATTGTTTTAATGAGATGTAATGATGTCAGCTGAATTTTGCTTAGGTTTTGAGCTCAATGATTAAGGGAGCTTTTATTAAGGAACTCATAGATTCCTTCCAATTCACATTTTATCAAACTGGCCAAGAGTGACAATGAGAGATTAAATATAAGAAATGGAAGAGTTCTCTATCAAAGAATGAAGTGATAGAGAAGATGACAGGCTTAAAGTGTAAGAAATTCCACATTACAGATTACCATCTGCAGCCTCTCAAACTATTTTATAAAACTCATTCCAAGTGTTTACACAATATCCACACATCCTATTAGAAACTTAGGGTTGTTAGTTCTGCTAGGATTAACAGATCACCAACATGTTATCAAATGTTGCTGGCATTTAGTTGATCAGTCATAAATAGCAATAGCATATATCCGGGTTTGTCTACAAAGCAATTTACAGCTGCTAATTATTTATAGTGGCTCCCTCCAACTCATGAAAGCACCCAGGTTTGCATGGGTGACCCTGGTCATAATAGGCTTCTCACTGCCTACATGGAGACAGGAAAGGTGTGAGTCCCAGGATGTTTCTGTGTGCTCCTGGAGAGTGGAGGAGCAGTGTTCTGTGTCCAGTGTGGTATTATATTTCTTAGGCTGTGGTCTTTGATGTGATTAGATTTCCGACGCCCTCATAAGGAGGGTGCACCTGACTGAGGACCAGTGGGGGAAAGGCACACTCACTCCCAGGATGACCACGGACTTCGACCTGAGTCTGGACAACAGCCCTCTGCTGCAATCCATTCACCAGCTCGACTTTGTGCAGATGAAAGGTGCGTGCCTGCAGCCCCTGAAATAGAGCAACACCCCAAGGGGATACTGGTACTTGAAGCAGGATTGAGGCTTTGTGCCAGAGAGTAGCAAACAAAATGCAGCTGGCAGGTTTATAAATCACCTAAGAGGTGGGGAAGTAAACATACACACACACCTCTGGGTAACAATACAAAAGTCTGGAGTGGCTCCCAGCTTACCACATATGGGAAATGTACCATTGTAGCCCTGTGACCTACCTTTCAGAAAGCCAGATAACATACAGATAAACTCAATGCTTGCCTCCTTAAGAGTCTTAGAGCTGTCACAAGCCCAGCATCAGGGAATAGCTGACATAAAAAAAGATAAGGAGATAAAGACCGCATCACTGTACATAAATAAAATCTTGTTACAGAAAGTAACCCAGAAATATTGGTATAAATCAAGGCAGTTGAGAATTGAAATGACTACTGCCACATGGGTAGGTGGTGAGCAAATGGTTGAGCATAAATTAGTGGGAATTTGAGAGGATCAGTGTTGACTTGCCAATACTGGTCAGGAAAATGCCAGCCTGGTTACAGAAGGAAAATGAAGTTCTGAAATAAATTTTAACTTTTTAAACTTTTGGCTTATATGATTTAGGGGTTTGCAAGATGTCTTTGAGATTTTTTTGGTGGCTGGGGGGGAAGTACAAGTACCTAAAATTATCTTAAGGAAAGTAACTCTTTCAAAGAAAAATAAAAAGCCAACCATGCAATGGTATTTTTATGCAGTATAAGTAATATCCATTGGAAAAAGATTCTTTTTTTAACTTTCATTTTGAAATATTTATACACTCACAGGAAGTTGCAAAAAATAGTAAGGAGAGGTCCTGTGTACCCTTAGCCTAGTTTCCATCAATGGTTGCATCTTGTAGAACTATCATCTTATATCAAAACCAGGAAATTAGGGGCACCTGGGTGGCCCGGCCCAGTTGGCTAAGCATCCAACTCTTGATCTCAGCTCAGGTCTTGATCTCAGGATTGTGAGTTCAAGCCCCGCATTGGGCTCTATACCCTGTGTGGAGTCCACTTTAAAAAAAAAAAAAAAAACCAACAACACAGGAATTAACATTGGTACAATGAATATGTATCACTCTGGGTCATTTGTCAGGTGTTTAGAGTCATCTAACTGCTCCTGCAATTAAGCTACCACCATAAAGACCTCCCTCATGCTACTCCATTATGGTCATATAATTATACCCACACCCCTCCCCTCTGCTGTCATCAATCCCTGGAAATCACCTATCTGTTCTTCATCTCTGTAATTGTGTCACTTTCTAGTCTTTTTCCTAAAACTGAAGAAATTGATTTGCTCTTTGCTTCTCCCAATTTGAGCAGCCACATAATAAAGGACTTAGAAGTTAGTGATTTAAGATATTCATTTTTTAAGAAAAATCTACATGCTTCCTTTTATCAGAGAGAAAGACCGAACCAGCAAGTCTTAGGGCTCTGCACTTGTAACTCACATCACACAGCTAAACTCATCTGTGTATCTGGTACAGGTAACTCTCATTCTTTTAATGGATTTTTGCTCTTTTATTTTCAGTTTTCTCATTTTTTGTTTATTATGTATTGCTTTGGGATGATGCCTTAACTGATTTTTGGAGTAAATAGCATATAGATTGTTAATAAAAGTACTTTGTTGCCATAACAAAAATGTTTAGCATTTCCTGACTATTTACCAAACCAGAAACTCTCCTAAGTGCTTCATGTGGATTAATTCAATTTATTCTTACAGCCCTAGTAGGCATCCAAGGAAACTGAGGCACAGGTAGACTGGGTAGCTTGACTGAATTCACACAGCTAGTGAATGTCAGGCAAGCACTCAAAGCCAGAGGGATACGTTCTAGACCCTGCACCTACAACTTCCAGTTTGTGTTTTAACATTAGTGCCTTATAAACTGGCTTCTTCAAGCAATAACCAAATTCTTCTCTTAAACTTAAGAAATTTAACTTTTTGTTGCAACACAACTTTCTTGCTATTTAGAATGTCTTCTTTAACACCCCCATGTGGTCTATAGAATACAGCCATCTGAGTAATACATGGTAAATCCCCCTCAATCAGCCTCTCTCTGGATTCCATCCTCTCAATGAGGTCAAATCATTGGAAGTTATGTCACAAATAGCTCAGAGGAGAAAATATGTCACAGAAAGGCAGTGGAAGGAAAAAAGGAGCCAACCCAATTAGATTTGGTGATGGAGCAGGTAGAGGGGGAGAGCCTCAGGGCTTTGAACTGCTTTCAGCAGCTGACAGAGCCCTACCCTCCCTTATTTGCTGTCCTTCTGAATTATGTCCATCTGCCCAGAGAGAAGTCCAGGCCAGTTGGCAGGATGGTAACAATTGTGTTGGAATGAACAGGCCCTTCATCTGGTATGGGAACTGCAGCCTCATGTGCTGTGCCTCACAGACCCCAATCCTAAAGCACAGGCACTTGGCCCCTTAAGGCTGCCTGCAGACATATGCATGAAAAATGGCTGTGTGTCCACTCCACCAAAGTCTGCACGTGCGGCAGAGAATGCCACGCACTCTCAAGGCCAAAATGCAGAACACACAAAAATTCACCCAGGACACAAAATGATCTCAGTTATTTACAAGGTTCCTCTAACAGGCTATTTGGGATGAGACTGGATTATTCCATTTTCCTTTTCTTTTTCATACTTCACATCAATTTAATTTACTGCTGATTAGTATCCTTCTGCAGAGTTAATTTATATGCTTTGCTTTGTGCTTGTGAAGTTTAATTAATTCGGTGAGAGCCAAGTCCTGTTAGACTCGAAATAATTTTTATCTGTCAGATGTTTTCGATGGAAAGGAAAAGCCAAAAGGTCATGACGCAATAGAGTTTGACTGGCTGTGGTTAAGACTACTCCTACTGGCCTCTTTGATAGCTGTTAACATACACAGCTGTGCTAGGTGTAGTAGTGTTTTTTGGTAGGATAGCTTGGTCAGTTTAATACACTGCATGTTCCCAGCTTGTCAGTAAAAATATCTCAAGAAACTGTACCCCCAAATCCGTGTAAGAAGGGTCAAAATTTAAATAGCATTGAGAACAGTGCTAAAGTAATCTGACCATTAATACAATATACAATATGTGTATGTTTCCTAATTATGCTAAGCAGATTACAGTAGAAAGTTAAAATATTTTCAGAGTTACTTAAAGTATGCATTTAAAGTTTGACTCAAACTAACAACAAAAATATCTGTTCATTTCTTAACTGGAAATTCTAGCATCTCTCTGGTTTTGGAATTTCATCTCAGAAGTCTTTTTTTCCCTTGATATCAAAAAAGATAGGTCTGTTGCTGGGTTTTGTTTTTTTTTTTTTTTTTTTGGTTTGTTTGTTTCAGTTAGGGCAGCTACTAATCAGCAAGAAAATTATTCTCCTATGAGCCAATGATTTAACTCATCTGCTCTTCCTGATTCTGCATCTGAAATCTAAGTGGAGAATGCTGGTACCTTCTTTGTTCAAACATCCTCAGAAAAATATTATCCCAGAATTGTTTTAAGTATAGAAAGTGTCCCAAGATTCATGAGTCAGTGCTGGAAAGAAATGCCAACATGTTCATTCTGAACCAGGATATGAAACAGTGACCTAATGCTCCCCTAAGCCTTTTTAGTACCAATGGCTGTTAATCCCTTAAGTGCCTCTACTCAACCTAAGAACACATTTATCTTTATGAACTCATGTCACATGTAAGAGCCTGGAGTATGCACCAAGGTCATGGGCAAGGTCAGTGTGATGTGAACCGACCTTTTTATAAATCATGGAGAAAGAGCACCCAGAGGTTTGACAGGGATGCGGATGGGCACACACACTGACTCACATGTCTTCTGTTCAGGCATGTGATCCATTCATGGTTTGGAGTCCTGCAATGCATGTCCTCAAAACCCACGTTCACATTTCTCTGTACCAGTGTACTAATGAGAGTTTTGCAAAAATGGCTTGTTGTTCCTCTAAAGTAGAAACTTTCCTGAGATGCTACTTGTGTTGTTCAGCCACTGTAAAGGAGAGAAAGTCCCCCAAGGAACATTCAGATAGGATGACTCAGGATAATTGCATTTCCAGCTACCATAGCTCTTATGGTGAAATATTTCTTTCTTTTTCTTTCTGCAATTTTTAAAGTATGGTTGATACCCAATGTCACACTCGTTTCAGGTGGACAACACAGTGATTCAATTAAATTGATACATTATGCTATGTATGGTGAAATATTTCATTAATCTATGCCAACAATTCTTGGGGAACTTTGTCACTCACATTACAGAAGCAAAAGGAAATATTCCTCTTGGAATCAGGTGTGGGGACTTCCCTCTAGTACACTATTACTACACATGAGTCTGGAGAGGCAATGTGGTGTAATTAAGCATACAGCCCCTGGGGCCAGCCTGCTGGGACTCGGACCCCAGCTCTGCTACTTAATAGCCATGAAAATTGTGTTTCTTTTTCCTCATCTATCAACTAGAGATAATAACAACACCTGTTCTTGTGGGGTTACTGTGAAAAACACTTGGGTGACACTTGTGAAGACACCGTTGCAGAATTTAATTTTGAGCCAAAACTCCAAGGAAGTCAGTAGGAAGAGAGTAAGAATGGTTGCCTCTTGCAACTAAGAAAAGTATTTTTAGCCCAAAGCTTGATATTATGGGCCAAAAGAATACAAGCAATAGACTTCTGATCAGTCAGTTTCTCCTGAAACTGGAAAAACAAAACATCCAAGAATGATGGTGAAAGCATTAAGATTAAGACAGCTGCAACAGCCCAATGACAGAAGTTTCAGTAAAATAAAAATTTCTTAGAGTTCAGCCCAGGAACTGTGATGCTATCCATTTCCAAAGCACAAATAATAATTTGAAAATACTTTGGATTCTTATACATCATTTATTTTATACCTAATAAAGTGAAATAGGGTAATAAAATACCCACTATAAAATCTGTTTTTCTAAAATGTCAGCCTTAGTCTTTGCTAATAAGGCTGTAATTTTGGCACATTTGCCTTTTATATGCAACATATAAATGGGGTAAATAAGGACATAGAAAAAATAATTCTGAGCACATCAAGAAATAGATTTAGATATGCAAATGTCTCTATGTTCCTTCATTTTCATTTCTCTCTTTCTCTCCCTCTTTCCCTCCCTTTATCACTCTCCCTCCCTCATTTCGCTTTTTTTTTTTTTTTTTTGATTCATTTGTTTAAGGTCTGGACAATATTAAAATCTGAAGATTAGTGAGTGATTAGAGTTTTTATTATCTTTTTGGTCTTTTAAAGCGTATCCACTGAGGACTTAAAAATGAAGCTCTCATGCTTTAATTACACATGACATCATGTATTTCAATTAATCTATTAATTATACCTATGTCTATACAAGGAAATTTGAGTTTCTTATTGGAGACATTGCAAGCATTTACATGATTCAAGTTGAAACCATCTTGTGAGCTTATTCTTTGATTTTAAAATGTTGACTTGCCTGAAACATGAACAAAGGGAAAATGAAGATTGATAGGAGAACTAATGAAATAAAGAGAGTCCAAGAAATAGGTTGTTTTATGATAGGCTCTGATCTGTAAGGACAGCTCAGAGCAGATATCCCCAAGGAGAATCATTCCATGTCTCTAGAAGCCATTCGAAGAACAGTTTGCTTAAACTTATCATAATTTACTCCACAGTTAATATGTTAAAATTTATTATTTTTATTATTTTATCATTATGACCAGGTGGTTTCCTAACCCATGATTACCTGAAGTTAACCCTCCAATTACAACTGTTAGGTGATGCCTGTTTATGGGCAGAGGATCATTAGGTGTTACATCTTCTCTCTCCTCCCCTTCCCATCCAGTCCTGTAGTCTATTTCTTGAACAAGGCAATGAATCCATCTCCTTTTCTCCAATTCCAGATGTTTGAGGATCTCTTTCTCATAAGACCAACTGAATTCTATGCCATTGAAACCTGAAACATGATTTCCCTTCCTAAACTCACTACCTCCAATCAACTGGTCATAATTTTGATTTCATTATGTTTGTTCTAGTAACTCAGGCATGGTTTTCTTGTATCAAAGTCTTTTCTTAAGTATAATTGACCTGCCTCACCTTCATATCTCTTGTGTTATGAGCACTGCTGTTATTTCCTAGGTTATCCACCTTAGAACCCATTTCCTAAATGGCTGTTAAATAAACCATCTTTGGGGTAAGATGATGGCAGGGAACAGATAATTTGATTCATGACACGGAGTCCAATTTTGGTACAGCATACCAGGTGTTCCATAATTAACATTTGTTCATTTAAATGTCCCTGGATGCCATCCAAACTGTTCTCTCCTATTGTTAAAGTGCTACAAAAACGAATTAATGGTTTGGTGCTAAACAAAATTTTTTTAAATAGTTGGTAAAAACATTATTCCCAAATATATACATTGAGTTCATATGTTAGGAACTGGAATTGTTTGTTACCTAACAATTCTATGTCTGTGTATCTGAAGGTTCAACCCCAATGCAGTTTGAAGTAATAGAAAAGACTCCCAGCACAAAATGGGGACAGGGGTATGTTGTAACTCATAGTACTGTGGCAAATTCTCACAAAGTCACAAGGACACCTTGACCCTCCCCTGCCAGGCCCCTTCTGCTGCCATGCTACTCTCCAGGCTCACAGTTGGCTGTTCTGCACCTCAGAGAATGGACCTGAACTAGCCTGGCTACTGTGGAAAAATGGGGTCAAGTTCCTCAGAAGTCTAGAAATGGAGAAATCACTGTTTTTATGTCACTTACAACTAAGTTTTCAAAAATCCACTGTTGTAGCTACTTATATGTACAACACCTTGAGTAGAATCACTGGTAAAACAAAGAAACTCCTCAGAATAGGCAGTTCCAAGTTTATACACTGGGGGCCAAGGCTCAGGATAAATTTTATGATATGTTTTTCACCCATATTATGGGTTACATGGACTTTAGTGGGCCGGGCTGGAAACCCATCTCCCATTAAAGTAGTTCCCTTAGCGATGGGGTCTTCAGTGCTCAAGGGGGTGAGAACAGAGCAATTGTCTCCCCACGGTTAAGGTAAGAAGTACCACAAGTTTGGGAAAGGGCATCCCAGCAGCTCAGGACCCAGTCCAGTCCTAGAGACTCTGGAAGAGATCCAGTTCAGGTCCCCCGTGGGCTAGTACTGAGTCAAGCCCCATGTTGATCAGGGGGATGTTTCCCATTCCAAGATCCTGAAATGTTTGTACCTCAGCAGAAGCCAGGGTTACATTAATTTCTGTTTAGCTTCCTCTCCAGTCCCAGCAACCCCCATCCTGCAGCTGGAGGAGTGTTGTACCCACAACAACAGCGCCACGCTGTCCTGGAAACAGCCACCTCTGTCCACGGTGCCTGCTGAAGGCTACATTCTGGAGCTGGATGATGGCAATGGTGGTCAGTTCCGGGTAAGTAGAGTATCTGCTACTTGTTAACCAAAGCCAGGGACCACCTCAGAGGACCCATTGTGGGGTCTCAGGCCAAGCTTCCCCACCTCTCCTGAGACCAGACCATCCTGGCAGGGTCTGCCGGCCCTTCAACGGAGACCTGCATTCACCTTGAACCATCAAAGATGGACAGAGGAGTCTCTGAAGAGAAACTGCCCTCCCCTTCTGAAGAGAAAGCTCTTGTAGGCAACAAGCTCTGGAGTCCAACTGCTTGCTCTCGATCTGAACTCCACCATTTAGCCGTGGGATTGTGCCCACTTCTCACTTCTTTGAGCCTTCATGACCTCATTTGTAAAATGGGAGGTGATAATATTAACACATACCTCACGTATTGTGGTTAAGAGTCCATTAGATAATCCATCATATAAAATTCTTAGCATGCCAGGATCCCAGACCCCAATCTGCTTAGCATCCCACCAGAGAGTTATCATTTTAAGGCTGTACTTTGAATACAAATTATTTTTACTCATTACATCAGCATAGTGTTGCAGAAGCCTACAGCTAAAGAGGGAGGCACATGCCTAACCTATGCTAAAGATGCATTATGCTACGATTTATTTTAAGCCTTTGAAATGTCATTCTTCCTCCCGCCCTGTTTCCTCCCCCTTCCCTCTGCACCACGATAAAACCTATACTTCTGTGCCTTTGAGTGTAATCTTGGTGACAGTTCCTCAAGTTACCAGTGGAGTTACAGACAGAACACAGAGACCACCCTCATGTTTTCAAACCAATTTTGTCAAATCACACTGATGGATAGAGAGCTTGGTAGGTATATTATGTGGGTAAATGCCAAGTTAATAATAATAAGCATAACACTAACTATAAGCACCCAATTTTAATTTTTTAAGCCCTAACTGCTAGTAATTACCACTCATTAAGGTGCCAGGCCCACGCTAAATATAAGGCATTACATTTGTCAGTTTGCACACATGACTTCCTTACCGGATCGTCTTAGCAGCCTCATGAACTAGGTATTATTGTCCCCATTTTACAGATGTCAAAACTGAGACTTGAAAAGGCCAATTAGGGACACCTTGGTGGCTCAGTTGATTGAGTGTCCAGCTCTTGGTTTTGGCTCAGGTCATAATCTCAGGGTCCTGAGATCAACCCTGTGTTAGGCCCCATGCTCATCAGGGAGTTTGCTTGAGATTCTCTCTCTCCCTCTCCCTAAACTCCTTCCCTTCCCCTACTCATGCTCATGCTCTCACTCTCTCTCTCAAACAATAAGTAATAAAATCTTAAATAAGTAAATAAGGTCAATTAAATGGCTTAGTATCTCACAGAACTTGAATCCAGATCAGGCTGCCACCAAAATGTTTGCTCCTGACCACTGAGCAACACTGCCTTCCTCATCCCTCACAAGGGTTGGCATTAAATTGTGGCCTGTTCTTTTTTGACCCTCAGGAAGTATATGTTGGGAAGGAAACGATGTGCACCGTGGATGGTCTTCACTTCAACAGCACATACAACGCTCGCATCAAGGCCTTCAACAAAACAGGAGTCAGCCAGTACAGCAAGACCCTGGTCCTCCAAACGTCTGAGGGTAAGGCCCTTCAGCAGTATCCCTCAGAGCGAGAACTGCGAGGCATCTAAAGTGGCTGGCAAGCCCGGAGGTAACCCCACCACTGCCCACATTCTGAAGTGTTTCCATGACTTGCTCTGCATTCTGGCACAAAGCCGCTGTTTCTCTCCTGCCGTTAGAGAGCCTATGGTATGTGGATGTGATCAAACCAAAGAGTCCACAGCGGCAGTTCAAATGGCCTGGGGCGACGGCTTCCTTTGATAACACTCTAAATAAGCTGCAGTTGAAGAAGCTGAAAAAATGAAGGCCTGAATGTCCCCCCGGTGTGTGAAACAAATGTATCTAGGTTCTAGGGTAGGCTCCCATTCTCCACGACACACGTCACTTGCCAATTTTATCCAGATGATTCTAAATTGCTTTGTAGTCCTTACCTGTTTCTGAGGGTGGGGCCGAGGTTCTTTCCAGCTGTGGATATGTGTGACTGAACATGTTTCCAATGGGTGTGGGATGCTAGAGCTGTTCAGAGAGGGCCTGTCGGCCAGCACGGACCGCCTTCCATCTCACGCCCAAAGCTGAGGCCGGCGGCACCAGGACTGAGGCTTCCTGTGGGCACCAAACAGGAAATGACCAGCAGCTCCGCATTACCTCGCCATTTTCACCTTTGCCCATCCCTCTAGGCTGGGTTAGGCCACCCAGGGCTACTCTACAATGTCATGCCCCAGAGAACTTTGGCTTCTTGGCCATACTATAAATATGTTGGTCATCAGAGTCAAGCCATTCCTCTCAGAAGAGGGGCTTGCTTGTATTTGATGACCAGGTATAACCTCTGAGGCTTTTAACATTTTCATTCTAAAAGCAATCACAGCACATGAAATTAAACCTATGAAGAGGTATTTGTGGTCAGTGCCAAAGCATTTTCAGACCTTCTGGGTCTCATTTTAATCACAGAAGTCACCCCCGCTGGCATTCCCCATAACCTCCCTCTGCAGAACTAATTGTGTTGATTTTGTTCAAATTCAAGATGTTAGCTCAAAGAACTGTGGTGGTGTTTTTTTTTCCCGCTTCCCACAAACTTTGGCATGCACCAATCATACTTAAAATGGTTCACATGGTTAAAAACAAGCACAACTTCAAATCCCACAGCAAGGTTGACAGGCCCCTAGCCGTAAAGACCGGGCCTGGGGAGCAGTGGTAAGTCTGTGAGGGTTGCTGTTCAAGGAGAAGGATTCGCTGAAGGAAACATGCCCGCACGACCCATTCCCATCGGGTTCTAGGGATGGGATAGCTACAGCCCCCCGAATGACCGTTTTAGCAACTTCTCTCTGGGATGACCTCTCTGCTTGAGAGCAGTTGTCTCTTTCCCCAAGTACCCTGCTAAATGCTAAAACCCTCCAAGAATTGCCTGCGTGCAAAGCAGAAGGCCCCTCGTGATGATGGCCTCGTTTCCCACGTGCGTACAAGGTGGTTTGATTGAAGAGTGAAGTGCATGTCATCAGAGCAGGGAGACAGTTTGCAGCAATGTTGCTAATATGTATCATGAGACCTACTACTTCTATTCATAATACATCATGGAACTCATATTCTTCCGCTAAAATCAGTTACTAGCATAGCAGCTTGAGCATTCATGTTTCTCTTTTCATCCTGCAGGAGGATGTAGTTTCTCAGTTTCTCTTACTGTTCATAAGATTATGGTGTCTAATAAATTACAGGATTGGAACTGCGATCCCTCGTACCACAGTCACAGAACTGGGGGTCATTTTCTAAACGAAACTAACGGAACAAGTCCTCTTCCAACAAAGAAACTGTACTGTAGAAATTAATTTCCTCCATGAATTTTATATATTGTGTACAAAATATAAGGTATGTATCTAAATACAAAGAAAACCTTATCATCGTGTAGATATATCAGTATTCTCTGTTACTGCACAGAAGTGATTTTCTCATGATGAAATAAAGTTCACACACATACTTTCTCCATAACTTTGGTTTGTTCTATTTGTTTCTCCCTCATTCTAATTCATTCACATGGTGAGACTAAGTTTAGAAAGCAAGAAAAAAAAATAATGATAGCTAATTTTTAAAAAGTTGATTAAGAAGATCAAAAAGATTTGTAACAATAGAGAAAGCCTATAGAATTAAAGAACTATGTATATATTTTTTGGTTTTCTTGTTTTTGTTTTTGTTTTTAGAAATCAGTGAGAAAAATGCCATTGACAGGGTTCAATATATTAACTGAACTTATATTGTATTCTATTAATCTTCCTTCCTACAGTTCCTGGAAAGGTTTGCTTTGGAAGTTTATTTTCTTTGCTGCTCTTGGGAATGGCATGGCGGTTTGTTTCGGCTTTCTACTGTAACAAGATGTTTTGCGGTCTTCTTAGCAACAGCTAAGCCTTTCCCCAAGTTCAAAACAAAAATCTGTATTACAGAAGGGTCCAATTCATATATGATAGCAAGTCTCATTTGTATGTACCTGCATTTAGTCCAAGGTTTAAGCCACTTGTCACTTATATTCTTTGAAGGATCATAAAACCATCTGCTGACTTACAGGTAACATTATGCAAGGGAGATCAGAGGTCTACGTTTTTATAAATGCTGATCATTTTCTCCAGAAGCAGTTCTGCTTATATATCTATTTATTGGGCTGTGCTTGGTAAAGACTCACTGTATGCTACACTGTGGGCATAGAGGGATGAGGTGTCCCCCCTGCTTGTATGAGCTCACAGTCTAGGAAGAGAGACAGGCTTAAAAGACATGTGACTAGTTACATACTTGCAAGTTATTATTATCACTGGGAGGGAAGGAAAGGGGACTAGCAGGAAGACATAATTTGTATCTGGGAATCAGGAAAACAATGAAAAATAATTTAATTCAATGGAAATTATAAAGAAAGTGTTATTAAAAGGGAAAAGGAAAGGAAAATGCATCATTAGGTGAGTTCAAGTGTGATTCCTTTCCTGAAAGCAGAGTTCTTGGAGTGCACCTAAGACAGCCACGCACATAAGCTAGCTGCAGATCTCAACCCAATTACCCTGACTTAAGAAGAAATAGAACTGTCAACAATTAAGAATCTTGATGAAATATTAAAATGAGGCCCACAACCCCAGTTGTATATATTTTTTAAGTAATCCACTTAATAGCTGTCATGGCTGTGTCACAGTCTTTGAAACCATTGGCAAAAGAATACCTGTTATGTAACAAGGCCTTCTTCCCACGTAGTTCTGGGGCTTATTCTGTCTGGGAGACTCTACTCCTGAAAGAGATATTTTTTTAGATGAGGCTGAGAACAGAATCGGTAATTTTCCCATTTATTTTTCCCTCTGCCTATCTAAACAGACTAACCTTTTTCTTTTTCTTTAATCTAGAAAGAAAATAAAATAGACCACAGGTAACATTCCTGGGGCTCAAATAACTCAAGACTATTAGCTGACTGAAAAGAGAGGGTTTCTCTCTGACCCCCTCTCAGTGGGGAGAATTGCCAGGGAATGGCTTCATTCAGTCTTAGTGGAGGAGGGAATCCTTCAGGGAAGTAAGAACAGGAAGGGTGTCACCCTTCAGTCTATCGATACTCTCTCACACAAATCTTGCTATCTTCCTTGGACAAATTCTTAGAGTTGGAGTTACCAGACCAAGGAGCATGAACACTTTTGAGGCCCTTGATCTGTGTTTCTCAGTTGCTTTCCAGATAGATTTTACACCAGAAATGTTTGAACCGTTCCATTTTTAAAAATCACCTCAATTCTGCTATTTAGTTTAATTTTGCCTAAGAAGCAGCCCCCTAAAAGTGGAAGTGTACCCAAAACAGGACTTTTTAAATTTATGTTTTCGTAGAAATAATATTCTGATTGTTTAACACACAAGAGCTACATGAAGTTGCAACATATTGCAAAGAAAGTGAATATGATCCAAAAAAGAGGGAAGACTTCCCAGAGTATAGAGAGACAGTCAGACAGAAATCCAAACACAAGGAATAACTGTATACAAGGCAAAAGCTTCAAAATCTGCCTTGAGCTGACTATGATAACAAAATCTCATTCATTCAAAAAACATTAATGGAGCATCTCAGCTGTGTCAGGCACTGTGCTGGGCCCAGCATCAAGATGCATGAGGCATGGCCCCTGCCACCAGAGTTTATGGGCTTCGTTCGTCCTTCTCCCTGAACTCCATGGCATCTGACTCGGAACACCTAAAAACTATGCTCCCTCACCTCTCTAGAGCTAAGATATCCACCCGGCAATCTAGATAGTCATCTTACAATCAAGAAGTGATAATAACCTCTGATTGGTCAAAAAAAAAGAAGAAAAAAAGTCAAAGTTAGCTGTAGACACTCCTGTGCTATCCTTACAGCAGGGCCCCGATCTCCTCAGTTCTTGCTATTCTTACTTTATGCGCAAGTCCACTGAGTTCATGACCCAC
Organism: Mustela lutreola; assembly: GCF_030435805.1. Taxonomy (NCBI): domain Eukaryota; kingdom Metazoa; phylum Chordata; class Mammalia; order Carnivora; family Mustelidae; genus Mustela; species Mustela lutreola. Next base: position 105,588,119 of record NC_081296.1, on the reverse strand, counting down.
TCAGGAATACCACAGCAGACTAGGAACATCGCATTAGAAGAGAGAAGAGGTACTGGTGAGGAGGGAAGGTAACTGGGAAAACCGAGAACGACCCCTCCACCCCCAAAAAAGTCAAAAGACGGCATTCTGTGGCTTATGTTCTTAATAAGAAAGTTAGAAAGTATATTATGAATTGTAAAAATATTTCCATTGAACATTTAAAAGTCAGTATATTCCCTGGAACCCTTGGTAATGGATATTAGGTATATATCAGAAGGCTTTATAGAATCACAATACAAAATACCGTGAGAAAACTATTGCAATAAACTCTATCTCATTTTGTGTTAAGCTTCTAAGAACTTTCTTCACTGCCCACTAAAAGATTCCATGAAAAAGTGACAGCCAGCAAGTATTTTTAAGGATACTGAAATCCAGTAGAAGAACTATAGGAAAAAAATCAATTCTATGTTTCAGTTCTATAAGATCCTAAGGGAAAACTAGGAGTTTTTTCTGTTCACCCTAAAACAGCTATAAAGACTCTAGACTACACCTCTGTGCCCACAAATGCAAACCCCTCTCCTGTTCAGATATCTTAATATTCCAGATTTACCCTGTGTATTAATTTCCTATTGCTGCTGTAACAAATTACTACAAACTCGGTAGCTTAAAATAATGTGAATTTATTACCTTACAGTTCTTTAGGTCAGACTCCTAGATGGATTTCACTAGGCAAACAGTGTGGTGTTGATGCGGCTGCATTCCTTCAGGTAGTTCTAGAGGAGAATCTGTTCTCTTTCCTTCTCCTGCTTCTAAAAGCCACCTGTGTTCCTTGGCTCACAGCCGCTTCCTCCATCTGCAACGCTAGAAGTGTAGCAGCTTCCAATCTCTTTCTGACTCTGCACCTCCTGTTTCCCTTTTATAAGGACCCTTGTGATTACCTTGGGGCCATCTGGATAATCTCTCCTTCTCAAAATCCTTACCCTAATTACATTTGCAAAGTACCTTTTGTCATGTAAGGTAAGAGATTGCAAGGATTATATGAGAAGGACATTTTTGGACAAGCCATTATTCCACCTCCCACACTCCAGGAGAAAGTATTATAATTATTACCTCGTCCTCCATATGGGAAGACTGAGCCTTTGAGAGGTTAAGTGACATGTCAGACCCTGACCTTCTAGCCTGCACTGCCCAGCACAGTGCCCTTCAGTGCTGACATTAGAACAGCACTATTTGCACTCAACTAAAAGGAAGGAAATAGGGAAATCTATCTTAAATCTGTTTGTTAAGTGTGTGAAAACATCTTGTCCAAATGAAGCAGCATTATGTAGCTGCCTCATGTGAGCATCCAGAAATCCCAGCAAGAAATGGACTCTAACACTTTCCAAGAGTCATGTTAGAATTTGGGTGGAAAAAAATAACATTCTTCCTTTAAGAAGGAGGTGAGAAGAGGCTGTCCTTTCCAACATCAAATCCAAACTCCTACTCGGGTCCTGTCCTTTTCTACTGTCTGTGCATCTCCACTTTCTCACCCACCCACCCTCCCTCCCCAGGATAAGTGTTCACGTAGAGAGGCCCTTCTCCCCTGCTGGGATCAGAAACTGCTTTTGGCTGGCAGTGACAGGTGGCTGCTTGGGAAAGAAAAGGAATTTTGGAGCCAGATCTGTAAGGTCCTTAAAAGACCCTACCAAATGAGGTCTGGGTCTTGAAGCTCTGTTCTGGTTGAAACCACAGAGCCATTTATTGGCAAAAGCTCTCAGCCCTCCAGATCTCAACAGTGAGGAAACTGGAGAGAAGGTAAACAGTGATAAATGTAGAATCAGGCTTTAGACAAGATGCTCTCACGCATCTTCTTAGTTGAACGTCCACAGGAATCCTCTCCCTAACACTTTTCAGGATTGTCTTCTCTAATGACAATAAGAGGGTTAGAATTCTTGAAATTATGTCTTAGAAGATGCTTTCTAAAAGGGGGCATAGAAGATGTTGTTCATAAAATTAAAATGCCTATTTTCCCCTATTAGACTATTACTGTCACATTACCCCTTCCAATGTGATAGCTCCTTCTCCCACACATTGAAAGAAATAACCAAAAGAATATTCTGTGGTATAAGCAGAATATGACCCCAGAATAGCCCCAGATGCATCTATCCAAAATCTCTTTGCAGATATCTTATAGTGATTTTGGAGAAACGTAAGTACAGTATTCTTAAACCCTAGTGTACTAAACCTGCCCCACCCCCAGAGAAGTTGTAACCTTGGGGTGGGGAAGATGATCCTTTGCCTTGCAATCCTTAACCGCCCTAGTCCATAGAACTGCTCCATTTAGAGAAGAAAGATTTACCCTCACTCAATATGGTACAGGATTGAAAGAATGATACTGGGTTCATCTGCACAAATCTTGGTCACCCCAAGATCACTGGAATGTGTCGATGGCCCATGGCCTAAAGTTTACCTTTTGTACATTTCCAAGGCACAAAAGAGAAGCAATGGCCTTGTCACTACCAAAATTTTATCCCCCTGGAATTGATCCTGCCTGGGTCCCTATCCTGTCCTACCACAGTGGGCAGTGTGACTTGGGATGTGTCCCTTAACCTCTCTGGATTTCAGAAGTTTTTGTTTTGTTGTTGTGTTTGGGGAGGGGAGTGTTGGGAGGGGTTTCTTGGTTTGGAGGGCAGTTTGTTTTGTTTTTGTCTCTTAAACTATGGACTTAGAACATATAACCTCCGAGTTCTTTATAATTTGTACCTCTGGCTTTCTTGTATGGTTTATTTCTTCAAAACTACTGCTGAAATCTGTCAACTGTTTATGAAAATGTGATGAACAGGCATAGACACCTCCTGCCTCCTGCAAGGATCTTAATAGGTCTTAAAGATCTGCCTGTGATACTGAGAATTCAACACTAGTAGAAAACAGTTGATAAAGGATCATATAGGGGAGAGTATATTGTCCACCAGAGATCATCTTTCCTATGCCTCTGCTTTATTTTTCCCGATTCAGAACCTCAGAGCTCCCAAAACATTAGTTAGAAGAATGTGCATTTCCAAAACAAAATCCTCAAGGTAGGTAAATCATACCTGAACAAATTTGGGTAGGTTTTACAAAATCCAAAGTAAGAGGCATGCTAGTTTTCAGAGCCCAGAAAAGAGAAATACTCTGTTCCTTTTAATTTTGACAACATGCATGACATCCCATGGAATTTCCTCAATTTTTCCATAGAACTAAATTGGATCCAGACCCTGTCTTTGGTTCTGGGCAATATGCTTTGCAGTTGACACTCTGGGGAGCAGGAATTTTTAGTTCTTTTGATGGCAGTTACTTAGAAATAATGCTATGGTATTTTAAACTGGAGTGGAGGATTTGGTGACAGAGCATGCAGCTGTCCCAGGGGTGTTTGAGAGACTATTTCTTCTCTTAAAAGGAATTTTTTCCAAAACAAATTTGTTTCTTACTTCTCAACTGCAGTTAATGCCACACTTAAGAGAGCTTAAAATACCACATTTCATTGTAACTCATGTACCAGTTGGACATAATTATACCTTCAGATGCTTATTAGATCATTTAAGGAGACTCAGCCTCCTTCATTCATTTGTCTCTTTAAAATCTTCCCCCAAAAAGCAAATTATTTTACAGCTGGTTTATAATTGAACTGAAACTCAACTTTACTGCTGCTTGTGCAGTTCTTACTGACATATCTTGTCTTACTGGGCTTTGAAATACAACTGTCTTGCTGGACCAGCACTCACGGGCTGCCTGAGATGTGAAGCTGTACCCGACCAGACAAAGAGATAACCAAGAATTCTACCAGTCACAAAGAAAGCTGCATTAGCATACACTGTCAGAAGGAAGCCCTGTTGGTTTGCTTTTCCTCTTTGAATTCCAAAAATAACACCTCACAGACTGGTGAGGAATATTTCCAAAATATTCTACCACACTACAGAAATCTTTCGTATTCAGTACATGTTGAAATCAGTCAAGAAATTCTGCCCCTAGAAGATTTTGTCTAAATTATTCTCTTTCTTGTGGTCAGCTCTCCTTCCAAGTTCATGTTTCCCAGCTACTCAGTTTTAATACAATGTCTGGCACATGGTAAGTGTTTAATAAATGTTAACTAATGAACAAGTAAAAGAAGTATGTACCTTTAGCCAAACAGGAGTATACCACCTAGACATTCTTTTTTCACTTTGAACCCAAAAGTCAGTAAGTAATACGTGTGATGTTCAGCGGGTCTTCACTTTGATAGTTCTTGATGGCTTAAGCATAGGCCTCAACTCCAGAATCCAGCCAGTCCTGGGTGGGAAGGGAAAGCAGTCTAGTCAAGGACAAGAGGAAAATGGTGGCCATTAATAGAGTTGATGCAAAGTATGTCTTGACATATTTCCATTATGAGGACTGTTCCCACCATGCAGTTACAGCTGTGCCTAGAGTCACCATGCCAGTGTTCAGCCAGCATCTTACTGCTCTTCCCTTTGGTCTTCCCTGATCAGCTGCTTTTACTCAACAAAACTATTCAGCAGACTGGATCACTGTATATCATCAAACAAGACATTTAGAATCTTTTAAAGTACAACTTGTCTTTCTCTAGTGATCTGTACATTAAAAAATTAAGAACAGTGATCCTGGATATTAGCTATGACCTGGAACATAGCTTTTGTATCATGTATTTGGTAGGGGGGCGGGAGGGAATGGGGAGGCGTGAGAGACAAACCCCACTCCTATTTGTCTTGGCTAAGAACATTAATGGCTGAGAAGTCTTCTCCAGATCTCCAGATCTCAATAGTAGTGCTTTCAAGAGGAGGTGACAAAGTGGGATGTAGTCTTCCTGCATCCCATGGGTATAACCTAGAATATACCCTTGGGTGGTTCTGTGTATGTTCATTAGTTAAATCACACAGCAATGTGTGATCACATTGTTTAACTAAACCAGGGAGTGGTAATACTATACCCAATATTGTCTTAGTGTCTTTGGTTCATGTTTTTGAATATGTCGAGTGGGGCAAGACAAGAAGAGTTAAGATTGTAAATTCAGAGCATAGAAAAAGGGCAGGAAATAGATTCTTTTTAGCCCAGAAAAGGGAAGATTTAAAGGGGATTGGTGACTAGGGTCTTCCTCTGCTGAGACTCCTGTAATCTAAGATAGTATCAAGTGACATAGATGACTTACAGGCAACTGACCAAATATTTGCACTGTGTGCCCAGGGGGAGGGCATAAAGGGACACTGCTTGTTTAGTGTGGCTGAGATCGGGTGGAAAAGAGTCTCCCTCTTGTAATTCATTCACGAAGTTTTCATGATGAGTTAAGAAATTTTTTTAGGAACTCCTTAAAGAAAATGGGGTAAGAAGAGCCCAGCTGAAGGGTATGGGAGGCCATAGGTGGGGGGGAAAAAGATGAAAATGGAGATGGTTGGATAAAGTGGGTATTAAATAAGCTTGTCTAAAAAGAGGGCATAGTTCAAAATGAGAGGAGTGAAGGAATATTGGGTCATCGGTAATTAATGGATCCACATAAAAGGCTAGAAAAACAATAACTATTTTAGTGTCAAGTTATTAATTCCATGAATAACCACAACTACTCTCAGGCCCCGTCCCACAGAATGGTGCCATTACCAACTCGGTACTCAGAGTAGGAAAGGTGAGTATGTTTCATGATGGCTCAGATATGCTCCCCAGGGTCTGGATTCGGTATACATCTCTTCATTGCTTTTCAGATGATGACTTGGAGGTTCAATAAACTCTAGAATTCAATAAACTATATACGTCCTTTCCCTTCATTTTTTTTTTTTTTAAAGATTTTATTTATTTATCAGAGGGAGAGAGAGTGAGCACAGGCAGACAGAGTGGCAGGCAGAGGCAGAGGGAGAAGCAGGCTCCCTGCTGAGCAAGGAGCCCGATGTGGGACTCGATCCCAGGACGCTGGGATCATGACCTGAGCCGAAGGCAGCTGCTTAACCAACTGAGCCACCCAGGCGTCCCCTTTCCCTTCATTTTTAAAGCAACAGTTATTTTCAATATAATGAATTGATTGCTACCACCTGGAAAAAAATACACTTCCAAGCAAATTCTTGTTAATAAAAAATCTTTTAGGGGTGCCTGGGTGGCTCAGTGGGTTAAAGCCTTTGCCTTCAGCTCAGGTCATGGTCCCAGGGTCCTGGGATCAAGCCCCGAGTTGGGCTCTTTGCTCAGCAGGGAGCCTGCTTCCTCCTCTCTCTCTCTGCCTGCCTCTCTGCCTCCTTACGATCTCTGTCAAATAAATAAATTAAATCTTTAAAAAATAAAATAAAATAAAAAATAATTTAAAAATCATTTACTAACATAAATATGGCCTCCTCTCCCTAAATGAAGCCCACGTCAGTTTGTGGTGCTCTGCTGGATTTCAAATTCCCCATTAAACTAAAAGATTAATTCCCCCTTGAGAGAATTATAATAGGAATCAATTCTGATTTTCTATTTTTGAAGAAAGAAATGGCCATATATGTCATGTCATCCAAATTATATGAAGTTTAGGTAGAAGAAACTTTGAATATATTATTATTGGGAATACCACACCTTAACTCCATGAGTAGCAGTTCCTTTTCTCTGAGATCTTTGTATAATTTTCTTTTAAAAAAAAAATTCTCCAAGGATAAGAGTAAAGCCTGAAGAGTTAACTTTAATATTGTAAATGCAGAAACTAAAATGGGGCTGACTCTCAGCAGTATTCAATTAAAACTAGCCAGTGGCCATGTTCTGAGCTTTTCAAATAGGATCATGTAACACACACACACTCCAGTAGCTTGAACATGCCCACAATAGCATTTTGATAGGTCAAGGATATGTTTAACAGGAAGAAGCATGCTGACAGACTCAAACCAGACAAATATTCCCAGGAATATCCTCTGGCCACCAAGACAGAATTATTTTTTTTCAGTGAAAAGATAATTCTTTAGTTTTGGACATAGAATATTATCATCACGCCATCTCTCTTAAAGTATTATTGTCACACTGTGTTCTAAGAAGGTCCTGACTGGTGAAACATCTACCTCTGACCAGACCACCCTACTGCCTAGAACCACCTATTGTTTGACAAAAGAGAAAGGAGTGATTTTAGTCATTTAGTGATGTATACGCCAGACCCAAGTATCTGAAAATAAAGACATTTGTGCCACCCACACACCTCATCATGGCCCCACAGACTATTATTAGAAAACCAAAGCTGCTCAAGTGGCATCCCTGGGGTCTGATCCTAATTCAGAAACAAAGGTAAGGCTTCTTCCCTGATTCCGTTTTCAGCCCCATCTTCCTCTCCTATCCAAAGAGCAAGTGTTGAGTGTGTTAGGAGAGAAAAACCATCTTGTCCATTCGGAAATGGAAAAATGTATATAAGAAAGAAAAGGGAAAAGTATGAAAAGCAAAGAATTGGTTAAAAAAAAAAAAAAAAAAGATGATCACCTCCTAAATAGAAACTCTTTAAGAAGCTGTAAGTCATACAGGTAATAACTTCCAAGGTAGCCGAAGGGGTTGAAGTATCACTCTTGGTCCTCACTGGGTAAAACCTACCCTAAAGTTTCTAAATTCAATCTAAAAAATTGAATGAAAAGGAAACCTTCTAAATTACCTTCTCTACCACTAAAAATTGGGGGAAATAAGAGCAACTGTCTATGATGTTTGAGGTGTACTCTGGTCTTGAGTCCTGGCCTGCTGAGAATGCCCTCCCAGCCTCAAGCCACTTTGGTTTTTGTTAATGCTTTATGGCACCTGTGGGAGGGATGAGGCTTTGTGCAAATGCCTTGCTAAGGCAGGTCTTGGGGAACCGTGCTTGGGCAGGTAGCAGATTTCTGATCTCTAGTTTGCATTGATCTTACATCTAGACACCGATTCAGAAGAACAGACACTCCCTTTTCCAGTGCCTTCGGAAAGATTGCCGCTCCGTAGAATGAGTCCTTTCTCCTCCACCCTTAATCTACAACCCAGCTTTCCCGGGAGATCCTACTTTGATATCCGATCCTCACCCCACCAGCTGAGCTTGCATTCCTCTTTGCAGTCTCTCAATGCACCGGGTGAGCCGAGCTCGTCTGACCTTTCCCCTTGATCTCTCTGTGCCTCGATGGCATCTCCGAAATACTTGTTTTGTTCTTGCCATTCATGTGCATGGAGAGGGCAATGAGCTGATCTCTATGTCTGTGGCCTGCTTCTGGTATGAGAAGGGTTTGGATGCTGGAGCTGTGTGGTGTTCTTGTTTGTGTGGTGTAAGGCCCAACTATCTAGCTGTGGTCAATGTATAATGGCATTGGAAAGTGGCGAGTGAAGTTGTTCTTTTTGCACCAGCTGGTACCGCCATGGATGACCTGCTCTGTCATCACATGCAGTGACATAGCACGGCATAGGCACTGGCTGAGTGGAGGCTGTGGCCTTAGTCTGGGAGTTGCAACCCTGCTGTATCCAGGAAACCAGCTGTGTCTGGGAGACTGGATCAGTGCATCCAGCCCGTAGTGGTCTGATTAAACATAGACTTAAGAGATCTTTATTGAAAAATAAAGTAAAAACACACCAACAGCAGACAGCATTCCACAAAGCAGCCAAAGCAGACAGCAGAACATGAAAGTATTTTCTGCAAAAGCCTGGGCTTGCTGGTAGGACAGTCCCTCTCGTGGCAGATTTTTCCTAGCAATGGGGAGGGAACATTAGAAACTAGCCAAATTAGAAACCCTTAACTGGCCTAATGCCCAGGGATCCAAGTCATGGCCAAAGCTGGCTTCCCCCAAGTTTCCCACAGCCAAGCAGGTTGGGAGAGGGCTTTAGATTGATTTCAGGGAAGCTAGACATGCATTATTGCGCAATCGACTCTGTCTAGCCAACAGAATCCTAAAACATCTATGATGCAGACCTATTTGATCTCTTCAGGACTATATTGTAATCGTGAATACACGTGATGCACATTTCACATTTCCAAAGGTTTCTTTTGTTTTTTATTTTATTCTTTTTGCTCATCCCACATCCTGGAATGAAGAAGGCCACAGCATGACAGTGCAAAAAGGATGCAGGGACTTCAAGCTCTCTTTAAAATGACATTTTTCTTTGTGCTTTTATGTTTCTTATTGTTTTTCTGTGCACTACTGGCTTTCAAACATGCTTTGTTATGGAACTCTTTTCACTTTGTGTCCAATGTACTAAAATACTGTTATAGTCTTTGTAATGTATATTGTCTCAAGAATAAAATGAAATGTGGGTCTGGGGATGCAAGATGGCTGTGTTTAACAGCATTGTTCTAGTTGTATCATTGACTCTTAAATGTATGGTGGTATGTTTTCAATAGTGTAACAAGATTTTGGAACACGTGTTTGGAAAAAGACTTGCAGAAGGCATGATTCATTTAAAATTTTTAAAGCCTTGTTCAGATTCTATAAATTCATTTCCGAAGTGGGATATGAGATTCAGCTTTAAAACTCCTTGTTTTCCAGTCCTCACTATGCTCCAACCTGTGAATAGGAATTTTAAAGTGATCATTGGTAGAAGCTAGGCATAAAATTCAGCCATCGGTTGGAAGGAAATGATTCTTTTGTATGTGAATTCATCCCAGAGTAAAATAAAGTAACCAAAAGTAAGGACATATTTTACAGTATTGTTTTTGACTCAATCATTAGTCCTTTTTTTTTTTTTAATAGTAAGTTGCTGTATTCCTTCTAAAATTCTTTTAATTCAGTGTATTATCCTTCAATTGTTTTAGAAGTTATGTATAAACCTTTCTGAGTTAAAAAAATTAAATTATTTTCTCTAGGGGATACCCGAGTGCTCATCAAAAATACATTTGCCAGTTTAGTTCCAACACCACTTGAAACTAGAGGTCATACACCTTGGAATATTTTAAGACCACACTTCTTCCTCCACCCAATCCAGCTTCTCATGGGATCCAAATCTTGAGGAAGGAGGGTTGGGAAATTTTCATGGGTGATTCTAGTATCCACCCCCACTTAGGTGAGAAGAATCGATGTAGTAAAATGATCTAAGAAGATGAAGTCATTTGTTTCACTACATTTAGTTCATGCCATTATTAAAAATTATCAGATGTTTTATTAACATACAGGTTACATCCTAGGTTCAGTCCCACATATGTGTATCATTTAACTTAGGCTCAAGTCACAACAAACACCTTCTAGTTACCACCAGAGTTAGAGGTGCATGAAGTAGTGTTACAGAACAGAGTTTTGTTTTTGTTTTTTTTTTTTAAGATTTTATTTATTTATTTGACAGAGAGAGATCACAAGCAGGCAGAGAGGCAGGCAGAGAGAGAGGAGGAAGCAGGCTCCCTGCTGAGCAGAGAGCCTGATGCAGGGCTCGATCCCAGGACTCTGAGATCATGACCCGAGCCGAAGGCAGCGGCTTAACCACTGAGCCACCCAGGCGCCCCTGGAACAGAGTTTTTATCAAGATCCAGTAATATCTCCTCACTTCTCACATTTTTCTTCTTTATTTATTTATTTTGCTTCCCTCCAGGCCTGAATATTTCCCCTTTCTAAACAGTAAGCCTTCTGTTTAGTACAGAAACTTTAGTGGAAAAGATTGAGCTTGGGGGGCTGAGAAAAATTTAAGCTGCCTAGTTTAGAATCAATTGAAAGAGGATTTATTAAATTGGGGGGTGGGGTATATACTTTTCATTTGGGAAAGGGCAAGAGAAAAACCTTTGTATATCCAGCAAAGTTAACTAATATAAAACGGGCTTTGGTTTTTCATGAATCAGGCCTCTGGTGACTCATTTCAGCTGGTGTTTTTTAAGTGTGTACAAATACTGTTTATCCTCCTGGTTGCTGCTTCATAGCTTTGATGTGTAGTATCTCTTTATAGGATGCAACTTTGAGCCTCAGTCGGCACCTTACTCTCAGTTAGGCAAGTACACCTATATCGTGATTGTCATCTTTGACTTGTGTGGTTGGCATGCTCAATTTCCTCCACCAAATAAATGGCGGCAGCTTATTGTATGTCAATAAAATTGTCTGATTGTCATGAAAATCCCCCATTAGAACACTCTCCCCTATACTTAGAAAAGTGTATTTTTAAATCTTATACCTAAAAGAGGATTGCATCCCCCCACCACAGTTTTCTTATACATCACTGCAGAGCACTCTTTATGAGTGCTAATGTGGGTTAAGGTACAAGTCAGACTGACAATTGTAGTGTTTGTAGTGTTTGAAATCAAGCCCTTTTTTGGTATGAGTCTATCAAAAGAGACGTGTTTTCTTATCAATGTCAATTTTGCTTCCTGTTTCTCTCTCCCATGCCTTTCACTTGGAATGACAACAGTTGACATTAAAAAGCTGTTGGCAGGTATGGAATAACCTTATTCTGTTACAAATAGCAAAGACCAAAGTGCATGTGAGATGGCTCACAGGTTCAATAAATCAGCAATGACATCTCTCCGGAGTGTGTTATTGGTAGGCGGCATTTAGAACTTGGGTCAGAACGATGTGTGCAAAGATGTCATTCTCTCTTCACCTAATGTCCAAAATACCTACTGCTCCAGCAAAATAGTTTACATGTTAGTGTTAGGAGTAACATACAAACTGTTATTTTTAAGGTACGAAGGAAGCGACCCGTCTCACGTCCAAAGTCACACTCATGAAAATTATTTCATGTTGCCGATAGCTTTGCAGCCTTTGAGCTTACACTAGCGCTGAGGACGTTTTGAAAAACGATTAGGTGTCAGCACTTCTGCCGAAGGGACATTTCCTGGTTTCACTCAGTGTGTTTTATCCCTCCTCCATCTAGGACTGTAGATCCTAGCCTCCCCGCCTCAGGGTAACACAGGCATCTTAGCGCACCCTCTCCCTTTATGTCTCCGGTGTACTGTTGTCCCAGTCACCGGGTGAAGGGACTTGCACCTTCCAAAATCGATGCCACTTCACTCCCGGATCACCTGGTTGGGAGTGCAGTCTGAGTCAGGTAACCCCTGCTGAATCGGTCTTGTGTCCTTCGTCTGCTTCTGGGTGCAGAGAGTACCACCTCCCAGGATGTGGCCCCTGTCTGCTCACTCACAGCCCCCTGTGGCCCCGGACACCTCGGCACTCCTTCCTGCATGGCAGCATGAAAACGGGACACGACACTCCTCCCCCGTGCAGGGGCGTGTTGCACTGCACAGAGCTCTTTGGGTCAGCCTCGGTAACCCCACTCCCTTCTCTTGTTCCCAGTGGCCTGGTTTGCTTTTGACCCCGGCTCGGCACACGCTGACATCATCTTCTCCAATGACAACCTGACAGTGACCTGCAGCAGCTATGATGACCGGGTGGTGCTGGGGAAGACCGGCTTCTCCAAGGGCGTCCACTACTGGGAGCTAACCGTGGATCGCTATGACAACCACCCTGACCCTGCCTTCGGCGTGGCTCGCATGGATGTGATGAAGGATGTGATGTTAGGGAAGGATGACAAAGCTTGGGCAATGTATGTGGACAATCACCGGAGCTGGTTCATGCACAACAACTCGCACACCAACAGGTACCCAGCAGCCCCCAGACTGAGCCTTCTTCATGCTGGCTTCTGGTAAAAAATGAGAGCCCAAGTTCAGAGTCCTATTAAATTAACAACATCCGGGCAGGCAGGCAGGTGGTCTCCAGTAAGTGACGCAGGAGTTCTACTACTCTTACCTGAGTCCTTCTCAGGGGTTAATTGATGGATTGATGGATTTTACATTTGCATAATGCCAGAGATATGAGCCCTTTCCTAGGTCCTTCACCATGGCTAGTAACTAAGACTCCCCATGCATATCTCTTCCAGGAAAATATCCTAGGATCCTAAAATCCAGACCTACAACTTACCAGGAGAGCCTTTTAATTTTTCTGAACCTTTGTCTCCAAATCTGTCCAATTAGGCTAATTATATTTTTCCAGATGGGAGTGTTCTCCAGATTAAATGAGATATGTGAGAATGCCTCACATCGGAGGCAGCGGAAAACAGAAGCCATTGTTCTTCTTGTTAGGATTATTATCAATACCACTGCCCAGAATAGAAACCATGCATTAAACTTAAATCTTACGGATACCAGTTTAGATAGCTTTAGAATTTGTAGGACTCTCCTATTACCGTATAAATTCAGAACGCCCAGTTTTCTGGGGAAGGAGAATGTAGTCATCTCCTTAGGTTTGCCTCTAACACCAAAATATAGGCAATTATCATTTAACCCGAACTCTATTTTTTTCCCTAGACTTCCTTTATCATAGGTTTGTGTAAGTGGAGAGGCAGAGGAAAGCAAGTCTGGCAGTAGTACCCTGGTGGACTCCACTGTCTCAGTTTTTTCTGGAAGGTCATCACTGCTCCTTCTCTAGTCAGTAGGATTCCTAGGACCTCCACTTCCCATTCCCTTGGACATTTTCTATACACACCCAGACACACATCTGGGTGTCTGTTGTTTGCTTATAATCCCTTACAGTGAACACACATACCACTTCAGCCTAATATCAAATCCATCTGGGTGTTGATAAGTGGGCATCTTTGGAGGTTTACTTTTGGGGGAGCCCTCAGTCACTAGAGTCATACCATTCCCCCCTGTACCCACTTACTTTTCCCTTCTAGCTTCTTTATGTTGGAGTAAAGGAGTAAATAATAAACAAGGGTCACACTATGCAAAGAAATACATTCTTAAAGTTGAACGTGTCTGCTTGCGTGCAAACTGTGCTCTCATTGTTGAAGTTGTGAATTAACAAAATGTGATTTATAAACCTGTCCTTTGATGATTATGTACAGTCTGTATTGTACATGCTGGGGGGAAAGAACAACACTTAACCTGTTTCTGTGCTCTGCTGAGATGAGGATGAAGTTCAGTATTGGCAGACCTCAAAGATCAGGGTGTAAGGCAAATCTGACATCCACGTTGATGACTTTTGTGAAAACACCTGTTGAAACATTAGACATAATTTGCTTTAAAATGACATTTCAGTGAAGGTTCTTTAAAACCACTCCTCCATTTTCCACAATATAATTGTTTCACTTTGCAGGGGAGAATCCTCTCCAATGTTGTCATTTTTTAGAGAGCCTTCTCAATTTAAACTCAACATGCCCAGAGCTAACATCTTTCTGGAATGAGTTTTTTCTGTTAAATCGGTAGCATACGGCCCCACATCCCATTTTTCATGCATATGCTTTCGATTCAGCTTAAGTGCTTCTTTATTTTGACTTTCAAATTAAGGCATTTTGGAATTGATGTTTAATTCACACCATTTGTGCCAAGTGCACGACATCGCTGCAGAGGAGCTCTGATAGCCCAAAGCCGGCTTTTTCTCTTAGACTTGATGGATTTGTTTTCTGCTGAGGAGGCTCAGAGGTAGAGGCCCTCTGGGAATGAGTTCACTCTCAGCTACCCAAGAGCAGCATTGTTCAAACTATATTCTCTGCAGGGGGCGCTATCTCCCCCAAGGGAGAGAAACTTGGTGTGTGGGGGGGGGAGGGAGTTAAGCAAAAAATCTTACTTTTTGTTTACAAAGCACAGATATACACACAACACATAAACAAATACCCAATGTATCTCTGGTATTAAAACGATGTGTGAGGAAGGTGACAAGGGAAAAAAAATATTTAAAAACACTCCTGGGGTGTGGGGAACAACATTTTTAAACAGGTTGAGAAATACTGGTTAGTACAAAAGGGTTTGTATAGTTAGTACAAAGAGGGGAGCTTCTAGAATGATGACAAGTGAAACCCAGTTGTTTTCTTTTCCTCTAGAACGGAGGGAGGGATCACCAAGGGGGCCACAATTGGGGTCCTCCTCGACTTGAACAGGAAAACCTTGACCTTTTTTATCAACGACGAACAGCAGGGTCCCATAGCCTTCGAGAACGTGGAAGGCCTGTTCTTCCCGGCGGTCAGCCTGAACAGGAACGTGCAGGTAAGCGCCGTGCCCCCGCGCCTCCCAGCAGCTTCTGCCCGCTCTGCTTCAAAGGCTGCCCGCGGGTGGTACGTTAGCCCCTGAGAGAGGGAAGCCAACCGTGTAAGGCCCAGACCGAGACCCGGAGGAAAGGAGAGGGGAAAGGGATCAACGTTGACAACAGAGATGATTCCAGATCAGCATCAGCCCCTTCGTTAAGCTTGGACACAGTCTAATTCACAGCAAGTGGGCGATTGGAACTCAGTTCACGGTTTGCTCTTGACTGGCCCTGAGGCCTAGTTTCATCCCTAGTAGGAAAGAAACTCTTGAACCAGCTGGTTTGAAAACAGATGGAATGACTTATGCAAAGCTCCATGAGTGCCCAAGAGGTGAAGGTATGAGACGGAAGTATTAGCACCATTATCAGAAATCCTGAGCATCTTCTCTGCACTGTTCCTCTGCTCCGTTAGGTGCCACGGGGATTAGAAAACAGTCCCTGCCTTCGGGTTACTTACTTATGATTTACTGCAAATGGCCAACAGGTTCTTCTCATACATGCATTTAACAAATAACTACTGAGTGCCTTTAATATGTCAGGCACTGCAATTACTAGAAGTATTGTTGTTTATCAGTGAGAACAAAACAAAAATTTTGCCCTCATAGAGCTCACATTTGAGTTATGGGTAATAGAATAAATAATAAGCACAATGACCATGTTAATGATATATGAGCTAGAAGACAGTAAGTGCAAGGGAGGTGAGGCCAAGGGCAGGGCGAGGGGCTTGGGGGTGGTAGGGAGGAGAGGGCAGCTGCCATCTCAGCCAGCGTGCTCACTGTGGGGTGGGCCTTACCACAGCCCCCACGTGAGCTGTGCCCTGGAGGGAGTGAGCTGTGTGGAGCTTCCCAGGCAGAGGGAACAGCCGGCACAAAGTTTCTGAGGCATGAGGGGCCTCGTGGGAGCAAGGCAGGGCCAAGGGGCCAGGGCTGGGGTGAAGATCAGAGTCATTGGGTGCCCGGTTGCTAGGCTGGGCTTTTCCTGCCCCTCTCAGCTGGAGCTCTCATTATCAGCTGCTGTAAGATGGCTAGGTCGTGGGAATCAAAACCCTCCAGGTGATTTTTGCTCTGTTCAAAACCATAGTCTTGGGAGCTTAAAAAAGAAAAGAAAAGGATTGTTGTTTATCAGTGTGTGCAGTAAAAGTGATTGCAACCCAGTGACCTTTGCCCTTCTCTCTTCCTGCGACTAGATGGGGTATTCTGGGAGGCTGAAATCTAATCTCTCAGAGTTCAGCCTCTACATTGGAAGAAAGGAAACCATAAATTGCCCTAGACGTGAGTCTTAGAAAAACCTCCTTCAAAGATTTCCACACACTGCAGCTGTTTCCCCTTCCAACGGATGTTGTACTCAGTGGTTTTCAGTGTTTTCCAGGGTGTTCTGAGTATCTTTAGAGAAAGACTCTGGGGCTCGGGAGACAGGGACGAGATGGGGAAGGAGAACAGTAGAGCCCGAGATGCTTCTGGCCTCGTCCATGCCGCTGTCCATCAAGATGCGAGGCTGCTCGGGATCCAGGGAAACCGTACCCCTGCCCCTGTTTCTTAGACCTGGGAATCACCTATTCGTTCCCCAAACGAAAGGCTCATCCTAATCGGAGTTACTAGTGGACACGTGATAAGAGAAGGGTTCTCCGCTCACCGGTTCTCTATCCGTGGATTCGGCCTTTTCACTGCGCCCTCACCAACAGGCTTTTGCTACCTGCAGATCAATGCCTGTGTCTTCAGTCAGAAGGAACACAGCCTTCCCAGGATCCTTAAAAGAGGCAGGTGGATAATAACCACATTATCAAGTGTCTCCAAGATTTGGGAACCCCCAATCGTGGCCAGGCTCTTAGCGCAGGCAGAATTCTACTAGAATTCTTCTTTAACATCTACTAGAATAGACGTTAAAGAAAGGGAACAGGTCCCCCATTGAACTAGGAACACAGCCGCTGTGCCCCGGGGAGGGGCTGATGCAGGGAGGGTTCCCACGGTGCTTCCAGGACTCACAGTCTCGTCCCCCAGGTCACGCTTCACACCGGGCTCCCAGTCCCTGACTTCTACTCCAGCAGAGCATCAATAGCCTAAGGATGGGCCGTTGGAGGCGCCAGCTGCCGGTCCTACCCTCCGTCCTTACCTCCGCCTGGGAGAGCGACAGCACCTGATGGGATGCTGGAGAGCTGGAAGCAGAGGGGGAGGAGGAGAGAAAAGCTGGTCCCCACGTGTTCACACCCCACAGCTCCGCTCCGCCCCTACCTTTCTGACCTCTCTCCGGCTCTGATGCCTGCGTTCACTTCTGCCTCCCGCAACTCTAACCAACGAAGGACCTAGGCTGCCCACCATGTCACTTAGTTTCCAATCCCAGGTTTTGCTCTTATTTTACATAATTTTTTAAATGTAGGTGAGTTATATTTTGTTTCTTTTCTGATCATGTTCTTGGTGACTTACTGAACTGTTACTGCCAAGAGAATATTCCCCTGATAACCTTTTTCTTAAGCTTTCTGACAAAGAGGTTGTAGAGAGGGGTGAGGAAGAATGCGTTGAATTTGGAGTTTGCAGTTTGCCTCCTAGAAGGTTCTTGCTGTTACCTCTCGTGCAGTGCTAGCCCTGCATAGCTAAACTTCGAGAGGTGGGCAGAGTGAATGCAGCATTGAGAAGTCTGACTATCCATTGAAGCACAAAAATAATAGCCATATGGCTACACAAAGGTTCACAGCCCTCAGGATCCTTAAGATAGCTGGGTTTCTGGGAGAGGCCAGAAACCCTGGTCATTGAATCAAACTAGGAAGTCTCTAGACTGGGGCAGACCAGGGGGTTTATGATTTGGTTCATTTATTTAATACAAGTTTTTAACTGAGAACCTACTATGGCCTAGGCACTGTTCTAGACAATGGAGACACAGTGGTGAACACACAGGTGTGGTTACTGCCCTTCTGGAGCTTAAATTCTCATAGGAGAGCAAACCAAAAATATGACAATTACAAATTCTTTTACAAGTACTAGAAAGGAAATAAGGAGCAATGAGGCTCATTGGCAAGATCTCTCAGTTTCCTAGGAATGATGCTAAAAATCTACCCATTCTGGCCATGGCACCAGAAACATACCAACTCAATGCCTTTTCTGCTACATTATTTTAATTATGGTACCTGCTGCCATTCATCATAATTATGGCAGAAATGATGTCAGCATTCTTATTTGTTAATGCTGCAATGACACTAAGCCTTAAAAATGAATGTGAAAAAAAAAAAAAAACAGCGACCAGAGAGAGAACCCATTTTCAGTAATGGGAGATCTTAATTTGCAGTCCATGGCATCCCCATTCTCAGGATAAACTCACGTGTCTCCATGTATATCTGTGCCTGTTACAAATGACAAATCCATCCACTCTGCTGCCATTCACAACCTAACTTTCTGGAGTAGTTCCAGTAATGTGTGGAAGAAAATGAAATTGTATGTCATTGCTCTGACTGATAGCAGAATGATAATTCTTATTACTTCTCTATAGAGACAGACTTACACGGTTACCCTTCTGATTCTTTCGTTTGACATGCAGTTTTAGAAAACGTAGAACATGGAAAGAGGTTCTGATTAGTTGTCTAAATATTTGCCAGTGAGCCAAGAAATTCCGCATGAAAAAACAAGAATAACAGATAAAAGAGAAGTGGTAGGATGGGAAAGCTAACAAACTAAAGTTTTGGCATAAAGTAAGATATGTAAATAGCTAGTTATTTCCTTTTGTGCTTTATTTAGCTCATCTCTATCAGTTACAGTGTTTCTCTGGTTACATGTACCTAATTTATTGGATGGGTGCTATCCTGTACACGTCCATCTTGGTTTCTTGGCTACAGAAAAACTCTGTTGCAGGACAACACTAGTTTGATATTTGATTTACTCTCCAATGAGACTCGATGGCTGGGCCGCTGTAGACTCATAGTTCCTCTTGTTCTTTATTAAATTCATCCTGCTGAGTAGATTTCTAGTGACTTGTAACACCTAGTTTACACAGAATTACCATTGTAGATGCATACAGCTATTGTACTAGAAAAATGGATATTTCTGGTGTGCCAATAAAAGATTTTTATGAGAGAACATCATATGTCTCTTTAAAATTCTTGGGTTTTGCCTGTTTGGGATGATGATTCACCTTTGTCCAAGAGACAGGTTATCAGGCAAGTTTGACTGGAAAGTCCCCTAGAGTTCATGAAAGTTCTTGGTCCTCACCTGATTTCCCTGGGAGTACAGACACTGTCTCCCGGTGGTACCTACCTCATGAATCTTGGCTCAGTGTGAAACATCTGTAGTTTAGATGCTGTTTGGGTATTTTTCCAAATCTTGGGAACTTACTTTCACAAACCTCCTCCTGAAAAACCCGTAAACTTGTACTACAAAGTATAATGTCACTGCCTTTTTCAAACCTGGTTCCTTTGACATTTCTTTGAATGGCTGAACAATGTACTTGTTTTTAAGTAATCACACTGGGGATGTCTGGGTGGCTCAGTCAGTTAAACATCTGCCTTTGGCTTAGGTCATGATCCCAAGGTCCTAGGACCCTGCTCCCTGCTTAGCAGGGGGGCTGCTTTTCACTCTGCCCTTCCTACCTGTTTAAGTATTCTGTCTGTCTCCGATAAATAAATAAAATCTCTAAAAAATAAGTAAATAATCACAAAGTACTGATCACCTTTATATTACCATTACCCCTTATCTATTTTTTTTGCTGACTTTTATTTATTTATGTCTGTAAATTTTTATTATTTTCTTTTTATTTAAATTCAATTAATTAACATATATTATTAGTTTCAGATGTAGAGTTCAGTAATTCATCAATCTTATATATTACCCAGTGCTCATTACATCATGTGCCCTCCTTAATGTCCATCACCAGTTACCACATCCCCCCACACCCCTTCCGCCCAGCAACCCTCAGTTTATTTCCTATGAGTAAGAGTCTCTTATGGTTTGTCTCCCTCTCTGATTTGATCTTCTTTTATTTTTCCCTATTTCCTCTATGATCCTCTGTTTTCTTTGTTTTATTTTTTTATTTAAATTCAATTAACTACCATGTCATATATTATTGGTTTCAGAGGTAGAGGTCAGTGATTCATCAGTCTTATATAACATCCAGTGCATATGACATTATGTGTCTTCCTTAATGCCCATCATCCAATTACCCAATTCCCTCACTCCATCCCCTCCAGCTACCTTCAGATTGTTTCCTATGAGTAAGAGTCTCTTATGGTTTGTCTCCTTCTCTGATTTAATCTTATTTTATTTTTTCTTATATGATCTTCTGTTTTGTTTCTTAAATTCCACATATGAATGAGATCATATGATAAATGCCTCTCTCTGATTCATATATTTTGCTTAACATAATATCCTCTAGTTCTGTCCAAGTCATTGCAAATGGAGAGATTTCATTTTTGATGGCTGAGTAATATTCCATTGTAAATATATACACCACATCTTCTTTGTCCATCATCTGTCGATGGGCTTTTTCCATAGTTTGGTTATTGTGGACATTGCTGCTATAAACATAGGGGTGCAGGTTCCCCTTTGAACCACTATGTTTGTATAATTCAGAAAAATACCTAATAGTGTAATTGCTGCATCACAGAGTAGCTCTATTTTCAACTTTTTGAGGAACCTCTATACTGTTTTCCAGAGTAACTGCACCAGCTTGCATTCCCATCAACAGTGTAAGAAGGTTTCCCTTCCTCTACATCCTCACCAACATTTTTCATTTCCTGACTTGTTAATTTTAGCCATTCTGACTTATGAGTTAGTATTGCTTTGTATTTCCCTGATGCTGAGTGATGTTGAGCAGTTTTTGTTGTTGTTGTATCTGTTGGCCATTTGGATGTCTTCCCTGGAGAAATATCTGTTCATGTCTGCTGCCCATTTCTTGATTGCATTATTTGTGCTTTGGGTGTTGAGTTTGATAAGTTCTTTATAGATTTTGGACACTAACCCTTTATCTGTTAAGACATTTGCAAATATCTTTTCCCATTCTTCGGTTGTCTTTTGGTTTTGTTGACTGTTTCCTTTGCTGTGCAGAAGCTTTTTGTCTTTATGATGCCCCAATAGTTCAGTTTTGCCTTTGTTTTCCTTCCTTTGGAGACGTGTCCATCAAGAAGCTGCTATGGCCGAGGTCACAGAGGTTGCTGCCTGTGTTCTCCCCTAGGATTTTGATGGATTCCTACTCACATTTAGGTCTTTCATCCATTTTGAGTCTATTTTTGTGTATGGTATAAGACAATGGTCCAGTTTCATTCTTCTGTATGTTGCTATCCAGCTTTCCCAACAGCATTTGTTGAAAAGACTGTCTTTTTTCCATTGGATATTCTTTCCTGCTTTGTCAAAGATTAGCTGACCATAGAGTTGAGGGTCCATTTTTGGGTTCTCTATTTGGTTCCATTGACCTATGTGTCTGTTTTTGTGCCTGTACCATACTGTCTCGATGATTACAGTTTTGTAATAGAGTTTTAAGTCCAGGATTGTGATGCCACCAGCTTTGGTTTTCTTTTTCAACATTCCTTTGGCTATTCAGGGTCTTTTCTGGTTCCATACAAATTTTAGGATTCTTTGTTCCAGCTCTGTGAAAAAAGTTGATGGTATTTTGATAGGAATGCATTGAATGTATAGATTGCTCTAGGTAGCATAGACATTTTAACAATATTTCTTCTTCCAATCCATGAGGCATAGAATAATTTTCCATTTCTTTGTGTCTTCTTCAATTTCTTTCATGAGTGTCCTATAGTTTTCTGAGAACAGATCCTTTGCCTCATTGGTTAGGTTTATTCCTAGGCATGTTATGGTTTTTGGCACAATTATAAATCAAACTGACTCCTTTATTTCTGAGCTGTGTGGTTCATGGTTTATGGCTACCCCAAGCTGAGAGCCCAATCCTGGGATCACTGATGGCAGCCAGCTTCCCCACTCAAATGCCTGGGAGCTCTGCCACACTCAGGTACCCCTGGTCTTCCTATGACTCCAGGGAGCCTGAGACCACATTGTCCCACCTAGTGTTCCTCCCCACTTCACCACCTGAGTGCCTCTTAGGCAGGGACACCCCCCACTGGAGCAGATTTCTAAAAGCTCCAATTTTGCACTCCGCTATAATACCACTTTCCGGTAGCTGGTTAACAGAGGCTCCCTCCTTCAACAGTTTAGCTTCTCATATATCACCTCAGATTCACTTCTCCCCACCTCCTACCTTGCAGAAGGTCATAGTTTTTCTATTTGCAGAGTTGCAACTATTCTTTTCTTAGATCTCTGGTTGAGTTTGCAGGTTTTCGGAATAGTTTAATAACTATCTAACTGAATTCCTGGGACCAGACAAAACTAAAATCTTCTACGGCTGTGCCATCTTGGGCTTCTAGGGAGACAATCCATTATGCTTTGAAAAAAAAAAAAAAAAGATTTGTTTATTTATTTTAGAGAGAGAGAGCACATGCAAGCAGGTAGAGGGGCAGAGAGGGAGGGAAAGAGAATCCTCAAGCAGACTGCCTGCTTAATCTCATAACCACAAGATCATGACCTGAGCCAAAACCAAGAGTCCAGTGCTCAACTGACTGAGCTACCCAGGCACCCTCGTCATTACCCTTTTAAAGTGAACTGGGGGCTGTGTGTGTGTGTGTGCGTGCACATGCATGCACGTGTGTGTTTAAGGAAAACATCCTCTGCAAGCACCTGATCCAGGTTATGACCTCAGAGCAGCACACTAGGGGGTTGGCAGCTGCTCTTGCTCTGTGTACACTAGGTTTCCCCACATCTCTGTTTCCTTACCTGGTACCCTGATACTTCCTTCTTCCTCCTCCATGGGTCTGCTCTGGTGGTTT
Organism: Mustela lutreola; assembly: GCF_030435805.1. Lineage (NCBI taxonomy): Eukaryota > Metazoa > Chordata > Mammalia > Carnivora > Mustelidae > Mustela > Mustela lutreola. Next base: position 105,565,457 of record NC_081296.1, on the reverse strand, counting down.
TCTTCCCTTCTGTTCTCTACCTAAGGCAACACATTAGCCACTTTCTACTCTTCTCGTTGCACTGAGGCTAATGGAACTTATGATTCCTCGCATTGCCTCACAGGAATGATGGACTGATTTGCACATCGTATTTTCTGGAAGTGAGGTCCTTTTTTTCTGACTCTAATGTGTGCATTAATCTTTTACTTATCTCTTCAACTCACTGATAAGAAAGGAATACTTTCTGTTGAATCAGGATTTTTTTTTTTATCATGAATCAAAGGAACTATAGTTATTAAAGAAGTTCTCAGACCACACTACCTTCTAATTTATAGTAACATGCTAAAGATACCTGCATATATATTCAAATATATGGACCAGCTACTTCCACTGACACTGGCATTCAGGGGAACCTGAGTCAGACATAATATATCACAGGTAACTGAGACTTCTTCAGTCTTGTCTTTATCCAAAGAACCAGCATTCTGGATACGTACAGAATTTGAGGCACTGAAAAAGACTTAACAGTGGAGGCATCTAATTCAATGCACAGAAAAATCGGTCTAGCTTTTGGATGTATCATTTCTACCACTCTGCTACAACTATGCAAAGAAAAGCTTCAGGTACAGAACTGGATATCACAGAATTAATAGTGATGGTTGCATAACCTAGTGGTAGCACTAAAAATCACTGAATCATATACCTTGAAAGGGTGAGGGACCATGTTGGACATGACCACAGCTCTTCTTACAGCCTCCCTCCAACTACACCCAAGTCTGTTCCTATTTTCTCCAAGCTGTCCCCTGAGATAAAGCCTAAAGCCAAGGAAGGGTGTCAGGGACCTAGGAGCAGATCTCCTAACCCTACTCTTTCCTTCCCTTCCCATATTCCCTTGGCTGGTGGAAGGGCTTTGATTTGCTTCCTCTCCTGGTGAAGACTACCTCTCCATTTTGTTCTGAGCCTCTCTAACATGGCCTTTAACTTGCCCCTTTCCTGAAGTTCAGAATGGTGGAGAGAATAGAACACTTTTCTCCCATTAAGGAAGCAATTAAAAATAGCTCTTACAAACCCCCAGTGGTTATGTACCTTGCTCATATCTTTCTTCCTTCTCCTTCCAGGGAAAAATAAACATTCACCATGAAATCTGAAAGAATTAATATTTTGGTTATTGTTCTTGCCCTTTTTTCCCTCAATATTTTTTTCTAAAATTCCCTAATAATAAATATAACAAATCACAACTCCATTAATGAGGATGGCTGGATATTAAATTTTAATTACCTGTTAACAGCTTGCAAACCATCTTTTGAGGCATAGCCACAATTTGTAATGTGTATAATAAAGGAAAGCATAAAGCTAAAGAAACGACCGTGATGGGAGAAACTTCATGGAGGTATAAAACAGTGGTTTTCCACCCTGGCTAAAATCCTTGGTAAGGACAGTATGGTCAACCATGCATTTCTATATGTTCCACACAAAGAAAGGGACACGACGTGAGATCATGCATACAAAAGCACTTTGTGCAGTAGAGATGAAAGACACATTAAATGTAAGTATTCATTATTAAGTAACCTACACTCCCATTATCAGACAACCCCGAGAGGACTAAGTGTAGTGACTGAGGACAGCATCTGGCAGTAACTGTCTGAATTCTGGTCCTGGCTCCAGGTTTTGCCAGCTGTGCGCCCAAGTGCATGGGATAAAAACTCACCCACATTTTCCACACTCTAAAGTAGAGGTAACAATAGAATGGTTTTGAGGGTTGGATCAAATAATATGTGTCAAATATTCTGAACAGGACCCGGCCCATGATGAGTGCTATGAAGTGTTAGGGATTATTCATTTGTGTGCAGTCTGTTCATGATGCCACCATCAAATCCCCCCCTTTATTAATTACCAAGATCCCAACTGAGTGTCAATAATGAGTCATATAATCATCTTCTCGGGAGACAATGCCTATCTATGGAACTTGACAAAATGTTAAATTCTTTTGTTAAATTAATGGAAGACTGTAGGCAAGAACGTTCTGAGAAAAAGCAGTAACTTGATTCACAAGACATGCTGAAATCTCTTTTAAAGTCAAACTATATTCTTAATCAAATCTATGTTCCAGATATTAAGGTGGTAATGTAAAATATTTAAAACTTTAATAAACCAGGAGAGATTACAAATATTCATCTGATCTTTCTCAAAGAGGCCTGCATCACTGTAAATTACTTTATGCAATAGGCTTATCAATTTTCTAAAACTCCCTTCCAACTTATATTTTACATTTAAATCCCTCCTTTGTTATCTCTATATATCATGCTTACCTATTTTCTTCTTTAATTAACTGGGTCCCTCTTTATCCTGTCTAAACCTACCTCTAGTATCATAGATTTATTGTCTGTATTGATTTTTTTTTTTTGTCATGCCATCATTTAACAAACTACTTTTTTTTTTTTTAAAGATTTTATTTATTTATTTGACAGAGATAGATCACAAGTAGGCAGAGAGGCAGGCAGAGAGAGAGAGGAGGAAGCAGTCTCCCGGCTGAGCAGAGAGCCCGATGCGGGACTCGATCCCAGGACCCTGAGATCATGACCTGAGCCGAAGGCAGCGGCTCAACCCACTAAGCCACCCAGGCGCCCTTTAACAAACTGCTTTTAAGGAAAGATTAAGGTATTGAATATGAACTACTCTGCACTCTGTTTCTGGACTGTATTTTCTTTTTTTTTTTTAAGATTTTATTTATTTATTTGACAGAGAGAAATCACAAGTAGATGGAGAGGCAGGCAGAGAGAGAGAGAGAGGGAAGCAGGCTCCCTGCCGAGCAGAGAGCCCGATGCGGGACTCGATCCCAGGACCCTGAGAGCATGACCTGAGCCGAGGGCAGTGGCTTAACCCACTGAGCCACCCAGGCGCCCCTGAACTGTATTTTCAACCTAGTAGTTAATGAGTTTATAATGAGCAAGTTGTCTCAAGTAAACGAGGATCCTAATGTTTCCTTCTTTAATGCTGATTCCCACATAGGATCTGTGAAAAGAACACTCCACTCAATTTTTCCCAATTGCCTGGTGGGCAGTGTGGCTGTCAGATGTGAAGAAGTAAGTCTCCAGTCTTATCAGTTGGCAGGATGAGAAGGATGAGCAGGTGAAGGTTAATCATAGCTTCTCATGAGGTTGGTTTCATTGTTGGCAATACAATAACTTAGCAAATATGCGAAATTTAATACTTAGGTATAGGGATGGGCTTGCTCAGAACTGATAGACCTGCAGGAAAAAAAATCATACATATCTATCAGAAAGAAATCAATCTTAGAGACTTATGAGGATCACCCAGAACTCCACACCACTATTAAATTCCATGTGTTCAAGATTTCAAGTATTGAAACGTAGTGCAGATACCTCCTGCAATACACATACTGTGTGTAAGCTGTTTGTCTACCATCCAAGTGGAAGGGACTTTTCCTCGGTGTAAAGAGAATCTGAGATCTGTTCTCCATGCCCTGGGAAGGGGTAGAGAGAGGATCCCACTAGATCAGATGAAGCACAGAAGACCAGTCCTGGAGCATTTAGGCTGCTAAATCAGGGACTCCCAGGGGACCAGAAAGAACGAGATACAGAAGCAGGCTCATTGAAAAGGGGTATCAGATGCATCCCACATGTGCTTTCTTTCTCTTTAGAGGTCTCAAGTATCAGGCTTCACCTTAAGCCTCTTGTCAGGTCTTTGGCAGTAACTAAGGAAACATAATCCCTGAGACACCTTCCTAGAAGGAACTATCAAAGGTGTTCTTAAGGAAAACAAAGGAATGTCCATTATTCCACAAAATGGATCTGACCCAATATGATATTCTTCATGGTCTGAAGCTACCTGGGGCTAGGCTATTAATAGCAAAATAATACCCTATTTTCTTCTTTCTCCAATGCAAAGGTTTTATTGTTGTTGTTGTTGTTGTTTTCAAACCTTAACATCTCTGCAATGAAGACACATTTCACTTGCGTCAAAAGAAACTCACCAGCCGCTGTTACGGCAAGTGCCTCTCAGCCTCCAACTGCACAGGGCAATCATCTGGAGAGCTTTAGAAATAGTGATACCAGGCTACCCAGTTAATTGGCTTTGGATCCAACCTGAGAACGTGGGATTTTTTTTTTAATTGCCCACATGGGGTTGCCTGGGTGGCTCAGTAGCCTGAGCCTTTGGCTCAGGTCATGATATCGGGGGTCCTGGGATCGAGCCCCGAGTTGGGCTCTCTGCTCAGCAGGGAGCCTGCTCTCCCCTCTCTCTCTCTGCCTGCTTGTGATGTCTGTCAAATAAATAAATAGACTCTTAAAAAAAATAATAAATTGCCCACATGATTCTCATGGCCAACCGGGCTTGAGAAGGCAGAGGAAGAGAATGTGAGGATGGCACAGACTCAGAGTTTGCACTGCTGGTGCATTTGAGAAATTAATAAGACGTGGGGCTGGATCAGTTCATTGGTCTGTTACTTCTGGGAAGTCATTTGCACTGGTAGGTGGTAAATTTATTTATTTATTTTTATATTTTTAAATTTTTATTTCTAGTACAGCTAGCCTGCAGTGTTACATCAGTTTCAGACAGCTGGAAAACTTAAATTCACATCACAGTGATCAGTTTACAGGTCATTTAGAAAATTCCACTAGAATGCAATATAGAAAAAAATGTACAAAATTAATAAACATACACTGTATGCGGTGACTGAAAACGGTAAAAATTGCCAAAATTTTGAGAACAGATTACCAGATTTTCAATTGTTGGGAGCAATTGATGCATTAAAAACTATCACTCAGATGTCCAAATCTGTCAAAAGCTTCCAGCTACTTCTCAGAAAAGCTCTTTAATTCAGTTAACAGCAGCAGCAACACAATGTAGCCAAAAGGGAAATGCAAACAAACTAACAAAACCCCACATAACCCACAATATTCTCTGACACGTGTTTAAATGATTCTGCAGCATCACAAAGATGATAACAAGGTCCAGATCATCACCAGCAGTTACCATTAACGTTACTCGTAACTGCCAATGGCCGTACTCTACAGGCGTTTTCAACCCCAGGTATGACTATCATTCTGAAAAAGCAAACAGCATGTATTTGTGGAGAAAAATGTATGATATTGTAACTTGGGTTTTTTAGAGTTGTGTGCATTTAATGTTGTATTTGGTTTTGATTTTCTCCAAAAGAGCTAATATGAAGTCCATGGTTCATTTCACAATCTCTGACAAAGACTTCCTAAAATTGAGAAATACTCTAATAATATTGGTAGTCATATATTGAACCTCGTTGTTTTCCATGCAGTGTACAAAACTCTTACTAATCTTCATCTTACTTACACACTTTAATTATTAGCATTTTAGAAATGATAAAATTAAAGCATAGAGAACTTAAATATCTTACCTAAGGTCACACAGCAGGCAAGTGATAGAGCAAAGATTTGAATGTAGCCTAACTCCAGAGCCCACACTCTTCGTTAACCTCTTGATTATAGGACACCATGATCCCTCCACATACCACGTACAACATATTTACTCACGCAATACATATTCACTGAGCACAGATTAAGCGCTAAATATAAGGAAACACTAGAGATACCAGTGAACAAAATAGAGAAGGTCTCCACCTCCTTAGACCTGATATTCTAATTGGCAAATGCAAATAATAAATAATTAGATAAATGAAACTCAGCATTATTTAAAATACTAACCAGAAATGGAATGGGCTAATGAGATAGAAAGTTCTGGTGTGTCAGCAATTGCCTCTTTGAGAAGGTGGCATTTGGGCAGCAGAGCCATGAAGTGATGGCAGAGGGTCTTGAGGTGGGAACAAGCTCCGTGTGTTTGGGGAGCTAGACAGTGATGCCCTGCAGCTGACCTGTGGTAAGAGGGAGAGCAGTGCCAAGTGAGGTCAGGATGTGGGCGGGGCCAAACTGGGGAGGCTCCCACAGGGGGGACACCAGGGAGGAGTCTCGTTCCAAAAAAAAGAAAAAAAATAAAAGGAATTTGACTCTGGCTGACATAAAGGCAAGAGAAAAGTTACTAGAATGAATGTAGTAACTTCTGGTTACTCAGCTCAGAAAGATGAGGACCAGAACAGCTGTGGGTATCAAGGAGCAGGAACTGATGAGCAATTGACCTTCTCTGGGCCACACAAAGCCTGCTCAAATGCTTCTAGTCTTTCCCAACTTTTTCTCTCTGCTCAAGATTTGATCCCAAAAAGACAGATGTGATTTTTGCTTGGGCTCTCTGTCTGACTCCTAGCTGATAGAGGGCAGGACATCGTGACATAGAACCCAAACCACAGCATCCAACCCAAGGGCTGTTTCCAGAAAAGTGGTGATGGGTGCTGGCAGCCAAATGAGCAAAGGAAAGTGACAGTTCTATCAATGCAGTGATTTGAGTGAATGAGGGCTGTTTAGGTCTGTGACTTTCATTACTGTGATGTGTTTTTTTGTTGTTGTTTTGTTTTGTTTGTTTGTTGTTGGGTTTTTTTTGTTTGTTTGTTTGTTTTACAAAAGCAAGTATTTTGGAAATAACAGAAGCACGGAGGCTCCATTTCGATCTCTGCAGAGAATACACAGTGAAGGGGAATATTCTCTTCAGTATTGACGTTATGTCTCAGAATACTAGGTGCTCACAAATGATGGAGCCTGAAAAACAATAGCGCTTCCATAGCTCAGTTGAAACTGGGGCCAGAGCCAATTTTACATCTTTACATCTAATACATCTTTTCTAAGAAATGAACACAAGATATCACTGCCTCTAAGCTACTCAAAACTGAACAAGGAATTTTCTTCTCACAGTTTAAACATCAACATAGCCGATAAAAAAAATTTTTTTTTTTAAAGATCCTAGGACTGAATACATACCTTTGTCAACACTATAGGAGCACAAGAAGTGCAGGGAAAAAGGTGCACCCAAGCGGGCACGTCCCATCGAAGGCGAGGATTTCTAGGGCTGAGAGCAGCACACCCAAAGAAGAACCAAGTTGCATGGAGGAAGAGACCCTCAGATTCTTCTTGAACCTGAAGGAAGCAAATTTGTCTTAGGAGGACCGACACCTGTTCAGAAGCAGTTAATGGAAAAAGAGAAAGTGAAGCAACTTGAAAGAGACCAAGTCAGTAGAAGAACGGGACATTGGATCTGACGGTGACAAGCTGAGATGTGCCTTCTGTTAACCAGCTGGTGGTGAAAATATAAGTGGGTGATCAATGCCGAGGGCCTTGGGGCTCAGGAGAGGTCGTCTGACATCCGGTAGCGCCTCAAATACCCAGAATATCAACAACCCAGCTCAGAGAAGAACTGCATTATTAAATTACAGAAATTACCATCTTTGCCTCCTTTATCCCAAACGAGAAGCCCACAAGCTAAGTAAGGAGGAAGATGATAATTTAGGACCAAAGACCCTATCTCTAAGCAGCCGCCAAAATAATCTAGATCCAGTGTAAATACAGAGAATGTAAGGAATGGTGCTACCCAGTGCTCCCAAAATAGAATATTCCAGGTATTGGGACTGTGCGCAGACAGTCTCTAACTTTGGTATCAGGGGCTCAGGTTTAGAATACAGATGGCTCGTTTATGCCCAGGAAAGCAGCAGCAACTCTAACAACCCTTGGACTCCAAACATGCCAACCACACCCCTTCTGCAAGCCCACAAGCGCGCAGAGCTGTAGGCTGTGACAGACATCGCGAGAGCTGCCGCTCTGTCAGATTTGCAGAAAGCACAGCCAGAGGTGCTGGTGCATCTAGGAAGACCAGGAATAATAGTACTGACTGCCCATGGGAGCACCTTTGTGAAGTTTTGAAAAATGAAGGTGCAAGCACTTCGTCATTTCTAAACACGAACTCCTTGTATAGACTGGTAAGACTTTTTTCTATTTCATGTGCCTCCTTAACCAAAGGGAATTAATGCAGTACAGGTACTCATTAGAAAACACTAATTTCAGTATATACTATTCAGCATTCCCGTTCTCACAGGGCCTATTTAAAATGAGAACTGGGGGCTCCTGGGTGGCTCAGTGGGTTAAGCATCTGAATCTTGATATTGCCTCAGGTCAAGATCATAGGGTTCTGGGATGGAGTCCTGTGTTAGGCTCTGTGCTGAGCATGGAGCCTGCCTAGGGTTCTCTCTCTCTCCCTCCCTCTGCCCCTCCCTCTACTTGTGCTCTCTTTCCTCACCACCTCAATAAAATGAAATAAAATAAAATTAGAGTTGAGTGAGCGACATGCTGATTGATTTTTATCAGTATTCTGGACTTAACACATATCATTCATGTCTAAGTCGTGGTTAGCAATTTAGACATTTTAGAAAGCCTCTTGATACAGTGCATTGCTAACAGATAACTCTAGGTTTTTAAAGTCATATTTATAGATTCACTATTTATAGTATATGGCCTCCAGCATGTAACCTGAGGAGTTTTTTAATGTCATTAATTGTAGGCTTTTTGACTGAGCCAAAACATACATAAAGGAAATAGAGGTACCACACAACCTTAAATACCAATCAGTTCCTTTGTCTTCTGAGTCACTAGAAAGAGTCCTATGTTCATGAATATGGTTTTTTCTTGGTATATTGAAAGGCAAAAAGGAGACAAGATTTTCTGTTTACTTATCTCATGATATTATTTGAAGGGATGCCCAGATATCTTAATCAGAATTACACTACAGTTGGGATGCCTGGATGGCTCAGTCATTGAGCATCTGCCTTCAGCTCAGATCATGATCCCACGGTCCTGGGATCAAATCCCACATTGGGCTCTCTGCTCAGTGAGCCTGCTTCTCCCTCTCCCTCTGCCTCCTATGCCGCTGTGTGTGCGCTCTCTCTCTCTCTCTCTCTCTCTCTCTCTCTGTGTCAAATAAATAAATAAAATCTTAAAAAAAAAAAAAAAAGAAAAGAATTACACTACACTCAAGAATCAGTCTCGGGTTACTTTACCCAAAAATATTTGGAATCTGAACTGCAAACTCTTGAAAGTTTCTCTCCTGGAGATTACTAACAATAACATTGTTTTATGGATGCATTTATGCCATCAGGTTGCCACTTGCCTTCAGTTTAGTTTTTTCCTTTGGTATTTAGGATGTCTTATTTTGTTGATTAATGTCTTTTTCAATTTAAGATGTTTGAGCATGCAACATCATAAAAACTGTGTATGAAAGACCAACAGTTAATATCTTCAACTGGGAAAAACTGAGAGCTTTTTCTCCATGATCAAGAACAAGACAGGCATGTCAACTTTCACCATTATTGTTCAACTTAGTACTGGATGTCTTAAGCTTCAGCAATCAGACAACAAAAAGAAATAAAAGGCGTCCAAATCAGCAAGGAAGAAGTCAGATTTTCAGTATTTGCAGATGACATGATATTCTATGTAGAAAACCCAAAAGACTCCACCAAAAAATTGTTAGAAATAATACATGAGTTCAACAAAGTCATAAGATATAAAATCAATGTACAGAAATATGTTATATTTCCATACACCAATAATGAAGCAATCAAAAAAAAAAATCAAGGAATCAATCCCATTTACAATTGCACTAAAACCCAAAAGATGCTAGGAATAAACCCAACCGAAGAGGTAAAAGATCTGTACTCTGAAAAATATAGTACACTTATGAAAGAAATGGAAGAGGACACAAAGAAATGGAAAAATGTTCCATGCTCATGGATTGGAAGAACATTGTTAAAATGTCTATACTACCAAAAGCAATCTATACATTTAATGCAATCCTTATTAAAATGCCACCAGCATTTTCACAGAGCTAGAACAAAATTTGTATGGAACCACAAAAGACCCTGAATAGCTAAAGCAATCCTGAAAAAGAAAAACAAAACTGAAGGTATCACAATTCTGGACTTCCAAGTATACTACAAAGCTGTAATCATCACAACATTATGGTACTCACACAAAAACAGACACACTGCTCAATGGAACAGAATAGAAAACACAGAAATGGACCCACGACTATATGGCTAATTAATCTTCGACAAAGCAGGAAAGAATATCCAATGGAAAAAAGACAGTCATTTCGACAAATCGTGTTGGGAAAATTGGACAGCAATATACAGAAGAATAAAACTAGACCACTTTCTATCAACATACACAAAAATAGATGAAAGACCTAAATGTGAGATAGGAAACCATCAAAATCCTAGAGGAGAACACGGGCAGTAACCTCTTGGACACTAGCCATAGCAACTTCCTACAAAATATGCCTCCAGTGGCAAGGGAAAGAAAAGCAAAAATGAACTACTGGGACTTCATCAAGATAAAAACTTTCTGTGCAGTGAGGGAAACCATCAATGAAACTAAAAGGCAGCCTTCGGAATGGGAGATGTTTACAAATGACATATCTGCTCAAGTGTTAGTATCCAAAATCTATAAAGAACTTATCAAACTCATCACACAAAACCCAAACAATCCAGTTAAGAAATGAGCAGAACACATGAATAGGTATTTTCCAAAGAAGATATACAAATGGCTAATAGATACATGAAAGATGCTCAACATCACTCAGCATCAGGGAAATACAAATCAAAACCACCATGAGATACCATCACACACCTGTCGGAATGTCTAAAATGTCTAAAATTAACATTAACAACACAAGAAACAACAAATGTGGATGAAGATGAAGGGAAGGGAGAGCCCTCTTACACTGTTGGTGGGAATGCAAAATGGTGCAACCACTCTGGAAAACTGTATGGAGTTTCCTCAAAAAATTAAAAATGGAACTACCCTATGACCCAGCAATTGCACTATTGGGTATTTACCAAAAGGATACAAAAATACAGATTCAGAGGGGTGTATGCATCCTAATGTTTATAGCAGTATTATCAACAATAGCCAAAATAAGGAAAGAGCCCGAATTTCCATTGACTGATACATGGATAAAGAAGATCTGGCATTTATATACATGGAAATATTGCTCAGACATTAAAAAGAATGAAATTTTACCATTCACAATGGCACGGATGAAGCTAAAGTGTATTATGTTATGCAAAATAAGTCAGTCAGAGAAAGGCATATACTATATGATTGCATTCATATGTGGAATTTAAGAAACAAAAAAAGATGAACATATGGGAAGGGGAAAAAAGAGAGGGGAGCAAACCATAAGAGACTCTTTTTTAAAGATTTATTTATTATTTTAGAAAGAGAGCACATGCATAGGGGCAAGGGGCAGAGGGAGAAGGAGAGAGAATCTTGAGCAGACTGCTGAGCATGAAGCCCCATGCAGGGGCTGTCTCACGACTCTGAGATCGTGACCTGAGCCCAAATCAAGATTTGGATGCTTAACCAACTGAGCCACCCATGTGCCCCAAGAGACTCTTAACTAGAGAGAACAAACTGAAGGTTGCTGAAGGGGAGATGGGTGGGGGTTGGTCTAAATGGGTGATTGGCATTAGGGAGGACACTGGGTGTTATATGTAAGTGATGAATCACTAAATTCTACTCCTTTAAAAAAATTTTTATTTATTTATTTGACACACAGAGAGAGAGAGATCACAAGCAGGCAGAGAGGAGGCAGAGAGAGGGGAGGGGGGAAGGCAGGCTCCACACTCAGCAGAGAACCCAATGCAGAGCTCAATCCCAGGACACTGAGATCATTACCTGAGCCGAAGGCAGAGGCTTAACCCACTGAGCCACCCAGGCACCCCTAAATTCTACTCCTAAAACCAATATTACACTGTATGTGAAGTAACTAGAATTTAAATAAAATGTAAAAACAAAACAAAACGAAGTGTTTGAGTTCATATACAGTTTTGAAAGTGGATTATGTGATCATTGTTGTTTAGTTTGTATTTTGGTTCAATTGTTTTGAAGGCTCATTTGGAACTTGCTGTTATTCTATAACAAAGTTACCCTTGTCCGGTATTTATTTATATGCTGTTTACTTTTCAAGTTGATAAAAACATTCACTCAATATGAAAAAAAAATTTTTTTAAATCATTCTTCAGGTCTTGCTGATCTGAAAATCTGAACCTCTGTGTCAACATGGACTCTTTAAAACATGGAGTCATAAAAACTGGATTCCCTACCTACATGAACCACATTCAATATGAGCTTAGAGAACGTAATTAACCTCAATAAGACTTTGTTTGTCATAAACTGGAGATAATAGTACCTACATGATAGGTTGATTGTGAGGATTAAGTGAAAAAGTAAGTGGCATGTCTAATGTAGCATCTCATCAGGATCCCGGCAATGCAGAACGGTCAGTGTATCATTAAATATAATGTTTACAATGTGGATGGGGAAGGGGAAGAAGTTTGCGAAGGATTTGGCCTTGAATAACTTTACAAGATTTTCATTCCATGTGAGTATCATTCACACTGATGTTTCTTAGGGCAAGTAATAATATTATTATTATACTCATAATATTATTATTATTATACTCACAATGTACCAAGCACTATTCCAAATACTTCCCCTTTATTAACTCACTTAATCTACACAATATCCCTATGAGGTTGGCATTATTGTTGTCCTCCATATGCTGTTCCTTGTACATGTGAACAAACCAGCCACAGCTACCTGTGCACATTCCTTTAACTCTTGATATTGGTCAAGCTTCTCAGCTCCCTCTGGTCTTGTGAGCGAAACACATGGCATGAAGGTGTCATTGACTGGTATGGGATCAGAGGGACACGAGTCTTCTTTTCCTAGAATAGATTAAAATGATTTGTCTCCAAGTATTTGATTATTTTAGATACCTCTTATAAGTGGAGTCAGGTAGTGTTCTCTCTTCTGTGGTTGGCACATTTCCCTCAGCCTGATGTTCCCATGGTTCATCCATGTTGTTTCATGTTACAGAATTCACTTCTTTTTCAAGGCTGAAGACTATCCCGTTTCATGTATATATCATATTTTCTTTATCCATTTATCTATAGATGGACACTCAGGTTGTTTCCATATCTTGGCTATTATGAATAACGTGCACTGAACAATGTGAGTGCTAAAATACATGCAGTCAGGCACCTGGGTGGCTCAGTCGGTTAAGCGTCTGCCTTCAGCTCAGGTCATGATCTCAGGGTCCTGGGATCGAGCCCCACATCAGGCTTTCTGCTCAGTAGGGAGTCTGCTTCTCCCTCTTCCTCTGCCAGCCACCCCCCTTGCTTGTGCACTCTCTCTCTCTCTGTCAAATAAGTAAATAAAATCTTTAAAAATAAATAAATAATAAAATAAAATATACACAATCAAGGAGTAGAATGGTGGTTGCCAGAGACTGGAGGAAGGAGGAATGGGGAACTGCTAATCGATGGACATAAAGTTTCAATTAAACTACATGAATGAGTTCTAGAGATCTGCTATACAATGTTGTACTTACCATTAATGATATTGTGTTGTACACTTAAAAATTTGCCAAGAGACTAGATCTCACATTAAATGTTCTCACATCATAAAATAAAATTTAATTCTTTTAAAGGATTTGGAGAAATTCTGGTAGACACCTGTTTCCCTGAACCCTGGCCTTTGGCTTTGGCCCTCTCAAAGGATCGCCAGGCTGGTATGAAAAGGATTTCTTCTTTAGGCTCTATTGCCCAGCTAGTGTCTTGGAGGATTAAGACCAAAGCCAATCCCGGCCGAATTCCAAAGTAAACCAGATATCTCTTTGGTATCCACTCACTTTCCTTTCAGTTCATCTCCTCTCACCAGGATACAGTATCCTAAGGACAGAAAGCTTCCAACAGCTGTACTGTACCCCATTCCTGCCTCAGAAGCCATACTCTGCTCAGTCTCTCTTCCCTTTCCCTCATTAATCAAATCGCCTAGCCTTCAGTGTCCACGTTATTGCTCTATCAGGGTAATAATCTCCTGTCCTGCTTCTTACAAACTCCCACGAAGATATTCATAGAAGCTGCTTAAAACATAGAAGTTTCAACAGCATTAGAAATCCTGTCAGCCATTTGACAGGACCTAAAAAGCATCTAGCCCCATGTCTGCACAAAAGGGACGGGACTGTGGAACATCACAGCCAAGATGCTAAGAGAACTTCTTGAAATAAACAGAATTCACCCTTGGGGACAGAGCCGCATAAATAACTGGGAAGGGCCGAAAAGGAGCATAAGTCACCCCACTCTCAGCACCGGGTCAGAAAGCCAGGGCCTGCACAAAATAACACCCAGGGAGCTCTGTCCTGGTGCTGCCTCTTTTTGTATCCACTCCGGACTTGCCTCTCAGAACACCCACAGCTGGACGCAGAGGGAGTACCGAGCGATGGAGGTGATGCTGGCTCATGGAGGCTCAGGCGGGAAGAGCTCCAAGGCCAGCCACACTCAGGATGTCCTGCTAATAATATTCTTGATGACAAAAAGTAACTTTCTTAGTGAAGCAGAACAAAAGGGAAGGTGTTAGGACAATTTTTTTTAAGATTTTATTAAATTATTTAACAGACAGAGATCATAAGTAGGCAGAGAGGCAGGCAGAGAGAGAGGAGGAAGCAGGCTCCCCACAGAGCAGAGAGCCCGATATGGGGCTCAATCCCAAGACTCTGGGATCATGACCTGAGCTGAAGGCAGAGGCTTTAAACCACTGAGCCACCCAGGTGCCCCAGGACTACAATTTTTTAAGCTGCAACCATTGCAGCATGGAGGACACTGTAGACAATGGCTAGGCAGGGGGGGGGCGGCGGACGGACGACCTGCTTGCCCTCCACCATTTTTTGTTAAAATGCTTTAAGGTGGGTATTATAGAGGGCATGGATTGCATGGAGCACTGGGTGTGGTGCAAAAATAATGAATACTGTTGTGCTGAAAATAAAAAATAAATTTAAAAAAAAATGCTTTAAGGGAAACTCTCTGATCACACAAAAGGAAAGCCCCAGCCCCGCCCAGCAAGGATGGATGACAGAGAATGAGGACCTAAACTGCAGTAATGTGAGTTCAGATAGGTGGGGGTTTGCTTGTTTATTTTATTTTAAGAAGACTTCTTTTTCCTCCTCGCAGCCGGAGATTGCAGTTGGGGGGTGTCAAGGGAAAGAAGAGGTGGGAAAAGCCACTCCCATCTAAAAGGGTGGTCTCTAAGAACATGGAAGCCAAATAGGATCCAAGGGAAGAATCAGCCAGAAAGGAACTCCCTCTCAAAGTGTGTCAGGTGGTCTTTGGGCTCAGTGGTATCTGATCATTGATTTCAAGATATTTCCTGTGTTGTGACATACTTCTCTTCTATGACCACCTTCCCTGCCAAGGCGTTAAAGATGCTTCTTAACTCATATAAACCAGTGCCAGTTTTAAGTGAGAAGTGTCTCAGTGCTTGAAACCAAGTGATTTGGGGATTAGAGAGTAAACCAAAATGCCTAGGATTGACTGAGAATAAGCCGGCACCCAAGCAACACATTTCTTCTAACACATACCATGTTCTCAGTAAGAAGACTCTATAAATAAAAATTTCTCAATTTTATTACTTATTTGTCCTTATTTTTTAGATTTCCTTTCTTTGCTGTACTATTTCTTTCTCTTCTGTGGGTCAGTTCTGTCAATTGAAACCATGCCTATCATGCTTTTGGTCTGCCTTAAATGTTTGGCTATATTTGTGTTGAAGGTATATAGAACAATATCGGTAGTTTTGATTTTTTTTTTTCAAACCAGTGAAACTGTTCAACAACAGGACTGATCAGGGCAAAGGAGGATGTGCATTGGACAGTCTCCCCATCTCTCCTGTGGCTATAAGTTACCTGGGACATTAAACCCTTTATCGTGCCCAAATCTCTACTCTGGGAGTATGGCATTTGAGGAGACCCACTCAGGGAGCTGTATTCTCAGCTTTATCCTAAGGGTCACCGTGAAATTAGAGGTAAGGACTCATTTAGTAACTCATTTCCCAGTGGGTCACCATATCAAGGGTCCCCAAGACAAAATTTATGTTCAGTGATGTTCGAGAAGGACTCACAGGATATAGTTATCTTCATAGGTACAGTTTACTGCCCCCCCCCAAAAGAAAAAAGGATACAAAGCAAAATCAGCACCCCCCCCCAAGTATACATATATGGGACAAAGTCCTGCTGAACCTAGAACCAGCTTCCAGAAACTATGAGTGGAGTCACAAGATGTACTTAATTCTTCCAACAACCACATGCAAAGTGTTATCTACCGGAGAAGCTCATTAGATTTAGATTCCAAGGTTTTTATTGGAGGCCCCTCATTTAGGAAACTACCATGTGTCAAAATTCCAGATTCCCAGAAGAAGAGCAGGTGTTCAGCGTAAACATATTGTTTGCACAAACAGTAGACTATCCTTATCAGTTAGGGAATGGGGAGAAAACTCCTGAATTCTAAGTTTCCAGATGCTGGACAAAGGCCAAACTTGCAAGCAAGTCTTTCTAAGGACAGCAGTCTCAGGGTCCCTATGTTATCTCTTTCCTACACCGTCTCCTGGAGGTCACTCTTCCCAGCGCCATGCCATCTCTGATCTTGGAGTTGTTCTGGATTCTGCTGGGTAACCTCAAGTCTTAGAGATCTTGTAAGAGACCACAGGATCTCTGGTTCTATTCATTTGGGACATCAGTACATAGGAAGTTCTCAAAAACATGCATTGAATAAAAGAGCTTTGTAAAAAATGGGTAATTTAAAAACTAAAAGAAAATATTCTAAAATATTAACAAAGGATGATGCTATTACATGAGATTTTTATTTGTTATATTTTTATATGTCATCCTTATTTTCTAGAATAAACACATGCTAGTTTTATAATTAAGAAACAAGTAGAAATAATGTTATTTTCAACAAATCCAAGTGAAAATCTAGTAGGTTAGATGCAGAATTTGCAGTGTGGTGCCAAGAACTACTAGGTAACTTTAATCCTAAAGATATTTTTGGCCACAGAGATTCTAGGGAAGGCCAAGAACATAAAACGTTTGTTTTTTGGGACCCAAACTTAGTGCTATTCCCTTCCATTCAGTCTTCATAGCTGAAATTCCTGAAATACAATGGTCAGCACATAAAACAGATAAATTGAAATTTTAAAAAATTAGAAAACCCACTGATGTTTTTCAGCATCCAGTTGTAAACATCACAAATTTTAACCATCTCCGCTGATGTACAGAAATAACTTTTTAAAAATTTTAATTACTTTCCTAAGCTTATCTCCCTAAGGTTAATAAAAAATTAGCTTCCAGGAGGAGAAATGCTAGAATATTCTAGGTAACGATGGAAAACTAATCTAATTGTTTCTAAATTTATGATGAGCAATGACATAGTTTGCATTCTCATTTATTATAACTTAAGTTAACAAATGATGATTCAAAAGTATTGGTACCCAGCTAGTCTGAGCAATCCCAATGCTTTCTTCCTAGCCTTCTGGTCAAATTATTTCCATCACTACTTCAATCCCTTTACTTCAAGAGAAATATATATCTATACGCAAACTACATTTTCGATGTCAGGAAGGAAAAAAGATGCCATTAAATCTTCTGTATGAGACCCAGCTATTACATTCCCAACAGAAATGAAAGCATGTGTTCAGGAAAAAAACATGTACGGATATCCTTATGACAGCATTGTTCATAATAATCAAAAATTGGACACAATCCAAATGTCCACCAACAGTAAAACATAAATGCAATTGTGCTACATTGATATAATGGAATACTATACGGCAATGGAAATATGAGGTTTGGCAAGAACATAAATGAAACTTGTAGACCTAATATTGAGTAAAACAAGTCAGACAGAATATAGATGCTCTGTATAATTCTATTTATGCAAAGTTCAAAAGAGGCAAGAGTAATTTGTAATATTGGAAAACAGGGTGGTGATTACCCTTAGAGAGGGAGAGTGGAAATAGTCTAAGAGAGGCTTCTAGGCTGTTCATAACATTCTGTAGACCAATCTAGGTGAGTCTGCATGAGTTATTCATTTATAAACTTCATTGTGATACACACTTCAGGTTTATTCACCAGCGTGTATTTTACTGCTATAAAAATAATACCCAAGATTAATAGAGTTTTGTAAAAGAGCTTACACATCAAATGAGAGAGACCGTAATGAAGATTCTTTTAGTAAATGCTTTATAATTGTAAAAACCTGGTTAATAGTATATCCATAATGCCTATTTCTCCAGTTCTTACAAGCCTCTGTGTCAGAGGACATCCCATTAACTCCAACACAATGTCACTGGTTCTTGCTACCAAACCTCCAACCCCTGCATGGCAAATCCTGTATTTCTGGGAGTGTCCAGAAGGTGTCTCCACGTGCTCCCAGTTCTGCAGGCAACTCACATGCCACTTGAGCTAACAGCTCATAGCGACCCTCCTCCAAGCTGTGCAAAAGAATGACTCACCTGTTCCCGTTGGAAGGGAAAAGAGTGTTTCTGGGATCTGAGCATTTTTTTATAAAACTGGTGTGAAAATTCATTCAGTTTTTACCGACAGCCCTCCATGTCCCAATGAGGCACATGCTTCTAAGTAGCTAGACTACAGAACACAATCAAGAAAGGGCCACACTGTCCCAGTCAGACCCACCAGGCCCCTCTGACAACAAAGGCTTCCTCCCGGCTCAATTGAATCAGCAGATTCCTTCTGCCCTTAGGGTGAGCTGTCACCCAGGAAGCTCCTCAGACCTCACCAGCCACCCACAGCTTGCTAGACAGGCTCATATAAACGTAAACCCCACAATGGACATGACTTGACTTCCTCCCAGATGACTTCAACCTGCCGCGGGCACATTGGCTTCACTCAGGGCTGTTTCATCAGTTCCGACATGCTTGAAAACACGGGATGGGCTTGAAAGCATGTGACAGACTCCAGTGGAGATCCCTCCACTCTGCTGGTCTAATCCTGTAAACTCTTACGGGTGACTGGGAAGCCCACAAGCACACCCAGCTTTGAGGGTGTTCTAAACCTAGCATAAGAATGTTAAGATCTCGGGGATGCTTGGGTGGCTCAGTCGGTTAAGCGTCTGCCTTCAGCTCAGCTCATGATCCCAGGGTCCTGGGATGGAGCCCCACATCTCGGGCTCCCTGCTCAGCAGGGAATCTGCTTCTCCCTCTCCCTCTGCCTGCTGCTCTCCTGACTACCGCTCCCCTGACTGCCAATCCCCTGACTGCTCATACTTTCTATCAAATAAATAACTTTTTTTTAAATGTTGAGATCCCATGCTTTTTTTTTTCTTAAAATTTTTTAAATACCTTTTTTTAAAAAGATTTTTTGTTTATTTGACAGAGAGAGAGAAATCTCAAGTAGGCAGAGAGACAGGCAGAGAGAGAAAGGGGAGGAAGCAGGCTCCCTGCGGAGCAGAGAGCCCGACATGGGGCTTAATCCCAGGACTCTGGGATCATGACCTAAGCTGAAGGCAGAGGCTTTAACCCACTGAGCCACCCAGCGTCCCTTTTCTTTTAAAATTTAAGACTGCTCCAGTACTCTGTCTCAGCATAAATTATTCCTTTAGATTTCAATATTTTACATCGAAGATTCTGAAAGGGAGAAAGTGTCATCTACTTTATGCTCTGGCTGGACTGATGAAAATAATCAATTTTGATTTACCATCTTTGGATTATGGGTATCTTTTTCAGGGTGTTTTGTTGCATGGATATCCGGAACAAAGAAGGAGAAATAAAACAGTAATTAAAATTGCAATCACCATCTTGCCAAACCACTGAATAACCTGAGATGTCAAGTTCAAATGGCAAATTCCTCCACCTGCTGGTATGGGTCTGTCTCTGCAGTTCTCACACTAAATCTTATCCTCAAAAACATGAAAGATGATTCGTAATGAAAATAATGAGTGAAGTGAAGCTTCATGTTTTCATCTTAAACTGGAAGTGTATTATGATCCCATGACTAAGATACTATCATTCAAGAGGGTGGAGGAGGACCTAGAACTTCCAGAAAGAAAAACAGGAGAAACAGCTGTTGTCATTTGCCTTTAAGACAAAGACAAGTCACTCTTTCTTTCCTGTGAACTTAGATATCACTCAAGATCTGGGCTAATTATTTTTATACTTTAGTGTGGTCTGCCTTGTATTTTATTTTATTTATTAATTTATTTATGTATTTATTTTTCTTTCTTTTTTTTAAGAAGGAGAAAGCAGGGAGGGAGAGGGGCAAAGGTAGAGGGAGAGAGAATCTTAAGCAGCCTCCACAGCCAGCACAGAGCCCCACCCGGGGCTCAATCTCATGAACCTAAGATCATGACCTGAGCAGAAATCAAGAGTCAGACACTTAACCAACTGAGCCACCCAGGCCCCCCCAACCGGCCTCATATTTTTATGTGAGTGTGGTACCTTAACATAGTTTAAAAGTTCTTGGTAAGGCAGAGACCATAGCCTGTATTTTTTATACCATTAGCAGTGAACACTATGGATTTATACAGTGGGTGCTCATTCAATCATTGCTTTGTTGATTTTCCAAGTTGGCCAATACTTTCAGGTCCTTCTTTCAACTGGGACATGACCACAGTGGAGACTTATAGTCATGGCTATAAAACCAGGTCAGGTTGTCAAATGACCCACTCCCCTGTCATATATATACCCAATATATACTATATACCCAATAAGTATATAGACTTATTATTAAAAATAAAGGGGTGGGAGGGAGATAAAAGGAGGGAGGTAGTCCCCAAAAAACGGAGTGACGGGGAAACAATGTAACTGGCTACTCTCTAGTCAGTTTGGTTCACTAATGTATCTCAAGTGCCCAGCCCATGCTAGATACATAGTAGTCACTGCATACATATTTTTTGAATAAATTGACAAATTAGAAATATTGAAAATGAGAAACAGATAGATTATGCTATGCAAAACTATGCGTTACGAACTATAATCCACCAAAGACAACAAGAAATGCAAAAAGAAGAGCCCTGCATTTGTGTTTGAGAATGGCTTTTAATGCCTCATCCCAACTCCCAGGCTCCATCCTTGCAAATATTAAGTGAAAAAGAAGCTATATTTCTTTGTGTTATATGTTTGAAGTCCTCAGTATCTAAACACCTTACTGATTAGAGCTTTAAAGGTTGGTATTTAAACAGCTCAGAAATGTTAAAGAAAATATCTGGCATTTAAGAACCTATGTTGGTGATTCCCTTAGATTGACTTTCTAAAGAAACAAAATTCTAAAAACTAGTATTTGTATAGGAGAACCGCAGCTTTTCAGGGAACCACAGTTTGTTTTTCATGGTTTATCTTTTATATGGTTAATGCTTACAATTAATCAATCGCCCACAAAGGGGAAGCCAAATGTGCTCACGTAGGTATCTGCATGACCGAGGGCCCAAAACAAGGTTACTGGGATGCTGTCTTTAGGGCATGTGCCATCATGATTATCTGCTGAAACCCTGTGCTTAGCCCATTTCTCACTTCCCTTCATTTGTTAGGATTTGTTTATATCTCTTTGCAAAATGTCCTCAGAATCAATCTTCTCATTTGTTCCCATAAAAAGTTAAAGCTTTTTCTGAAACATGTGTTGTTGCATTAGCAATGATAGCAGAGGGTAAAGCAAATACAAACAGCATATAAACTCAGTTGTGCAAAAAATGCAACTTTATTTTTCATATATCAGCTTAATTTCTAATTTGAGCGTTCATTTTTCCAGGAAAGGAGAAAACGGTCCATTCATTTGGAGACCAAAGCACCATGGAAGGGGCGGAGGATGGAAGGCTCAGGCCTTGACATCTCTACCCCTGGGGATTTGCTGAGTCAGCCTCATACTGGGTCTTTAATGGCTCCTTGGAGGTGGGGAGTCTTTGTGAACAGGTCTAAGCCCTGACTTCTGGAAGCCTCCAAGCAGCCACACCTTCCCTGGGGTCCTGCCACCTCCCTGGGTCTTCCAACGAAGGACAGCAACATCCCAGGCTGCTTTCACAGACTCAGGCTTCCGGGGTTTCTGCTGCCTCCCCAGAAAAGCAGGCTCCAAGCTCCTCACTTCAAGACCAGAGACATCACCATTCCCCCCACAACTGTTATGTAACCTTCTCTCTCCTGCCCCAGTCTCCTCAGCCCCTTGGCCAAATGCTGCATCTCCCAAATGCTCCCAAGGGCCAGCAGTCCCAAACCAGGAAGGCTCATGTCTTTCCTCAGAGATTCTAAGCCCAAGGGCTAGAGGGGCTTCTCAAGGGAGATGGGGAAAAAGTAAACTCCCAGGAGAATACTAAAACATATTGACTATCATTTCAAAAACACAATCTCCAGCCCAAAGTTGACATCTTAAGAATGCTTTCTAACATACCCTAGCACTTCTCCAGGCATGCCTTTTTTGAGCTTACCCACCTTGTGGAATGAATAGGACAGAGAGCTTCAGTATTATTTTGCAGAAGTCGAAATGGAGGCATTACGTGATTCTCCAGTCTCAGCCTATTCCCCGGCAGGCATATTAAGACCATCAGTGATTTGATGGACGGGAAGAGATGGGTTGTTAAATATTTCTGGCTTTTCAGGAACTCCCACTGGACCACACCTAATGAGCCAAACTACCATATTAATGAGCAATCAAATATGACAGGACCTGAAAGTGCCAGGAACACTCACTTGCTTCAAGATAAGTCAGATATATTCAGGTAACAAGTGAATGGTCACGGTCATGGCCAATTACAGAGATGGCAATTCCGTCAGCCATGCTGTCTACAGATTCTTAGGGCATTTGATAGTATAATAAATCTATAATAAATATGCTAAATATTTAAAACAGCAGAGCCTGGGTAGTCCCCTTGGTTGACAGACTCATACATTAAATATACTGAGCGGAATGTAGTGAAACACGCTCACTGAACATAAAGCTCACCTTTCACACTGCCAATCTCTGGAGCCCAAGTGACCTGACATGGGGCCACTCTGGACTTCTGACATCTCCCTGGATTTCAAAACTGATTAGAAGTAGGTCAAAAGGCCAGGGGACAGTATGGAACAAACCAAGCGGATAGGGTAAATAGGTCAGGGGAGGTGCGGTCAGAATTCAGGTTTACAAAACAGATCCCAAACCCTGTTTCAGAAGAGGGAAAACAACATGCAGAGATCTGAAAACCTCTTCAGCCTGTTCCCTGCGGGATCTTGTGCAAGCTACGTACCTTCTCTAAGCCTCGGTTTCCTCATCTGCCAAATGGGAAGAAAATTACAACTTGTCCAGGATTAAATGAGGGAACACATGGCAAGCGCCTAGCCAGAGCCCTCAGGAAATGCTTGCTGTGGTTTTGATTAATCTGAAGATGGTTTGTCAACCCAATAAGCTCTACCTTAAAACACAGTGACTGTTAACCTATGTTTAAATGAGGGAACACATGGCAAGCGCCTAGCCAGAGCCCTCAGGAAATGCTTGCTGTGGTTTTGATTAATCTGAAGATGGTTTGTCAACCCAATAAGCTCTACCTTAAAACACAGTGACTGTTAACCTATGTTTATCTGTTAACCTACTTTAACCTATGTTTAACCTTTGTTAACCTATGTTTAACCTATGTTACCCTATGTTTATCTATGATGACCTATGTTTATCTTTCTGTAGTGGCCACCAGAATGGGACTGAGAGACCTCGAAGTACAGGGAGCATAAGTGACCAAGGGCCCCAGATAACCTTGCTGTCCACGTGCAGAAGCCACGCCTCCAGGGCACCCCCCCCCCACCTCCCAGCATGACTCAGAGAGCATGGGGATACTTCTGACAGTTGAATTTGGCTCCAGAACAGCCTAGTGGCCTTGGTGGTTCTTCCTAGGACTGCAGGGCAGCCTGGGATGCCCCCTTCCCGTTCTCCCCTCCCTGCTGGTGCTCAGGCTTGCCTCACGGCCTGATGCTTTCGCAGGCTAACTTGGCTCCTTCTCTATTTTCTCTCCCTCAGGCATTC
Organism: Mustela lutreola; assembly: GCF_030435805.1. NCBI lineage: Eukaryota > Metazoa > Chordata > Mammalia > Carnivora > Mustelidae > Mustela > Mustela lutreola. Next base: position 105,541,727 of record NC_081296.1, on the reverse strand, counting down.
GCCCTGATAAAAATCTTTGCATGTTTAATCATGTCTCAGCATCTGCTTCTCAGTCGACCACACTAAGACACTTTCCCACAAGGTTCTCTGCCGACAATGGGCAACTTAGACTTGTCCTGGGAGGTCTGGACAGTTTATTCAGCAATTCCCCAAGCCCCGTTTCATCATCACGCCCACTGGGTAACAGTAGTTGGGAACCAGGAATCACATAAGCCTTTGTTGGCAAGGCTGGCAATTCAGGCAATGGACTGTTCCTAATAGAATCTAATAGATAATACTACCCTTTATTGAAGAAGAAAAAGCCTCTGACATCCTAAAATACCGTGTGTTTGCCTTTGCCCAGGCTTAAACACACACACCCCACCACCACCACTACCACCACCACCACCAAAGCTGGGGACACCGGTGCAAAGATCAGCCTGTACTGCAGATCAACACAGGCTACTTTGTTTTATGTCAACAAGGCAACCGGCTCCGTGAGTTTTCCTTCATTTTCCACAGACATACCCTTCTCTTTTCTCCCTACTCCACCCGGCCGCCTTCCTTTAAAGAGGTAATTCAAACAAGAGGCCTGACGGAAAAGCTCCCCGACTCCTAGTCAGCCCGAAGATCCAGTGCAGGACTTTCTGACTCTTACCAACCCTTCTCTACAGATGAGCAGTAGGGAGCTTTTGACGGGGCAAACTGGGAATGGGTCTGAGGGGTCAAGCAATCCGTGGCTCCGAGTCTTCGAAAAATAACTGAAAGCAGAAGAGGCCCCTGGGATCTCTTTCTGAGACCTGGGATCCAGGATGGGGCCATTCAAGGAGGGCTTGAAGTAAAAGCGGGCGGCTCCCTTCAGAGGCTTACGGCGGACCCCATTCCAGGTGAGAAGTGATAACGCCAGGGGCACAGCAAGTAGACGCGCGTCAGACAAAGGTCTGCCCGTGGTCCACACACACACATCCTCCAGTGTGGGAGCATCTCCAGCGGGTGGCCAGGACCAGCGCCGCCCTCCGGGACTCGCGGATCCGGAAGCTGGTCGCCGAGTGGCTACGTGACGGGCCGTAGGTGCCACCTCGGACGGCCCAGGGGACTCAGCCCAGCCCCCGGAGGGACGGTCCCTGCGGGAGGGGTTCCCGGCCCCCCTCTCCGCCCCAGCCCCGCGCGGCGGGCACGCAGACTCCGGCCGCCCGGGGTCCCACGCGTGCGCCCCGCGCCCCCCGCAGGCCCCACCCCGGCGGCCGCAGAGTCCGGGGCGGGCCAGGCCCTCCTTCCGCCCCCCTGGCCCGAGAGCTGGAGCCCCGGGCGGCGCCGCGCCCAGGGGCGGACCCCAAACTTTCCTCCCACTCAAAAGCGGCCGCAGCCCGCTCCGCCCTGCCTCAGCTCCTCGGCCGCTAGACCCGCTCGCCGCGCTGCCCGCCGCCGCCGCCGCCGCCGCCATGGCCAAGCCCCTGACCGACCAGGAGAAGCGGCGGCAGATCAGCATCCGCGGCATCGTGGGCGTGGAGAACGTGGCCGAGCTGAAGAAGGGCTTCAACCGCCACCTGCACTTCACGCTGGTCAAGGACCGCAACGTGGCCACCCCCCGCGACTACTTCTTCGCGCTGGCGCACACGGTGCGCGACCACCTGGTGGGGCGCTGGATCCGCACGCAGCAGTACTACTACGAGAAGTGCCCCAAGGTACGGCCGGGCGGGAGGTGGCCCCGGAGTGGCCCTCCTCGCCGCGCCCTTGTCCGCACCGCGCTCCCCGCGGGGAAGTGACCCCGGAGTCCGGCTGGACGGGTGGGGTGGGGGGCGCCCAGGGGACGGCGCTGCGCCGCTCCGCCAGCCCCGGACCCACCCGAGTCGCCGCGCCCTGGGCTCCCGCGGCAGCCGGGGAGTGGGCGTCCGGGCCTCCCTCGTCTGTCCGCTGATTTCCCAAACTTGGGAGCATCCACATTAGCATTTAATGGGAAGTGTTAATGGGAGAGCGCCTCCTGGGTGAAAGCCAGGCACGGTTCTAGGCCCCGAGCAAAACTGACGAAAGCCATGCTCTGGCTAAGTTTAATGTTTAGGGAAGGGAGACGATCACAGACGCCCGTCAAAAGGTCATAAGAGCGGGGACTCGGGATAGGGCGGGGGGAGTGGAGAGGAGGCAGAAGAGTCGAAGGAGCGTGCCTCACTGCCCCTAGGTCCTTTGGAGGGGCTGACCTGGGGGGATCCGTGGATGACCTGTGTTCTCCGGGGTCTGAGAGAGGTGAAGAGGGAGGAGCAGAGGTCCCGCCCCACTGTCAGAACTCCGCCCAGTCACGCCCACCAGTTCCGAGGAGTGGGGTGTGGAGCTCCTGCACTTCCTTGTTTCATGCGGGGATGGAGGTGGAGGGCCAGGCGGTTCTCTGACTCTAAGCCCTACCCCAGAAGCTGCTGGGGAAGACTGTGCCTGACCACCCTTATCCATGGCGCAGGGGCTTATCCAAGACGCAAGGTTCCTTAGAGAGCTTTTGGGCGCACAGAGGGGCACTATTTCCACCTGGCGAATGTTGGAAGATTAGGGGAGTGCGGGGGGGGGGGGTGGTTGGAAAGGATCTGGCAGGGAGAAGCATTGTGTTGTGCAGAGAGAGAGGGGTGTGAATATGTATTGGGAGAGAAAACCGGACAGACTGGCTGGGGGCGTACTGAAAAGGGTGAAGGAGGCAGTGGGGAATGCATATAAACGTCTATTAGGAATATTTTTAATATGTAAAAACATGGGGGAAAAAAAGACTAGTCCAAAGAACCCATGAGCAAAAGAAAATAAATACTTGTAATAAGAAACTGCAGCTGTTACAAAGATTTCAAATACTTCCACACCCTGGAAGCCTAGATCTCTACCCAAAGGTGGCAGCTGCTAAAATAGAACCTTAGAAATCACTTGGTGTGTACTTATGTCTACTGTACTTTTTTTATTTGCATAGGAGGGGCCGCACCTCCCATTAAATAAAATTTTTAAAGTTTTTTTTTTTTTTAAATATATATTTATTTATTTATTTGACAGAGAGAGACACAGCAAGAGAGGGAACACAAGCAGGGGAGTGGGAGAGGGAGAAGCAGGCTTCCCGCTGATTAGGGAGCGGGTTGGGGGGCTCCATCCCAGGACCCTGGGATCATGACCTGAGAGGAAGGTAGATACTTAAGGACTGAGCCAGCTAGGTACCCCTGTTTTAAGTTTTTAAACTGGAGAGTGAGATGATGAGCATATTTTAGAACCTAGCCTTTTCCTTTTTTTTTTTTTTTTTTAAGATTTTATTTATTTATTTGACAGAGAGAGATCACAAGTAGGCATAGAGGCAGGCAGAGAGAGAGAGGGGGGGGGGAAGCAGGCTCCCTGCTGAGCAGAGAGCCCGATGCGGGACTCGATCCCAGGACCCTGAGATCATGACCTGAGCCGAAGGCAGCGGCTTAACCCACTGAGCCACCCAGGCGCCCTAGAACCTAGCCTTTTCCAACACACACACACACACACCCCTCCATAGCCTTTAGCACTACAGAATACACTCACCTTGTGTGTTTCTCCTCCCTTGGCTTATCTGGTACTTTACTGTTCTCCAGTCCTCTGGCTAGTTTCCCACTGGACAGCACTTTCCTGGCTCAGCTCAGGTATAAACCAAATATTCTGATGGGAATAGGCTGGGGATACCACAGTGAACGAAATTCATTCCACACTTTAATAAAATATCTCTACTGTGGCAGTTGTTCCCCTAAGCAGAAGGTTCCTGCCTTCATTAGAACACAGCAGAGCCAGTAAGTGTCTCCCCTGCTCTCCATACAGATGAACCCCTAATCTGGACCTTTGGCCTGGATTCCTTTTCAGATTCCTGCATTTCTGAGTGCTCAGTGAACATACCTAGACCTCTCCCTGTTTCTTCAAACTCAGGTCATCATCTGCATCCTGGCTATCTTCTGTATGTAATTCTAATGGCATTGCCAACCTGTCACCCAGATGCAGAACTTTGGTCTCACCTTTGATTTCCTCCTGTATCCCCCATTCAGCACATTGCCAAAGTCCGTTGGTTCCCATGGGTTCTCTTGAAATTACCCACTCCTGCATTCTCCCTTCTCTGCGCTGGAAGCCTAGGCTACTGGTGTATGAAGTAGACCTCTGCATCGTTACCTTGCTTCCCATGAGTGTAAAGCTGGCAGCGTGCGGCTGGATATGGCTAGCTCTTGTGCTTCATTTAGCCAGGAACACGCCTTTAAGCAGTTAAAATTTCAGTGCCTTCGAGCAGGACACATATACCCCAGTGGCCCAGGACTCGTTGTTTCATGTGATTCTCATTACACATTTATTTTCTCTGCCTGGCTCCTGAAGGCATTTGGGTATGTAATCCCATCTCATTCTGTGTGCTGTAGCCAGTTAAACTTCCTAAAGCAACACATCTTGCCCTCTGTTCAAATATGGCACCCACTGCCTGTCACAGTCCTGGAGTTCAGATGAACGGATCCCTCCTATCCTACCTCCCATTACCCTCCTGGGCTCACCTTGCTCTCCCACCAAAATGATCTGCTCTCCCTGTCCATGCCCTTGCCTCCCCACATCTGGGCCTCTGCCCACAATGCACCTGTCACTTGGGATGCCACCCCCCACCACCATGTGTCTCCATGCTCAACTCTTGACTGTCCTGCAAGTTACAGTTGTGTTGTCACCTGTTCATAGATCTTCCCAGAAACATCTGGGTCTTCTGGTTGATGCTAGGACTAAATATAACATTTTAAAATATTGGTTATTGTTATGTCTTCTTTATAAGCCTTTCAAAAATGTCCACTCTATAGAAAATTTACATAAAATATCAGTAGTAATAGTAGTACATGCATATAATTATAAGGTGTATTGGAGATGTTCAAATATTTTGCTACCAGTAATATGTTTTAAGTGTTTAGAGACCTCTGACTAAGAGGATCAGTTTTTCAAGATTTTCAAGTTTTATCCCCAAATGTGAGGTGAGGTTCCCCCCAAAAAAATTACTTAAGGGAAAATAGGAAATCACCTTAAATTCATGTGCTTATGAAGTCTGCTGTGTAATGAGGTGCTTACTCAATAACTTTATTTTAAGCAACAACATTTTTTAGGAAGATATTAAAGTCTGAAGTCTATGCTGATTTTTTTTTTAATTAGTTAAACTTGGGGGCACCTGGGTGGCTCAGTTGGTTAAAGCCTCTGCCTTGGGCTCAGGTCATGATCCCAGGGTCCTGTGATCAAGCCCTGCATGGGGTGGGGACCGGGGGGGGGGGGGGGGGGGGGGGTTGGGGGGGTTGGTCTCTGCTCAGCAGGGAGCCTGCTTCCTTTTCTCTCTCTGCCTGCCTTTCTACCTACTTGTGATCTCTGCCTAATAAATAAATAAATAAATAAAACCTTTAATTAGTTAAACTTAGATTGTATTTTGAAAGGCTTTAGGCAATTCTGACCTTGGCACCTTTCACCCTTTCACTTTCATCTCAAAAAGTGTTTACCTGGCTTTAGGTCAAAGGCAAACAGTTGCTAAGTTGTTAGAGAAATTTCCCACTTAATTAAGGACAAACAGCAGCAAACCTGAGGTAGTCTTTTGTTTTTGACAGACCATGGCCTTTCTAGAATCATTTTATTCTAAAATAATTAACTGTAGTATTACTTGCAGTAATCAGACACACTGGCTAAGTTCTAGTCATTGTGTGCATCTCGAAGGAGTTAATCCTTACATTTCCTGGATGAGTTAAGATGATCACAGTCAACCTCACCTGAATATCATCATATAAATATGTTACAAAATGAGTGATGAGCTGTGACAGTCTGATTTCTCTTTGTCCCAAACATATGCGTAATTCATGAGGCTGTGAACAGGAAGGAAAACACACACACAAAACAGTGAATCTAATTAGTTGGAGGAGTTTGCTGTTCTCTCCCCTGAGATAAAAACTACTTTGCTAAAAAAAAAGGTATAAAATGGTTTTTCTCAAAGCCAGCTGTCAGTTTTGCTTGTGTTTAGCCTTTCATCCATCGTTCGGAGTCTCATTTGAACCTGTCTTGGTCTGGCCTGTTTGTGTCTTACAGGTGACCTTTTGTGTTTGTATGTTGACAAATAGTGTTGGTCTTACAGCATTAACCTGACCTCTCTTTGTTTCAGAGGGTTTATTACCTCTCTTTGGAATTTTACATGGGCCGAACATTACAGAATACCATGATCAACCTTGGCCTGCAAAATGCCTGTGATGAGGCCATTTACCAGGTACGTTGTCTCCATATTTCTTTCATTCTCTCCCCTTAAATTTCAAGTTCAATTCAAGTTCAATTGAGAATATAACACCAAAAAAAAAAAAAAAAAAAAAAGTGAAAAATTGCTCCTTAGCTACAGCTATTACAATTAGAAATATAAACTAGTGGAGATCTCTGGTTTAAGAAAAACAAAGTTAGAGAACTGGTTTTGCCTCACAAGAATTTTCTTCACTGTCAGTTTTTGACAGCACTCCCCAGCAAATTACATCTTAGGAATTAGCATCTGAACAAGACTTTGGGCTCTTAAGTACTTTCATTATTTTTAAAGAATTTTTAAAGATTTTGTTTATTTATTTGACCGAGAAAGACACCTTGAGAGAGGGAACTCAAGCAGGGGGAGTGAGAGAGGCAGAAGCACCTGCTAAGCAGGAAACCCCATGTGGGGCTCAATCCCAGGACTCTGGGATCATGACCTGAGCGGAAGGCAGATGCTTAACGATTGAGCCACCCAGGTGTCCCTTAAATAACTTATTTTTAAATAATCTCTATATCCAGTGTGGAGCTGGAGCTTATAACCCTGAGATCGAATCACACACTCCACCAACTGAGCCAGCCAAGCCCCCCTCCTATCTAGTTTTAAAAATGATCAAAATTTGACTGTTACTCATGTATCAAGGCAACATGTATAAATAATGAGTTTTTTTTAATTACATTGACATACTTTCTTTACTGATAACTGAACTGTAAAATATACTTCCTCCTTAAATGAGGAGCTCAGGGTCTTAAACTTATTATGCTAATTTGTTTTTATGGAAAGTATTTAACTGTTCTTCTCCCGAACTTCAGGGATCTCCCTGCCAAAAACCAAATAGTTCTTAATCCTTTTCATGGGACTGAAAGGAGGAATGTGTATTTTCAAAGATACATTCTAAATGTGAGACCGTCTAGTCCAAACAGCTCCTTGTCCTTCCCATGGGATTGTCTCGTGTGGCCAGCCGCTGACACGAAGGGCTGGTTTCTTTCATGGCGGTTAGATATTTTCTATGAAAGAATCATTGCAGCTCCCCTCCATGTCCCTGTTCTTTGCTTCCCCTGATAGCATGTGAAAATAAAACACCTCGCCTGGCCTGGCATATAACCAGATGGGTGAAGTAACCTACATCAGCCTCTTCGAGGTTTACAGCCTACTGTAGACTTCCATGTTTAGAACTGAAAAGGTCCTGAGTGTTAGCATTAGCCCTAAAGGGTTTCCAGAGCAGCTGTGTCTTTACCTTACTGTTGTTTGTTCACAGCTACTCGATTTACACAGTGGTGTGATACTTATTACTTAAGCTGCTTCCACATTGTGTTGTAGGCTTGCACAAGGACCCCAATAAACCCCGGAAAGCACATTTGAAAACCCCTTCAGAAATAAACAGAGGCGAGGCCGTTTTTGAACTCTCAGGAGGTTTAGTTATTAAGACTTGTGTGAGAAAGCCACCTTTGGTGGAAGGGTGGGGATCCAAGTAGTTGGCTCTACGGAAACCCCGGGCATCAGCTTCAAGCATGGTTCTAACTTAATGTGTCTGTTTGTAAATCTGTCAGTTATGTTCCCATTTTTAAAATAGTGTCTAATTTAATGACGTGTCTCACTTTCAGATAAGAATACAGTCATTTTCGCAACAAACCATTGTTAGCCAAGCATGGGCTAGATTACTATCTAGTCAACATAGGGGAGGTCATTTAATTTCTCTAGCCATCAGTTTCCTCATTGTAAGATGAGCAGCCCAAAGGGGTCTCCAGGACCGCTCAGCCCTGACATGAGTTCACACTGGTGCCAACCAGACTCTGGTTGTATGAGCTAAACACTCAGGGGCAGGGAGCTGGCTGGCAACCCATTCTGTCCATCAGCAAGGTCATAGATGTCCATTGGCCTCCCATAGTCTCTTTCCCACTTCAGAAAGAAGTAGAGGATTTTCACCCTTGTCCAGCTGGCCCTCAGGGCTGTTTCCCCAGGGTGTTCTCTGGTCCCAGGCCTCATGGGCAGTGACTCAGTAACCAATTTTGGGTTAACAACCATTGACCCTATGAGTAAATATGTTGTGGTCATGAAAAGATGAACTTTAAACCCATCCCAGAAGTCTGACCTCATACTCTTTGATAGTTTTCAAAATCCTTCAGCCCAATTAGTGTCAGTTTGGTGCTAGACCATTCCTGAGGTTTTACCCCTACCGCACCCAAAAAAATAATAATAATTTTAAGAAATAGTAATAGCTAATATTTATTGAGGAATATCTGTTCAGGGTGATTCTAAATGCTTTATTTGTATATGCTCATTTAGTTCATAATAGCCCTAAATCAGGCAGATGCTGTTTTCCTCACTTTCTTAAATAAGAGAGGAGGGGCTCCTGGGTGGCTCAGTGGGTTAAGCCTCTGCCTTTGGCTCAGGTCATGATCCCAGGGTCCTGGGATCAAGCCCCGCATCAGGCTCTCTGCTCGGTGGGGAGCCTGCTTCCTCCTCTCTCTCTCTGCCTGCCTCTCTGCCTACTTGTGATCTCTCTCTGTCAGATAAATAAATAAAATCTTAAAAACAAACAAACAAACAAAACAGAAAAAAAAGAGAGGAGAAGCACAGAGAGATTTATGTGTCCCAGAGTCAGAGAGCTAACTAACAGAACCCAGGATGACCCTTTACAGCACACACTCCTCCCCACGCTGCTGCTGGCCATCTGGTACGGTTCGCAGTGCCATCTCCAGCATCTGCTGGGGGCCTCTTATGTCAGAACACTGTGAGGGAGCTGACAGAACTGAGTCCCCGCAGGACCCTGGAGGCCCGACCCAGAGACTGAGGAAATGACTGTGCTTCCTGAAGCGCCCTGCATTTGTGCCTGCATCCAATGGTGCTTTCCTTTCATCTCCAGCTTGGGTTGGATATGGAGGAGCTGGAAGAAATCGAGGAGGACGCCGGGCTTGGCAATGGTGGTCTTGGGAGGCTTGCCGGTAAGTGACATCTTGAGGGTGTTATGTGCTGTCTGGCCGGTTGACGGCTCCTTACATGCCCAGTATGACTGTGCTTGGAAGAACCAGACAGGCTCTCTAGGAAGAGTGCAAAGTGTGACCTGGCTTACAGGTATCTTTGTCTTTGAGTTTGCACTATGGTTTGATCATTTCTACACAAAGAGCAGAGAAGGGAACTTGAACCAAAGAGACATTGCTTAAAACCCTTGGAGACATTGCTTAAAACCCCACAGTTAACCAGCTCCTTCCTGTGCTCTTCAAGGTTTCCCAAGTGGCCCCTTTCCTTCACTGCTGTTTGTCCACAGCTGCTCACTTCATGAACCTGTGAGGGGTGACCTGCGCTATTGTCTTGTGCCCTTGACAGTTTGCTTTCTGATAGACTGGTAGGCAATGGTACACTTACTATATTAGTGGTATGATTTAGTTCATTAATACCTTTTTTTATATGGATGCAATTCGAGTGCTTTATCCAGGAAATGATTTTTCTGCAAATGTAAAGGAAAACGTTAAAAAGCTAATACCAACTGCATTAAATAAAAAATATGCTTCCGGATCTATAATGAACTCCTCAAACTCAACACACACAAAACAGACAATCATATCAAAAAATGGGCAGAAGATATGAACAGAGACTTCTCCAATAAAGACATTCAAATGGCTATCAGACACATGAAAAAATGTTCGTCATCACTAGCCATCAGGGAGATTCAAATTAAAACCACATTGAGGTATTACCTTACACCAGTTAGAATGGCCAAAATTAACAAGACAGGAAACAACATGTGTTGGAGGGGATGTGGAGAAGGGGGAACCCTCTTACAGTTGGTGGGAATGCAAGTTGGTGCAGCCTCTTTGGAGAACAGTGTGGAGATTCCTCAAGAAATTAAAAATAGAACTTCCTTATGACCCTGCAATTGCACTCCTGGGTATTTACCCCAAAGATACAGATGTCGTGAAAAGAAGGGCCATCTGTACCCCAATGTTTATTGCAGCAATGGCCACAGTCGCCAAACTGTGGAAAGAACCAAGATGCCCTTCAACGGACGAATGGATAAGGAAGATGTGGTCCATATACACTATGGAGTATTATACCTCCATCAGAAAGGATGAATACCCAACTTTTGTAGCAACATGGACGGGACTGGAGGAGATTATGCTGAGTGAAATAAGTCAAGCAGAGAGTCAATTATATGGTTTCACTTATTTGTGGAGCATAACAAATAGCATGGAGGACATGGGGAGTTAGAGAGGAGAAGGGAGTTGGGGGAAATTGGAAGCGGAGGTGAACCATGAGAGACTATAGACTCTAAAAAACAATCTGAGGGGTTTGAAGTGGCAGGGGGGTGGGATGTTGAGGTACCACGTGGTGGGTATTATAGAGGGCACGGATTGCATGGAGCACTGGATGTGGTAAAAAAATAATGAATACTGTCACGCTGAAAGTAAATAAAAAATAAATTTAAAAAATTAAAAAAAAAATGCTTCCCTGTGACCAGCCATTCTACTTCCTGATATTTACACTGAAGATATACTCAACACTTGCACAAGGAGGCATGTGAAAAAGTTATTATAGTATTATCTGTTAAGGCAAAGTATTAGAAATAACATGATGCCCCTTGATCTACGAATAGGCAAGTAAGTGTTAGGACATGTATGCTGCAGAAAAATATGCAGTAAAAGAATAAAAACAATAAAATCAATCTGTATGTATATCTCTGGGTAGACCTCTAAGGGGAAAGAAAAAAAAAGCAAGTGGCATTGAAAGGAACACAGTGTGATACTATTTATGTTTTTTAAAAATTAAATATTTTCTGTAAGTAAATCCATAGGGAATAAAGTCTGGAATTTGAAATACTAAACTGCTTCCCCTCACCCTCCCTAGAGAGGAGTGTGAAATTGGGTGTGCTCACCCTGTCTGTAATGTTTTAATGTTTTTTACAATGAGGATATATTACTTGTGAAATTTATTTTTTTGTTTTAATTCTAGTATAATTAACATACAGTATACTTGTGTAGTTTAAATTAAATAATTAAAATGTACCACCATACATTTCTTTATCAGATTTCACTCTGAAAAATAATTTATTTCTTCTTCTTCAAGAATGATTTTTTTTTTTAAGATTTTATTTATTTATTTGACAGAGAGAGATCACAAGTAGTCGGAGAGGCAGGCAGAGAGAGAGAGAGAGGGAAGCAGGCTCCCCGCCGAGCACAGAGCCCGATGCGGGACTCGATCCCAGGACCCCGAGATCATGACCTGAGCCGAAGGCAGCAGCCCAACCCACTGAGCCACCCAGGCGCCCCAAGAATGATTTTAATATCTCTAAATTTATGCACACTTTCGAGTTACTGGAAATCCATTTGTGTGTGTTTCATGGTATCTAATCCTTACGTTAGTGGCAGTGTGCATTAACATTGCTATTCGTATTAGAGATACTTACTACCTTGTAACATCAGCCTTTGGGCAGTTCAGTAGGCTTTCCATGAGGCGGTAGGAAGACCAGCAGAACCAGTGGCATACACATCTAAGAATGACAACCAGCTTGCCTTTCATTTATGTAAAGCTCCAGGTTTGTTTGTTGGCTGAGTTAACCCCATTCTGTGCCTGATATTAATGACCTTGCACCTTCAGTTGGCTGATAAGGTCAAAGAGTGAAGTGGTGAACCAGGCTGAGTGATTCTCTTTATATGGCCTCATCTCTGACTGACTGAAAAGGTTGAGACCCCGTTCTGGTCAGGCTCTAAGAATAATTTGATCAGGATCTAGGAAAGACAAATGGCCACAGATCTGAGAGAGCAGGAACTAGAGCAGAGTCAGGCCACGTGAGCATAGGGACCAGAAGACCACTGTGAGGTTCCAGTAGTAACTTGACAGCATTGGCCATTGGCCTTTGTGGATTCTGTTTTAGAGCCCACCGTGAATCTAACTCAGCCCATTTCTATGTGATCTGCAAGTGTTCTTTTCCATTTTAGATCCTATTGTGTGTTCCCTCATTCTCTGTATATTTCTCAGTTCCGATTCCTGAGAAGGACAATCAGATTGGTATAACCTCTCACGTAGAATCTGGCCACAACATAGATCCCTGCCTAGCTTTTGTTATTTTTTAAAGATTTTATCTATTTATTTGAGGGAGAGAGATAGTGAGCGAGAGTGGGAAAGAAGGAACAGAGGGAGGAGCAGAACCAGCTGGAGAAGGAGGCTCCCCGCTGAGCAGGGAGCCCAATGAGGGGTTCTATCCCAGGACCCTGAGATCATGACCTGATCCAAAAGCAGACACTCAACCGACTGAGCCACCCAGGCACCCCGTGCAGCCTTTGGATTGGCTGCTCTGGACCGGGGCTTTATCATTAATGCTCTTGGCTACAAGTAACAGAAAATCTAGCAAAAATTGGTTCAACTGACAAGATGTGTGTTATCACTGACTAAACAAAGACTCCAGAATTCAGGCTGCTCCAAGATGAGTTTATTCAACAGCAGGACTCTGGGTCTTTGTGGTTCTTCTGGCTTTCCCCCATGGAAAAAAAGGTGGTAGGAGCAAGGAAATCTTTCAGTGTACCTAGCAGACTTCCTAGCACCTCTCATTACAGAGGTCATCAGGCATGCCCATGCCAAAACCAATCACTGGTGAAGGAAATAGAATTACTATGATTGGCTTAGACCAAAGCAAGATTCATTTCCTTGCCCAGCCTCCCTGAAGCATATGGCCCCTTGATACCTGAACAACACTGGAATTCCACTGGCCAGAAAAAGAGTCTGCCACAGATGTCTAGCTAGTTGGTTGGGTGGGCCTATGCAAATTAAACTCTCCTGGGGCTATCTTTTCAAGCAGGGGCCACAGAGAGAGCTTGCCTTAGAAAGGGCAGTGTGAGTGACAGACACAATAATGGATGTGTCTGAGGCAGGCCAGCTTCCTTCTCTGTTCTCAGATAAGATGCCAACACATACACAGTGTTATTTCTAAATGGCAAGATAGTCAGTGCTATTTATTTTCTTCTGTATTCGTTTTTGTATTTTCTAACTTCTCTATATAATATTCGTTTTATAATTTTAAAATGTTATTTTTAAACAATACCCACCACACAGCTGTCTCTGTGCTTTAAAATACAAATGTGGGTTTTCAGAAAAAAAAAAATTTTGTGGCTACCATGTCTTTTAAAGGAAGATGGAATTTGGACTAACCCTGATGACTCTGCCTTTGCCCATGTTTTCTGTGATTCAGCCTGCTTCCTGGATTCCATGGCAACCCTGGGACTTGCAGCCTATGGATATGGCATCCGATATGAATATGGAATCTTCAATCAGAAGATCCAAGATGGATGGCAGGTATGTGAAACGTCTTTCAAAAGTTTGTTATTAAAATACTTCTCCTTTGTAGTATGCTGGGTGATTTATAATTTACAGACATTTAATGTAGAGCTTTTCTAATATTTCTGGCATTTAATCGCCATCACTGAAAACCATCAGTCTAACCCCTTTGGGGTGTGAGGCATGTGAGTTCCCTAAGAGCAGAGAGCCTGCCATTTTCATTCAGCTCCAGATCCAGAAGCACCTCACCTAGTCTGACTCCTGAGAATGCTCTGAAAATGCTTGCCACTGACCCCTGACTGTGAACCACCTGTTATCACAGTAATCAGACCAGACAAATAACTCTCATATGATTTTTATGTAACCAAATTGGATTCTTAGGTATTTGTTTCTTTTATTTTTGGTCATTCTTTGAGCTTACGGTCAGCCCTAGTGGGGAGAGTCTTCCCTGATGCTGAGTGTGATTTAGACTTTCTCTCTCCCTGTCTTTTTCCCCTACACACACCTCATTGACAAAAAGATACTGAATTCGATTTCCAAAAAGCCCACATTCTCTGGGCCCCTCCCACACTTCTGTGAGTCGGTCTGAGAGGGCAGAGTGCTCAGGACTGGATGGGGGCGGCCTAGGCTGGAACTACTCGCAGAGGAGAGGAAGGATGAAAATAAGCTGAGTGTCAACATCATTCTCCTTCCCCTCCCTCAGTATTTTGACACCCTCTGAACCAGGGAAGAAGGAACTAAAAGGTTTGAGGTAATCAAAGAATGTACCAAGGAAAGAGTCTCAGAAGGAGAATACTGAGTACATACCAAAAGGCAAACATTTTGAAAGACAAACTTCCAAATTTTGTTAAGGACCAGTGGATCTTAGGTATCCCTAAATAAATTAGAAGGCAGCATTGCATAGAAAAAAACATGTAACCTCTAACTGAGATCTGTTTTCTAATTTGAGGCCTAACTGCAACTCATTACCCCATGCAGGGTGTTGCTTTAATTAGGCTACCTGACCTGTCTGACCCTCAGCTTTCCTGTCTGCACAATGGAGACACCAGCTTCACGAAACCATTATGAATATATGTAAAATGTCTGGCACACAGATAGTGACTCAGTAAAACATTAATTTTGCCTAAGAAAGGAGCATGATTTAATAAATAGTGGTATTATATAATATTGGTATAGTTATATATTTTATTAATTTTGATGAAATGGGAAGTTGCTTATGTTAGTTGAGAAGACAGGATTTGGAATCATATGGGTGATATGACCTACCCAAAAGAAGCCAAAAAGATAAAGTACTAGGAAAAAAATACTTCGAAGCTTCAACAGTCATTATCTCTGGGAGATAGGGTTACAGGCGACTTTTACTATCTTATATTTCCTCCTCCACATGACTCATATTCCATAAGAAATGTGTATGTTATAATCATAGAAGTTATGAAAACAAAGTAATGGGTTCCCTTCCTTAGTGAAGTAACCTAGAGTTTCAGTGTGAGAAACCCAGGTTAGTGGGCCTTTCCAGGATGACCAACATTCTGACACCATCTGACCAAGCCATACATGATTTCCATTTTCAGTCTTTGAGCGTGTCCTGTGCAGTATTCGTTATACCCCCTACTATTTAAGGATGTCCTTTCTTATCCCTTTACTGTTCTGTGAAAATTTTAAAAGAAACTCAGCAAGCCCATCTCAAAAAATTTCTGTTCAAGTGCGTTTTCCCCAGAATTTAATGCAAGTTCACTCTTTAAAAATCATACCAACATACCTTTGCTACTATTCAGTGGCCTTTAACCCAGGAAACTGTTCTTTTCTCTCCTATCAGACCCAGGTCGTAAAAAAGAGAAACTGCGTGACTTTTGCTTGTCTCCAAAGCTGACCTCACTGGCCACCATCACTACTCTCACTATGACTTGAAACTGAGTCAGAAAAACTCATTTTCTTTACCATATCCATTGTTCACTGAGATGGGATTTTAACATCATACCACTAAAAAAGAAACAATTTCCATTAAAAAAAAGGTATTTTCCAGGAAAGCAGCATGCCTCTTGAGGGAAGGGCACGCCCCCACACACATCAGATACATCATTGCTGAAGAAAATGGCACAAGCTGAGGACTTTTTTTTTCAAGTAGGGCCCACAGCCAACATGGGGCTTGAACTCCTGACCCAAAGGTCAAGAGTTGCCCACTCCACTGACTAAGCCAGCCATGCACCCCCAAGTTCATTAAAGGTTAATGAACTTCTAGTTTTTGAAGTCTCTCTTCAACAAAGATTTACAGAACTAAACTGTTCACTTTCCCCTTAAGGAAAATAATTTCATTGCAAAAATTCTTGACTTAACAAAATTCTTGAACTCTAATGGAGATCATTGAAACTTTATCAGTAATAGTGTTCTATGAAAATAATTACGCACTGAAAGAAGGACAAAAAGACAATTGCGACAGCCTCGCATTAAAGTTTAACAGTCATATGTGTCTCAGAGTTGAATCAAAGAGTATCTACTAGAGCCCTTCTCTCTCTCGGAACCTGGCCAAGCCCGCTGTAACTAGTCACGCACAATTCACGTTCCCCAGCAAGCTTCTAGTTACCACTGTTCAATTTGTGGGCTTCTCCAGGAAACCATGGGTTTTCAGTTATTTGTACCATCAGAAAGCAATGTTTGTTTGCTCGTAAGTTCTTCATGTCCTATGTATTCCACAGTGGAGTGGAACAGCATTTCTTAGAATTCAGTCAGTAAGAGAGCTCCCTGAGCTGACCTCTGCTTCTGTGCTGGCTGGAGGACAGATGCCATTGAGTAATTCCTCTAGGGAGGTGCCAAGAGCTGGTGGTCCTCCCTCCCCTGACTGGCACCCTGCTCCCCACTCCGCGGACCCACATTGGCTTTGTCTCCGTTCTCTTTCATCTGGGATGTTCAGATCCAGCAGCCCACTTGGATGGAAATGAAAGCTCTTCTCCCATCTTACCCCGCCCTTCACATGGCCCCGCGTGTTAGTACATTCAGGAATCACTGGCTGCACGAAAATCTAAATTTACAGAGTGGTATGTTGATTCATCAGAAGAAAGCAAGGTAGAGAAGACGTTTTTCATCACCCTGCAGCTTCCGTGGATTTACTAAGGGTGGCGGGGTGTCTGTCCTCTGATCTGCTCAGACCAGCTTGTGGTAATGAACCAAGTTTTTCAGTTTACCTGATAAACAAGCTTTGTGAAATCGGGGGAGTTATTATCTGGTTCCTTGCCAAATCAGGAAAAGACTCAAAATAACAGCAAGCTAGGAGTTCTGTCTTCCCACAGAACTTGTTACCCCAGTCAGGTCGAAATCAGCCAGAGCAGCATTTAATGGCATTAAGAGTGATCTGCTGACAGGTGTCCTGTGGCTTTGTGTACCCACAAAAGGGCAAATGCAGCCTCTGACCGGCATAGGAGGGGGCCGGTAGTGGCAAGCCCAGAGGGCAGCAGAAAATGTGTTGTCAGCTCTCCTGTACACCTGGTTTTTGAGAGGAAACCTTTTTCTGCCTCCTTGTCCTGTTTCATGCCGTATCTTCAGGTGTGTTTTTACAACAATCCTGAGTGCTGAAATGAAGTGTCTTCCTGTTACAGGAAGCAGTGTTCACACCAACCAGCGTTTGAAAACCCCGCACCCGCCCTTGCCTAAGAGCAGTAGAAAGTTCTTTTGTGTCAGGATTTTTTGATCCTCTGTGGATATTCTCATTTATTTGTGTGGAGTTTCTAGTTATTAACACAAGCTAGTGGACTCTGACTTCACCAAAGCTTAACAGCCAGCTGATGAAATTCCACCATTTCCGTGTTAAGTTTTTGTTTTATTTTTTGCTGTTCTCTTTCTGGTTAGATTAGCAGAAGTTTAAATTTTGAGTTGCAGTTACTGACTTTATCACCGTATGTACCTCGCCCTGGGGACTTGTTAAAAATGCAGAATTTCAGACTGCTCCCCAGACTGCCTGATAATCTGCATTTTAACAAGATTGGATCAACTGATCAGCTCAAACCTCACTGAAACCTTCGCTAGGCTTCCCCCTGCCTGTGAGTCAGCCTCTTGCCTCCCGCATCTCTCATCTCTCACTCCCAGATCTACTGTTTACAGATGTTGTTTCTATGAGTCCCCTTTTCATTCACCACTCTCCTGGAACTTAATGTTAATGGGTAGCTCCCTGGCTTTCTGGACAAAAAGTCATGATCAGTGTTGAAATAAATGCATGTGTATTTCCTTGTCTGTCTGTGGACTGCAGTGTTTTCTCTGATATCTCAAAACACAGTAGCTGTGTTTGTCTCCACTCTATGCCCACAGCAGGCATTGCATTCGTATGTAGGTGGTGGTCATAAAACCACCTAAGAATTCATAAACAAAATTTTCTTAAACTAAAGCTATCTTTTCTAAAAGGGGAAAGTGAGAAATCAGATAAGTAAAATAACAAGATTTGGGGTAATCTCTTTCACAAGAGTACTTTGTCCCAAAAGCTCTCACCTCTCCTTTCTTGTCCAAACACAATTGCATTTTTTAACATATATGTAATATTTTAAAGCTTTCACTGATAATGTCTTTACTTTAAAAGTACTTTCCCCTCTCCATTGTGTTTTTTTGTTGGTTTTGTTTTGGCATGTTTGTTTATTGCAAACCAAAATTCATTGGAGGTACAGAATAACCGAAATACAAATTATGATTTTAAAATTTTTATGAGAAATATGTGGTTATAAATTAACATAAACATATGGGAAAATGTTGAAATTGTCAATAAAATAAATTCCTTACATATTAGTATATATTATTTTCAAAATGAACCATAATTAGTAGTTCATTATCAGATCAAAATTACTAAAGGGATTAAATTAAACAAAGACTATAAAATGTAATAGTGTCTTGTATCTATACAGTTCAGCCAGGGTCCTGGGATTGAGCCCCACATCAGGCTCCCTGGTCAGTGGGGAGAGCCTGCTTTTTCCTCTCCTGCTCCCCTTGCTTGTGCTCTCAGTCTCTCTCTCTCTCTTTGTCTCTCTCTGTCAAAAAATGAATAAAATTTTAAGAGAGAGAGAGCTTTCTATGAGTGGTATTTCTTAACTGGTCTGTGCATTCTAGGCAAAACAATCTTGACAGAAACCATCATGTAGAAACCTTCAGGTCCAGGTATCCAGCTATAAACGTTCCTAGATGGCCTCTCTCAGTCCCCCGAGCTGGGCAGTTGTATTCACAGATGTTAAGACACAGGCCGAGAACCCACACGCCTAACGTCAAAACTCAGCAGTGCCATTTACTATCTGTGTGACTTTGAGCAAGTTCCAATTTCCACTTCTTTAAAAAGGGAAAAATCATAGTTGCATCCTACAGGTTTATGCCATGAGAATGAAATGCAGTGCTATGTATTGACAGGTGTGATTGTTGTTGATTTAGGTTGCAATACCCTAACATAGGTGAACTGCATTCTACAGAATCAATGACCTCTTTTACCAAAACAGTATTTTTGCATTGAGTTAGTCAAAGATATTTTGATTTGATTTGATTTGACTTTTGACTTGAGATACTGGAAGGTCCATATCTCCCGAAAAATAAATTCTCAGCTGTGTCCTTTTTGTAGGTGGAAGAGGCAGATGATTGGCTCAGACATGGAAACCCCTGGGAGAAGGCCCGACCCGAGTTCATGCTGCCTGTGCACTTCTATGGAAAAGTAGAGCACACCACCACTGGGACCAAATGGGTCGACACCCAGGTATTGGAAGTGTTCTCATGCTGAGCATTTTGTACAGTAGAGCACGGGGAATCCACGGCACTGAGGATGATATGCATATGATACTGAGGGTAGTATATTATG
Source organism: Mustela lutreola (assembly GCF_030435805.1). Taxonomy (NCBI): domain Eukaryota; kingdom Metazoa; phylum Chordata; class Mammalia; order Carnivora; family Mustelidae; genus Mustela; species Mustela lutreola. The sequence continues at coordinate 105,522,423 of NC_081296.1, read as the reverse complement.
TAGTGAAGGACAGAGCTACAGGACGTAGCTCTGTTCCTTCTAGTGAACCCACTCTTGCAAAACAAGGGAGCTGAGACCAAGAGACAAGTGACTTCCCCAAGGTCAAGTGACTTATCAGGGTCATTCTGCAAACAGCTTTATCAGAGATTAATCAATTCTGTAATCCTAGTAGGCTTAGCTTTCTGGTTTTATATAAAGTTTTTGATACCAAGATTAAATAAATGTAAATGTTCTTCCTTACCTTGCTGCCATAGATACCTTTACTTGGGAGTTCTCAGGGGTAAATATTTTAAAACCGAAGTATTTATTGAAAGGATTGAGAAAAATTTTATTTGTTACAAAGTCAAGAAAAATAGTACAAAATGTTGCAAAATGTTTTGTTCTGTGCAGAATCACTTCTAGAGAAATCATGCTGGTGTCAGTCCAAGTGGGCTTACTTCATGGCTGGGTATTTATCTTGCCACCAGATATGAGCGTTACCTTGTTGCTGACCAGTTCACTTCTCAGCACCTCAGTGATGCTGTGTGCTCTGCTGTCTTCTTATTTTGCTGATAAATAACCCCTATTCATTACTAGACTGCCTTGTCCAATCTTTTGGAGGCTCCAGTTGAGATATTTGCTTAATGAATATGATCTCGGGCCGGGAGGGATATGTCACCAGCCATTCTTTAAAAGCTTAAAGTAAACGGTAAAGAGCAAGTTAATATTTTTAGCTGGCAAAGCTGTGAGTGAAATTCAGTACTGCAGTGCTAAATTCATTTGGTTTGTGGATTATGCCCCATGAATAGATCCTTTATTTTATTTTAGAAGAACCAAGACCCATTTTATAGTTAACTTTTTAAACTGATAATTTATTCCGCTAATCCGTGTAGAGTGGAAAAATAATACTATTTAAAAATGATTTTTCTATCTGAGGATGAATTTATTCAACATAGGAAATAGCAGAAGCTAAAATAGGTCATTTTGGTATAATAGTAAAAGGCATAAACAAAGACTATAATTTCAAGGTAAGTTTCTCTTTCTCTTTCTCTAAATTTGGTTAAACAAAGAAACACAATTTGAGTTGAAGTTTGTTACAAAGACAGTCAAGAGAGCTGCAAACAAATCAATTGTTAATATGCCTGAAGAATTCACATGTGTATTTGGCATTAAACTAGTATTTGGTATAGGTTTTGGTGTCTAAAACTTCCAGTGACTTTTGAGCTTTTTAACTGTATGCAGTTTACACAACCAGTCCTGAAAATACTCTGTTTACACAAGGTCCCACTGTTGAGCTACCTCGTATTTACAGAGCACCTCTACACATTTTCATAATACATCCAGAAATTCAGTTAGAGACAGTATATTTTTCTGTGCCCACAAAGGCAATGTTACGGGGCAGATGGAATATAAGGTGAGCTGCCCCAAGGCGGGCAACATTTTATGGATTTCTGGAAGCCATCGTGCAAGTCAGCCCCAGGTCTGTAGCTGGTGAGGTCAGAAGGCATGAGGGCCGGCACGGTGTGCACACGCTGGGGGCAGATTCCAATAAACCGAGCAATCCGTTTCATTCGTGTGTCTGCTTAGGTCCTCTGGGAACCAGATACCAGAGAGAATTAGAAGTGTAGGTGTGATATCGGGGCAAGGCCTGTGAATGACAGAGGGGAGGGGGAGGGGAGGAGGCGTGGCACCTATGAAGAGAAAAGGGGAAAGAAGGAGGTGTCAGGAGGAGCCTCCGCAGGCCCTGGAACCCAGAGCGAGCAGCCCCGCTGATGGGGCCTGAGATTGAAGACTGCTCATGAGAAAAGTCCTAGCTCTCAAGATCCCACCACACCGGGAGCCTTCCCAAGAAAGCGCAGACTCACCTCAGCGGGACTCCCAGGTGGCAAGTTCTGCCAGACGTTCTCTAAAGGGACATCCGAGCTCTGTGTCTCCCCAGCTTCCTCAGTTACACTTCAAGGATCAGAAGGACAAATCATGTTCAACACCCAGACTCACTCCTACTCTGCAAACACCTTTTCTTGATGGATCACAATGTGCTTTAAAAATCTCCAGAGACCTTTATTTCCCAGTCAGAGGTATTTAAAGAAGGGTGGTTACTTCATGGTCATGGTACTCAAGGAAGCATGACTGAATTTATGGGATTGACTGACCCAGCTATAATCTTCCCTCGCTCATAATTCAGCAAACCACATTAAAGAGATGAGTGTAGGTTTCAACCCTGCCACTGACTGTGACTGTGGGTAAGTCACTTCTCTCTCTGCCTCATTCCTCTCATGTCTAAAATGAGTGGATTGCACGAATTGATCTCTGGCACCCTCCAGTACAAGCTGTCATTCCCCTTCCTTTGTGCTTGACGGATGAGGCAGGGAATACGAGTGAGTCTTTTCCCACATAAATTTTAAATTCACAGGCAACACAGTTATCTTCCTGTTCTTCTCTGTCTCCATGACTGTCACAAAGACTGAGCTAGAGTTTCTGAAGCTCACCTCTTAAACCCATCTCAGCTAATTATCAGCTGATTTGTCAGACCACTAAAACAACTCTTCTTCATTGCAGCTTTGAAAAATCTCCCATAGCACTTCCAACATCCTCTATAATCTATCTTCATATATTTTCGTTCCATTCATTTTCACCGTATTTGAAATCAGATCACTGCATTACCTACACTAAACTTACCCTGATTACTATTTTGTAATGGCAACAGATTTACATTTGTCACTTGGCACGTCATATTTTATTATTCTCAGAACAGTGGCTTAAATGAAACATGAAAGAGTGGCTTCCAGATCAGGACAAGGGACAGGCTCCACATGGCCCATCAGAACCTCCCCACCCCCAGACCTAGGACCTTCCATCATGATTTAGGCGTCCCGCAGTCTGAGTCTGGGATGGAGTCACGAACAGAATCCCTTGCTGTGTCCAAGCCCACTGTTCAGCCTGCGTCACCACACATGGGAAACTGAGCAGCTGCTTCGGTTTAACCCCACAGGTGGTCCTGGCTCTGCCATATGACACCCCAGTGCCTGGGTATATGAATAACACCGTCAACACCATGCGACTCTGGTCCGCTCGGGCGCCCAATGACTTTAACCTCAGAGACTGTGAGTACAGCCTGGGCTGGAAGTGTGTGTGTGTTTAATCTTTTTGCTCTCAGAGGCAACCAGATCAGTACCAGCTCTGAAAGAGGACACACAACAAGGATCTTGGGGACCGGGACATAAATGGTCTCTGTGTCAGTGTGTGTGTGTGTATATGTGTGTGTGTGTGTAATCTTTCTGATCGCTAGTTAATATCAAATTGAGCTTGAGAGATAAGCCTTGAGTTTCTGATCAGAACTTTCCAGTGAGCAGACATTTTACGGAGTGTGCATAGAGCACATTTTAAAAGCAGTCCTTCTGTCTGGCCCTCCCAGACTCTCATGAGGATCACAGCCTGGACGGTTGTGGAAATCCTTTTGGATTTTCAGGAGTTGTAGGAATCCCCACATTCACCTGGCAAGCAGCAAGCATCAGGGGAGGTCAAGGGGCTTTGATAACCGTGGCTGGCTTGTCTACTTATTCATTTTTCTAACCTTCCCCTCAGTTAACGTTGGAGACTACATTCAGGCTGTGCTGGACCGAAATCTGGCCGAGAACATCTCCCGGGTCCTCTATCCCAATGATAATGTGAGTGGTGATGCTTGCTCTCGCAGCAGAAACAGAAGCAGCCTATTTCAGAGGCACTTTTCTGTAGCCCATAAAGCACATCTTCGGAACTGATTTTTTTGGTCTTCAGTGTACAATAATCTCCATATCTCTTCCTGACTTGTCTAGATTTCTCCTTCCCCCAAGTAAGGGAAACATATTGTAAAAGACATGAAGTCAGAATTGGTATTTTGCCTTTCACCGGTGACCTCACAAATTTCAAAACAAAACCGAGATGTAAAAGATGAAGTGGAGCACTGATGAGTTACTGTTTCCAAACAGAAGTTTCTTCCACAGAGTCAGAAGCCCCTGGAGGTTTCCTGCCTGGCCTCTTCCTTTCGCTGACAGGCTCTTCCCAGCCTTCTATGTTCAGGCGAGTTGGGGTCTGGACCTCAAAGCAGACCCAGGAGCAAACACTTACTCATGCCACTTACTCATCTCTTGAAATTTTTTCTCATGAGTGATTATTCCTAATTTTACACTAAAAATAGCTTAGCTAAAATTAAAAAAAATAATAATAACTTGGAACTGTATCACAGATGAATGCCAGGGATTCTAAGTTGGTTTAAATATACTTAGCTCTATCTTATATGTGGGTAAAATTACCTTCTTGATGCTGTAATGATTGTCCTTTTAATAATAAGTCTCAAAAACAACCAGATTAGTAATCTGCTCTGCAAAGATGGCACCAAGCAAGGATTGGGAGATGAGGACATAAATGGTCCTGAAGACTGGGTGTCCACTTAGCTGTAAACCATTGTCTCAATAGCGGATGAAGTTTGTAGCAGCATTTTCAGAAACTTAATGCTCTATGTTATTTTGCCCTTTGAGAGGGACAGGGTGACTTCAGTATAGGTCAGAAAAGTCTCTGACCCAAAAGCAAAAAGTCTTTTTGTTTCATGGTCAGTTAAAGTAAGAATCCTTCCAAGCACTCCCTAGCCTAACCCAGCCTGCAACATTATTTAACTGGAAGGGGCTTGAAATTCATCCTCCTGCCCTCAGTAAGGACTAAACCTAACTTTTCGTGGAAATAACTATCTACAGCAATTCACGGGGGACACAAGGTTAGCATGGGGTGCAAAGTTAACTGAATTCTTTGAGTAAAAGGTAGCTGTCAGGGTCATGCCTGTTTTTAAGTACAAGTTGATAAATCCGTTTTGTACCGTAATTACAAAAACAAACTCGTTCACTCTCCCCAACTTGGCCATAGCCCTCCTCCAGGCATGAGTCCCTCTTCCAGGAATTTTGCGACTGTTAGCCCTCTGCAGCTAGTTATTTTTGCCTTGCTTAAAGCTCCTTAAAGTCTTCTGATCACCTATAAGAAAAGTGCAGAATCTTAGATGTTCTCCCCAAGTTCCTCAAAGATGTGGTCATGTGTTCTCAGACGCACCCTCCATGATCTCGCCTGAGGTCCCCACCGTGCAGGACTGTTTGCTATAACCTTTTCTCACCTCCGAGAGAAGCCTCTTGCAGCTTCCTTCCTGGCAGAAGTGACAATCACTGCCTGGGTTCTGAAATTTGGTTGGGAGAAGAAGGCTCAGAGTCTCAACAATTTGACGCATAAACTTCCCTATAAATCCCTTCCCCCCATTTTCAGTACAGAGTGGTACCCCTGCTTTCGACTTCCTGTCTCCCTCCAGCCCAGAGACCCCTGTGTTACCATCTCCAGAGAATACACATCAGGCTTCTGCCTCCATTGGGGGAAGAGATTGCTCAGCTGGGGGGGATCTGGGGGTGAAGTCTGAGGCCAACTCCTGCTTAGTTAGGCTCACAACTAACCTTTCACCACATCTTTTCCCCTACTTCCAAAGGCACCAGTGCCGCTAAGTCCTGATCCTTTAGGGCTTTGAAGCATAAATTTAGTTGCTCTTTGGGCCTTCTTTTCTAGCAGGTCAGGATCCGGTTTTTCTGGGTCTTCTGGCCCAATTACCGCTCATGCATCTATTTTTCAGCTTCAGAAAGGTTGTTGCTGTTGTCTTGTCTCCATTCCCTTTATCCTGTATCTGTGCACCTTCTTTAAAGCTCTTTAGAATTCAGAAAAGAGCAAGGTCTGATGATGCTTGGCCTTCAACCTGTCCTCTTCCGCCAGATGTTCTATGAGCTTTCGTCTTGAAGTTCTCTGGGCAGGAGATCCCTGGCATATTTTGGCCATGCCGCAGTGTGAACCACTCTCACTCTGTCTCTCTGGCTTGAAGTTTTTCGAAGGAAAGGAGCTGAGGTTGAAGCAGGAGTACTTTGTGGTGGCCGCGACCTTGCAAGATGTCATCCGACGTTTCAAAGCCTCCAAGTTTGGCTCCACGGACAGCACCAAAACCGCGTTCGATGCCTTTCCAGACCAGGCGAGTATTCAGTCTGCAAACACGGACAGAGACAGTGAGGGAGCAGGACTTCCTATCAGTCGTACTCTTTCTCAGGGCTAAAAAAAAATGTTGAGTAGGTGCCGTATGCTTAAAGCGCCTCACCCAGAGTGGGCATTCTGTTTGGTGCTTTGTGCAGGTGCGCATGAGGGTAAGAAAGACCTTATCCCAGGCCATCCGTCCCCTGCTCGCTGATGCCTTTTCCTCATACAGGTTGCCATCCAGCTGAATGACACGCACCCTTCACTCGCCATCCCTGAGCTGATGAGGATTTTTGTGGATATTGAAAAACTGCCCTGGTCCAAGGTCTGGATAGTTTGGCTTCCTTTTCCTTTAATTAAATAGTATATCTATGGTTCAGAGATTTTCCCAAAAGCTCCCTTTACAGTTTTTCAAAATAAGTTACTGTTGCTAACTTTGCTTAACTTGAGCCAAGTTAAAGTCTGCCCAGTGCTAACATTTCTCTGTCCTTACTGCTTTACGGGGAGGAAGACTAAGAAAGTAAATACATTGCTAATGGTACCCAGCTCAGATGGATGGGGTCTAAAAGGATTTTTTGTGTGAGTCTTAAAGGATTCTAAATTAAATTCTCTAACCTCAGAACACAGCTAATTGTAAGTGTCCCCACCAGCTTGCAAATCAAAATTTTAAACATACTCCATACTTTCCCAGAACATTCCTTGTTTGTGTTGCTCAGATTTCTGGTTTTTTTTTTTTTTTTTTTAAGATTTTATTTATTCATTTGACAGAGAGAGAGATCACAAGTAGGCAGAGAGAGGGGGGGAAGCAGGCTCCCTGCTGAGCAGAGAGCCTGATGCAGGGCTTGATCCCAGGACCCTGAGACCATGACTTGAGCCAAAGGCAGAGGCTTAACCCACTGAGCCCAGGCGCCCCACTCAGATTTTGCTTTTAATAAATGGCAGGTTAGGACCGTAGAGAAAACTTATCAGTATGTTGTCTTCAGTTTTATCCAACAGTTTTACACATGGCTGCTTCCCCCACCCCCCCAAAAGAGAAAACCATATTCCCAGTTTCTGGATGATTCGGCCCCTGGTTGAATTGAGTGTGTTCGACTATGTGGATGAGCTGTGCTGTTGCAGACTGGCAGCAGCTGAGGAAGTGTGTGGTCCTGTGTGATGGGGTGAGCACCTGCTGGGCAGGCTTCTTGCACAGGGAAGCAGCTAACTCCTCTCCCTTCCCTCAGGCCTGGGAGATCACCAAGAAGACCTTTGCATACACCAACCACACGGTGCTCCCAGAGGCCCTGGAGCGCTGGCCTGTAGAGCTGGTGGAAAAGTTGCTTCCTCGACATTTGCAGATCATTTACGAGATAAATCAGAAGCATTTAGATGTAAGTCATTTTGAGAAATTCGTACCCCTTTTGAGAATGAAGTCTTGAGATGTTAAGGGCAGCTACCATGTTTCCTCTTACCAAACTGGAGGCCCAAACATCTTTCAGACATAGATACATTAAAAGTATTCAAGACTTGGTGGGCCACTGTTAAAGACACCTTTAGGAAAACAATAAAATTAGAGGATGCATCTCCCCAGGGTGAACCCCCGCCCTCTCTTTGGAAGTGAAATTTCATATTTGCTTCATCAAAGATTTTGCTGGGGAAGTGAATGACGTTATCTCAACACTGCTTTAAACCTGAGTGGCCAGCAAGGCCTTTCTCTTCCCTTGGCCAGAGAATTGCGGCCTTGTTTCCTAAAGATGTCGACCGTCTGAGAAGGATGTCTCTGATAGAAGAGGAAGGAGGCAAAAGGATCAACATGGCCCATCTCTGCATTGTGGGCTCTCATGCTGTGAATGGCGTAGCTAAAATCCACTCAGACATTGTGAAGACCCAAGTGTGAGTCTCCATTCCTGAGGTGGTGGGTCGAACGTTGCTCCATGAATGTACTGATGCTAGTAAAGGCAGGGTTGCATTTGGGGAAGAAAGGCCCCAAATGCGCAGAATTATTTTCTCCTATACAAAGTAACCTCTTTAAAAAAAAAAAAAATGCCTTCCTCTCTGAACCATCCTAATTCTAGATGCAGGAGCAAAGGCGGAAAAAAAACCTATTCTGCAGAAAAGTCTGGTATATATGTCAGTGCCAGGAAATCGTATAGAGGTGACTTATTTGGAATTTTTCTTATAATGCTGAATTGCAAATGAATCTGTTTAGAATGACAGCACTAGCTGCTGCCAGCCTCTCCCTCCACCTTTAATCTCTCTAAGCCTACACTTGGCTTCTTGAATGTAACAGGAACCTGCTCTTTCAGACAAATTCAGTGACGTCTCTCTTCCAACTCCAGATTCAAGGACTTCAGTGAGTTAGAACCAGACAAATTTCAGAATAAAACCAATGGGATCACTCCGAGGCGCTGGCTCTTACTCTGCAACCCAGGGCTCGCAGAGTTAATAGCAGAGGTAAGGAGGAAGGCAGGGGAGGCCTGACTGCAGGGTGAGAGATGGTCGAGGGCCCTTTTGACTTGTGAGTCTGGTCTGCAACAGACAGCGGGGCCAGCCCTCAGCAGGTGCAGGGTGCTGTCCCATAGGGCTCCCTGTTTGATCCAATTCTCTGCTGTAGGCCTGTCGAAAGTCTTAATTTTTATTTTTTTTTAAAAGATTTGATATATTATTTATGTCACAGAAAGACACACAGCGAGAGAGGGAGCACAAGCAGGGGGAGTAGGAGAGGAAGAAGCAGGCTTCACACAGAGCCTGATGTGGGGCTCGATTCCAGGAACCTGGGATCATGACCTGAGCCAAAGGCAGACGCTTAACAACTGAGCCACCCAGGTGTCCCGAAATTCTTAATTTTTAACCAGGGGGTTCACAAATTACGTGGCTGGCTAACAGTACTCCTGTGACACAACAGATGGAAGACAGTGACCCTATTTAGTAAGCGAAGGTCATAATAACGGCTGGTGGAACCTGGGTTCTGCGTTACCCCTTTTAGGTAGGGCTCCTGTTTCTAACGCTCGCTGCCACTGCAACTGCATTTCGGAGACTAGCGAAGGGTTCTTCCCACACCAGGTGTGGTAGGTCCGCCGCCCTGTTGTAGGCACCCGCCACAGACGGACACAGACTGCTCGTGTGGGCAGGTGCCGTCCCTGACTCAGATCCCCTCTTCTCTAAACTGAAAGAAAATCGGGGAAGACTACGTGAAAGACTTGAGCCAGCTGACGAAGCTACGAGGCTTCCTGGGTGATGACGTCTTCCTCCGAGAAATCGCCAACGTGAAGCAGGTGAGGCTTCCTGGCGCGGATTCCTCGGGCGGCACGAGCCGGGGGCTGCGCGAGCCCCCCCACCCCCGACCGGCTGATGCGTCCCGGTGCAAACAGGCTCCCGCGTGGCGCCCTTGTCTCCACAGGAGAACAAGCTGAAGTTTTCCCAGTTCCTGGAGAAGGAGTACAAAGTGAAGATCAACCCCTCGTCCATGTTCGACGTGCACGTGAAGCGGATCCACGAGTACAAGCGGCAGCTCCTGAACTGCCTGCATGTGGTCACCATGTACAACCGTGAGTCGGCGCGCGGCCGCAGCGCCCCCTGCAGGCGGGAGCCTCCCCGCCCCCGCCCGCGCCTGCCTCCCGCCCACCCACTCCTAAATCTTTTCCAGGCATTAAGAAAGACCCCAGGAAGTTATTCGTACCCAGGACAGTCATAATCGGCGGCAAAGTAAGTTGATTCTCTTCAATGGGGCTGCGGGGGCTCTGAACTCATGCCGTTTGTCCACTTCGTCGCGGCTGCCTCCCGACCGTGTGTTTGACGTCCTTCCCCAAGGCTGCCCCAGGATATCACATGGCCAAAATGATCATAAAGCTCATCACCTCCGTGGCAGATGTGGTGAACAATGACCCTGTGGTTGGAAGCAAGCTGAAAGTCATCTTCTTGGAGAACTACAAAGTGTCTCTTGCTGAAAAAGGTAGGATGCCCTTCCCAAATCATGCAGGGGCAGGGCAAATTCTCAGGAAATACATGGTAGGGGAAAATGATGTAGCTGGGTTCAGGGGGTCAGTAGCTTAAGATAGAAAGCATCACTCTTGGGCACCATAAGGGCCTAGGCTAAGAGTCTTTAAGTTGATGTGACAGACAATGAGATTGTGGTCTCCGAAGTCAGTATCACCCATTACCTTTGCAAGTGCATTTTTCTGTCAGCTAGCTAGCCAGAACTGGGTGCTGGAGGAGGGGGCCCCGATGTCTGGGCAAAGTACAGATGGTGCTCTATAAGGGAAAGGAAAGGGCTTCCATTCCCAGCTCCAGTTTTGCAACAGAACGCCAATTCCCCAGCCCCCGATATTCCTCTGGTCACTTCATGGAAGGAAGAAGGGCTGTCATTTGTTCACGTGGCAAGAGGGAATGAGGACAGATGTCAGGCTGCCAAGCATGAGGCTTAGATGTGCTCAGATGGGCACTGAGCACGCATGGAGTTCCCACGTGGGGAGAGTTAGAGTGGCAGAAAGCCAACATCCCTTTCTCTACTGCTCTCTTTGCTTATTTGCATCATGTGCTTACAAAGCACGGTCCACAGGCAGATGCCAACTGTGCATTCACCCAAGTCCCAAATTGAAAACAGGCCTTTCTCTTTTTGAGGTATTTTTGGGTCCTCTGATGTTACTGTTTAAGACTGTATGCAGAAAGAGAAAAGAGCCAGGTTCCTACTGATGTCAATGAAAATATATCTAATCTACAAATAAGGCTTCAAAGTAAAACAGAATTGGTTCCGACTTTTGAAGTCAAAGAGGGGGAAGGGGGCCTTCTGGCAGCACTAATTTGTGTGTAAATTAGGCTGAAAGGTCAGAGGCTTTGTGTCTCGCCCCAGGCACACCTCAGGTGCACCCAGCACATTTCCCAGCCTTGGAATAGGGAGGGAGAGAGGAGGTTGGAAGTGGAAAGAATGCAGACAATCCAATTCGCTCAGATCGTAACAGAAGGGTCAGGAGAGACTGAATTTTAAAGATCAAGAAAGAGATGTTTCAATATATTTTATAAAGTTATCAAGCAGAAGAAAAAAAAAAAAAAAAAACCATAACCAAAACCGGAAGGAAGAGAGGGAAGAAGAGAAACGAAGTGTCAGCTTTTATAGGGGAGAGTAATAGGTGCTCTCTAGAGTTTACAGACCAAGACAGAATAGTAGAAGCACAGGATTATTTAGCACTGCAGCCATCACCGCCCAGGTAGCACATCAAAAAATGATCAAAAGCAGTTGCCTCAGTCAAGGGAAAGAGTAAGATCCATCCTTCCATGCCATATGAATGTTTATCTTGATGAACATGGACTATTTTAATGATCACAACAGGCCAGTTGGATAAATACTCAGATCCAATGCAAGCAGATCTAGAGAAACAGGATCACTAACTTTATTATACCTTCCTTGCAGTCATCCCAGCCACAGACCTGTCGGAGCAGATTTCCACTGCAGGCACTGAAGCCTCAGGGACAGGCAATATGAAATTCATGCTGAATGGGGCCCTGACCATCGGGACCATGGATGGGGCCAACGTGGAAATGGCAGAGGAAGCTGGGGAAGAGAACCTGTTCATCTTTGGCATGAGAGTAGATGATGTGGCCGCTTTGGACAAGAAAGGGTAAGGGAGCAGCTCCTTCTTATTGGGCAAGTGCCCCCCACCCCTAGGAGGGTGCCTGCCTATCCAGGTATCCCTTTGAGGTAGAGTCACGGGAAACACGGCCATAGAACTCTCCCACACACCTGGGCAGCCTCCTCACAGCTGAGTTTTATTAAGCCCTGCAAGTGAACGTGAAAGGAGCTTGGCCCCAGGTGCATCGGGTCCTTGCTGTTTCTTATTGGTGGGTGTAGTTGATTACATTAGTTTCAGGTGTACAATATAGTATTTCAGCAATTCATTACATCACCCTGTGCTCATCGTGGCAAGTGCACGCCTTAATCCGCATCACCTGTTTAACCCATTGCCCCACCCCCAGCCCATCTCCCCTCTGGTAACCGTTAGTTTGTCTCCTGTAATTAAGAGTCTAAGGGTCTGTTTTTTGGTTTTTCTCTTTATCTTCATTCATTTGTTCTGTTTCTTTAAGTTTTATATATAAGTGAAATCATATGGTATTTGTCTTTCTCTGACTCACTTATTTCACTTAGCATTACATTCTCTAGATCCATCCATGTTGCAAAGGGCAAGATTTCATTCTCTTTGTGACCGAATAATATTCCATTATATATGGATACCACTTCATTATCCATTCATCTTTCAGTGGACACTTGTGTTGCTTCCATAATTTGGCTGTTGTAAATAATGCTGCAATAAACATAGGGGTGTATGTATCCCTTTGATTTAGGGTTTTTGTATTCTTGGGTAAATACCCAGTGGCAGAATTGGATCATATGGTAGTTCTATTTTTAATTTTTTGAGACACCTCCCTACTGTTTTCCATGATGGCTGCACCAGTTTGCTTTCCCACCAGCAGTGCACGAGGGTTCCTTTTCTCTACATGCTCACCAACGCTTGTTTCTTACGTTTTTGATTTTAGCCATTTTGATAGGTGTGAGGCAATACCTCATCGTGGTTTTAATTTGCATTTCCCTGATGATGAGTGATGCTGAGCATCTTTTTGTGTGTCTGTCAGCCACCTGGATATCTTCTTTGGAAAAATATCTCTTTGTGTCTTCTTCCCATATTTAACTGGATCATTTTTCTTTTTGGTGTTGAGTTGTATAGGTCTTTGTATATTTTCAATACTAACTCTTTCTCAGGTAAGTCATTTGCATGTATCTTCTCCCATCCAGTCAGTTGTCTTTTAGTTCTGTTGATTGTTTCCTTTGCTTTACAGAAGCTTTTTATTTTGATATGGTCAAATAAACAAAAACAAAAACAAAAGTTTGATAAAAATAAACAAAAAGTTTATTTTCGCTTTTGTTGCCCTTGCCTCAGGAGACACAAACAGAAGAATGTTGCTGTGGTACATGTCAGAGAAATTACTGCCTGTGCTCTCTTCTAGGACTTTTATGGTTTCGGGTCTCACATTTAGATCTCTAATCTATTTTGAGCCTTTTTTGTGTGTATGGTGTAAGAAAGTGGCATAGATATTTAAAATTGTTAGATCTTCTTGTTGGACAGACCCTTTGAGTATGATATAGTGTCCTCCCTCATCTCTTATTATAGTCTCTGGCTTAAAATCTAATTTATCTGATAGAAGGACACCCCCCTCACTTTAAATCTGGGGGTGTCTTTGGGTCTAAAATGAGTTTCTAATAGAGAGCATATCAATTTTTTTTAATCCATTCTGACACCCTGTGTCTTTTGATTGGGCATTTAGCCTATTTACATTCAGGGTAACTATAGAAAGATACAAATTTAGTGCCATTATATTGCCTGTAAGGTGACTATTACTGTATATTGTCTCTGTTCCTTTCTGGCTTACTACTTTTGGGCTCTCTCTTTGCTTAGAGGACCCCTTTTAATATTTCCTGTAGGGCTGGTTTGGTGTTTGCAAATTCTTTTAATTTTTGTTTGTCCTGGAAGCTTTTTATCTCTCTATTTTCAATGATAGCCCAGCTGGATATAGTATTCTTGGCTGCATGTTTTTCTCATTTAGTGCTCTGAATATATCATGCCAGTTCTTTCTGGCCTGCCAGGTCTCTGTGGATAAGTCTGCTGCTAATCTAATATTTTTAACATTATATGTTTCAGACTTCTTGTCCTGGGCTGCTTACAGGATTTTCTTTGTCGCTAAGACTAGTAAGTTTTACTATTAGATGACGGAGTGTGGACCTATTTTTATTGATTTCGAGGGGTGTTCTCTGTGCCTCCTGGATTTTGATGCTTGTTCTTTTTACCACATTAGGGAAATTCTCTACTATAATTTGCTCCAGTATACTTTCTGTCCCTCTCTCTCTTTCTTCTTCTTCTGGAATCCCAATCATTCTAATATTGTTTTGTCTTATGAAATCACTTCTCTCTCGAATTCTCCCCATGTGGACTAGTAGTTGTTTGCTCAGCTTCTTTATTCCCTGTCATTTGGTCTTCTGTATCAATAATTCTTTTTTCTGCCTCACTTATCTTAGCAGTAAGAGCCTCCATACTTGATTGTACCTCTTTTGATTTTAATACCTTTTTTATTAATACCTTTTTTGATTTCAGCTTGGTTAGATTTTAGTTCTTTTATTTCTCCAGAAAGGGATTTTATTTCTCCAGACAGGGTTTCTCTAATATCCTCCATGCTTTTTTCGAGCCCAGCTAGCTACTTGAGAATTGTCATTCTGAACTCTAGCTCTGACATATTACCAATGTCTGTATTGATTAAGTCCCTAGCCATCAGTACTGCCTCTTTGTTCTTTTTTTCTTGTGGTGAGTTTTTCTGCCTTGTCATTTTATCCAGATAAGAATATATAAACGAGAGAATAAAGTACTAAAAGGGTGACAAAGACCCCAGAAAAATATATGCTAACCAAATAAGAAGAGAACCTAAACTGGGGGGAGAAGTAAGGGATTAATAAGAAATAAATTAAAAAAAATATATATATATATATGTATATATATACACACCTATATAGATAGATAGATTAGATTAGATTAGATTAGACTGGTGAATAGAACAGAGCCACCCGCTTGATTGGGTATATTTTGGTCTCTTAGAAGAAACTACCTCCCAAAATTTTAAAGAAAAAAAAACTTATATATATACAAAAATAAGGGTAAACACGATGAAGGGATGGAATATGACTGTAAAGATGAAAAGTTTTAAAAAATTCTAGGGGTGCCTGGGTGGCTCAGTGGGTTAAGCCGCTGCCTTCGGCTCAGGTCATGATCTCAGGGTCCTGGGATCGAGTCCCACATCGGGCTCTCTGCTCGGCAGGGAGTCTGCTTCCTCCTCTCTCTCTCTCTGCCTGCCTCTCTGCCTACTTGTGATCTCTCTCTGTCAAATAAATAAATAGAATCTTAAAAAAAAAAAAAAGCAAAGTTTTAAAAAATTCTAAAAAAGGAATTGTAGGATATGTTTGTTGGAGAAAGAAGAAAAAAAGGGCAAGGGAGAGAATGTGCTCAAGCTGGAGACTAGAACAAAGCCATGTGCTAGATTTAGGGTATATTTTGATCTATTAGAATAAATTGTATCCCAAAGTTTTTTAGGAAAAAAAAAAACCTATATGTATACAAAAAATAAGGTTAAATACAATGAAGGATAAAATATGACTATGATAATAATGACAAAAATATTATTTTGGAAGGTATTAAGATAAACTAGTTAAAAAAACGTTAAAAGAGGAAGGAGGAAAAGTTTAAAAATTAGAATAATTAAAAAAAAAATTTAATTTAACTTTGCAAGACTAAAGAATCATGGGGAGAAAGCCATGAATTCCATGCATTGCTTTCCCCTAGCTTTGGAGTTCCACTGTTTTCCTTGATCAGTGAGCTTGGTCTTGTTCTTGCTGATCTTTTGGGGGAGGGGCCTGTTGTAGTGATTCTCAAATGTCTTTGTGTGAGGCAGAATTGCACTGCCCTTGCCAGAGGCAGGGCTAAGTAATCTGCTTGGCCTCACTCTCAGGAGCTTTTGTTCCCTGAATGCTTTCCATAGAGCTCTGGAGGAAGGGAATGAAAATGGTGGCCTCCCAGTCTCTGGCCCAGAGGAGCCGAGAGCTTGGGTCCCCACTCCTCAGTGTGCCCTCAGAAAAAAAAGGGGTCAGTCAGTCTGGTCTCCCTGGTCTCTGGCTGCACTCTGGACTCACTTGGCCTGTGACCAAGAGTTTCTGTCTCTGGCACACAGCCCCGTTCGGAGTCTCCAAACCCAGCAGATTCTTGCTTCTGGTGAGTCTCCCTAGATCTGCCACTTGTGGGGTCCCTGCTCAAAGAACAGTGGTCCACTGTGTCATGGATCATGGTTTAAGGTAACCCTAAGCTGAGAGGTCACTCTTCGGCTCTGTCCCTGTAGTCAGCTTCCCCACTCTGATATCACACTCAGACACCCCCAGTCTTCCTGTGACCCTGAGGGTCCTGAGACCACACTGTCCCCATGAGGCCTCCACCCCTCCTTAGCCTCTACAGCAATGTGCCTCAGTGGAGCAGACTTCTAAAAGTTCCAATTTTGTGCTCCACTCCTCCCACATTTGCTGGGAGCCGGCTCCTCCCTCCCATGGTCTATCTTCCCATCTCCTCAGATTCACTTCTCTGCACGTCCTACCTTTCAGAAGGTGGTCTATTTTCTGTTCCTAGAATTGCTGCTCTTCTTCTCTTCTATCTCTTGTTGAGTTTGTAGGTGTTCAGAATGGTTTGATAACTATCTAGCTGAACTCCTGCGACCTGATGTCATTTCAATCCACTACTCCTCCGCCATGTTGCCTCCTCCTGGAATTCTTAATTTCTTCTTCTGCCACTTCATTATTAGTATAAAAATGAAAGACTTCTGTATACTTATTTATCTATCCCATGATTTTAATGGATTTGTCAGTTCTAGTAGTTTTTCTGCAGAGTCTAGGGTTTTCTATATGTAATATGATGTCTTCTGGAAATAGTGAAGGTTTTACTTCTTCCTTACCAATTTGGATGCCTTTTGTTGTTGTCTGATTGCTGTGACTAGGACTTCCAGTATTATGTTGAATAAAAGTGGTGAGAGTGGGCATTCTTATCTTGTTCCTGACTTTAGGGGAAGAGCTTTTAGGTTTTCAGTATTGAGTATGATGTTAGCTATTAAGATTTTATTTATTTCTTCAAGAGAGAGAACATGGGCAGGGAGCATCAGGGAGAGGGGAAAGGGAGAGGGAACAATTCCCCACTGAGAAGGGAGCTGGTTGCTGGGGTTGATCCCAGAACCCTGAGATCATGAGCTAAGCCCAAGGCAAGCACTTAATTAACTTAACCACCCAGACACCCCTCCATCTCTTCACTTTCAATCTATGTGTGTCCTTATGTCCAAAGTACGCATCTTAGAGAGCGTATAGATTATTGTTTATTTATATATATTTATTTATATCTTATTTTTTTTAATCCATTCCATCACCCTATGTCTTTTGATTTGAATGTTTAGTCCATTTACATTCAGAATAATTATTGATAGGTATGTACATATTGCCATTTTGCTACTTGTTTTATGGTTGTTTCTGTAGTTTTTCTTTGTTCCTTTCCTGTTTTCTTCTTATGTTTGTTTTTGCATATCTATTACTGGTTTTTGATTTGTGGTTATCATTAGGTTTTATTTAACATCTTATGTATATAGCAGTGTCTATTAAGTTGATAGCTACTTAAGTTTGAACCTATTCTTTACTCTCCCCACCAACATTTTAGGTATGTGGTATCATATTTCACATTCTTTGATTTGATAGATCCCTTGACTGATTTTTTTTTTAATATTTCATTTATTTGAGAGAGAAAGAGCATGAACAGAGGAAAGGGGGCAGAGAGAGCAGGTGGTAGGGGAGAAGCTGGCTCTCCACTGAGCAAGGAGCCCAACATGGGGCTCAATCCCAGGACCCTGGGATCATGATCTGAGCTAAAGGCAGATGTGTAACCAACTGAGCCATCCGGGTGCACCCCCTTGACTGATTTTTATAGATGTACTTATTTATTGTATTTATTGCTTTTGTGCTTCCTACTTTTCTTACTCCTACTTATGTTCATTCCTTTCCACTCAAAGAATCCTTTTTAACATTTCCCATAGGGCTGGTTTAGTGGTCACGAATTCCTTTAACTTTTGTTTGTCTGGAAAACCCTTTCTCTCTCCTTCTTCTCTGAATAATTTTTTTTTTTTCAGCACTTTGAATATATCATGCCACTCTCTTCTAGACTGCAGAGTTTCTGCTGTAAATCAGCTCACAGCCTTATGGGGTTTCCCTTGTATATAACTATTTTCTTTTCTCTTGCTGCTTTTAAATTTCTCTCTTTATCACTACTTTTTGCCATTTTAATTACTGTGTGTTTGGGGGTAGACCTCCTTGGATTGATCTTGTTGGGGGCTCTCTGTGAATCCTAGATCTGGATTTCTGTTTCCTTGACCAGATTTGGAAAGTTTTCAGCTGTTATTTCTTCAAATAAAATTTCTGCCCCCTTATCTTAGTCGTCTTCTGGAATCCTTATAATATGAATGTTACTACACTTGATGGTGTCACTGAATTCCATGTCTATTTTCATTTACTATTTTTTTCTCTCTCATGTTCACAATTACTTTACAGTACTCTGTCCTCCAGATAGCTAATCCTGTCTTCTACTTCTTCTCATCTATTTATTCTAGCTAATGTATTTTTAATTTCAGTTTTTAAGTTCTCCATCTCTGGTTCATTTTTATATTTTCTTTCCCTTTGTTAAGGATCTCATTGAGGTCCTGCACTCTTCTCAATTCCTGTGAGTATCTTAAGACCATTACTGTAAAAACTCTATCAGACATATTACATTACTAATCTCCATTTTGTTTAGGTCTCATGCTCTGATTTTGTCCTGTCCCTTCATTTGGGACATTTCCTCTGTCCCCCATTTTGCCTAACTTTATGTGTCTTTTTATGTGTGTTGAGAAAGTCAACTACATCTCCTGCTCTTAAAAGTAGTGGCCTCATGAAGAAGAGTTCAGCAGTGCCCTAGAGTGCAGAGTCCCCTGTTCACCAGAACCTGGTGCTTCAGGGGTGTCTTCTATGCATATCACATGCACTCTGCTATTGTAGCTGAGCCCCTTTTCCCCTTCAATCCAGTTGTCTGCAGTGGTTCTCTTTGCCTTTTGTGGGCACAGTTTGGTTCTTGTGTTGTGCAGGAGCCAGGCTGGGGCTGCCTCAGGCTTGAGTGGAATCAGAACAGGCATTTGCCAGAGCTGCAGCCCCAACAAAGTGCAGGGCACTCTCCCTATGCCAAGCCCTGAGAAGCTTTTATTGGCAGGCAGTGCTTGTAGACAGACCAGCTGTCTGCCCCCTGGCCCGTTGCTGGGGCTGCAGTCTGATTGTTGCATGTAGTTATATTCCCCTCTCCCTCCATGGAGCAGGAGTCACTTTGGAGTGGTGGTGCCCCCTTTTGTGGCTACTAGCACACTGCTAGGTTCCTGGCCCCACTTTGGATGGACTCCCGCTAAGAGCACATTGTAGGGGGCAGGACCATAGGAGAACACAGGCGCAGGGTGGGCAGTATCAGCCAGGTTTGCACAGGTCTGCTGTGGGAGGGGACCTGGAGGGGACCTGGAGGTGGTGGGACATATCTGCAGATGACCTGGGGGCCCGGGCACACTGTTAGTAAGTTAAGTAGCAAGTGTTGGCGTAGCATTTGTTTCCACAGGTGTCCACATGGCTAAACTGGGGGACAGGGAAGGGAAACCGTGGCCCACAGCTCCTTTGTTCCTGAAGAGGTCTCCTAAAGTTCCCTGCCCATCCAGCATATGCTTTGAGATGAATAAACACATCTCCCTCCAGGATACCCCTGGTGTATTTCAAACTATGGCTTCTATACTGTAACTGCCTGGGTTGCTTGCTGTGCTGTCTCTTTAAGGCCAGGGACTCAGTTTCCTGTTGCTCTCCCCCTTCTCTCAGAGCCAAGCCTGCTGATTTTTTTTAAAGTCCCAGGTGGTAAGCCTCACTGATTGTAAGAACTCAAAAAATTCAATCCCTCTGGTTTTCAAGCCAGATGTTAGGAGGATTCATCTGCCCCATGTGGGCTCCAGTGTAAGGGTGTTTTTCTACCGTCTCTATGCCAGCAGCATCCCTCCTTCCTACACACAGTCCCATGGGTTCATTTAACTCCCAACCACATCTCTATCCTTCCCACCTTCTTTAATGTGACTTCTTCTCCAGATTTAGCTCTGGACAGATGGTTTTCTCAGTAATTTACATTGATGTGGGTGTTATCTAGCTGTATCTGTGGCACAAAGTGAGGTTAGGGTCTTCCTACTCTGCCGTTTTCCCTGTAAGTCACCTGTCTAGTGTATTATTAATCACACCCACTAATGGAACATTTTTCTTATCACCCACTCTCTCATCCCACAGGTATGAGGCAAAAGAATATTACGAGGCACTTCCAGAGCTGAAGCTGGCCATTGACCAAATTGACAATGGCTTCTTCTCTCCCCAGCAGCCTGACCTCTTCAAAGATGTAATCAACATGCTATTTTATTATGACAGGTGAGTTCCCACAAGAAGATCGTGCTATTTGGGCCATGAAAAGGGGATAAGAACATCTAAACCAACTACAGTGCCTCTGTGTAATTAGCATAGGTCTGTGATTTGAGAAGCTAATCTACACTTGAAAAATCAGATAGTCTCTACTAACTATACTAGGAAGGTTTAAGAATAAGACCCACAAATCTGGGATTCTTTTTCTCTTTCCTGGTACACCCAGCTTTCAAGTGCATCCATATGTTGACATTCTTACATGTGGGAAGAACCATATAAATGTTGAAGGCTGGTTAAAACTATAATGAATAGAAATGTAAGTTTGGTAAACCAGCCATGCCTGACATTACACAAAAGAGAATTTGTCAAGGGGAGGGTGCACTTGGATGGCTCAGTCAGTTAAGCATCCGACTCTTGGTTTTAGTTCAAGTCATAGTCTTAGGGTCCTGAGATCAAACCTCACATCAGGCTCTGTGCTGAGAATACCCAGAGTCTGCTTGGTATTCTCTCCCTTCCCCTCCCTCCCCCTTTTCCCCCTCCCCCTGCTCATGTTTGCATGCTCTCTCTCTCTCTCAAATAAATAAATCTTAAAAAGCAAAAGATAATTCTAGGTGGAATCTTAGCACATATATTTTAATGAAGCTTTTTGTTATTTTGTTTTTTCCTTCTAATCACAAAAAAACAGGTTTAAAGTCTTTGCAGACTATGAAGCCTATGTCAAGTGTCAAGAAAAAGTCAGCCAGCTGTACATGGTGAGTACACTGCCAAGACCATAAACGAAACCAGTTTACTACGGTTAAAATTTTTGTTTCTTTTATTAAATCTAAATAACAGGGCCCCATTAACCAATCCAAAAAGAGAAGTGAGGCTGCTGTCCAGGATATTCAGACCTTATGTTCTGGTAGAACCATATCTAGTCCCCCCAAAATGCATAGACCAGAGTAAATTAAAGTTAGTGGCCATCAGCCAGCAGGGGCAGTACTCGAGTCAAGCTGAGTGGCTGACTACCTGCCTCCCAGAACTCAAAGACGGAAAGAAAACGGTTAACTCCAGCTCTTTCCTCTTGATCTCCACTTGTATTTGTGTGTAGAATGGCTCCAGAGGAAAAGAAATATAAAGGAAGCAGGAAAGGAAAATATGACCAAGGGCAAGGACAAGTGTGAATGCCAGTTTTGTACAATGGATCTCTTTTGCTAAATCTATGGCCCAAATCCAAAGATGCCCATCTCAAAGCCCAGGATTTGGTTCAATCTTTCCTGTTCATTAGTGCTAATTGCAGTTTTTACTCATAACAATTATCATATTGTTATGCTTAGAAACATGTTGAGAAGTCTATTCATTATCCATTTAAATGGTTTACTTTCTTCTTATTTAGTAGGTTTTCAAAGTTTAAATAAACGAATTTTAGACTCTGTGATACAGTACCTTATGGCATAATCATAGTTTCAGTTTTTCTTTTAAATTTTCATAATACATGGCTAATGGCTTTGAGTGATGGTCTGGTATTTTTCTTTTTTTTAAAATTTATTTAATTTTTTGAGTGAGAGAGAGTGGGGGTGAGGGGGTGAGGCAGAGGGACAGGGGGAGAGAAGCTGAAGCAGACTCCGAGCTGAGTGCAGAGCCAGATGCAGGACTTGATCTCACAACCCTGAGACTGTGACTGAGCCAAAACCAAGTGTTGGATGCACCATCCAGGCACCAATGTTCTGGCCATTTTTAACCAACTTTTAGAGTTCTTTTAAAAATCATGAGGGTATGAAATAAATAGCTTATTATATTACTTTACATAATTATAAAATTTGGATAGAATATTTTTTTTTCAAGGATAAGGCCTTAATTGATCCTGTTTTGAAACCCCAGTAGAGTATTTGGAATTCAGGATAAAGCTGGGGTGTCTACCTTCAGAAAGAACAAGAAAGGAGAAGTAGGTCAATAAACTGTCCCATTACATTGTTCCTCTGAACAACAACTAACATTCTAGAGTCATGTTTTTCACACGATGATGTAAGCCACAGATTAAATCTCTTGACACAGCATCTAGCAGATAATGAACATTAGTCCCTTCCTTCCCCTCTTGTTTAAAGGGAGGTGAAATTTAAAAAAATAAAGCATGGGGATATGGCTTGCATGCCAAAATATTGTAACCATAGCAATAATTACCAATTAGGGAATTTACATCCATGGTTTCTCTTAAAATGAAAAATACTCTTTTTCCTTCTTAAGAGAAATACACTCTAAGAAGGAGAAAAAGCATGATCTACCCTCTCTAGCTCTAAGCTGTGAAACAAGTGTATTTATGACTCACTACAACTGTATCCTGTCATTTTTCCCCATGGAATGTGCTTGGATATGCTTGGCCTAGCGTTCGTCATAAAGTTGGATGGGTGCTCAGGCCATAGGCCATATGTATGTGTTCTTTACAGAATCCAAAGGCCTGGAACACAATGGTACTCAAAAATATAGCTGCTGCAGGGAAATTCTCTAGTGACCGAACAATTAAGGAATATGCCAGGGACATCTGGAACATGGAGCCTTCAGATCTCAAGATTTCCCTATCCAATGAATCTAGCAATGGGGTGAACAAAGACAATGGAAAGTAAGTTGTAAAACGTCTCGAGAAAAAAAAAAATAACTTCTTACTGGATTTAAACCCTTTTACAATATTCTTTGATTTTTGTTTTATTTTGTTAGCTAATAATCTGGTTAGGAATTTCTGGGAATTGGGAGGGCAAGTGTATGACTGTATTCGGACTAAAAATAAAGTATCAATTTACAAGGGCTACATGAGTGCCAAAACTTGTTATTTGATGGTAGATTGAGAGGCAGGCTAGGACTTTCTCCAGGGCTATTCAAAAAGCTAGAAGATACTTGGAACTCTTTAATGCCATTTAAATTAACTAAAACACAAATTACTTAACTACATTATAGCACCATTCTTACCCTGTTAAGTCCCAACTAAAGACCACCTTGTTCACAGCCCCAGGATATTTGGTAACCACACATTTTTAGAAGGGATCCAAATTTTACCAAATTCTGATACTCTACAATGAGATTTCAGTTTGTTCCTCAAAGTAGACTACAAGCTAAATGAGAACTTTCAATAACGCCCAACATCCATGCTTTCCCTAAAATGGCAAGTGACTTGTAGAAATGTCAGTGACTTCAGCTCATCCAAGCAGCCCAGTACAACTTTACGTAAAAAATATGCATCGTGGGTGGTGTCTGGACCAAGTCTTCACTGCAGATTTCTGGTACTCTCAGGCCTCATGCCCACTGCTCACTCAGGAACTCTCTGCAAAAAAAGGACCTAGGTCAGCTCACATGCTTTCTCCACTTCCTGGTCTAAGTAAAGCCAGAGCAGCCCTAATTACCTTTAAGAGAAGGATTTAGCAAATCATTTAGCATTTAGCAAATTAGCTCTTACCTCACAGTGTTTAGTAGTGTGGGGCTTCTACAGAGGAAGTTGTGTTGGAAACCAGGGGGAAAGACCACCATCTTGACCCTCTCTTTGTTCCTGTAAGCGTTGTGTGCAATTTCATAGAGCTGCATGGGACAGAAAGATAGAGACTCAAAGGCTGATCATCAAAGGTGGTGTTTTTCTAATTTAATTTTCCTCAAAGGGTACAGAACAGCTAACTTGGGGACTTAGTCCCATTAAGTCAGAGATAAGGGACTCTTCTACCACCCTTCCCCAACTGCTGGTGTTGGCTACCTCTACAGCTAAGGAACTAAAAGCTGCACAGCTAAGGAACACTGACAGAACCTCATCCTTCTCTTGCCAACGCCCTCCCTGCAAGCGGACAGGAACTGCGACAGACCCACTCTATTCGTCTAAAAGAAAAGAAACTGAATCCCACTTTTGAGCCACAATGGGAGAGACTACATGGAGGTTGATGCAGCTGCCTGGGATTTTCTCTACCCTTGTAGATCCACACATATGTGTTCAGATGAGGATCCACCACAAACACTCCTTCAAGCTCCGCAGCATAGCACACTGATGCAGAACATAGACACCATGAGCATGGCCATTGAGGGGCGTACAGAATCCCTTATAATGTCAGAGACCCTCCTGTGGGATCTAATCTCAAAGTCTGGCTAAATGAGAAAATGGTGCAACACATATGGTATGTTTCAGGCAGCACTGAGTTCTTCGTTTACCTTCTTTCCAAACTCCAAAGGCACCGTCTTGTCATCCTCACCATGTATGATGAGAAGGGGAGAAGACAGGAATTTAACACTAGGCACAAGTAGAAGAAAAGCATTCAGTTAAAGAATTATAGGTTGGGATTTCTCTTCTTCTAAGTTAAAGCTTTAGTAAAACATGAAATTTGCCTCAAAATATAAGATCTCTCTTTCTTCTCCTCCCAGGAATGACAACTTCATACATAATAAACTTCATATAGTAACTGTTTTTTTCTTCCAGGAAAGATTATCTCTCTCTGTTGACTCACATAATTTAATTAGGTATTTAATTAATTTATTTCTGTATGATTTTTTAATAAGAAGAAAAATACTAAAAACACTCAATTTGTACAGTTAAAAGAACCTCATCTTTTTCCTTATTCTACCTTATTTCATAATATTTGGCATATTTTAACTAAAAGATTAGATCGAAGAAATGAAACAACTCAAAACTCAAAAATAGCAAGAACTACCATAGGACTAAAGAGAACTCTGTAGCAATGCATTTACTTTTCCATATAAATGTACAGATGGACACACGATTAACAGGATTAATCAGCTTCCTCGTCAACCTCAGAAAGGCTATGACACGAAGAAGACTTGTTCTTCATTTTAACTTGCTCAAACAAAACTTCCCAAATTCTGATATGCATCTGTCCTGTCACAGTGACTCACTGTTACTCCTGAGAAGTTTAGATCCTTCAAGTGTGTCTACATAAAGTACTGATAACAACCGCCCATTTGGAGGCACTCTTAAAATCAGCTGTGAGGGGCTAACTTGCCGAATTCTGGTCATTGGGCTTGCTGTTGGGTCAAAAGACTGAATGGTGAGTGGGTTTTGGTTACATGGGGAACAAGGCCTAGAAGTCAGGGATCCGCCAAGGGACATTAGACTAGACCCTCTCAGAGCACCTGTAAAGGGTCCTGTAGACTCTAAATCTACAACCCCCTTTATGACTTAAGAGAAAGTATCGACTTCATAAGTCATCAAGTTAGACATGAGGAAAATATCAAAAACTAAAAATTTGTGGACACGTTACCTCAAAGTTTAGTGCCCATCTAAGAATTCTTATCTACACATTCAGTAAGTCACATGATAGTTATGCCCCAGAATCCCCTAAATATAGTAAAAATGGACATCTTTTCATCATTAGCTTACTTTTCATCATTAGGGAAGACTATTTTGTCTTTTCTCAGGGCATCCATAAGCGTGCGTAAAAATCCTGGAAGTTTCCGGTAAATCTGTTTTTTAAAAAGAAAAAAAATTAAAGCATGACCTATATCTCTGTCATTTGTTATGTTTTCCTACATGAACTATACTAATGTAGAAAGTAGCAACTTCCTACATATAATCAACTTTTTAAAAAACCTCATGATTTTGAAAGTAACTCATGTCATTGTAGGGAAATTGGAAAATACAAAAAGGAAGAAAGGAGAGGGGTTTATATGTGTGTTTGTGTGTATATATATATGTATATATATACACATATATATACATACAGTGGAATATTATTCAGATACACACACACAACCACCACTTCTTCATCCACTCATCAGCTCATGGACATTTGGACTCTTTCCATAGTTTGGCATGAGAATTTTTTTTTTTTAAGATTTTTTCTTTATTTATCTGACAGAGATCACAAGTAGGCAGAGAGGCAGGCAGAGAGAGAGGAGGAAGCAGGCTCCCTGCAGAGCAGAGAGCCCGATGTGGGGCTCGATCCCAGGACCCTGGGATCATGACCTGAGCCGAAGGCAGAGGCTTAACCCACTGAGCCACCCAGGTGCCCCTGGCATGAGAATTTTTGACTAATCAGAATACTCTCTTCAGTAACTAGACTAGTTAATTATGTTCACTGTAGAAGCAATTTTTAGGTTATGCATCTATCACCGCTCTTTTACAAATGTGAAGATAGAGTTAATGGTGCTATTTGTATTTTAAAGAAATATGGGAAGCAAAAACAACACAATGTTAACAGTGATTGTTTGTGGATGGTGGGGATTAGGCATGATTTGTTTCTTCTTTCTAACTTTTTGCATCACCTTGGGCTCTGGGGCCCACAGAATCTGGCTGTCACCTGTCTGTCCTCTCAGCCCACTCCTATCCACACTCGGGCCATGCTGCCTTCTCCTGGAACACATCTGGAATCTACCACACAGGCTGGAATCTACCTCAGGGCCCATGTCTCTCCTTTCCCTCAGCTCAAGACCCAGATTTTCCCATGACAGCCTCTTGTCAGGCAAGGCTCAGCTCAGACGATAGTTTCTTCAGAGAAACTTTCCCTACCAACCCCCCATCCACCCACCAGTCCACCCCCTGTCACAGCACTTCTCGTCCTGAAAATCAGCTTGTTGTGTATTTGTCTCCTACCTGACTTCCCTACAGTAAGTACATACACTTCACAGGAAGTCAGGCCACAACTTTTTTTATTCCCTGTGGTATTCCTAGAACCTGGGAAATTTCTGGAACCTAACGGACACTTTAGAATAAAGACTTGTTGCAGATGGACTGAATCTACTGGGCCCATATCCCTGGCATACACAGTAAGCTATTCTCTGTCATGTTCACCGTAGTGTGACTTGAATTTCATTCAGATTTTATTCCTTGGAATAGATATGCCAAGAGAAAAGACCAGAAAAGTATTACATGTCTTCCTCCATTGTGCCTGAAGGGGGCGTGGGGAGGAAGGTGCTATGTCTATGATGGGACATTGCTGAAGGAAGGAACTAAGTACAGCACTGGGGCCAGTTTAAAAAGAAAAGAATTCTGCTCATTGTGGAAGGAATTTTTAGATTTTGCGAATCATTGCCCTTTATCATAGGGAGAAAGAGAGTCAGCTGCTCTAATACATCATCTGTTGTAGCCTTCTACTCTGAACTGTAGTAATACAGAGAATAGCATCTTTCTAAATATAATGAGCTTTAAACATTTGTTTTCCTGCTTTTAAAAAGTAGTTGGTGTCCTTGTAAGGAAATTAGCACAGAACAGGGAAGCTGGGTCCAGTAAAGATGAATATCCGTTTCACAGTTTTGGCCTAGGCCTGCTATTTCCAGGAGCTTCCACATTTTCATGGGAATGTGTCTGGCTTGCATTTTTTGCACGGTCTCATGGCAAATGATTTGCATTCAGGTGCCGTCTGGAGATCCTAACACTGCCTATCCTGCCCCTTTTCCTTTCTCCTTCTCTTATCCATAACTAAGGGCAAGATTTCTTGTTTTGTTTCTTTTGTCTTTGTCTCCTGATTCTAACACTCCTGGAATTAGGACTTCTCTGAGGAAAATTCAATAAGAGAAGCCCTTCAGCAGTTCATCTCAAATTCCAAAGGAATAAGAAGAAAGCAAGCCCAAGTCAATCTACCCCCCCCCACCCCATTCCTCATCAGCCAGCGGTGCTCCTTGAGACTCAGAGGTCATACCATCCCCTCTAGCCCAGACCACATCGATGGGCGCCTCATTGGTCTTCCTGCCTCCTCTCTCTTCTGGAATGCTGCTAAGTAAATATTCTTAAAAGACTAGTATGGGAAATGTATTGTCACAAAGCTTTGGTAGTATCACATAAGCTTCTTAAAAACAAAGTAAGAAACTCCCATCCTGGCAGCAAGCCCATCCACATCTGGCCACAATCTTTCATTCCAAAGGCTGCACACCTCCAATCCATCTGCCTCGAGTTAGAAGATGTAGGATTGAGTCCTGTTTCCTCCTCTTATGGGACATATAACAGTTGGGCAAGCCTCGGAGCCGCATTTCCCTCCGCTCTAAGTGGAGGCAATGATGCCAAACTCAGACTTGTTATGAGGATTGAAAAGGATGACAAGTGTTCAAGATCTTTCATGGAAGCCTTATAGGACTCAGGTATTTTATAGCACATAGCTTCCCCACTCCAGCCATGTGCCTTGGGTCACACTCTGCCCTCCTCTCTGTGTTTCCTAACTGCTCTCCCTTACTTTCAAGAAAAGAGCTTAGGGGCGCCTGGGTGGCTCAGTGGGTAAAGCCTCTGCCTTCGGCTCAGGTCATGATCCCGGGGTCCTGGGATCGAGCCCCGCATCGGGCTCTCTGCTCCGCAGGGAGCCCGCTTCCTCCCCCCCTCTCTCTCTCTGCCTGCCTCTCTGCCTACTTGTGATTTCTCTCTCTCTGTCAAATAAATAAAATCTTTAAAAAAAAAAAAAAGAAAAGAGCTTAGATCCTATCTCTCTGTAAGTCTTCACTGACCATACCTGCACACAAAGCCCTTCTCTTCCCTGAACTCTTCCTACCCTGAAATGACTGTTCTGCATCCTACCCTAGCACCTACCTTAGTCTACTTAGCAATGGAAAAAGTGGGAAAAGGGAACACATTTGTTGAGTCCCCGCTAGGAGCTGGGTACTTTGCAATGATTATCTCACTTAATTTAAACTTCTGAACAACCTTGGGCAGTAGGCAGTATCATCCCCATTATTTGAAGATGGGAAAACTCAGAGAAGGAAAATAACTTACCAAGGTCATAATTGGTTAGTGGCAAAAACCAAATTTGAACCCAAATCTATCTGGCTCCATAGCTCATGCTTTTTTTTCCCACTCTGTCATGCTGCCTTCCTATTTTGAGTAATGAATTGATTCCAAAGTGACTTATGGAAACCTCTGCCATTACTTTACATCCACCATTAATTTCCTACTTCCTCAACTAGACAGGAAGCTTCTTGAGAGTAAGGACCTATGCCTTTTACTGTATTTGTATGTCTCACACCACCTACACTTTCTTATTTAACAGGAATATTCAGAGTTATGGCATTCCACTGATCATAAAAAGAGTTAATGGCTATTCAGTGCTTACTCTGTCCCAGGCATTATTATAGATGCTTTTCATATACAAATTTATTTTCACAGTCATTTGGAATAGATTATTATTACCCCCATTTTATAGATGAGGAGATTAGAACATTAAAAGCAATTAATCCAAGGCTATACAGCTGTTAAGTGGCAGCCCTGGAAACCAACCCAGGGAGTCAGACGCCAGAGCTATGGTTCTTTAAGACAACATGATACTATAGAACTCCTCTACCTCTAAACCATAAGGGTATTAAACTGAAATATCATGACATTTTATTTATTTATTTTTTAAAAGATTTTATTCATCCATTTGACAGATCACAAGTAGGCAGAGAGGCAGGCAGAGAGAGGAGGAAGCAAGCTCCCTGCTGAGCAGAGAGCCCGATGTGGGGCTCGATCCCAGGACCCTGGGATCATGACCTGAGCCGAAGGCAGAGGCTTCAACCCACTGAGCCACCCAGGCACCCCTATCATGACATTTTAAAGTAAATTTCAAACTTAAAAATATTGGAAGATTCCCCATTTCTAATAATAGAAGAACCATTACAAACCAAACCTTTTACCGAAGACACTAGAAAAGCTAAAAAATATTTTAAAAACCTTTCTGTGAAGGTGTCAGAGAACTGCCAAGGCATCTTGAGTGGTCTGGTCATCCCAGAGAGGAGGGAATCTCAGAGAGGTAAAATGGACAGTCAACACCGCTCTTCTCCTTAAGACACAGCTGGCAAGTCAGGAGAAAGCAAAAAGTAGAGACCGAAATACACAAATAGAAAAAAGATGGCACAAATAGAAAAGAACATAGTAAGAAAGTAGATTTAAACCTAAATATATCCTAATTTCACTAAGTTAAATAGACTACTACAATTAACAAACAAAGCTTGTTTGAAAAGGAAACAAAACCCTACTACATACTGCTGACAAGAGATATGCATTAAATACAAGAATTCAGAAAAATTTAAAGTCAAAGCATAGAAATTATATATTATGCAAACACTATTCAAAACAAAGATATATTAGACACAATGCTGACTTTAAATCAAGAAGCATTACTAATCAAAAAGGATATTTCATAATAAAAAAGGATCAATTCATGTGGAAGATATAAAATTACATTCTTACTCAATGTATGCTCTACATATGTATAACATATGCTCAAAAAAGCTAAAGCAAAAATTGACAGAACTGGAGTAGAAATAAACTCAATCATGGCAAGATATTTCAATAATCTGCCCCGAGTAACCGATAAAACAACCAGTCAAAAAATCAGGGCACGGGCGCCTGGGTGGCTCAGTGGATCAAGCCTCTGCCTTCGACTCAGGTCATGATCTCAGAGTCCTGGGTTTGAGGCCCGCATTGGGCTCTCTGCTCACCAGGAAGCCTGCTTCCCCTTCTCTCCTTGCCTGCCTCTTTGCCTGCTTGTGATCTCTCTGTGTCAAATAAATAAATAAAATCTTTAAAAAAAATAATAAAATCAGGGCAAATACAGAAAAATTGAATGGCATGGTTAGTAATCTTTACCTAACTGATACATAAAGAACACTGCACCAAAAACAGAACATATTCTTGCCAAGCATATGGAACATATGCCAAAATTGACCATATGTTGGGACATAAAGCAAGTCTGAACAAATTTCAAAAACTGAAATCATACAGAGAGAAATCTCAGATCATGGCAGAATTAAGCTAGAAGTCAATAGCAAACATCAAATCCTCAAATGTATAAAAATTATAAAATACATATCTAAATAACCCATAGGTCAAAGAAGTCATAATATTATAAAATATTTTGAACTAAATGATAATTGAAATGCACTTGAAAACTTGTGGGATCCATCTCAAGAATGGCTTCGGTAGAATATGGCTTCAAGCATAAATTAGAAAAGAGGAAATACTGAAAATAAATTACCCAAGTACCATCTCTAGAAATTTTTTAAATAATAAATTGAATCTAAGAAAATAGAAGAAAGGGAATAAAAAGGTAAGACCAGAAATTAATAAAACAGAAGGCATTCAATATAGATAATCAACAAAGTCTGAGTTGGTTCTTTGAAGAGAGTAATAAAACTAATTCTTGCTGTAAATGTTGGCTGTCCCCCTTCTCCTTAGCCTTGGATAACAGAAGCCATTGCCCCCAAGGTTATGTCATACACACACACCCCAATTATTGTGTAACCCTGCAGACAGCAGAAACAACCAGCATCCCCCTATAGTTGACTCAAAGCTTAGAGTCCCAGGTGGATCAGGCCAAAGCTACACTTTACTTGAAGTCACATCTTGTCCAGCTCTTTCTTTTTCTTTCCCTTTCTTTTTTTTTTTTTTCAAGATTTTATTTAATTATTTGACACAGAGAGAGAGCACAAGCAGGGGAAGCAGCAGGCAGAGAGATAGGGAGAAGCAGACCGACTCCAGGCTTAGCATTCTGAGATCGTGATCTGAGCCAAAGGCAGATGCTTAACCGACTGAGCCATCCAGGCACCTTTCTGCTCTTTCCCCATCCCTTATCCTATAACCGTCATTCAAATGATCTTGCAGGTTTTGCCTTTAGACCACTCTCTCAATAAATCATGAACATCAAGTCCCTGTCGTGGGCTCTGTTTATAGGAGAACCTGACCTAAAACTAAAATTAAGAAAACCTCAATCAACCAATCAAAGTAAACTTATAAATATGATGTTCCTAAATTAGAAAATTCAATATTAAAAAGGCATCATTTTCCCCCAAATTATATATAGACCTAATGCAATTCTAATCAAAATCCTGGGAAGCTTTTTATAGAAATTGGTGAGTATATACCAAAATGTACATCAAAATGCAAAGGACAAAGAATAGTCAAGACAAATCTTGAATAAGAAGAACAAAGCTGAAAAACTTACATAGATAATAAAAACATATTATAAAGCTACAGTAATCAGGGACTCCTGGGTGGCTCAGTTGGTTGAGCGTCCAACTCTTGATTTCAGCTCAGGTCTTGATCTCTGGGTCCTGAGATCAAACCATGCTTTGGGCTCCACACTGGGTATGGAAACTGCTTGGGATTCTTTCTCTCCCTCCCGCTCTCTCTGTCCCTCCCTCCATTCACTCTCTCTCTTTAAAAAAAAAAAAAAAAAACAACTATGCTAATTAGGAGATGCAGCATTCATATGAGAATAGACAGATAGATAAGGGGAAGAAATAGGAATCTACTAACAAACCCATATATATTAAGCCCTGATATATTCAAACATTGGCACTGCAGAATTGGTAGAGAAGGTTTGTTTAGTAAATGTTACTAAACTGGATATCCATATGGACTTCTACCCCCTACATACAAAAACCCATACTTGTAGATTATACTTCTAAATATAAAAAGTAAAACGGACTTTCTACAAGAGAGCATAGAAGGGTATCTCCATAATCTTTGGTATCCACAGTTTTATTGAACAGGACACTTTTCTTAAAAATATTAACTGCATTTTGATAATTGATAAACTGGTCCACATTAAATTTAGGAATATCTCTTCATCATAAGATAACATTAAGGGAGTGAAAAGGCAAAGTAAGAGAATATACTGGCAATACAAGTAGTTTTCTAATGACTTATCCTATGAAAAACTACAACAAAAAAGACAATTTAAAAATGAGCATGAACAAATATCTCACAAGAGATACCTAAATGACTAATAAACATGAAAAAAAATCCCAGCTTCATTAATCAATGAGATATCCATACTAGGACAAGGATGTGAAGCAATTGGAACTCTCATATACAACAGGAGGGAGAATAAAGTGGCTGAGTCACTTTGGAAAACTGGTTGGCACTCTAATTACTAAAGCTAAACATATGCATAGCTTACTGTCCAGCAATTCCACTCCTAGGGTATACTCCAGTGAAATATGTACCATGTTTGCAGGATACATGTTCAAGAACATTCATAACAGCAGTGTTGTTAATTACCTCAAGTAGAAAGCAACTCAAATGTCCATAAACAATAAGTCAATAAATTGTATATTTATATAATAAAATATTATATAGCAATGAAAGCAATCAAACTACAACTATACCTCTAGGGTAAAATCCCACAAATATATGTTGACTGAAAAACATAGAATACATCCTCTATAATTCTACTAATTATATAAAGTTCAAAAACAAAATTATATTGCTTAGAGATGTACATGCAGATGGTAACACTATAAAGGAAAGCATGGATATGTTTACCATTGAACTCAGTCTAAGGATTACATCTAAGGGGAGGCTAATTGGATTAGGAAGTGACTTACAGGAGACTTCTGGAGGGGCTAGTGTTGCTAACTTCTGGACTTAAAATGTTAGTTACATGGATGTGCAGTTCATAATTATTGGTTAAATCATGTATTTTCCTATCATGTTTCATTTCAAAATTAGAATTTCAAAAAAGAAGCAAAATACATGGATTGTATCTGATTTATCCGTACAAATTAATGAATTTATAAGTAATTACTTAGAATATAATAATAGGTGCTCAATTAGTGGTTACCTTAAAATGTATACTTAATTGCCTAAAACCAATTGAAAGTGTTTCATTATCTCAAATTACTCTGCATTCAGTATTTTTTATTATAGAGGGGATTTCTGTATCGAGATGGAGCTTTTAATACAGGCATTTTTCAAGAAGATGTGGTCTGTGAATTAGCTGTCCCAGGAAGTAATGAGCTACCTTCTCCTGAAATAGTTAAGCAAATTCAGAAAGTTCTATGCTGATTTATTACAAAAAAGTTTCCAAAAGTAGGCAGCTGTATTAAAGTACCCTTAAAATGCCTCCTAACATTATCAAAGTTCAAAAATTTGGGGTCATGTATTCCCTCTGAGAATCCTCTCTCTCTCTCTCTCTCTTTCTCTGGCTCATTGACTAACATTTATAAGGCGGTATGTCTATAAGCAGTTGAGCGTCAGGCATGGGATGAAATTAGGATAATCTGCACAACAGATTTTTAAAAAACTAGATCTTGTTGCCTAGTTCTTTAAACTTTATCTTCTTGGAAAGATTGTCTTCTCTACCTGGGCTACTGTGTAAAACCACTTGGCAGCTTCCTTGAATTCTCTACAGACATTTTTAAAATCATAAAATAATGATAAATATATGGCTGACAATCATAGAGCTAAAAATTATATAGGAGAGGCATATTTTCACTTTAAAAGGGAAAAATAATGAACTAACCTAAGTCAAGTCTATTTAAAAACTACATGATAAAAGGTAGAGTTAAGTGAAGAGGAGGGGAAAAAAGCTTTGGCTCTTAATAAGCCATTATCTCGGGTGCCTGGGTGGCTCAGTGGGTTAAGCCGCTGCCTTTGGCTCAGGTCATGATCTCAGGGTCCTGGGATCGAGTCCCGCATCAGGCTCTCTGCTCAGCAGGGAGCCTGCTTCCTCCTCTCTCTCTGCCTGCCTCTCTGCCTACTTGTAATCTCTCTCTGTCAAATAAATAAACAAAATCTTTAAAAAAAAAATAAAATAAAAATAAAATAAAAAAATAAGCCATTATCTCAACCTATTAGAAGAAATAGAAGAACTACAAAATCCAAAAGCCATTGTGCCCTCCTTCAATAGCAGCTGGCTAAAAACCTGTCTCAGGTAAAAAATAACTTAGAAATATATAATACTAGTTAAGAAAAGAAAATGGTTAATAAGCGTAAGTGTGCAGAAATCGCCTACACGTTCACGTCTTGTGAAGACGGTTCAGAGACTCACCTTTAACAAGGGATAATTAATACTTGCAACCCATATGTTGGTAAATGGAGCCTCCAGTATAAGAGCATCAACTGGGAATCCTTGAAAATAATAAAAAAGAAATAACTATCTGATCATATTTAAATACTACCTTTTCTAAACAAGGAGTCCTCAAGGTCCTATACATGAACTACCTGAACCAAAGTTATTTGTGAAGCTTGTTAATAATGCAAATTCCTGGACTCCACACTAGATTTGAATCAGTCAGAATCTCAGGAAGGGGAGTGAGAATGTGTGTTTTCAAGTGGGCACCCCCACCCCAAGAGATTTCTATGTACATGATAGTTGAAAATCACTACCTTCTAGGACACAGCCAGGTTTTCATGACTTGGATAATTTAAGAAAGCAAAGTACTATAGGAAGGAAGAGCATTCTGCAGCCCATGGTTAGGAATGTACCAGAGGCTGACTAGGTTGTTTTGCTCAACACTCCTCTAAGAACAATTAGAAAAGGTGTGTCAGATGGGGATATGTATCCATATATGTACACAGGTGTCCCCCTTTATCCACAGTTTCAGTTATCTGCAATCAAGAGAAGTCCAGAAGCAGATAATCCTGTTTCTGTCATACTGTCAGAAGATCAGTAGTAACCTAACACTACATCTCAATGCCTACATCATTCACCTCACTTCATCTCATCATGGAGGCATTTTATCATGACACGTCATCACAAGAACAATGAGTACAGTACAATAAGTTATATTAGGAGAGACCCCAGTCACATAACTTCTTTTGTAGTATATTTTTATAATCGTTCTATTTTAGTATGTTGTTATTAATCTCTTACTGTGCCTACTTGATAAATTAAACTTTATCATAGGTATACACATATAGGAAAAACACTGTACATATAGGGCTTGGTATTATCTGTGGTTTCAGGCATCCACTGTAGGTCTTGGAACATATCCCCCAGGACTAAGAGAAGATTACTGTATGTATATGTATATGTTTGAAGGCATCTGAAGGCTATTAAATCAATGAGATTTTGAGAGCCAACACCAAAAGAAAAAAAAAATCCGTGAGAGTTTGAGAAGTTTTTCCCCCTCAAAGCAGTTGAAACTTTGAAAGCAACAGTAGTGGTTGCTCTTAGAGGCTTAGAACTAGACAGAATTTCAGCAGTCCCACAGGACCAAAAGACAAAAATTAGAGTTTGGAAGCTGACAAGAAGGAGGACTCTAATAAATTTCTCAAGCTTTTGGTGACTTCAAAGGACTACACCCTGAGAGTAATGATGAACTAAAACTGGACCAGACCTCTTAGAGACTAAAGCCCAGCTTCAAATCAGCTTAATTTCTGATAGGATTAAGATGATCTTCCCCCTATTTTAACTGCTTTTCAGGAAAAAAGTAAATTTTGTCTGGAAAAAGATAATATTATCCCTAGGCCCTCAAATTATCTCTATAATTTCCATAAACAATATCTAGCATTTAATAAAAAATAACTAGAGAGGGGCACCTGGGTGGCTCAGTCAGTTAATTGTCTGCCTTCCACTCAGGTCATGATCCCAGGGTCCTGGGATGGAGCCCCATGTTAGGCCCCTTCCTCCATGGGGAGCCTGCTTCCCCCTCAGCCTGTCACTCCCCTTATTTGTGTGCTTTCTCTCTCTCTTTCTCTCTCTCTGTCAAATAAATAAATAAATAAAATCTTAAAAAAAAAAAAAAACTAGACATACAAAAATAAAATAAAGAGGCCAAAATTACAAAAACAAAACAAAAAACAATCAAATTATCACTCTTCGCAGATGATATGATACTATATGTGGAAAACCCAAAAGACTCCACTCCAAAACTGCTAGAACTTATACAGGAATTCAGTAAAGTGTCAGGATATAAAATCAATGCACAGAAATCAGTTGCATTTCTCTACACCAACAGCAAGACAGAAGAAAGGGAAATTAAGGAGTCAATCCCCTTTACAATTGCACCCAAAACCATAAGATACCTAGGAATAAACCTAACCAAAGAGACACAGAATCTATACTCAGAAAACTATAAAGTACTCATGAAAGAAATTGAGGAAGACACAAAGAAATGGAAAAATGTTCCATGCTCCTGGATTGGAAGAATAAATATTGTGAAAATGTCTATGCTACCTAAAGCAATCTACACATTTAATGCAATTCCTATCAAAGTACCATCCATCTTTTTCAAAGAAATGGAACAAATAATTCTAAAATTTATATGGAACCAGAAAAGACCTCGAATAGCTAAAGGGATATTGAAAAAGAAAGCCAACGTTGGTGGCATCACAATCCCGGACTTCAAGCTCTATTACAAAGCTGTCATCATCAAGACAGCATGGTACTGGCACAAAAACAGACCCATAGATCAATGGAACAGAATAGAGAGCCCAGAAATAGACTCTAAACTCTATGGTCAACTAATCTTCGACAAAGCAGGAAAGAATGTCCAATGGAAAAAAGACAGCCTCTTCAATAAATGGTGCTGGGAAAATTGGACAGCCACATGCAGAAAAATGAAATTGGACCATTTCCTTACACCACACACAAAAATAGACTCAAAATGGATGAAGGACCTCAATGTGCGAAAGGAATCCATCAAAATCCTTGAGGAGAACACAGGCAGCAACCTCTTTGACCTCAGCCACAGCAACATCTTCCTAGGAACAACGCCAAAGGCAAGGGAAGCAAGGGCAAAAATGAACTATTGGGATTTCATCAAGATCAAAAGCTTTTGCACAGCAAAGGAAACAGTTCACAAAATCAAAAGACAACTGACAGAATGGGAGAAGATATTTGCAAATGACATATCAGATAAAGGACTAGTGTCCAGAATCTATAAAGAACTTAGCAAACTCAACACCCAAAGAACAAATAATCCAATCAAGAAATGGGCAGAGGACATGAGCAGACATTTCTGCAAAGAAGACATCCAGATGGCCAACAGACACATGAAAAAGTGCTCCATATCACTCGGCATCAGGGAAATACAAATCAAAACCACAATGCGATATCACCTCACACCAGTCAGAATGGCTAAAATCAACAAGTCAGGAAATGACAGATGCTGGCGAGGATGCGGAGAAAGGGGAACCCTCCTACACTGTTGGTGGGAATGCAAGCTGGTGCAACCTCTCTGGAAAACAGCATGGAGGTTCCTCAAAATGTTGAAAATAGAACTGCCCTATGACCCAGCAATTGCACTATTGGGCATTTACCCTAAAGATACAAACGTAGTGATCCAAAGGGGCACGTGTACTCGAATGTTTATAGCAGCAATGTCCACAATAGCCAAACTA
The DNA here is from genome assembly GCF_030435805.1 of Mustela lutreola. Lineage (NCBI taxonomy): Eukaryota > Metazoa > Chordata > Mammalia > Carnivora > Mustelidae > Mustela > Mustela lutreola. Next base: position 105,484,384 of record NC_081296.1, on the reverse strand, counting down.
TGGAAAGAACCTAGATGTCCATCAACAGATGAATGGATCAAGAAGATGTGGTATATATACACAATGGAATACTATGCAGCCATCAAAAGAAATGAAATCTTGCCATTTGCGACAACATGGATGGAACTAGAGCGTATCATGCTTAGCGAAATTAGTCAAGTGGAGAAAGACAACTATCATATGATCTCCCTGATATGAGGAAGTAGTGATGCAACATGGGGGCTTAAGTGGGTACGAGAAGAATAAATGAAAGAAGATGGGATTGGGAGGGAGACAAACCATAAGTGACTCTTAATCTCACAAAACAAACTGAGGGTTGTTGGGGGGAGGGGGTTTGGGAGAAGGGGGTGGTATTATGGACATTGGGGAGGGTATGTGTTTTGGTGAGTGCTGTGAAGTGTGTAAACCTGATGATTCACAGACCTGTACCCCTGGGGATAAAAATATATGTTTATAAAAAATAAAAAATTATATTAAGGGGCGCCTGGGTGGCTCAGTGGGTTAAGCCGCTGCCTTCGGCTCAGGTCATGATCTCAGGGTCCTGGGATCGAGTCCCACATCGGGCTCTCTGCTCGGCAGGGAGCCTGCTTCCTCCTCTCTCTCTCTGCCTACTTGTGATCTCTCTCTGTCGAATAGATAAATAGAATCTTTAAAAAAAAAAAAAATTATATTAAAAAAAAAAAACAAATAATGGAAATAGATCAAAGGATCTAGATATTGCTATTATCCTATACGGACTTTAACTTGTAAATAAGCAAGTGTAAAATCATAAAGTATTTTTTTTAATTTGATATTACATAGTGAACGATATAATATGTCAAAAGAAAAATTTTAAACTAAAGCACAAGGAGAAAAATGTCTGGAAAACCCAAAAAAGAATATTGGAAACATACAGGACATGGGAACAGATCTAAAAAGATACATATAATTATAGTCCTGGGGGAGAGAAGATGAAGAATGGGGTAGGCACAATATTTGAAGATAAATGACCAATTTTCCAAGATGGGTGAATATCAAGCCAGAGTTATTACAGTGCTATGAACCCCAAGCGGGATAACTGCTAACAAACCCACATGTAGGAAAATCAAAGTAAAAATGCTGAAAAACAAAGCAAAAAGAAAACCTCAAAAATAGCCTGAAGAAAAAGTAATTATCTTCAAAGGAGCAGCAGCATGACTGGAAGCTGACTTCCCAACGGAACACTGAAAGCCAGAACCAAACGGACAACATCTTCAAAGTGTTGAAATAAAGTAACTGCCAACGAAGAATTCTATGCCCGATGAAAATATCTTTCAAAAATGAAGACAAAACAAAAGATATTTTCAGACCAAAGCTGAGGGAATTCTTCACCACAGATAGATAGGCAGAACAAAAATCCCCAGTGGAAGCCCAGAAATGCGAGAAGTAATAAAAAGCAAAGAAAAGGGTAAATCTAGATATTGACTTAAGGTAAGAGCAATAACATTTTATGGAGTGCGTATTATAGAGAAAAGTAAAATACAGGATAGCAAGAGTTCAAAGTCAGGGATGTAAATGGAATTGCATTATCCTCCAAGAAGTGAAGTATTCATTTATATGGGAATTTAGGTCAGATAATACAACATTGTCAACACTGTGCAGGAAGTATCCACAGAGAGCTATGAGTGCTTAAAGGAGCAGGAAATAATGTCTGCTTTATTTCCATAATTAATTAAGACTGTGGATAGCAGGTGACTTGCTTTAAATGTTCACATAACTCAGCCTGACCAGTATTGACAAGCCTAAGAAACAAAGCAAGAGATGACAAGCTTTTGATTTTGATGAAATCACCTTGTCCTGTTCACAGAGATTCTAACTCATGGAAACAGCTAGGGTCCAGGAAACCAGCATTTAGAACAAGCACCTCTAGGGAATCTGAGACAGGCCGAGCTCAGAACACTGGGAAAGGCTGACATACATGTCACGAAAGACAAGCTGCAGAAAGCAAGTCCTGCTTGTGACTTCATAAAGGGCGTTTTCCTCTCCCATGATCCAAGTCACTCCACAGGAACATTTACTTCACAAGAAGGGTTTTTCAAGGGAGATTTTAACTCTTCCTGAGTGTTTCATGACCTTGAAAGGCAACTATTGTTTTATATTAAATAGAAAAAAGAAGGTTTATTACACAATCAGCGATTGTCTAAGGTCAGGGTGCTCTAGGTATCTCTGTGTTCCGAGTGCGCACAACAGTCCGTAGGCTACCTTTTCTTCCCCACCCCAAGCCAAGACGTGATACATGGAAGCATTGTAGAGTACCTTTCTCTTCTAGTACTTTTGCAGCATTTGTTGCAACTCTGTAAAGCAATGAAAATTAGTACAGATGTGAAGCAATGACTTAACAGTCAGGTAAACAGTACAAAATGTAACATCTGATATAAGCATCTAATGAAAGTTCTGGACCCTGTGGTAGGAACATACATACAACTTCAGGGGGTTCCACTGGCCCTAAATTAGGAATCCTTTCCTTTAATACTCTCAGAGAGAGTTCTGGAACAGGCTTCAGTGTCCTAGATAACCACAGAGCTACACCGTCCCCTGCATTACAAACAGGCACGCTGAGATGGCAATGTCTCTAGCCACATGTGGGATGTGAGAGAAACCAGAGCTCCACCTCCCAGCTCAGTGTTCCCTCCTCGGCTCATCGCTGCCTCTGATGACACCAAAGCCCCAAGGACTGCCCCCCCGCCAAAAAAAGCCATCTTCAGACCCCACTTACCCTGTACCCAGAGAGTGGCCCCAGAGACACACAGGTGTGGTACCACTTCTCGCCTTGGTCCACTCGTAAACACAAACAGCATCCGTGGTCAGCCCCTCCTCTGTGGGCTCACCCGTGGAATCCCCGTACCCTGGTGGTAAGGAAAAGCGAGCACAAGTATCACTACCTCCAAAAGGAGGGCTATCAAAAGCCCCCCAGCTTATTGAAAAGTCTTTATATACTGTTCTTCACACACACCTCTGTAGTCCACAGATAGGACGTGAAAGCCACCATCGCTCAGCATCTAGATGATAAAGGAGAGGTTATCATTGTGATTAGAAGGTGTAAACTGAAAAGGGGGTATAACCTCCTCAACACTTCCATAATCCTCATTGCGCCGGTTTCCTAGGCAGGGAATAGATGAAATCTGCTGTTTGACCTCAAATGTGAGAAGGTCAGACTCAAAGGGAAAAAAGGGAGGCGGGGCGGCGGGGATTGGGGGTGGGGTGGGGGCGGCCAGAGCAGGTCAGACAGCCTGGACACACCCTGGCTCTGCCCTGGCTCTGTGACCTTGAGCCACCTAACATCTGAAGAGGTAAACAGTATTCTGAAAAGCGAAAAAGAATAGTAGCTCCTTCAGCTCCTTCAGGACTGTTGGAAGATGACGTTAGATGAAAGTATTGAAGTTGGTACAAAGCAAATGTCCATTTTAAGAATTCGCTTGAGAACAAAAGGTCTACAGAGTTGTAGTAGAGGCAGTCAAATAATGGGAAGATATTTATATTAAATGTGAACAGATAAAGAGTTAATGTCAATCAAAAATAAAGAGATTGCTTGATTAGATGAAACCATGGCCATGCTCCATGTGGATGAACGAGGCAAGAATATGACGTCCTATAAGTCAAGCAGAGAGAGTCAATTATCATATGGTTTCACTTACTTGTGGTGCATAAGGAATAACACAGAGGACATTGGAAGATGGAGAGGAGAAATTTGGGGGAAATTGGAGGGGGAGACAAACCATGAAAGACTGTGGACTCTGAGAAACAAACTGAATGTTTTGGAGGGGAGAGCTGTGGGGGGTCAGGAGGACCTGGTGGTGGGTATTAAGGAGGGCACATATTGCATGGAGCATTGGGTGTGGTACATAAATAATGCATTTTGGAATACTGAAAATTAAATTAAATTAAACTAAAAAAAAAAAAGAATATGACGTCCTTTTAAATGAAGTGAATTTCAATGACAGACAAAGAAGAGGGGACAAAAATGTACAGTGAAGATACTTCTATAACTTTATTTAATCCTCACAATAATCCCTAAAGGTAGGTATTATCCCCATTTTAGCGATAAAGAAACGGAGTCCTAAGGGTTTAAATAACTCGTTCCTGGTCACCCAGATGGCTAGAGAAAGAACCAAGACTCACACCTGGGTCTGCTTCTGTCCCAACACCGTGCTTCCCCTGCCACAGCACAGATGTGGGGAGCTGAGTTTCCCCAGGAATCTTTCAATGCAAATTCAGCTAATACTTACGAACTAAAGGAAACTCTTTTATATCAATTTAAATGGCCTTGCCTCCAGAACAGTGATCCAGGACACAGAGCAGTTAAGCATCCCAGAAGTGGGAATATCCATGCATCATTTGTGGCATCGTTTGTAGATGGAAAGACCACTTGGTGAAACAACTTGAGAACAAATCTGACTTCTAAAAATTTATCTCTAAGAAAAAAAGTCCAAAAAAAGAAGAAACTAAATGCTTCAAGTTTTCTCTAGCAACATCACTGAAATGATTTTAGGAGGGAAGATCTTGTATCTAGCAACAGTGGAATCATTAAATAAACAATTGCCTACAAATATAGTAGAGAAGGATCACCTTTTAAATTGGTAACTATGGTAACTACAGAAAACCATGGAAGAATGTTTATAACATAGTATGCACATAGTATTAAGTAAAAGAGCAACAATGTAGAATTACATATAGATATAATCATAATAACATAAAACTATATAAAGTGATAAAGACAACTAGGTTGAAAACAGCTGTACTGGGTGACTGAAGTGACAAAAGAAATGAATGAGAGAGAGGGAGTGGAGGAAGAAAGGGAGGAAGGACAACATGATAGCAAAGACTTGATTTTTAAAGGAAATCACCCCATCTAAAGAGGAGAACCAAGGGCTACGGAAGTCTGGTCAGGTTGGGAGATGATGACTAAGGCACAAGGTATCCAGAATCTTCCTGGAGGAAGAAGTCTTATCATACCTTTCCTTCCCATCCCAACTACCACAAGGATGCCCTGGCTCCTTTTCACACCTAAATCTATGATTCTTCCTTTCTGGGCATGTAGGGACTATACAATTCAGCTTTGCAAAGAGTGGGGGAGAAAAAAAAACAAACACACGTTCTCATGGACATCAGCCTCACCACCATCCCATGTAGAGAGGGCAAAGAGTGAGGTGCAGGGTGGAAAGCAAACCTAAAAATTAATACACATTATCATCCCAGGCAGAACTGCACCCAGCCCACCACCCACCAGAGTCAGCTCTGGGAAGGCCGGGAAGAAAGTGAGGAGTCCACAGGGGAGGAGCCTCCTGTCTGAGCCAGGGAGGGAGGATGAAGGAGGTGCTGGGCACACTGGGCCTGGCAGGATGCGGGGCCCCACTCGGGCTGTTATACCAGGGAAGGGCTCTGAGGTGGGAGCTGGCCTGGCATGTGGGAGGAAATATCAGAGCACAAGCACTGATCAAAAAGTGCACCAGCAGCCTGGTCACCTGAGGGAGAGATTACCCAACTGGGGTGTGGGAGAAGATAAACAGATAGCTGCACTACCAGCTGTGAGTCAGCCATGGCTGCGTCTCCCTCACCCTCGGAAAAGCAGGGGCCGCCCCAACAAGCTGCCATCGTGTAGCAGGCTAGCGAGAAGAGGAGTGTGGCCACCAACCCACATGCAAAACCTTCTATGGAGCTGAAGCCAGAGCCTGAATGACTCTAACAGCAGACATTCTGTGTATTTATCCTCTGTCACACAAAAAAAGGCTGTTTCTCACAGGAATAACTTCCACATTTAATATACTCTCACAACCCTCCCCCAGCCCTCAGGAAAGGCCAATAAAGAGAGTCTTCAACTCCATCTGGTGATGAAGGCAATGTATTTATGAAAGTGTTTGGGGAATCAAGAATGTTCACTTTTGTTCTGATGCCCTGTGGTCACGGCAGGACCTTGAGTCCCACCCTTGGGAGCTCTCGGTACATCCCCCTGCTGAGGGCTGAGGAAGATCTATGGCTGTAGCCCATAAGAGAAAAAAACAGATGTAAAGTGGGTACTCGAAGCCCCTTCAGACATACCTTTACTAGCTCAAGTCTGTGAGGAGCTGCCCTGTGGAGGAGGTTAAAACAGAGAGCAAGAATTAGGAATTACAATGACAAATTCAATAAAAGTCATTCTCCTGCTTCTGGCATCTGATCTCAAGCATTTGTTTTTGAGGTTAGAGAAATAAATAACTAGAAGAAAGGGAAATGGGTTTTGGTGTCAAAGCCCACTTGGATGTGTCAGGGGGAGTGACAGATGGCTCCCCAGGGCGGCTGCATTCCTCTGTGAGCGCTGGTCACCCAGATGGCTAGTGCTTCTCAACAGAGGCATGTGAGGAATTACTGATAATTCACCTCCTCTCACTGCTACACAGCCAGACTAATTTCTAGGGATACTTTTAGAAGCTAAAGGAAAATCAGTTCCAGAAAGTGGCTTTTCAGAACAAAGGATGATAGAGTGATGTTCATTAAGCCAAGACCTGTCCGTAGTTGACTCTGCCATTAAGTTCAAGAGGAAGTGAAGGAGACTTGCAAGGCTAGAGGTACAAGAAACACTTTTTCCCAAAATAACCATATCATCTACTCTCTATTAACCATGTTAATAAAGGAGAGACAAGGATGATTGAAAAGGCAGAGGATTCTTTTAAAAAAACCTTTGAATTTTTGTCTTAGAGCCAAAAACTTTAAGACTGAAGTCTTAAGGGGCGCCTGGGTGGCTCAGTGGGTTAAGCTGCTGCCTCCAGCTCAGGTCATGATCTCAGGGTCCTGGGATCAAGTCCCGTATCGGGCTCTCTGCTCAGCGAGGGGCCTGCTTCCCTTCCTCTCTCTCTGCCTGCCTCTGCCTACTGGTGGTCTCTCTCTGTCAAATAGATGGATGAGATCTTTAAAAAAAAAAAAAAAAAGAAAGACTGAAGTCTTAAGCTTCAGTGCATCATGAAGTCCTTTGAACATAAGATTAAAGCTATGGACCCACTGCCCAGAAAAATGTATCCACACTTGAAATTTTGAAATTTTTAGTACAATTTTGGGAGGAGGTTCGTGGACCCTGTAGGATTTCTCCCAAGTCTAGAACCACTGTTCTCAACAAGGCTCCTGTAACCTCCCATTTAGCCTCCTTTTGCTTCAGTACTGCTGATAGCCAGCTGAGACTTTTGGCAGGGGACAGGAGGAAGCTGGGGCTAACTCCAAAGCCAGTAAATTGGGGATCACAGCAGATCGACACAGAGGGACAGACATGAATGGGTGAGCCGAATGATCCTTTAAATACACACACTGTAACACCATGCCCAAGTCTGCACAATCAGAACAATGTTCAACCGTGCTGAAAAAGGTTGAATTTCATGGGAAATCTCTGTAAATGTCATTCTAAAATGGACACCTTTGGAAAGCCCCTAGTGCAAAGACAAAGCTTGAGAAAGCCATCAAGACAGAAAAAGACAGTGAGAAAAAGGGACATAGGCAAGGGAGCCAAGAGGCAGATTCCAGAGCTCATTACTTAGTTTGCAGACAGCTCTGTCTGTGGTCTCTGAGGCACATCACCCCTCCCCCAACCTGAAGCCATGCAGTCACAGCTGATAATCATCACCCACCATAATGACAGGCCCACTGGGAGGCCTGGCAGCACATCAGAGGGGATCAAGACTCCAGGGAGGCTTTCTTCCTGACAAAGCAAGGTGGGAACAACAGAGGGTGGGCTGAGGCATCAGTCTTCTAGACTAGAACCAGTCAGATGGTTCCCAGTAGCAACGGTCAGAATTCCAGATGATCTCTCATAGGGAGTCCACACATCTGATTAACAGGACTCCTGCCAAATCAAGGAATCCCCAGGCCCTTCTGTGAGGGACCATCGATAAGGAAATTGCTCTTCCTTTTACCCCCTCTCATGCCTGTTCCTTTTCCCATCGTCCATAGGCTCAATTCATTATTTTGGGCACTCTTTGGGACTAAAGGAACCACTGGCTTCTTGGAAACCAATATCCGAATTTTGGAAGTTGGTCTACCTTTCAGTTAAATGTTGACATTAGTCTACATACAGAATATATAGATTTTTTTTTAAGAGAAGCCTATTGCCAGAACACACTCAAATTTCAACAAAGGGGAAAAAAATATATGTGGAGGCATATTTACAGGGTCAAAAAGGGAGTTCTGCCTCCTTTCCTTCCCCCACAGGACTGAAATGCTCCCTCTGTCTTAAAAGAAAAGAAAACAAAAAACAAAAAACAAGCAAAGACACGGACCTGTGTTCTGCGCTGCCGTGAAGATAAACAATAATTGGATTGCCATCCTGAAGGGCTGCTTCATACCAGCCGCGGTCCTTCCCCTTAGCATCTTCCCCCCAGCAGCTGGGAACTGTGTGCCTAAAGAACAAAGAAACGTTTTAACAAATGTACAGATAGAGTTTGCTCTCCTTGCCAAAGTCTGAAACCCTCCTCATGTCAATCAAATACATTTATATACATTTGTAGGTATACATTTATACATTACGTTATGCATACATTATACATACATATATGTACATTATATATACATGTATGTGTATATGGGTATATGTATGTATACATATTTATATATTATATATAATACATACATATAATATATGTATGCATACATACATATACATATATGTATACTTATACATATATATACCTATCAATGTATACATTACATACATTGATAGGTATATATATGTATAAGTATACATATATACATAGTGGAAGTTTCTGAGTAACGCATGCACATGATAAAAATTAAAATATAATACTACAAACATCTTACAGTGACAATCACTACTTTTCTACCCCCCCTCCCCCATGCACAGAAACAACCCCTTTTAACCATTTACTGTTTAAGTCCTCCTGACTCCTACATCCACTAATCTTCTAAGACTACAATTCTTAGGTGTAGTCCATGGAAATCCAGTCCGTTGAGTGGAAACAAGTAAAAGACAAGAGGTATTTGCCACCTGCTATTGGTTTGGCTAAAGAAACAAGCTGAAAGAATTTAAAGGGAGACCAGTTCAGGTGGGGGAAAACAAATATGAAACTAAGCTCTCCTATTCAAGAAACAGTGACCTTGTGGGGTTAAACACTTGCCTGAGCTCCAGTCCCTCCACCTGTTAAACCAGTGAACGACTCCTGAAGATAAAACAATGCCATATGACATGTCACAGGGGGACCTGGAAAATTGACCATGTAATAATAAATCTTCAGGCTTCTCAACCCCTTAGGGGCAAAAAGGCTGACATCGAACCCCAGGGCCTCTGGACTAAGAGGACTGGCATCCCAGCCAGCTTGGTAAGCCAGGGCAAGAACAGCAAATAAAAAGATTTTCAAATTCCAACACTGTTCGCTGCATTGGACTGTGCAGATTAGGAGGAAGTTATGTGAACCCATATTGGTTCCTAAACATTCTATGATGACATATTTAAATTCAGGGAAAGGAAATATAAAACAGGACACTAAGAAACTGGCAGCCAAGAACAAGAAGTAGAACCAAACAAAAAATGTCGACAATAGAATAGCAAAAAAAAGATAATAGAATGCTCATGATTTTGACAACTGAGTGGTTTTTTTTTTTTTTTTTTTGTATGCTGTCCCAAGCAATGAAAACCCACCAGTGAGAGAAAGAAAGAAAGAAAAAGAGAAGAAAAGAAAAGAAAAAAGAGGGGGCCTCTGGGTGGCTCAGTTGGTTAAGCAGCTACTTTTGGTTCAGGTCATGATCTTGAGGTCCTGGGATTGAGTCCTACATCGGGCTTCCTGCTGAGTGGGGAGCCTGCTTCTCCCTCTGTCCCTTCCCCTTCTCGGTTCTCTCTCTCTCACTCTCTCTCTCAAATAAATGAATAAAATATTTCTTAAACATTTAAAAAAGAAAATGTACCAACAAAGTCACCTACAAGAGCTATAGTCTTGTAAAGAAGACAAATATTAACCGAATAATCGCACAAACGTTTATTTAACTACAGTGGGGAAAAATGCCGTAAGGGACAAGCACAGGTTGCCACCTGTGCCTGAAATGGGAGACGAGGAAGGGCTTCTCTGAAAATTATCACATTACCATTTAAACTGAGACCCTGGGGACGCCTGGGTGGCTCAGTTGGTTGAGCAGCTGCCTTCGGCTCAGGTCATGATCCCAGGGTCCTGGGATCGAGTCCCACATCGGGCTCCTTGCCCTCCGCAGGGAGCCTGCTTCTCCCTCTGACTCTGCCTGCCATTCTGTCTGCCTGTGCTCGCTCTCGCTCACTCTCTCTCTGACAAATAAATAAATAAAATCTTAAAAAAAAAAAATAAAAAATAAATAAACTGAGACCCTGAAGATAAGGTAGGCAAACAGAGGGAGCAGAGACCTAGAAATGTGGCACACAGAGCATATTCTGCAAGAGCGTGGCTTGGGGAGCCAGGAGGCTAGCTGTTCTGGAACAGTGTGGGAAGGCCAGCATGGAACACAGCAGAAGAGTGGGACAGTGCCAGGCCCTTGAGGCCTGATGAAAAACCCAAAGCACAGGGCCCAAAGACTTCTCAGTCCAAGCTAAAACTACTGAAAAGCAAATTCAAGCAGGTCAAATATCAATACAAAGGGAAGGTATATGGAACAGCTTCCTGGTTACTCCAAGAAACACCAACCTCTCCCCAGGCAGCTAGCCCAGCACTGCTCACCCTTGCCCTTGTAACATGAAGACCATGCCCATCAAGCAACCCAGTGTCCATTAGCGCACTCACCAGATTCCCAGAATCACCCCAGGTTCAACTCTGATATACAAGTTCACCGTGTGAGGAATCTTTAACTCCGGTTTCTTTAAATCCACAAGAAATGGTGCTTTGACTGGAAAGTAGAATTCATTATCAAAACCCAGAGCCAAATTCCATGTCTTTTAATCACACACACACACAAAATTAGTCTTATGGTTAACACTGTTTCTACATTGTAAGCTACCATGTTAAATTCCTAGCAAAGTGTTCTATTTTATAAACGAGGAACAGCCCACAGGAAAGTTGCCAAAACAAAACAAAACAACAAAACCTCTAAAGCCAGATTTTATTTTTTTTTAATTTAAATTCAATTAGCCAACATACATCGTTAGTTCTCGATGTAGTGTTCAATGATTCATTAGTTGCGTATAACATCCAGCTAAAGCTAGATATTAAAAGAGCACCAGTGTGACGGGCCATGCTTATCCTCATCTCCAGCTAAAAACAAAGGAGACCATTCCCCTAAAAAGATAAGGGGGTCTAGGAGAAAGTAATGAGTATTCTGCTACCTATGTTAAACATTACGTTTTCCACTAAATTAAACCTAGTCATTAGCCACAAACCATGAAATGGCCTGACGCAACAAACCCCTAGGGACCACCCGCTGAGAGCATTACCCGTGGGCTAGGACTGTGTTACACTAACCGCACTCAGAAAAAACGTGGGAGAGGAGATTCCTCTCAACAACCAATCCCCAGCCCCAGATCTCCATTTTCTCTTTCAAGGGATATAGGTAAAAAGAAAACATAAAAAAGTAGAGAATATACCAAGCAGTAAGGCATCCCTGTTAACAGCTAATTCAAACTGAGCTTCTGAACTGAAACCAACCACAAGACCGTGTTTTTCTATCCATAAGATTCGCGCTAGACCCCAAAACCTCTGTGAAATAGGTTTCAGACTATTGGAGTCTAACCACAATTTTATAGCCAATGTGCCTTTTTCGTTGTCATATGGGTAACTTTAAGTGCAGCAAGTCCTTTCTTTGGGAAAATATATATATAGGCAAACTCATGACAGATATATACTTACAAAAATTAAAAAATATTAGCATGTTCATCAGAGGAGGAAAAATGTGTTCTTTTAATGGTTTACTAGTAAAGCTGTTGTACAGAGAGGCAATTTTTCTTCCGAGTGTTGAACAGGAATGTGGAAAAGATCTGCAAGATGTAACAAAAGCAAGGCATTCAAAATCAGTCCAAGTTTTGTTGTGTTTTTTTTTTTTCTCTTAGCATCCAAATAAAATTTCAGAAACTCACACTGGAATTACAAGTAATTTGGCATTTAAGCAAAATGTTTTACAGAATTGCATGCCATTAGTACAGATCAGGACTGGGCCCTAAGGGAGAACAGGAGAGGAAAGCAGTAAATCCAGCGCCCAGCCAGCGGCTGAGACTAGCTTGGTAGGACAGAACAGGAGTGGGGGAACATGAGTGCACTGGAGTCAAGCCTGTTCCTCAAATGGATCCCAACGCAAGACCAAAGCTGGATCCCCAAAGTCATCAGGAAACTGGATTCAGACTATTTAACAGTTGTCACAGTTTTTAATCACATCACAGTTTAGCTGTACGTATTAACTATTATTAGTCTAAAGCAGTGAATGAAAAACCATAAGATCCCTACTCTTGCAGCTGGGTCTTAGGAAAAAATGAGCCGATGAAAAAAAATCCCCACTTGTGATGTGACATCTCTGGTAAGAGGGACTGTGAGGAGCAAGATGGGGAGCGAGGGGAGTGCCTGGAAGGTGCTGCGACATCAGGACACGCCAGGCCAGGCACGCCAACCACCCAAACCAGGAGCCATCAGCAGACAAGTTACACTTGTCTATGAGGGGTCACTAATGCCATGTCTGTCCCTAGGCACATCTCTTATCAGAGCTGAAGGTCTCCTACCTTGGAGAAAGGACAGACACGGGAAGTCAGGGTCACCACTTCCTGCTTCCAGTTTTTGTCCACCTCATCCACTGAATAAATCCCTCCCTCTGATTTGAGTTGTCAATGTAAAGACTGCTCAGTAAATCAGATGAGTCTGTGGGACTGGAAAGCATGCTGGACGAATGGTTTCCTTGTTCTGGTTTCTCTGCTAGACCAGAGCATTTTAAAGAAGATAGCTGTTATCACCTGTACTTTGCAAATGAGGAGACTGAAAAGTTAAGGTAACCTTCCCCATGCCACAGAGCCAATGAGTGGCTGAGTCATGCGTGCCCAGGTCTGTCCGACCCCAGTGACCCCAATGAGCTGTCACCACCCTGGTGAGGGCAACTTGCCATTCATGCAGGCAAAAGGGAACCCCAGGAACTGGCTTCTGGCAAGATTCAGCTCTTCCAGAAAGTTGTTTCAGGATTCCGCTTCTCCCCTTCTGCAACCTTGGCCCTTAGGGTCCCTCCTCTTCTTCCTTCCTGTTCCTGTATTCTCGGGAACCTTCTGACTCTAAAGTCATCAAAGAGAGACCTCTAAGAAAAATTCTCTCTCAAGTGTTAATAACTAAAAAAATCAGAGTGCTTATATGTTTGGAAGAGGCATGAAGGGAGAAGATAATGAATCTCTGATGAATTTCCAGCAATTCTGCAGGGAACAGAAAAGAGACGTGGGCTAAGGGTAGTGGGTAGCTCTCCAAGTACATCAGACATAGGCAACTGCCTACACACAAAATTAGCAAGGAAAAAATGAAAATTATCTTCTCATAATAGTTTAAAAAAGCCTCCATGAAGGTGGGAGGAAGGAGAGGACATCGTTGCTCTGATTTTAGAGAGAAGAAATAAAAACCCAGAGAAGCCACTTTGAGTCCCAGATCAAGCCCAAATGGGCAAAACTGAACACAATCTGAGTTCTTCCTTCCCATTGGCTGGCTCAAGTTTTCTTTCTCCTGACTTGAACTCATGCTACCCCTCCTGTTAGTCTCCTACTAAGTCATCTTTTGAAGGCAGCAGGGTGCTTGGGAAGCAGAGACGGTGGAGGGAAATATGTTTCTGTTTTTAAAGAATAATTCATGTAGGACCCTTCTCTCAAATAGCTCCAGGCACTTCTGTGAGAAGCACTGCAGGAAGAGAACAGAGTGACCAGATTCCTGGGAGCATCAATAATGCACAACAGCTTCTTTTAACTAGGGGTTGTCAATTTGACTTCCCCTAGATCAGTAGGGGATCAAAAGTCACCAGTGGCTAATAGACCTTATTTGAGTAGAGGATGCAATTTCAGCCCAATCCCTGCCAACGGCCAGGCACATCAAACAGCCACCTTGATGCCTTGGTGTTCTTTCCCCTGCCCTTTGATCCGCTGTGGCTCCAACAGCACAGCACCCCACAGGGGCCACAGAACTAACTGGATCATTCCTACCTTGGAAGCCGAGTGGCTATGGGGCAAATCATTCAAGATCATGCTCAGAGGCACCAGCTTTGGGAAGCCCAACTCTAACCCCATTTGGCAAGACAGCTATCCCAAACAGTAAGACTCACCACACATCCATCCCAGGTGCCCATTCATTTGGCCAACATGTACTGACCCCCGAGCACTTAGGTTACATCTATGGTCTCCTCCCTTCTTTCCATCCCACCAAATCCTCCCCCTTCCTTCCCATCCATTCAAGTGTCCCGTCTCGCATAAAGCCTCTCTGCACAGATCTTCCCGAGGTGACCTTTCCTCTCTTTTCACCCCTCCCACTCATTATAATCGGGCCTTGGTCTGACCCTTAACTCTTCTCTGGGGGCTCTCCTGCTATTAGTCGTGGCTTCCCACTGAAAAGAATCACCCGGGCTCTAGCGCACCATGTCTAGCACAGGACTGAGCCCTGAAAGAAAAGTGTATTTCTTTCATGAGGGAGAAGGAAGCGATGCTTATTGGTAGCTTTGAGAAGGGAAAGGCTTCATATTCTTTTTTGAATTATAATAGAAAATTAATTGTGAGCTCCACAAGAGCAGGGCTTTGTGCCCTGGCCTAAACTTGTGCCCAAAAGGTAAGCAATGACCAGGACTATGGAAAGAATGAATTAGATTATCAGCCTGTGCGTGGGGGTTTCCTTAACGCTATCCAGAAATGTAAAGACTTGGGGGTGAATGGGGAGCAATGAAGAAGGAACTAGCCCACTGGCTTCCTTCCCCCAGCTTCTTTCCTGAGCACATTTTCAATGTTTCTTGTTTGAAGAAAACCAGTGGTGAATGAAGACTGACTTCCCCCGGGCCCATCTATCTTAAGTAGCAATGACAGCTGATGAAATTTTTGCAAACTAAATAAATAGATCCCCAAGGCATTAAAAAATAATCACTGAAAATATGTTTTGATGAATTCTTCTCCTGAGTCACACAATACAGCACCATAGATCCTGGGCTTCTAGCAGCCCCAGAACCGGCAGCTGTGAATGTTTGCAGATCTAAGCAAACTTGGTTCCAAGAACCAAAAGGATTCAGGATCCTGGATCTCCGTCTGTGCTTCTGCCTCAGTGTATCTTAAATTAGAGCAGTAATTCTCTGTTCAGATGAAGAAATGTGCTTGTATTTTATTCTTTTGGGAAACATCTCTTGAGACCTGTTTTTTAGTCATTTAGTATTTTTTGCCTACTTTAGTAAGGCAAGTAAGCAAGGGTCCCCAACCCCCCATGTTCCACTCCATTATCAACAAAGCAGGTTGTTCTCTAAGAGCATGAACTGCAGGTTTGATTCTCCACCAAATAAATGTTAAGTATCAGCCATCAACTCTGGAGGGAGCACAGAAGACAAAGGCAGAACATGCCAGCTTTCCCAGAACAGCCATATCAAGGAGGTAAGGCCTAAGAATGTGTCAGTCAGGATGTTCTGACGCATGTTGAGATCCAACACAGAAGAGAGGTATGGGTCTACACTGCTGGGCCAGGCGAAAGCTGCTCTCTGCTCTCTGCCCCGAGCTACAGAAGGAATAGAAGAGAGAATATGAGCAAGAAACAAAACTAAGGAATATAAAGAAGAAAGGTGAACAAAAGGCCAACTCCTTCCTGCTCCAACAAAACAAGATACCTGAGTCTTCTGAGTCCAGGGTTTCTAACCAATACCAGGCTTAAACACAAATGAGACCAGCAATATATTGCGGGTCAACTCAGGTAGTTTAACATTACCCTTTAAGCCAAGGATTTAGAATGGGAGCAAGAGGGGCACCTGGGTGATTCAGTTAAGTGTCTGACTCTAGATTTTGGCTCAGGTCTTGATCTCAGGGTCATGAGTTCAAGGCCAGTGTTGGGTGTAGAGTCTAATTAAAAAAAAAAAAAAAAAGTAGGAAGAAAATTTATAGATATAGGCATTTCAGAGTTAAAGGATGTAAGAACTTGGCACAGGTATGGGTTCAATGCACCATCCACTTTTAGCATTATGGAGGGATGTTCTTTAAATACATCCAAGGGACTTTACCCTGGGGGACCTGGCCTTGGGATCCTTTTCCACCTACACAGAGACACATTTGACCTAAGAGGATGCCATCTAAGAAAGAGTACAAGATAGATTACTATTTTGGGTCTTTAAAATCCCTCCTGAATTTCAGTAAAATGGTCAAGGCAGAAAAGGTCAAGGCTTGGGGTAGGAACCTGAGCCATCTTTCTGGAAATCTCTATTTCAGAAGCCCCCAAAGGATGCCAAGCTCCTGAAAGCTCAGACTCCAGAGGCAGAGGCTTGCTAGATAAGGCAGCCCAAAGGGCTCCCAGAGCTTTGGGGGTCTTCGAAGCCCCAGCCCCTGGACCACCGCGGGGCGCCTGATGCACCCTGCCCATCCCTGCCCCGGGTTCGGGGCGCGTGGATGGGGTTGGGGGACGGACCGGGCGCCAGGCGGCGGGCCAGGAGCACTCACCGCAGGTTCCGCACCACCATGTCCCACCAGGAGGCCACACAGTCCTGCCTGTCCGTCTCCATCCCGCGCCGTGTGTCGAGCCGCCGCCAGGGAGTCGCGGCCTGGACTCCGAGCCGCCCCCGCGGACGCCCGGCCCGCCCTCCTCCTCCGCGCGGGGCGCTGCTGCTGGGCTGCGGGCGGGCTGCCGCCGGGGTTCGGCGGCTCGCGGCGCCCCCCACCCCCGCGCCCCCATCTGTGCGGGAGACGCCAGTGTGCCAGGCTTGTGGCTAGCTGCACACGATTTCCTTTCTACTTTATTTTATACATGTGTGTGCGTGTGCGCGCGCGCCCCGCGTGCTGAACTGAAATAGATTTCTTACTGTGCTAGTCATAGAACAGAAGCCAGCTATCACAGTCGCCTAAGATCTGCATGAGGAAAATAAGGTTTCCTCTACTTTGACCCGTCTTCTTTTTTTTGTTTTACGTTGTCCTTTTTATTTTTCCCTTTTTCTGAAGCTTACCCATCTCCAGCACCCTCTCTCTCTCTCTCTCTTTGCCCCCCTCATCCCCACCATTGAGTAATGGTTTATCTGTCCACAGGGTTATGAGCTACACAATTAACACCAAAACTGACACCTTTTTGGCACTGGTTTATTTACCAACATTGAACAGAACCCCACCCTGTATCAAGGAGTTCACACCTTGAAACGTTTCGCCCGGATACATGCTTACATGTCACCCAGGGACGTCACACAGCCAAGTAGGAGAGCGAAAGAGTTCGGAAGGGAATGAGGTCTCCATCAGCTAAAATTTGATACGAGCATCAAGACTTCATCTTGGAAGCAAGGCGCAATCTCCCTCAGAGGGAAAATGTTTTTTGTGGTGCCCATGCCATGGGGCAGCGGGCTGAGGGAGGACAGCCACGCCATGGAAAGTGCCCAGGGAGCCACCTGCTTGGGGCTGGTAGGCCAGTCTGGAGAAAAGCGCCCAGGCCTTTCAAGAAAGGGCAGTTCTCTGCAAGGACTAGGCCATTTCCTATAACTAGTCAGACAAGGCTGAATCTTGTTCACCACCTCTTGTAATCGCTCTGGGGATGTTAATTGTCTGATTCAGATCAAGATAGAAGAGGAATCGCATCTGGAAGGACGGAAGGGACCTAAGCCTGACTGATGAGCCCGCAGCAGGTAGATTTTCTGAGGGCCACACCCTGCATGATGAGGAAGGTTAAAGGCCCCACTCAAGCAGGTGCAAGATTCCTCCCCTGGAGTTGTTCACGGAATTGGGTCTGGAATCCCACAGAACTTGTTTAGGGAAGCTCCAGAGAAGACCCTGGGCCATGCCATGTGGAGACAGAGTGATCAGAGCTGGGGAGCGGTGGGCAGGACTAAGCAGCAGCAGCACCTGGCCCCAGATTCTATCTCCACCTGTTTATTCAGGTTGAAAGGGTGGGGGTCCACATGCTGGTTAAGCCAAAATGTTGTGAGCCCCAAGTCTAATGAAATGTTTGAAATGCTCAGCAAATTCTCTGAAGTTGGAAATCATGACCCCCCCCCCCCTTTTTAAAGACTCTTTGGGGAGCCTGGGTTGCTCAGGTGGTTAACCCTCTGCCTTTAGACCAGGTCATGATCTCCAGGGCCTGGGATCAAACTCCACATAGAGCCCCATGTGGGGTTCCCTGCTCAGTGGAGCATCTGCTTCTCTCTCTCCTTCTGCTTCTCCCCCTGTTTATGCTCTCTCTGTCTGTCTCTCTCTCAAATGCATAAGTAAAATCTTTTTTAAAAATAATGAAAACGTAAAAGACTATAAATTAGGAACCCTAGGAGAAAGCTTTCCCCAACATTAATAATCCTTTTTCAAATGGCACATCCTGAAAATGAGAAAACAGAGTCTCTGATTTGACTTGGCAGAATCTAAAACACAAATGATTCATTCATTTACTCAGCATCTATTTACTGACCAACTTTTAAGTGCCAACTACCAGGTTGGGTACAAAGCAGCATCCTGCCTGGTAGAGAGATTTATCTCATGAGAAATCATGAGAACACAGACTAGGAACTGAAGCATACCCTAAGGGCAGAAATCAGGTCAGGGGGTTACAGGGCCTGGATGTGGGGACAGTAGGGAACATTTTAGGGTGATGGAAATGGTATGTATCTCATGTGGTGGTGGTTACAGGACTATAATCTTTCACCAAAATTCATAGAATTGGTAATCTTCCAAGGGTGAGTTTGAACATAAATTATACCTCAACATACCTGACTTTTGGAAAAGTGACCTAAGAAATGTACAAATAAATTATATAAACAAACATGTCTCACATGATTTGGTAGAAATGTCAAGACAAAGCTGTGGGGAGAAATACTCCAGAAACCAGTAGTTGGGTGTTATTTGTATTTACAGTAGAAAAAGAAATCTCAGAGATAGATTAGTTCTACCACCCAGAAATTATTCTGAAGGGGCACTTGGCTGCCTCAGTCAGAAGAGCATACAACTCTTGATCTCAGGGCCATGAGTTCAAGCCCCATGTGGGGAGTAGAGATTACTTAAATAAAAACTTAAGAAAAAATAATTATTCTGGAAAAAAGGAAAGGGAGGTAACACTGCCTGTCTCTCAGCTACCACACAGTCAGGAAAGCGAACTACTGTTAGTAGAGCATTTGAGGAGCAAAACAGTAGCAAACCACAAATCACCAATTTTATATGACTTAGAGAAAATTTTATCTTGAAAGCAAAGATTTCATCCCGCTTGCATTCTCTTCTTTTTTAGAATCACAGCTTTATTGAGACATAATTGATGATGCTGTGGTTTTAGGATATTCATGGAGTTGCGTATCTATCCTCCGGATTTAATTCTAGAATGTTTTCCTCACTCCAAAAGGAAGCCCCCTACTCTTTGCTGGGTCATATGTAATTTTGGGTTTAACTTTTTGAGGAACTTCTAAATTCTTTTCCAAACTGGCTATCCTGTTGTTCAAGCCCACCATCATGAGCACCTCACATACCCCCTTGCTCGTCTTCACCCCTCCTCAGCTCTCCATATGCAAATAGGGAGTTTCAAAAAAAAGTGATGCTTAGGAGGTTGAAATATAACATTCGAGGGAAGTTTGGGGACACTCCCAGATGGCAGACAGTGAATGAGGTGACTCACTCAGAACATTTATTCTTTTTTATGCTGTTGAAGCTTTGTATTGTCTTTGCCTATATCAGATCTAATTTAAGGACTGATTTATTTTAGTTACAAGAGTGGGTGGTTGTTCTCGAGTTGAACTTGAGGGTGTTAATATGAGCTTCCTTTTAGCCAAAGGGTTGATTTCTTTGAGAAGAGAGAGCAATGGGAAAGCTGAAACAGGAAGTGAAGGGCTTGAGTGCCTTCTGTCTTCCCAAGAACCCCCTGCACATTCCCAGACGTGGTCTATGGGCTCCCGTGTTCTAGCATGAGATGGGACTCTGGTTTTCCCTGTGTCTGTGGAATCCCTGAGTCAGGAAGGAGTAAAGCCCCACGGTTAAAACTCCTCCCTCTCTAGATGCTCTACTCCAAATTCTTCCCGCCATTCCTTACAAGTGACTTGTTCTGTAGACTTCCTTCCTGGCCCTGCTTCTCTTCTTGTGTTATACCAGTGTTTCCAAAACCACATGCAACTATTTGGAAAGCTTTGGGCTCAACACAATAAAATATATTCCTTTGGCCAGAATCTCATGTCTCATAATCGTTTCTTGGCCAACGTTCCATGAGAATCTCAAGAAGGAGGTATAGAATGTCGCTTCTCTCTAACTGTCCCCCCAAACCTGTCCTATCTTGAAGAACAGCTCATCACACACCAGCCCTCCCAAGCCACAAATCTGGAATTCACCCTGGATTCTTCTGCTTCCCTTAAGCCTAGAATTCCCTCTAGATAGAAAGATTATTCTTTATTGTAATATTCATTCACTTAACAAACATTTACTGAACTCATTTTAGATATTATCTGGGTTAGGAGGCTTACACTTTAATCGCAGGGACAGGACCCACACCAAGGTAAAGCTGAATAACAACCTGGAGCTCTATCACTAGGTAAATAAATAAATATGCATTACAGATAATATTGTGGGGCAGTCTCAGGGAACAACAGCTTTGTGGGCTGAAGAGGTCAGGCAAGGAGTTGGGGAAGTACTGTTCTGTTGCTTGGAAACCGCTTTCGTAATGGGCGGTAATTTAAAATGGCCATCCAAAAGGCCTCGGAAGATGTTAAAACTGGAAAAAATATAAGCAATCATTTGCCAATATTCTCATTTTACATAGAGGAAACAGAGACACCCACGCTCCCCACAGAGACCAAATGATAGATGTTCAGCAGCATTCATTCAGTAGTTATTGAGTTCCTACTGCATGCAGAGGCCACATTCATTCAGAAGAGCTGACAAAGTGAGAGTAATTCTCAAAGGACACATGCTATCAGCAGCCCGATACCCTGTATCAAAGTGGCCCCAGGGAGCAGGGCTGTGTTGGCAACATGGTGGGACCCACTGGTGGTTAGAAACTGGGTGACGAGTCCTTCCTTCCACTTGCCCTTGAAAATACAGGAATTCAAATAGTTAATCACAGGTTAGTTATTTCTCCTTGGTGAGTCATGGGGGCGGAAGAATCCACTGCCACCCACAGTGCCAGTCATCCCATCAGATAGCCAGGTGGGAGATTCTGAAGCAATCTTTACAGTGTCCACTCCATGGAAGCTGACATGGCCAGAATTTTTGTGAAATGGAAACACCATGTGTTGGTATTAGGACAAACAAACAGCACTGGGGGAGATTCTCACTGACGGGGATTTTTTTTTTTTTTCAACTTCTACTTGAGTTATTTTTTAAATATGCCTCTAACAGATTCAGAGAAGGGCACTTCCATAACCACCGCCCAGCCTGAGGAAAACAATGACATGGGGTTTTCATTCCTAAGGAAGCCTAACAGGAAAAGCTGAACGATTAGGTGAAAATACATTCATCTTCCTGAAAATGAAAGCACACTCCTGGAGAAGAGGAAGACGGGAAAAAAGTCCCAGCTGTAGATAGAGTAAACAGGAACTGGCTTTGCAATCCCAGGAGAGCAGAGATTTCCAACTCGGGGCTTTCTGGATGCGTGACAGGAGTTTGAAGTCATCTATTTCTCATTGTTTGTACAGTCTCCAAAGTCGGTCCTCAAAGTAGCCTCATTTCCTTAGTTCCCGCGTTCATGCCCCGAGCGTCTGTGCGCTCGGAGCGCAGCTTGAAATTAGTGTACTTTTTCATCTTTGCCTTTAGTTTTTAAACCAGCCAGGAGAGACCCCACGGGACCAGAGGCGCCTGCAAAGTTCGAGACTGCCCTGCGGAGGGATGTCGGGTAGCCCGAGGCAGGGCTTCATTATCCTCAGCCGGCCTGGTTTTGCAAGCACGGAACAACCTGTCCCTAGAGAGGACTTTTAAGATAATCATATGTAGAGTGAGATGAGATCATAGATATGAAAGCTCTCCTTTGAAGTTAAAGGAATTTTCAGCTGGCAAATGCACGGCATTAATATTATTTATTAATGAATGTATTTGATACGGTCTTTGTCCGGCTCCTAGTCCGATTTGCATGTATTCATTTAAAAATGCAATCATCAGCAATATGGCTTATAGACTAACGTAGAAGTTTAGTGACTAATACATACGAACACACACATAGATGTACAGAGGAGGCCATGGGGCCAATCTCTTCTATTTCATCACCAACCAAAAGGAATGAAATATTGATATCACAGGAGACTCTCTTCCTTCCCTGCAGCATGAGAGACAAAGGAATGCCTGGGGGTGGGGGCAGGGGATGCTCTTCCCTCTCCTGCCTACTAAGTGTCAAAAAGGGTAGCAGCTCCCAAAGGAGCCCTCCCAATGCAGCAATCACTAATTACTTAGCAAACACCAGCTCTGGGAGAGGAGAGCATTGAATAGCATTGTGAGGTGACCAGAGGGGCTATAGAGTTTAGCATATAATCTTATAGTCTTGCAATGTATGAATCAGGAATCCTTGGCATGTTTGACATTCCCTATCAAGTTGGAAACAGCTTGGGTATCCCCAGGTTCGAGCATAATGCCTAGCACAAAGCAGGTGTTCCATAAGTCTTTTGCAAGATGAATGAGTGACTGGAAAACTTGAATCTGTTCGACAGTCAGTCCAGCGCCATAAAATCCCAATGTCCCCATCACCGTACATTCTCTAGAGGCCTCTCCAGCATCCTCTGATTCACACCTGTAAAATTCTGAACTGCATGATGATAGAGAAATAGAACCCAAGACAGGCAAAAGTGCTGGAAGGTCTAGATGCCTATTGCCAGTCCACTGCCTTATTTTCACCTTCCCCACCCAGCGCCATGCTGCAAGCTTGGTATGGCCCCTGTGCTTTCTGTAAGGGTGAGGTCCCTCCCCTCTCTGCCTTGGACCCATCTGAGGATTTGCTTCCCTCATGCAACTCCACTCAACAAGCATTTTTAAAAATCCAACTGCACGTGTTATGCCATGCCAGGCACTGTGGAGAAGAACAGAAATGATAAGATATGGCCCCTGATCTCAAGAGCCAAGATTATAGTAAGGGAAACTTTGCATTATTCTTTATTTATTCTACAAGCATTTATTGAGCATAACGGGCTAAGTACTGTTCAAAGTGCTGGGGATTCAGTGTTAACCAGAGCAAAGAAATTCCCTTCTCTTATGATGCTGACATTCTACAGGGCAAAGACAAAAAAAAAAATATTCTTACAAACCAGCACATAATACAAATTCATATAAGTGCTATTAACATGAAATCAGGTCACAGAGAAGCTATTTTATCTGAGATCTCAATAACAAGACTTGAGAACAGAGTTCCAGCCAGAGGGAAGAGCAAGTTCAGTGTCGCCCAGGTGGGAACACAAACTTCAAGTGTTCAGTAATACTACCTGTCCGTTCACACTATGCCCTTTACAGCTTCCTTTTAGGAGGAGACATGGGGTTGGGTGGAAGACAATCTACCTACACAGCATCCTATGTGGGCTCAAAATTTGACTAGATTTATTTGATTACTTTGGAGGAGGTAAAGCTCATGTCTTCTACCTTAGAGCTGTTTTTGGATTGAGCAGCGAAAAATTCATGAGATCCACAGACACAGAAGGTTGCCGATGGCAGGTGACTTTGGGAAGTGACACTAAGTGACACTAGCCCCTGCAGTATAGAAAGAATCTGGGATGAGGGTTAGGAGTAGGTGGCCCTTGCCTCCAGGCAGGTGATGCTTCTGCTAAAGCAAGTGACTCCTTGATCTATTCAGGATGGAAGGCATTTTCCAAATTCCATCCAGGAAAACATGATATTCTGTGTGGCTCCCAGTTTGTAAGAAGCTAGAAGCAATGGAAATAAACTGCATGGATGAGCAAAAAACAGGAAGAATTGGTGCTTAATACAAACCCACAGAGGCAGGCTCTTTTTCATCAAGATGGAGATCCAAACGGCTCACTAAAGTCAAAGGTAGCAGGTGAGCACAAGGGAGGTTGCATTTTGATGTGCATTTGTTTGAGCCATTTCCCCAAAATTATCTCACATCAGAGACTGTGCAAACTTTCAGCCATCCTGAATATAGGATTTTTATTGAATGGTATAAATAAAATATAATGCACATCAATGAATAAGTCATGTGGTTTCTCTGCAAGGGGGTATCATTAGTAAGACTTACATTGATAATATAGTCATAACCCCTCTAAGGATTAAATTTTAAATGTATCCTTCCAGCAAAGCCATGGTGAATTGAAAAAGAAAGGAAGAAAAAAGGTGATATAATCACATCTCCTAAAACGAAAATTTAAAATCTCACTTGGGTTATACAGCTCTCACTAACAGGCTTAATTAAACATTGCTTTAATTCTACGTTTTTTATTGTCATGGGAGCTAATAGACTGGTGGGGGGTGGTTCCACCATTTATTCCTGAAGCCATAAACTGTGTGGTGATTTTTAGCTCAGACACAAGGGGGCAGCAGTGAGCCAACGAGGAGCATAAACAATGGTAACAGCTTGGAGCCGGGAAAAGTTTGACTCCAGACACTGAGAAACCCGCTAGCTGTTTAAAATCATTTAAACCCAAACAGAAACACTTTATTTAAAAGACTTTAAAATTAAACATTAGAATAATTTACTGTTCTAGCATATGTTTTCTGCTCCCCGTTAGTACTTACTTTCCCTACTTTCCAGATGTCTTTGTTTTTCCTACTGACGATTTTCTCTTTTTAAGATTTTAAGTAATCTCCACACCCAACGTGGGGCTCGAACTCACGAACCTGAGCTGGAACGTGGCCTGCTGTCCTACTGAGTGAGCCAGCCAGGCGCCCCGGGATAATTTTCTTTTTTTTAATCCATTTAGGAGTTGGAGGAGTTGGAGCATTTTAAAGCTCCAGCATCTTTCTGTCTAGTCCAAGGTGAAGGCCGGGGTGCGGATCAATTTGTTCCCAGCCCTCCAGCGCAGACAGCAAGCTTCTCGCCTGGGGTGGCGGGGAAGGCACAAAGTAACAAGGACCGCCTTTGGGCAGAACCCTCTGAGGACCACAGCTGACAACACTATTGGAGCAAATTGGCTTCCAAGGGCTCCTCTCCTTTAAATCCTCTTCCTCCCCAAAGAGGAAGATTGGTCTCCTCCCTGCCTCTCTGGAAACGGACTGAGCACTGCAGGCCGGGCATTCCGTGAACAAAGGTACCACACCCAATCCATCCTTCACCCACGGCGAGGGTGCAGAGATTCCTGGAAGCAAAGGAGGGGATGTTGGCTGGGGACAGGCTGGTCCGCCCCAGGGCTGGAGGAGGTATTGGGACTGACACCCCAGCCGGAGAGGGTCTGGGCTCCCTCCCCCCCACGTGGCCTCAGAAGCTCCCTCAAGGAGCACCCAGGGCCGTCCCCCCTTGCTGCACCTCACAAGAGGCCTTTGTTAGGCGGTCAGGCCCAGTTTTATTTTTAAGCTCGCGGGGGGCTGCCCTCCTGGCTCCGGCTTTCCCCTCGCACAGCTGTGGCTTCTGTGGGCCTAAGGCCTGGCCCGAAGTTGCCGCGGTCCCCCCCCCCCCCAGTCTGCCTGTACAAGTGGCAAAAGGGATGCAGCTGTCAAGGGGGGCTGGGGCAGGTGGCACCTGGGCCCAGGTCCCTCCTCCCGCCTGCGCTCCCAGATCCCCGCTCCGGTGGCGGGCCTTCCCTCGTCACCCCCCCCCCCCCAACACACCCCCCCCCCCCCCCGCGGGCTCCAACTTGGGCCTTTCTGGAACTCAACCGCAGAAGCCCCCGGTGGGCAGCCATACGGCGCGGAGCGTCCAACTCCAAAGCCTGCTCTCCTTTCTGGGCGATTTCCATCCAGTCTGCCTCTCTGGGCAAATGGAGGCGTAATTTTACATTTCTGATTTTTTTGAGCCTGGCTGAACACAGCTGCAAGCCTCCCTCGGTGGGTCTTTAAATCCGCACAGAAGCAGAGATTGCCTATGGGGAACAGGCAGCTGGGGGTTTTGTTTGTTTTTACTTTCTACCCTTCTGCGTTGTTTCGCCTTTCCCCAAGTGTTATTTCATCACGTCTGAAAAGGAGAGAATGAGGGCAGCTCTGCAGCTCTGACCAAAGTCAGGGTCCTTACCACGCTGGAAAGCAGGGCTCACACAGCCGGTTTTTCTCTTCTGTTCTTAAAACTAGGCTTCAATTCTTGCTCCCACTATTGTCGTCTCCTTTGCTAAAAAGAGGATTAAGTGCCTAACCTGTCCTTGGATGCCTATTTCCTGAGGAGCAGGCCGAAGGGCTTCCTAGGGGCCCAGCCCAGTGGCCTGCATCCACTGGGCTCTCCACTGCATCCTGCCACTCTGTTCCAGTCACCTTGTACTTCTGGAGTTACCCAAACTGAAAGATAATTGGGGGTTAAAGCAAGGGCTCTGGAGCCAGACGACCTCAGCTCAAATTCTGACTGCCCAGCAGGCTGTGGTTTTCCCTCGTTTTCAGAAGCATGATGCTATCAGGCCTAAGAATTGGACAGGGAAGGGCTCACCACAGACAGGACTTCTCAGAAAAACGTTCAGATAAGTCCATGCTGCGTATGATACTCTGAAAAGCAAATTGTCAGGAGAGCTGCAGCAAACTGGCTGCTCTTTAACACTTTGTCCTCTGATTTGCATTCTCTCCTTAATCCATTTAGCCTCCAAACACCCACCCTGCTCAAGGCTCTCTGGCTCTCTGCGGGTACTGGGTTACAAAGGGAGGGAGACACATCCTGCAACCCAGAGGACCCCCAACCTGTGTGGGATACAGTTCAGGGATAGGTGGGGGTCACAGAGCCCAGAGCCTTGGCCAGCCCCGCCAGCCCAGGTTCCAGAAGGCTCTCAGGAGGAGGAGATGCCTGAGGCAAGTCTGAAAGGACCAGTTGGCCAAGCAGAGAACATGGGAAAGGCCTTTCCCCATGAAGGAAACATGAAATAAAAAGGAGGTCCCTCTGTCATTGAACTTCTCTACATGTCCTGTTCCCCCCATTCTAAACACTGTGTGGGTCGTACACTTAGTTCTCACAACACAGTGGGGCAAGTGCTCTAATGGCTCCATGTCAAAGCCAAGGTCCCTGAGGCACGGAGGATGGAGTGATTCTTCAAGGTCACATGCGTCATGAGCAGGGCGGTCAGAATTTGAGCTGAGGCCGTCTGGCTCCAGAGCCCTTGCTCTAACCCCCAATTATCTTTCAGTTTGGGTAACTCCAGAAGTACGAGGTGACTGGAACAGAGTGGCAGGAACTGGGTAGAAAGGTAGGCAGAAGCCACAGGATGCCAAGGAGCCCACATTTTATACTGAATATGGGGAGAGGCTTGGGAACAATGGAGTGTTGTTATCAGATCTAGGTTTTAGAGACATCTGTGCTTCTGGAAGGATTGGGGAGGTGAGTAAGACAGCAGCCAGGTGGCTGTGAGCCATCTAATGGACAACTGAGGTGGTCAAGCCAGGTGGAGAAGGTGGATATTTCTGAGCTCTACTGGGGAGACAAGGCCTAAGACTCAGCACCCAGTTTAGGGGATGGGCTGGGGGGGGGGGAGTCTCTGCTCAGGTATGCTGGGGACACGGCGAAGATAAGATCAGGCTTGGAAGGTGGGGGAGGAGCCAGTCAGGGGTCTGTGGAGATTCCATGTGGACAGAAGGACCCTAATTAGGTCAGTGGCAGGAGGAACGGAGAAGAGCAGACAAGTGCCAGCGAGCATTTTCAAGCAGGCATTCTTAGCCTGGAAAGAATTCAAGGGGTTAGTAAACTTGTAGGGGAGAAATATTTTATCTTCATGTTTATTTTTACCTTTCTCTTACTAAAATGTATCCTATTCTGTGATGATTAATATAAAAACACTACTGTAGCAACATTAGCAATATTTATGGCTTTGTCACCCATAGAAATCACCAGATTTTTCACATCATATTTCACGGAGTATCTGTGAGTATCATTTGTGTTCATCACTACTTTAAAATGATGGTAATTAGACTTGACATTGAATCTGAGTATTTAATACTATATTAGTGCATTATTACAATTTAGGGGCACCCAGACACCCCTAAAAAGCATTATTCTTGAAGCTATCCTAAGTCTTCACCATGCTGCCAAGAGGTTTAATGATTCCAAAAAGAAAGTTATGAGCACCTGACGAGGGATGCCTGGGTGGCTCAGTTAGTTAAGCATCTGCCTTTGGCTCATGTCTTGATCCCAGGGTCCTGGGATTGAGCCCCACATCAGGCTCCCTGCTTACTGGAGAGCCTGCTTCTCCCTCTCCCCCTGCCTGCCACTCCCCTTGCTTGTGCGCTCTCTCTCTCTTTCTGTCAAATAAATCAGTAAAATCTTAAAAAAACCCAAACAAACAAATAAAAAAAACCCTGACTGAAAGGTAAGAGAAATTATGCTTGTTAATGGCTGGTGATGAGGAGTGAGGGGGAAGGAGGAAAACAAGGAGCCTAAGAGAGTACCTGGGTGATTGACGGCAGCACATTCCACCATGGAGTACACAGAGGGAGGAGAGGTTTGGGGAGGATGGGGAGCAGGATCTTCATTTTGTGAAAATGGCAGGTACAAGAAGCAGTTGGAGCTTCCTAGTGGAAAGCTGGAAACGTGGGTATAAAGTTCAGGAGCAACTGTGGGAATGGAAATCTCGTTGCAGAGTCAACAGCAGAGACTTGTCCTCGAACCAACAGGCATACCCAGGAAGAGCCTGTGAGATGGGAAGACATAGAGGTTGGAACATGGGGGACACTGGTAGGTACTTAAGGGAACCTGGGAAGGAGGGGCGGTGACAAATGGAGATCAAGCAGTCAGAGGGCAAGGAGGTGAACTAGGAGAACGGGCCATCCCGCGGGGCCAATATAGAAAGGATACAGGGGACTGTGTTGAAGACCTTGGCAGAGGCAGCACAGACACCCCATGAGATGAGGACCAATCAGAGGCCAGAGGCTGGCCCTGGCGACCCTAGGGAGTGGTTCTCAAAAGCTGTGAGGAACCAGATCTCAGTAAGGAAGGAAGGAAAGAGGAAGCAGAGGCCATATAGAGGAGCTTCTCTTTCAAACCATTTAATGGAGAGAGGACAAGAGTCAGGAAGCTTTTAAAACAGAAGAGGGCAGGGGCGCCTGGGTGTCTCAGTGGGTTGGACCTCTGCCTGCCACTCAGGTCATGACTCCAGGGTCCTAAGATCGAGCCCCACATCTGCTGAGCAGAGAGCCCGCTTTCTCCCCCCTGTCTCCCTGCCTGCCTCTCTGCCTACTTGTGATGTATCTCTCTCTCTCTCTGTTAAATAAATAAATAAATAAATCTTTAAAAAAATAATTTAAAAAACAGAGGAAGGCAGGGGGGATGACACTCCTGAGCATGCTTGTGGTGTGACAGGGAAGAGCCAGTGAATAGCCATCCAAAGGTGGGGACATCCGCAGGAAGAAAGAGCTGCAGGACAAGTGGGTTGGTCGGGTCAGAGGCCGGAGCCCAGCAGGGCACACGTGGAGGGAACGAGTGGAGCCATCTGTTCCTCTTGCAGGACAGAAGATGTTAAGTATAAAAGAACACACAGCTCAGACTGGACGAAGTGAGAAAGGAGAGAAAACGCATCCCCTCATTCTGGTTTCCTCCTGGGAGAGGTGGGTCCAGGGCTCATGGGCCAGAGACGCATGCTGTTTGGGAGGAAGTCCTGTTTAAGAAAGAACATACAATTCATAAAATCAAAATTAGGGACAAAATGGATATTATTTAGAATGAGAAAAGGAGTCACACAAATTACACCACCAACTATACAATTCAGAAAATAATATGATTTCTATTCATTGACTGGCATGCCTCTCCAATACTTAATTTGCCCCTACATCTATAGCCATAGGTTCTGATCATCTCTAAAATGGAGAAAATTTTGTAATATTTTCTAAAGAAATCGTAGAATAAGAATGTAATACTTCTCATGTGCATGGTGGAAATTTATTTTTTATTTTTAAAATTTTTTTAAAGATTTTATTTCTTTATTTAACAGAGAGAGAGATCACAAGTAAGCAGAGAGGTAGGCAGAGAGAGAAGGGGAAGCAGGCTCAATCCCAGGACCCTAAAACCATGACCTGAGCCGAAGGCAGAGGCTTAACCCACGAGCCACCCAGGCACCCCAAGAAATTGATTTTTTAATATTGATGGGTGGGATGCATAAAGCTGGGAACCTCAACACAGACCACTTGGTGTTTGTAGAACTGCCATGGGCTTCTGGTCTGCAAATGCAGGAATTCTAGTTTGCTCGAACGTGATTCCCATTAAAAAAGGGAAAAAAATGTACAATGTGGGTCTTAGCTTAGGCTATTATAACAAAATACCCTAAACAAGGTGGCTTAAACAACAGACATTTACTTCTTCCAGCTCCAAAAGCCAAGAAGTCTGAGATCGAGTGCCAGCTGGGGCAGGTTCTGGTGAGAGCCCGCTTCCTGGCTTATAGAGGCTGTCTTCTCGCTCTGTGCTCACAGGGCAAGGAAAAAAACAAGCTCTCTGCTCTCTTCTTATAAGGCCACTAGCTCCATCATAAGGACTCCATCCCCATGACCTCATCTAAACCAAATTACCTCCTGAAGGCCCCGTCTCCAAATACCATCCCACTGGGTTTTAGAGTGTCAATGCCTACATGGGGGGGGGGGGCACAAACATTCAGTCCATCAGAATGCATTAATGATTATTAACATTGCATTATCTGGCATTATCCCGATAGGGAAGAATTCCTGTCTTGACTATGCCCTGAGAACCAAATCCTTTACTTATAATTTTATACGGCAGAGAATTATACGAACTTACCAGTTTTCCAGAAGACCGATTTCTGGCTCTGCACATTTCAAACCCTGTTTTCTCCTCAACCTCTATGCGCCTGCTGTCAGCCTGTGTGGGACACATTCCCTTTACCATGCTCCACCCTGTCCCTACGGCACAGTGTGTGGGAGGAGGCCTGGGAGCTGCCTCTACCCTGGGGTGGCTGGCAGTAACCAACATTGATACAAAAGTGGCCCAAACATGTAGATGTTCCCCCACTAAACTCCAACTGAATGTATCTTCAACTCAACTCCATTAGCTGACTCCCCAAATGCCCACAGCCACCTAATGCTACCTAACGCAGAGACATCTTAACCAGTGGGATTAAATTATCTTACTTTTATTTATATATATGTGTGTGTGTGTGTGTGTGTGTGTGTGTGTGTGTGTGTGTGTGTGTATGTATATAGCTTACATTTGCAAACTTCACAAAAACACCACAGGAACACCTCATTAGGACCTCTCTCAGGGCCTGGAAGTGAGTGACTGTGCCAAACAAGGAGCTTTCCCTTCCAGGTGATTTGATCTCTGCCTGGGGGGCACAGGCTGTGAAGGGGAGGGTAGGAGCCATGACGAGACAACTTACTGGGGGAAATGTTACTTGTGTATTAAATCATTGAATCCTCTTAATGATGCTGTGATGTTGGTACTATGAAAAATCTTCATTTTACAGATAGGGAAACTGAGCTATAGAGACATTAAGCAACGTGCCTGGGGTCACACATATAGTAAGTGCCAGACCTGGGATTTGAACCCAGGCAGTCTGGCTCATACTTGTACCTAGGACAGGAAGCAGCCTCTCCACAGCATAGCTCATAACCTCCATGGCCCCTTAGGACACTGCAGTCCCACCTATAACTTTCAGGCAGTATATATTTTACTTATTTGCATATTTTCTGTCCCTTGCTACTAAAATATAAACTCTCTGTGAGCAGAACTGTTTATTTTGCTCACTGCTGTCTCCCTGCACTTGGGATGATGCTTGGCCCGCAGTAGGCATATAATAAACATTTTATTTATTTATCATAAATTCTTTAGTATTCTCCTAAACCTTTTTTAAAGA
The DNA here is from genome assembly GCF_030435805.1 of Mustela lutreola. Lineage (NCBI taxonomy): Eukaryota > Metazoa > Chordata > Mammalia > Carnivora > Mustelidae > Mustela > Mustela lutreola. The sequence continues at coordinate 105,452,476 of NC_081296.1, read as the reverse complement.
TTTTATGTATTTATCTGAGACAGAGAGAACATGGTGGGGGAGGGGCGGGACAGAGGGAAAGGGAGAAGCAGACTCTCCGCTGAGCTGGCAGCCTGACGTGGGGCTCATTCCCAGGACCCCAGGATCATGACCTGAGCTGAAGTCAGATGCTCATGTAACAGACTGAGCCACCCTGATGCCCCATTCTTCTAAACTCTTTGAGTTGAAATACTCTAGTTGGAAGAATATAAATAAGTAATATCTTTGGAAAACTGCAAAAGAAAGTGAAAATTAGAGGAAGTACATACCAAAAAAAGCAGGGAGTGGGGGGGGGGGATTTTGACTGACATGAAATTCAGGAGAGAAAATGAAATTTATTATGTATTTTGAAAATACATAATACATTCACTATGGCTCTGTTCTAAGTGTCTGTGATTCATGTTCTCCTGCCCCATGTCTCTCAGATCAGGTTGGTTATACAGGGAACCAGCAGGGGTGATCAGATCATCTTGAAACTCAGATGATCTTGAGTGCCCAGTTGAGGTTTGAAATTCAAAATTTGTACTAACTCCTGATGGTGTGAGTATGTATTATGTGATTTTCTCCATTAATATTCAGGGCCCAAAGAAAATGGAGAGATGGATCCAAAATTGAGGCTTTGTTGACTGGCTGTGCCATTACGTCAAAGGAGGAAAGAGATTGTATCTGATGATGACAATATCCTGAAAACCAAGAGGGCTGAAGGCCATTAGCTGGGAGACCAAAGGCCAGATGCCTTGGTAAGACTGAAGATGGGGGGTGCCTGTTAAGCATCTAACTGTTGGTTTTGGCTCAGGTCATGATCTCAGGATCCTGGAATGGAGTCCCATATCAGGCTCCTTTCTCAGTGGGGAATCTGCTTCAGGATTCTCTCTCTCTCTCACTTTGCCCCTCTCCCTTCTCGCTCTCTCTAAAATAAATAATTGTTTAAAAAGACTGAAGACAGGAGGAATGGCGGTGTAGGGGAGGAAGGTATAGGGTTGAGGTCAGAGTGGAATTTCCAAGTTCAAGATGTCAGAGGTGAAACAGTTCTAGGTGATGACAAGGTCTTGTAACAGGATAGGAGATATTGATGACAGGTGAGTACAGCTCTCAGATGAGTCATAGGATATGAGAAAATTTGATAGGATGTGGGTTAGGCATGGATGTATAAGTTCATCAGCTTGAACCATGATTTGTAAACTGTAAAGCCAGCCTTAAATATCACCTTCTCCAATACTCCACTTTTTTAAAAAAGATTTTATTTATTTATTTGACAGGAAGAGATCACAAGTAGGCAGAGAGGCAGGCAGAGAGAGAGAGAGAGAGCGCAGAAGAAACAGGCTCCCTGCTGAGGGTCTCGATTTCAGGACCCCAGGATTATGACCTGAGCCAAAGGCTGAAGCTTTAATCTGCTGAGCCACCCAGGCGTCCGCTTTTGACTGACAATACTTTATCTGTAATAATTCTAAAATAATGACCCTCCTCAAATTAACAAACCAGGCTCCTAGCATCATCTTAATTCAGTAGGCTTATAAAATCGGGGCAGTTTTGTTTGTTGAAGGATTAATTCTGTTCATTTGCAGATAAACACACAAGAAAGAAATGTTCTTCACAGCTCCAGATTAAGTCCCTTTTAAGATGATACTGTAGAACCCATATTTTATTCGGTGTTACACACATCATAAAAGACTTGTGGTCTCCAGAAGTTCATATTCCAAGGTGACAAGCCCCTCAGTCAATGCATAAATATGATGTTAAACAATGGGAGGATGAATAAAAGCACTTATATCTTCCAGACACCCTGTCCATGAAGTGCTCCAATTACCAATATACCCAGCTGATTTTCAGAGAAACAAAGAACTTTACCAGATACTCACCAGGAGCTTTTAACACAGATAATAGAAGCTTGAAATTGGATGTAGCATCCAGTGAGGAGTAAGATTTCAACTTCTTTCAATGTCAGGTGCAGCTGGGGATAGGCAAAGAAATGTTTTGTTTGGTTTTGCAGACTTTTTTCATTCAGTACTTAGCCTGAAACCTTAAAGAGCAGTATCAGAAATCCCAGATCAGCAGTAGCCAGCCAGGAAATTGATTTTACTTTAAGGGTATTCATAATAACAGAACCAATCTGTATGTTCATTAAATCCACCTGAAATGATAAGAAGTCTCACAGAAGTCTTTCAAAGTGGAGGTTTTGCAAAAAAGGCTTTCAACCCTGCACATTTTCTAACCAGGGAGTAACTAGGCAATTTCTCCTCTCCCTGCTCTGGAGGAAAGATCGACAGGCACCTGGGTAATGTAGACGTTAGAAGTGAAGGATTCCATGCGCCAAATCTTGCATGTGAAGTAATTTTTAGAGATTTTATGGAGCTAGGGAAACAATTTTGCCCTTTCCATTTTTCCCCTACTGAGTTTTCCATATCTCCAAGACAGATGGAGCACATGTAACAAAACCAACCAAATGCAGAGAATGCAATCTGGGATATTAAAAATAAAATCTTTTCCAAATCTTCACAGGCTCCTTTAAAAACACTTCTACCCAAGTGCTAAAGCAGCTAACAGAGGTGTCTAAAAATGGAAAGAAGAGGTGCCCCAAGGGTTCTTTTTTTCAAAACCAGTCAGCATTAATATTTACTTCTCAGAAAGGGTTCTATACACAATCAGCAAATATGACCAAATTTAGTCATATGTGGATTGAAGATGATTATATCCCAGAGAGCTCTCCATTAAGAATCTTTAAATATAAAAATGTTGAATCTAATCCAGAAATAAGGCGAACGGGCAAATGCAATCAACACCGGGGGAAAATGTTAGTATTTCAATGGCTTCAAATAAACACTCAGTACCATTATATTACTCAGAGAAACCAGTAAAGAGAATATGGTGAGGTAGATTTTGACATTGTATTGTTTGGCCTTTTACTAACTATAAACTCTTTATTATGGACATGCTGTAGCTTATATTTTACATTTTCATAGCATTTAAATTTTATATTTCTGTAATATTTAAATGTAGGAACCTATCAATCATGGCTCCTGGGTTTTTAATTTTCTATGTAAAACTAATTTATTCTGAACCGCATGTAATTTCAGATTTTCTAAGAGTAGATTAACCTCACAAAATTGTGTTCAAATATCACTATTCCTTTGCCATCATCCAAAGAATACATCAATATTCAATTAAATGTAAATAAAATTAATTTTTTTCTCCTTCTTTTTTCCACTGGGGCATATAAGTAAATTGTTTGAAATGTATTACTGATGGAAATTAAATGTAAATTACTTATTTCTCAGTTTCGGGAACCTCTGTGCACTGGGAACTTATCTAGGTGCTGGCGATGAACAAAGTGAACAAGACCCAGTCAGGCTAAGGGGGAGGGGCGGGGGGGTATGTATGGGCAAAGCTCCATAAATAAGCAAATGAATGAATAAGACCATTTCAGATAGTGATGAGTACTGTAAAGGAAAGGAAATCTGCTAATGGTATAGAAGGTGCTGAGAGGGGGTGAGGGGCCGGGAGCTGGGTGGTTGGGAAATTGGAGGCCATGGTGTTTAGATCACTGGAGGGGAAGGAGTCAGCGAGGCAAAGAGCTGGGGGCCTGGGGTTGGGGGAGGGGGAGGCAAAGGGAACCGTGAGTGCAGGGAGGAACTCGGTGTGTTCATGCCACAGAAGTGTGGCCGGTGTGGCTGGGCTTGGCGGGGAGAGGAGTGAGAGATAAGATCCAGGTGTTAGAGCCGACTTTTGTAGAAAAGATTTGGAGTTCATTCTAAGAGTGAGAAGAAGCCATAGGAACTGACTGCATTCTTCTAAAGATAGGTCTGTCTCCTGCGAGGCAAATGGATGGGAAGGGGCAAGAATGCAAACAGGGAGACCAGCTGGACGGATGTGGGATACTAGGAGAGCCACGATGGTGACCCCAAGTGGGCTGCTGGCAGTGGCCTTAGTGGGGATGGTGAGAAGTGTTCAAATTCAAAACATATTTTAGAGATTCAACCTAAGGGACTTGCTGGTAGTTAACTGCATTTTCCCAAGCTAAGTTCTCTCACTTGAGCTACATTTCCAAAACTTTTCTGAAACAATTTTAGGTCCAAGCTCCTTGCCCCTCACCTCCCTACTCATATGTGTATATATGCATATGAGTAGGTCTTTGGGCCTCAGGAAAATGTCCCCCCAACCCCTTATTTTTTTTTAAGATTTCATTTATTTATTTAACAGAGATCACAAGAAGGCAGAAAGTTGGGGTGGGGGAGAAGCAGGTTCCCTCCTGAGCAGAGAGTCCAATGCAGGGCTCTATCCCAGGACCCTGAGATCATGACCTGAGCTGGAAGCAGAGGCTTAACCCACTGAGTCACTCAGGCGCTCCCTACCCCAACCCTGGTCCAAATGGCTTATCCAGCTTTCATTTGAATGTACCAAGTGCATTTCAGCTGCTTTTCTGTCTGCATATCCCAGAAATGACTCTCCAGACAGCTGTTCCCAGCTCCTGTCCCCTTACCATCCATACCCTCCTACAGACTCCTAGAGAAATTCACACACAATCATTTCATATTTGTGCATGACTTCTCACATCCCCAAGAGTTCTCCCCACTCTGGGGGTTGTCCTAGAAGTTGCAGCAGCCCCAATAACATTATCACGGTTCCCCTCAATGCTGGGGTCTTCACAAGCCTCAGTCATTTCACAGAGGACAGAAACCTACAAAGTGACATTTCATAGTTGGGACAACCGGGATGTAGACAAGTTTGCATATCAAGAAACAATACCCAGCTGGGTTTTCAGTTAGGTGAAGCTCCACTGGGCTCTTAACCTCTTGCTTCTCCAATAACTGGCTCCCCAAGAACTTAGGTCAGCATCATAGAACACGACTGTAGGGGCTCCTGAGTGGCTCAGTCAGCTGAGCATCGGACTCTTGGTTTGGGTTCAGGTCATGATCTCAGGGTCATGGGGTCTAGGCCTGTCAGCCTCTGTGCTCTGCAGGGTGTCTGCTTGTCATTCACCCTCTGCTTGTTCACTCTCTGAATGAATGAATGAATGAATGCGTGAGTGAATGAATGAAATCTTTAAAAAAAAAAAAAAACCCAAAAAACACAGCTCTGGATTGCCTAAAATCGAATCTGAGTGTCACCACATTTTAGTGGCCTAACTTTGGATGAGACACTTAACCTCTCTTGCTGTGCCTCTGTTTGTTCATACATGAAGAAGACATGATAATACTTGCCTCAGGACGTGGGGAGTAAGGGAGCTACTGTGCAGAGTGTTTAGAATGTGCCCTTGGCAAAGAACAAGTGCTTTGTAAGTGTTAGCTCTCACCCTCATCATTCTCTTGTCCCACCCACCGAGGCGTCACCCTCCTCTCTTATTTGTGCAATAGAAATTCAGCACTATGATTATGGAGCCGTTACCCAGCCCCCTAGGAAGGTGTGCAGCAGGAGGATGTGGTTAGGGGAGAGGACAGTGGGGTCATTACAGAAAAGCTCGGTGGGGCAAAGTGATGAGGTGAGCTCAGAGATGCTAGAGAGACACTTAAGAAGTTGTGATTAATTTACTCTGAATAATGCATCGATGTGAAGACATTTTTAAAGCGTTCTTCGGATTAAGTTACCTACCATTCCGAGGTTCATCTCACTGAGCAGGAAGTGTGTGGAGTGGACAGGGGCAGGCTGTCTTTTGCAGTAACTCAGAGCTGAGCTTCTGTATCTCAAGTTCTTGCCTTCCCTTCCCTGTTTCACTGGAGATTTGGGGATGTTTGGCAGTCAAAGTAAACCAGATTTATCTGTGGTCACAATGCATTTCAGTAGCTTAGGATGATAAAGTTTACTTCGTGTTCATGCTACAAGTCCCCCTTGGAAGGGACAAGAAGGTTTTACTTACTGAAGAACCAGACTGGCAGAGGCCCCATCTCAATGGGCTTCCTTGATCATAGGGGCAGGGGAGAAGGAGCATGACAAACCACACGTTGGCTCTTGAAGCTTCCACCTGGATATGACCCATCATATTGCTCAGATTTCTTTTGCCAAAGCTAGTCATATGGCCATGCCTGGGCTTAAAAGGGAGAACATGTATAATTTTTCTACAGGAAGTGCCCCAAATACCTGGGGACAAATTACCACAAGGAGTTAACTGAAAGTTAACAGAAAAAAACCTTCTAAAAGTTACAGCTTAAACAATTAAGGGGGTATTTTCTTACACAACAAGAAGTTTGGAGGTAGGTCAAGGCTCAAATTGATAAATCCAGTAGCTCAAAGATGTTTTTAGGGACCCACTTTATTGCCATCTTTCTACTTTCCCATCCTTAGGAAATCAGCAATATATCTCTTCCTGGTCATAAAATGGCTGCAGCAGTGCCAGCCACCACATGCAGAAAAGTAACATCCAGTGAAGAATGGAAGTGTTTCCTTCCACTATTTGCATAGCATTGAGAAAATCTTTCCCAGAAACCCCAGCTTACCTTGGGTCCTGTCAGTCAGAATTAAATCACAAGACCATGACTCATCCCATCATGAGCAAAAGGAAAGACCACTTCTTGGGATTAAAAAATAAAAATAAAAATAAGGCCTATTTTCCCTTTGCACAAACAACTCTGATTTCTATAAGGAATATGCCACTGAACGTAAGAAATCAGGAAAACGTAACCCAGTTTTACCAATTATGGTAAGCTCCTTTATTCAGGGTGTAAGTAAAGAAGGACAATTCCTTTATGAAAAGCCAACATTAGTGCTTACATAATAATTATTCACAGTTAAATAACTATGGGCAAATAAAGCAAGCAAAACAGGCATCTAACAGGGAAGGATCATTTACCTACGGGATAGGGAAATAAGAAACTACTTTGGATTGATATTACATCCATCTCAAAAGAGTTGACCAAAAGAATTCACCACTCCCTTCTTTGTGGCCACCCTGGACTACAGCTTAAATGTTCTTTCTTCATCATTATTCACCCACACACTTCATTGCCTTTATCTGTGTACCTGTCTCCAACTGCAAGACTATAAGCTTTTTGAAAGATGTGGCCTGTTCCATTTGTTTATTCCTATGCATGCTAAAAAGAATAATGGGTAACATCATTTGATTGCCCACTGTGTACCAGAACCCGTTCTAAATTCTAAACGAATTGATTCTTGTAATACAACTGTCCCATGAGGCATATGCTATTATCTATGCTTAATACATAAAGAGTTGTAGGGTAAAAAGGTTAAGTCATTTAACCAAATGTATACAACTATTAACTGATAGAGTTGAATTTTGAATTTCAAATGAAGGTAGCCTACTTGGGTTATGTGTGGCACATTTGTCCCCAAACTAGGTGAACCCAATAGTCTTTAATACACAATATGAAGGTGTCAGAGAACAGGAGTGAAGGACAAGTGACATTGTCTTTTATTTACAAGTAGAATTTGAAATTAAGTATGATAGACTTAAATTCTCTGAGGGTGGAGAGCATGTATGTTTCCCTTGCTCAGTATGGAGTCTCTATCTCCTAGTATAGATCCTGGCACAGTAGGTCCTTATGTGTTCCTGGAAGTGGGGGAGGGAGGACGGGAGGGACCGTGGGGGGAAGGAAAGAAGGGAAGGGGGGAGGAAGAGGGAACAAATGAATAAACACAGTTAATGTTTTTCCCTTGCTCCTTATATTTTCTACCTTTTCCTGTTTATTTCTATGGATAATTTGGTATCTAAAATCTGTATCTTACCTAGGTAGAAAGAAGTGTTAGTTTCTCTAAGTATCAAGGGTTCTCAAAGAGAAGAGTTTAAATGTAACATTGTTACAGAGTAGGGAGGCCTCTCTGCAGGTCTATAATTCATTTGGCTTTTGAAACAATGTGTCTTATTTAAAGTAGATTTTTTTCCCCTCAAATGGAAACATTTTTTAGGAATTTGGACTTGTGCTTTTTCTTCTAACTGTGCAGCTTGAAATGTCAATAGCATGCATAGACATAATGATTTATTTTTTTAAAATCAATACAAGGCCATAAACAAATAAACAGCAATAATTAAAGAAATGGCCACTGTCAGTAGATGGAAATACTACTCTAGCAGTCCCTCCACCAGCAGCACATTTCAGGAGACAAATAATAGTTTGGGACCACTAAAAACACCATGTTTCTCCTTTATTTTAGCACCAGCATCATTGGGGGCTGCTTCCATAGAATGTTCCAAACTGTCATACAGATTTAATACATTAGACCGAATATTAGACCACATAGACCCCCCACTCTAGTTTCAATCAACAAAGTAAAATCCTGATGAAACTGAATCATTGCACTGTTGTCACAAGTGAATTTTAACTGTTCTTATTTGTAAAGAGTATCCAAGTTTCTACTGTTGACTTTGTTATTCTGATTCTTATCCAGAGAGCTAATTTTAAAAAGCATGTCTATGATCTAACCTTGAACTAGAGCTTCATGAGTCCCCGAATATCCCAATTTTCCCCAATATTCCATTTTTTTCTTTGTGCTTTATTCTCAAATGATTTTCAGATTTCATTCAAATTTCTTTGAGTTATTAAGGATTTTTTTCAGATGTCTCATCCAATTTCAATATATCAATGAACTCACTAATTTCCCTCTGCCATCTGTCTTTCTCTCCTAGGTTCTGTCCCTTGGTCGATGGCACCATCATTCACTCTGTGATCCAAACCAACATTTAGCCACCTTTGATGGCTCTTGCTTTCCCACTTACCCCAGTTAGTTGATAAGTCCTTTCATTCAACCTCTATCTAGATCCATCCTTTCCTTTTCACTCCACACCCTAAGTCAGTTCCTCATCAGCCTCACCCAGAATATTGCCACAACCCCCACCCCCAACAACTAGCTTCCACTTTGTATCTTTTATTCCCCCAACCCATCTTTTATATTTCCATTCAGTTATTTTCTAACAAAGAGATAATCATGTTTCTTCCCTGCTCAGAATCCTATAATGGTTCACTACTGCCAATTTTTAAAAAGTCCAAACTCTTTAATAACATTCAAGACTTGGGGCGTCTGGGTGGCTCAGTCAGTTAAGCATTTGCCTTTGGCTCAGGTTGTGATCCCAGAGTCCTGGGATTGAGCCCTGCATTGGGCTCCCTGGGCTGGGAGCCTGCTTCTCCCTCTGCCTGCCACTTCCCTTGCTTGTGCTATCTCTCTCTCTGTCAAATAAATAAATAAAATCTTGAAAAAAAAATCTTTAAAAAAACTTTCAAGACTCATCTTTAATTACTCCCCGCCTGCCTTAGTAGGCCCGTTTCCTATCACTCCCCTTCATTACCTGCACATATATGTGTACTCCTCAGATTTATGTGATACTCCTCAGTTCTATCTACCTGGCAAAAGCCAAATTACCCTTCAAGGCCTAGTTCAAATACCCTCCTTGGTATCCAGGCAGTTAGTCAGTCGTTCTCTGCTCTCATATCTTTTTTCTTTTTTTAATTTTTTATTTTTTATAAACATATATTTTTATCCCCAGGGGTACAGGTCTGTGAATCGCCAGGTTTACACACTTCACAGCACTCACCATAGCACATACCCTCCCCAATGTCCATAACCCCACCCCCCTTCTCCCAACCCCCCTCCCCCCAGCAACCCTCAGTTTGTTTTGTGAGATTAAGAGTCACTTATGGTTTGTCTCCCTCCCAATCCCATCTTGTTTCATTGATTCTTCTCCTACCCACTTAAGCCCCCATGTCGCATCACCACTTCCTCATATCAGGGAGATCATATGATAGTTGTCTTTCTCCGCTTGACTTATTTCGCTAAGCATGATACGCTCTAGTTCCATCCATGTTGTTGCAAATGGCAAGATTTCATTTCTTTTGATGGCTGCATAGTATTCCATTGTATATATATATACCACATCTTCTTGATCCATTCATCTGTTGATGGACATCTAGGTTCTTTCCATAGTTTGGCTATTGTGGACATTGCGGCTATAAACATTCGGGTGCACGTGTCCCTTTGGATCACTATGTTTGTATCTTTAGGGTAAATACCCAGTAGTGCAATTGCTGGGTCATAGGGCAGTTCTATTTTCAACATTTTGAGGAACCTCCATGCTGTTTTCCAGAGTGGTTGCACCAGCTTGCATTCCCACCAACAGTGTAGGAGAGTTCCCCTTTCTCCGCATCCTTGCCAGCATCTGTCATTTCCTAACTTGTTGATTTTAGCCATTCTGACTGGTGTGAAGTAATATCTCATTGTGGTGCTCTCATATCCTTTTGTTTCTAATCTTATTGTGCCCCTATCTTAGGTCAGGTTCCCGGATGCAGACCCTGAGGAGAGGATTTGTAAGGAAGTCTTTTCTTTTCTTTTCTTTCTTCCTTCCTTCCCCCTTCCTTCCTTCTTTTCTAAGATTTTATTTATTTGACAGAGAGCACAAGCAGGGGGAGCAGCAGGCAGAGGGAGATGTGGCTCCCCAGTGAACAGGGAACCTGATTCAGGCTCCAACCCAGGACCCTAGGATCATGACTTGAGCCCAAGGCAGGTGCTTAACCAACTGAGCCACCCAGGTGCCCCACCCAGGAAAACGTTTCCTTAAGGAAATACTCCCAGAAGAGATTGTCGAATGCAGGAGAAAAGGAGACAGGCAAGAGAAAGGGATTGAGCAAGGGTGGCTTTAGATAAAGTCGCCGGGGAGTGGCTCAGCCTGATTCAGTAGAGAAAGCCCAGACATTAATTTATGTCCTGCTCTCTGGGGGACTGGGCCTTCCTGCCCCCAAACCAAGCAGTCACTGGCAAGGAACTCAGCTCTCAAGCACTTCCTGCTCCCTGAATATGTTCGCAGTACTCAAGGACAGCCACTCAAGGCATCATAGGTGCAAGCCATTGGAAACAAAAGTATGTCAGAGCTGAATGCGGGGGAACGGGGATGGTAAAACGGGATCCCCAGGCATTTGGGAGGAGTCAGACAGTGTCAGCTATGCTCCTGGGCATAGTCTGCCTTGTTTCCACCTCTGCACCTCCAGCCCGGGATAGTGAGTTACTTGGCAGGGAAGACCCCCTTCTTAGTTGTCCTTATGCCCCTACAGCAGGGAAGATATTACTTCACACCCAGAAAGTGCTTAAATAGCGTTTATTGGTCTGAACCGAATACTCATTTTGTAGGTCTTTTGCAACATTTTGCTACTAATAATCATATTGCTGAGATTCCCCCCCCCCCCCCTTGCTGGTTTTAGCTCACTAATAAAAGATAGGGCTTCTGGGGTTTCAAAACCTAAGGTTCAACTTTTCACCTTGTACTTTTCTCCCCAGGGCAACAATTTGCTCAGCATATCTCTTCCTAAATTCCAAGACAGGCTGCTTGCTCTGTTCAGTCAAGACTGCCAACCCCAGAAACATTTTCGAAAGATCACAGTCAACATCATTGCCAAAAGAAGAAGTTCTTGGCACACAAAAGACCTGGTTCAATATGAGATGCCAGATGGTGATTTCAACTTCAGCTAAATTCCTGCTGAAAAAAGTGTTTGAACTGCAGATGAGAAAAGCTTCTATGACAAATTTCCAAGCGTTAGAAGCTTCAGAGGGAGATGGCAAGTGTTGATACACCCCCCCCCCCCCCCACCAAGCACATGCACACACCACAGACTTACTACCTGCAGCTGGTAATTAAGATTCCCACAAAGATGCCTCTGCTTTTTAAGAAGACTGAGCCCTGACTTGATTTTGACGACTATCAAAGTGTATTTACTGAGCCCATTGAAAGTAAAACCTAGTTGATTACATGTAGTGTTTTTCAAAGCATCTGCTTTCATTAGCATCTGCTGTAATAAGTTTTTTTTAGTATCTGGAGTATGTTATTCCTCTCTACCAATAACTCCATTATTAAGCCAATTAATAATAAGCATGTCTTCCCTCCCTAACTAACTTTCTTTCTTTCTCTCCCTAACTAATTTCAGATTACAGGGAATATACATGAAGTATAAATTGATGGTCCTCTGTCTGGACACTCTTGGGTCCCTGACTCCCTTTTTCCTTCCAGGAGATTGAAAGCCCAGCTCCCCTGATTCCAGAGCTCCATTCAAGATTTAGCTGAGATTGGGACTTTGCCTGAAACTGTGCCCTGGGCTGGTTCCTTCTCTTCTACATTCCCCGTCTTGTTCCTCCCTCCCCATCCTTCTCCTCCCCTGAACTCCCTTACGGAACTAATGAACCTTTCTTTAACAACATTCTCGCACCCAGATCCTCATCTCAGGGTCTGCTTCTGGGGAAATGGCTTAAAATTCTGTGCAATGGGAAAATTCAAGGCATTTCATGCTGACATAGAGAAGGGCCATGTTTCCGGGGCAAGAAATGCATGCATACCTACTTTATCAATCAAAATTCAGAAGAAAATAGTAGATACACTCAAATTAGATATTTGGAGGATAGTTAATCAAAGGACTGGTTATGAAGGGGTGGGGTGGGAGAGAGACAAGGAGAGTCTGGAAACTGGTAACAGGGGGGGCCACTACCAACCCTAGGCTCCACTGGAAAGTGGAGAACTGGTGATGGAGAGGCAAAGGGAGGGCTGTGGGACAGAAGTTGTGATTTTAAGGGATGCCGCCAGCCTAAGGGACCCTACACCGAGCAAGCTGGCCAAAAACCCCGATCTCGTGCTCCTTCATTCCTCCTGTCTTTTACCAGTGATCCCGTCAGCTGAACCTAATGGGAAGCCAGGTGCAAAACAGCCCCATCACACAGCACATCTAAGCTGGCCTCTAAGGACATAGGGCAGATGAAGAAGGGCAGAGAGGGCATCCAGAAGGACAAACAGAATCTATCCAGCGTACCTACTTATTTTCTCTCTCTCTCTCTCTTTCTCTCTCTCTCTCTCTCTCTCTCTCATCTGTTGTACACACACATACACACACACACACACACAGTTCTTCCTGTTCTTGATTTTGACTTGTGACTAGACACACATAAATAGACCCTGATTTTTCTCTCTGCTGATCTTGTTTCTTTCTATCTTATTTATACTTCAGAGGACCCAGAGATAAGGTTGAATGATATTACTCATAATATAGATAATCAATAATCAAGAATCAGACAAAATACATTTTTTATTAAAGTCTGAGTATAGTATCTGGACATTTCAATGGCGGCCCCCAAACCCCAGCCTCTAAGATGGCAATTTTGGTAGATTGAAATGTGAGAGCTTGCTACCATAAAATTTATCATCTCTTTGACCTCACCATTTTGGTGCAAAGAGCTCTAATTTCTATCCCTAGAGAACTGTACTCATTTCCTCCCAATTGAAAACAAAATACAAATCAAAGATTTATGTTGTTTTTTGTAATGATGTGTTAATTGCTTTCTCACCAACCCAGGTGCAAAGATGTCCTCCTTATACGGCTTACTCCCAGATGTCCTCATTATTGGAAGCAACGCTCTCTTCCATGGGTCTCATTTTCTGTGTTGGAAATGGTCATTTCCCCACAAGCAGCTCTGGCTTGGTTCAGAATATAAAGCTCCATGAAATGTGCAGAATGAAGACAAAGGGTTACTCAGTTATTTGAAGGTCTTTGAGATTAATCATGGAAAACAACATCCTGGTCCTCAGGAGGCTGGCAGGAGCCAATGTGGGGGAGATGAAGGGTAGATGATGGAGAAGCACCACTTCCCATATCCCTGGGGGACAGGCCATGCTCAGCAGTGCCTTCTGAGCCTCTAGCTCTCTCTCTCTGCTGGGTGCCTTGCAGACTCAGATACGGCTGAGCAGAAATCAGGTAGGTTGTGGTGCACATGGCCTACAGGGCTGTCATTTCTAAGTATTAAAATAATATATATTGGGCTATTTTCTTCTGAAATTTTATTTTAAAGATACTTTTGGGGGGATCCAAAGGTTTTAGAGGGTAGTGATTAAAAAAAAAAAAAAGTCTCTAAACACCAGGCTTTCTTTTGAGGCAACTGTTCACATCACCCAGGCAAACTAACCACGAAAGGGGGTGTGAGTGGGGGCTGAGCTTGCCTGGGCATCTGATGGGGTCACTATGAGATTATGTGGAGCAAGGCACCCAACCATCTGGAACCCAAGTTCCTAGTAACAAGAAGGAATGAGGTGAGATGAAATTAGAATCCTCTTCTTGTTCTAACATTGCACTGTGAGCTACAGTAACCACTGGCCACATATGGCTGGTCTAAACTAAGATGTGTGGCCGGTGCCCCAAATCACCAGATTGCTAAGACTCAGTACAAATGCAAACGTCAGGTATATCATTAAAAATTTTTGTATCGATTATGTGTGGAAATGATAACAATTTGAGGTATCCTGGGTTAAATAGAACATAAAGTTTCCTAATTTACTATTTAAATTGTGGCTACTAGAAATTATAGAATTATACATGTGTCTTATATTACATTTTTATGGGACAGAACGGTTTGATAAATGTATTTATTTATTGAACTATTTAAAAATATGTTTCTGGATTCCCATTTCATATGGATGCACCTCAAATTCTAGAAAACTTGCAGTAGTCTTGCTTGGGAAAAAATGTTATATCATTTTTCCATGCAAAGGTCTTTTTAGAACAAGAGGTAAAAATTTCATGTCATGCTGGCTAAGTGTTGAAGAGAGTGTGAGAGGGAAGGAACGGCAATGTTCCTTAAACTAGAATTTCATTTTCTTCTCCTTTGAGTGAAGCTCGAGTGTCAATCTTTAATTTCTAGAACAGTAGAACATTTCCAGATTGCAGAGACATGAAAATAGATGCTACCGAAAGTAAAGAGCAGCCCTCCTCCCCTGCCACGCACACGCATGCAACATCTCTTCCCCGTGGGAGTGCCAAATATTTGGAAAGCACCTAAATGCTCAGTTCATGAGCTCCAGAAGGCACATGTTCAATAACCACTTCCTGCTGTGTGTTAACCGCTGGGTCAAATAAAGAACAGCAGACAGAGAAACAGAGACAGGGTATTGCAATATGACTTCAGCCTGATGATCGGGGCAAAAAGAGCAGCACAGGGAAGATTCAGGGATTCAGAGCCCCATAAGGGCAGAGTGGAAGGAGGGTGTGTTGTTGGGGGACACCGAGCAAACATCCATCTGCAAGTATCAAGTGGGCCTTGCCTATCAGGAAGGAGATCTAGGACGTGACATGACAGATGCTGGGCTGAATCATCTAATGGAAGTCGTGTTTTAGGGGACTCATCCCTCTCTTCTCTGTCATGCTATATGTGTGTGTCCCCCAACTGGAGGACCTAGTTAGAATCCAGTGCTACCTAGGGGCGCCTCAGGGGCTCAGTTGGTTAAACATCTGTCTTTGGCTCAGGTCATTGTCTGGCTCAGGTCATGATCCCAAGGTCCTGGGATTGAGGTCTTGGTTAGGCTCCCTGCTCAGTAGGAAGTCTGTCTCTCCCTCTGCCCCTCTCCCTGCTTGTACTTTCTCTCTCTCTCTCTCTCAAATAAATAAAATTTAAAGAACAACAACAACAACAATCCAGTACTACCTAACGTTATTCCCTTACCCTCTCCTCTGTATGTTTTTTGCTTCCTTGAGGGAGAATGACACAGTCAAGGGCAAGAGCCAAGGTTGATGTTTCTGTTGAATATCTCATGATTTCCAGGACAGTTGTAGGCACAAAGTAGGTAATTCAATGCTTACTTTAAAAGTAATAATAACGAATTAAATTGTGCTAAATCCCCATGTCCTCTTCTTTCATGTATTTCATGAGGGAAAATGGGGAATCCTAATTCTTAATGAGGTTTCTTCAGAGACGAAAGTGTAAATCAGTTTGCCTTCTATTTCCTGTCCTTTTCTGGTATATATCTCCTTTCTTCCCAGCATCTTCCTGGTTCTTACCACCATTATTTTGTCACTGAAATTTTCTCTTGGGCTTTGACTTGTGCATCTGGGTGGAACCCAAATTTCCCCCTTCCTCCTTTTACCACTCATTTCCTTTGGTTCTTGGCAGGAGAGTATGGTGCCCCTTCCACCCAGACAGTCCCTGGCTTGGACTAGAAATGATGATCTGCTTTAACCATTTAGCCCTCCCTGATGAGGCTCTTTAACTCACCTGAAGGTTGTTTCTTTCTTTCTTTCTTTTTTAAGATTTTATTTATTTATTTGACACACACATACACACACAGAGATCACAAGTAGGCAGAGAGGCAGACAGAGAGGGGGGGGGGGAAGCAGACTTCCTGCTGAGCAGAGAGCCCTATGCAGGGCTCCATCTGAGGACCTCAAGATTATGACCTGAGCTGAAGGCAGAGGCTTAACCCACTGAGCCACCCAGGCACCCTAAAGATTGTTTCTGATCAGTTCACATGGTCAGAGAAATAAGAAAGGCATTAAATGAAGAAGTGTAGAAGGGCTGGGAGTTACCACGGAGGGACAGAAGCATTTTTGTTTTGTTTTGTTTTTTGTTTCTGTTTTTTAAAGATGTTATTTATTTGCCAAAGAGAGAGAGAGAGAGAGACTGAACACACAGGGGGAGCTGCAGAGGGAGAGGGAGAAGCAGGCTCCTTGCAGAGCAGGGAGACTGATGTGGGGCTCGATCTCAGAACCCTGGGACCATGACCTGAGCTGAAGGCAAGCCACCTGTTTTGCTTTGTTTTTCACTGTACTGTGAAAGAAATAACTTACACTTGAGTGCGACTCTGGGGGAGAGTAGACTCAGTCTGGTTAGAACTATGGGCTTTCCTTGCCCAGCAAAGAAAGATAACTCTGTAGATCCCAGGAAATTTACAAAGCCTGAATTTTCTCTCTCTTAAAAAAAAAATTCACTTTTGTTG
Source organism: Mustela lutreola (assembly GCF_030435805.1). Lineage (NCBI taxonomy): Eukaryota > Metazoa > Chordata > Mammalia > Carnivora > Mustelidae > Mustela > Mustela lutreola. The sequence continues at coordinate 105,435,786 of NC_081296.1, read as the reverse complement.
TCCTGATTTTAAACTAATCATTACAAAGTTACTTCAAGAAGAAAGATTATTCCCTCGATTATTCTTTGGTTAACTTTTTAGAGCTTTTAGCCACCTGAGAAAGCCAATCCAATACTGAAAAGTGTTGCCAAAAGCCACTCAAAAATGTCATCTACCTTAATACTTAAAGGATCCTGAGTCCCTGAACAAGGCTCTTTGTAAGGTAAGAGTTAATATCAGAGACAGATGAACTGCAATGGATAAAAGTGAAATGTAGTCTGTAAAGGCTGGGTAAATGTTTCTGGCTCTTTTCTTTTTTCCTTCTATTGCATATTATGCAGATTTGAAACCTGGCTACTATTTCTGCTATCTTCATTTTTAACAGAAAAGCACAAGTAATAGGTTCTAAGGTAAGTCCCTGCTTTTTTTCCAGTGACTCTAGACTGCACTAAGATTGACCTCCCCCCCTGCCCCTGCCCCGTGCTACCTAAATTGCAGGCACATGGTATTAAATTATCTGCCTTGGTAAGACTGTCCTTGCAAAACTACACCGTAAAGTAGCCATGCTCTGGGCTCTCCCCCCTCCTCTGCCGCAAGGCTGGAGGTTGGATGTCATCCCAGGTTTCTAGCCCCAGCATTAACTCCACCCCACTCTCCCCCCTCAAGAAAGAGTATCTTCCGTTTCTCAAACCACACAACTCCCACCAATTCTGACCTTTTTTCATAGGGAATGAATACCACCTCCAGAATCCCGACTCCCAAGAATCACCATTTTGAATTAATGAGCAATCCCAACCTTAAGGATTCTTGCAGGTAAAAAGGGTTGCTCAGAGAACATAGGATGAGGCTCCCATGGCCGAGATTAGGTGAAAAAAGGAAACATCTCTTCATTCTTACCTTTTAAGACTATTGGCTGTTTCCCTCCCCAGTGAACAATTTTCTCTATTTATAAGATGACACCTACGTAAGTATTCTGGTCACAAGTTAGCTATCCACTTAACAGTGTGTCTGTGTGTTGTCTAATTACTACTGGATGGAACCGTGCATAAAGTATATAAGTGTGTATGTGATAAGAGTATTAAAAGCGGAGGGTGGGGGAAGGAGTGAGTATGTGTGGAAAGAGAACTTGGTTCTAAAATAAGACTGATATACTTAAAAAAAACCTTTTAATTTGGGGAACTGGAGATTCACATTAAGTTTTAAGAAATAGTATAGAGAGACCCCTTATAGACCTTTTATCTGATAGTAATATTTTGAATAACTGTAGTACAATATCAAAACCAGGAAACTGACGTTGATACAGTCCTAGGGCCTTATTCAATGTCCCCTCTTTTGTATGTACTCATTTGTGTATTTAGTTTGGTGCAGTTTTGTTACATATGTAATCTGCTTTTGAATCTCAGCTAAGTACTAGCTGTGTGACATTGAACAAGCTCCCTGGCTACTCTGAGGCCCAGTTTCCTTATCTGCAAAATTGGTATAATGTCTCTCTTCTAAAGATGGTGCCAGGATTAAGTAAGATCATTTCTGCTAAGTTTCCAGCACACTAGATTCTCAATAAATGCTGGTTTCCTTCCCGTCTATCCCTTGTTCCTTCAGTAGCAAGGGAATATTCTCCAGTTTCTTGCAGAAATAACCAGACTTGTGGGTTATAAGAAATCAGGCGGCTCCTTCTTCAAGTCCAATGCATTTAACCCTGCCGTTCAAAGAGAGCAAAGTGGATGTCACCTGCCCACAGCTGTTGCCTGAAGGCCTGGACTTGGGATCCTATTTGTATCTAGATCAGAAGTGTAGAGACGGGGGTGGGCGGAGTGAAAAAGGAGAGACTCTGGGGGAGCTGTGGAGTAGGGGTAGGAAGCGGTAAATACTGAACAACCGTTGGCTGGAGAACTACCAGTTCCAAGGATTTTTCGTCCGGTGTGGCTAGTGACCAAGGGTTGGATGTACCCGCGGAAGGCTAGATAGGAGGCGGGAGCCTCTGAAGACATGGTGGGCAGGTGCGGAGCCCAGTCTAGACTTGGTAGGGGGATCACCCTCTTTCCAGAGTTCAGTCAAGTCTAGAGCTCTTCTGTCTTCTGGAGCCCTCTTTCAAGGACGGCCGAAGAGCGCTCAAGGGCCAAGAAATCCAGGACCGCCCGGGGGCAAGAGAGGCACCTGAGTCCCTACCTTAAGGTCCCGCTGGCTGGAGGAGGAGGCCATTCCTCCACACGGAGACGTGGATGGCTGGGAGTCCTAAGGGCAGCCGAATGTGAGCGGGCGGGTTTGGAAGGAGAGACTAGAGGGCAGGGGGGACGCGGGGTGGACGCGCTAGCTCCTGCTCGGCGGCGACCTCTTCCACCTGCACCCCGCGAACCTGGCTTTTCCAAGTTCAAATCTCCAAAGCGACCGCTCTAGCGTCACGCAGCAGGCAAGCCGGGACCGGGGCTGTGTTCCCGCGACCCGAGCAGTCCCCAGGAGCCGGGGCGCAGTCTGCGTCGAGGTGGGGGCTGGGGGGAAGGACCCCGCGGGGGCCGGGACACCGCTCGGCGCTCCTCCCGGGGCCGCCCCCAGCGCCGCGGGCCGCGGAGGAGGAGCCGCGCCCAGGCCAGCGTCGCCCTGGCTCCTCCTCCCCGCGCGGGCCTGGCCCTTCCTCCCCGGCGTCCAAAGCTCCGGGTGGCCGCGGCCGAGCGGGGAGCGGAGCGCGCTGGGCGCGGCCGTCCCGCTGCCGCCGCCTCCGAGCCCTGAGTGCGCCCGCGGCCATGGTCCCCGCGGCGGCGCCGGGCGCTTGAGCCCCGGAACGCGGTAAGCAAGGAGCCCACTCCCGGGGTCCCCGGCCCCGCGGCCTGGGGGTGCGCAGAGGCCTCGCGCCGCCCCCGCGCCGTCGGCAGGGCCCTGCGCGCCCAGGGCGGACCCCACACCGGGACGGGTTGGGGCTTCCCCTTCGGGGCCCGGGCGGGAGCTGTCCCTGCGCGCGGGGCGCCCCCGGGGGACGAGGCGGGGAGGGGGCGGCTTCGCGGGCGGGAGGAGGGGCCGGTCCTGGAGGCGCGGGCTGCGCTGCCGGGGGGCGGGCCGGCGGGCGGGGAGGATGCGCGCCGCAGCCCCGGAGAGCCGCGCTTTTGTACGCGCTGGCTCCTTACATATGGAAATGACGCTCGCGCGGGTCCCCAGTCGCGTCCTTTTGAAGGACGCCCGCCCGGAACCACGGCGCCGGCTGCGAAGTATTGTCCCGCTTCTTGAGCCCTAACAAAGCGTCCTCCTTCGCTTTGCAGAGCACTGGAGGCGGGCGGCCGGCGGTGCGGGCGCAACGGAGAGGCCGCCTGAAGGTAGGCGAGGACGGCGGGGGCCGAGGCGGCGTGCCTCCTGGTGACACAATGGGGTGTTTGAGGTTTCTGGGGTGCAACGGGCAGGCAGGTCGGAGACTCATCGGCATCACAGGTTGCCCGGGGAATCGGGCGGCGCGCCCGCCCTCCGGCTGCACCTCCGCCTCCCCGCCCAGCAGCGCGGCTGCGTCTGGGCTGCTCGGCCGCCCCCGAGGTCCGGGCCAGCCGACGGCGATTGAAAGCCGCTTCTGTGTGTAGACCCAGGAGCGGACTTGACGCCGGGAGGGAGCAGAAAGGGTGGTGGTGCTGTTGGCTTGTGCCACCAAGGCAGCCTCGTGATGGAGCCGCGGAAGAGAAACCTGTCTGGGGAAACTCGAGGTGATAAGCCTGGGCTGTCTGAGCAACGGAGAGCTGTTTGGGGTCCCTAAAGGGGGGCATCTCAGAAGGCGGGGGCGGGGGGAACGCATATAGCAAGACTTTCCCAGTGCACTGAGCAAGAACTAAGGGGAAAAGGACCAAATGACACGCGGTTATTGCCTGAAAACCTTGATCGCCAGACCACTGGAATGGAAGTGTGGCGTGCTGCGGGAGAAGCTTCCAGGATTCCCAGTGCTGGGCTTCTGCGACCACCACACCGGTCCTGACAAAAGGACAAAGCTGATGGAAACACTTTACTGCAGAAGGCTCTTTCTGTGAAGTTGAGAGACAGAGAAAGAGACGTTTTCCTAGTCCCAGCCCTGACAAACCGGGGTCAAGGTGCACAGAAAATGGGGGGTGTAAAGATTGCTCTACCCTGTATCTTGTTTCGACAACTTAGCGATTATGAGAACCTGGGCCTTCTTTACTCAACAGCGGCAGCGAGATTCCTGAGGTGGACTTACCAGACAACTTAACTCTTAATTTATGAAATCAAATCAGATAGCCTAGTTGTTTTTTGTGACTGCCATAGTAGCTTTTTAGGATTAAAATCCCGGTAAAATCCATCCTGGCATATGGGCCGAGCTCCTGAGGCCATGGAGGATTTCTCAGTGGGGCTCCCTTAAATAGGTTGACAGAAATTTATGTCTGCTTGTTTCCTGAGGCTTGCCATTCTACAAGGAAATATATTTTTCCTGTGTCAGCTTAATTTTGTCTTGAATCTTCTCTAGTGGCTAGCATATTAGTGGATGACCTGAAATACTGGCTCTAGAGTTGAGGTTTGTCGGTTTGGTGGTGGGGGTGTTGTGAAGATTTCCAGACTGTGTGTAAAAGTAGCATTACAGGCTGGCTGAAAAGCAGTTTGCTGTCTCTTCAGCTGTTGTCAGTGTTCTTAAGGAGGTGAAGTGAACTGCTGGGGAGTTTGTTTACAGATTTATTTTCACCTGTTCCCTGGTGATTCTGCAGGGGAAACCATTCTGAACTGCAGTAGAGATAAAGGGAAGGACTTATAGATGTTCCACATGGGTTGGGCATCAATAAAGATATAGCCAAGGCAGGAGAAGGCTTTACAGGGGCAGTGGAAAGGAAGCCGTCAGAGGCACAGTCTTCACATTAAAAAATGTCAAGGATCAGTCATTTTAATAGGCACTTGCTCAGAACGGCCTGGTTTCTTTCTTCGTCTTTTTTCACTTTAGATATGCTATGACCCTTAATATCAAAAGATGTTGACTGTCACAGAGGGGGAGAAGAGGACCCCAGTGAATTCTGAACAGCCAACCTTAATTTAATGGGCAATATTCTTATCATAAGTCAAATGTTAAAATAAATTGTTTTAAATGTCACTGCAAATGACTTTCTAAACTAACATTTCACCAGTCTTGATGCTTCCATTTTGTGTTGATAATGAAAATACATTTTATCAGTCTCACGTTGATAAAGGGTTGGCAAGTTAGCTGGATTCAAGCAGCCTAAAGCCTTTTCAGGAGGTTTATTTTTATAGATGCCAATTCATCTGTAAGCCAATAAATTATGTGGTTGGAATTCTGGCTATTGAGCTTACATCTGTTGGGCAGGAAGTTGTGGAGAGACCAAGGCTTGCAAAAAGATGTTTTTCTCTTATTTACAAATAAAATAGAATTTTAAAAAGATTATGGGAATATACAAGTGAGCAACTTTTTTTTTTTTTAAAATTAGGACACTTCTTTGTTGCAATGTATATCAGCAGTTACTCATTTATTGAAGCTTTTGAATAGAACAGTTACAAAGTATTTATGTCCTACCATTCACATAAAATACAAAGTTGAGAAAACATTGTTTATAGGCAGTAAAAGAGATTCTCCTCCCCCCCCCCCAGGGGAGGGGGGACTGTGCCCCTAGCTGCAGGCATTCTGAATTCCAGTAAATATGGCTCAAGAAGTGAAAGTTGTTATGAGCAGTCTCTTTTTTAAGAAAGTAACAAACATGGAGCTCTGTTTTCTGCTTCTCTAATTTTACTTAGTAGCTGATTACAGGTTATTGACTCTACATTGTGCTAGGCTAATGATTTTTTTTTTCCTCCAGCTATCCTGAGTTAAGTACTTGATTGGTAATCCACCTCACTGTTAGGTTTAACAAAAGCTTGGGTTTGGCACATGGTTCAGAATAGTCACATACTAAAATTTTTTTAATGTTTTAGAATAAATGCTAGGAGACGGTCCTTGGTTAAATTCAGTTTAATAGTGTAGTTTAACCAAGGTGGTTATTGTCTTTTAAATATATGTAACGTCATTTTTGTTTCTCTGCAGTGGCATTTAAACTTTTGTGTTGTATCTGTATCCCGTGACTTTATTCCTGGTGATACTCAGGTGCCTGTGGTATCCAGCTAGGAATGAGGTACTGTCGGAGCCCAGAGGAGGCTACCTGACGGGAGTCGTTGTGATTAGCAGCTGTGGTTTCTGGCAGAAATATCCTATATAGATTTGTAAATAGTCGCTTTTTCTATTAAGCTTTCGCTCAACTTGAATTTATTCTTGTCACTATTTCGTTTTATACTGAAATGAATCCAAATGTTAAGAATGGAAATCTTTGCAATTAGAGTGGTTGCATAAAGAGAGAGAGAGAAGAAAAAGAAACATTTTAATTTGATCTTTGGCATTATGAGGCTCCGACTTGCCAAATGGTGAAAGCTAATGGCGTGAATGAAAAGTGTTCCCAGAGCACGGTTTGTCCATGTTGACCACTTTCGTTATAAAGTAACTAAATTAGTCACTTGGTGGTCACTGCCTGGTCTGTGGATCCCCAGCAGCTATGTCTGAACACAAACCTAAAAGCATCTATTGTGATACCCAAGGAAAGCAGCTGAGCCAAGAGGGGCATCCAGACATTCCACATAGCTGTTCAGCTGCTGGACCATCTGGAGGGAAATAAAAGGCCTGGGCTAGGGGCTCTGGCATTGTGCTCATTTATTATTTGGTTTTCCCTTGCCAGACTTTGTCCCTTTTTTACTCCCTCTGGCCCAGAACAGACGTCCCCTTTGGCTGGGGTGCCATTCTTACAAGCTCCTTTCTGTACCCTGCATGCCGGAAAGTTCAGAAGTTCACGTAGCCCCTTCATGGTGGCCTTATGTTGGGGACTTCATTATTCCAGCGGCTCCTCACCTGTGTCTTTCCCAGTCCCAGGTGGTGCTGATTTCATCAGCCAGGGTTGCTGAGTGTCACAGAGTAGCACAGACTGTGATGGACATCCCCATCCAGGTCTACGCATTTTGGCAGCCTTGTTCTGAGTTATTTGGAAGGCAAACGCTCCAGGTAGTTCTCATTATGGGTGCTTATTGGGTGGTAAATGTTTTGATAAATGTCTCTGTGCATCTGCCTCTTATTTAACCGTCCCTAGTTAGAACTCCCAAATACTGTGCACCCTGGCCCTTCTATTCCAGAGGAACTGTGAAGGCTTCTGTCAGTGTGATGGGGAAGGTAGCAGGTGAAGAGAGGCCCCGGCTTGGCGGGGGTGGGGTGGGGAGCTTTATAAAACCGGAATTTTTCTTTGTGATTTGAAGGAGGGTTTGTCACTCAAAACCCAATGTTCTTCATCTCTGAGGAAGATTTCTGTCGCTAGTGGGAGTCCATTAGGCTTTAACTCTGGAAAGCACTGATGGCACAGATTAGACATACTTGAGTATTTTGAGGGAGTAATTTAACAATGATCAATTTCTGGACCAGGCCCGCTGTTGGAAAATACGGGGCTCTTCAGATCATTTTTATTAAAAAAAAAAATGTGTTTCTTCCTTGCCAAAGCTGCTTTGGAAAAAAAGAGTGCTTACTCCATATATCTCTAGTGCCTTATAGACTCTAATTATTCAATAAATGGATTAGAGCCGTGGGCAGGGAGAATCCCCACCCTTCCCCCCCACCCCCACTCCGATTGGGAGGAGTTTGTGGCCATCAGGTTTTCCTGGCGGTTTCTGGTACTCAGTAGTCTAGCTGATTAACACATGAAGGTGGAGATAAGGGATTGGTCTTGATGTCATTTCAGTGGTCCCGTTCCTGTGTTCTGTGTGCATGTGTAGCCCTGAGAGAGGGTCTGATTTAGAGTCAGACCAGAATTCAGATGTCAGTTCCACCCCTGTATTAGCACTCTCTCCTTGGACAAGTTGCTTAATTTCACCAAGCCCCAATGTCTACATCTTAAGTGGGAATGTGAGGTCTACTTTAAAGAATTAAAAGGATTAAATGAGCTCATTTATGTAAAGTACTCAGCATGGGCCAGACTTCTAGTAGATACCCAGAAGTTAAAAAAAAAAAAGTTTCATCTTAAGTCCCAACTGTGTTTCAGCCTTTCTGCTTTTGTTTGATGTTAAATCTATCAGTAATCTGCCTTTAAAGATGGAGGTAGCGCTGAGCCTTACCCATTGCCGTTGACCCACTGTTAGTAGTAGAATATTGTTTATAGTCCTGTTCCCTGCCCTATGCGTTCTCAGCTGTCTGTAAGGCATTCGGCAGCTCCTGCTCTGCTTCCTCGAAGGCAGATCCATGGTTGGTTGACTTTCTTCAGTTTATTCTTCCTTGGTCAGTTGTTTCTATTTTCATGGTTGTTTTCTCAATTCCCCTCTTGTATCAGCTTTCTCTGGGATTATCCTGTCACTTGCTTGCCGTCTTTAACCCCCAGAACAGCCCTTCTAGATGGGTATTATTATTCCTATTTTATAAACAAGGGGACTTGGGAAAGTGTTTTAGTACAGACTCCCCTCCAAAGTCACATCCTATAACCGCCCCCCCAAAACAACACAACAACAACAAAAACCCCAAATGCAGCTGAAGTTTGTGACTCCATTGGCTTAATCACTAACTCCTTAATCCAACTCCAGACGGTTCTGGATGCTATAGTTTGGGAGTGGGTCCTGGCTTCTACTTCTGCTTAGGTACATCTAAGACTGAAAATGCCTTTGAAGAAAGGGTTGGATGGGGGAAGGAGAGGTATGCTTGTGGAAGAAATAGGCATTTCAAAGTCTTTCTGTGCTCATTATGTCACTCTCATCCAGGGGAAGTTTCCGCGCAAGGGATCTCCCTACACTAAGTCAGTCCTTGGTGTTTACTGAGTTTCTGGTGTGAGGAAAAGATTGTACTATTCATTTGGGGGAGTGATATAAAAGAAATGAGTTGTGGACCTTGTCCTGAAGGAAATTTCTGCCAAGCAGGGGGAAAAAATTCTTGCACATGAAATTACTCATGAACATTTGGGGGATAATATCATCCAGTAAAAAGGCATTCTGTGCCAAACGAGATCTGACAACTTGTCACCATATGCAACATCATTTGGATGTTTCCGTATGCTCATTTGTTCCTCAGAGTTGGGACTGTTTTCCCTCTTCAGTCAAAAGAATGTTTTCCAAATCACAGTGTCTTGGGAAGAGGGAAGATGAAATAAAGAGATAAAAAAAAAAAAAAAGCTAAAAAGATTTGCTTTAGCAAAAGTCCAATAACCTCCTGAAGATAGGGCATGATAGCTTATCAGATTCACAGCTATGGATAAGATAGGACTTCTCAATGTGTTAAGAGTTTTATGCCCCTCTTTTATTGGTCTAAATGAACCAATCCCCATGTTTTAAAAATCATTTTAAAAAGAGGAAATGTTAGAATTCTTTCGCTTTTGAGGGTTGGTTTGTTTTTAATATGCAAAATCAAGTGAAAGCAGAATAGACTGCCTTTTATGACATTAGTCAGATTGTAGCCTGGGTAGGGGTGCTGAAGAGGTATGGAAGCCCCGAAAACCCCAGAGCAGCCAGGGGTGTGTGTGTGGTGGTGGTGGTGGGGTTGGTTCTCAGCTCTCAGTTGACAGCAAACTGGCTGACTTGTAAGTGAATCTCACGAGCCAGGCATTGGCCTTGTCTAAATCCCTAACTTTGGTGGCTTTGCATTAACACCTTGGTGTTTCTTTTCTGGTGCTCTCATGTTTATATAGCACTCTCAACTTAATTGTGAAAACATTTGCATGGTGATTAGTTAACCCAACAGACCAACTCTGGGAAGGCAGCCAGAGCCAGCAGCACCTTAGTAATAGAAAAGCTGATAATTAGGAGAAGAACCTCCATCCCACCGCCTCACCCCCAACACACACACCCCCAGACCAGCAGCCTGGACATAAGTGGTGCTCCTTTGCTTTAAGGAGTGACCTCAGGGAAAACCAAGAAGTGGTTGAGCTGTTTGAATCCACCTTGAGTCCATCCAGTTCTGCTGAAACTCTTGGGATGGTCATGGCTCTGGGTGAGCTCGTGATGTTCCAGATGGCTGTCTCGGGGGGGGGGGGGGGGGAGTAGCACTGATGGGTCCTGGGAGCCTCTCTCATTTTCAGTTCTGGCCACATTCCACACCTGAACTTGTGCCTTGCCCATGTTTCTCATCTGCTCTATGAACAAATATCACTTCTAAGTTAGAGAGTTCTCTTACTCAGGGCTTTTATTAGTTAAAGGTGCTGCTTTTAAAACTAGAGTGAGGATTGCCAGAAACTGGGGAAGGGGGTGGTGGGACATGGCTCTGCAGAGGGTATAGTTTCCACTGAGTGAGATGAAACCATGCTAGAGGTCTGCTGTACAGCGGTGCACATAGAGTGAAGAAAGCTGTCCTGCACACATAAAATTTTAAATAAATTTTTGTTAGACTAGGTGTCCTGTTATGTCTTTTTTAGCGTAGTAAAAAACATAATGGCAAGATAAGAATATTTTTGCAAGTGCTGCTTTTTATAGTCCGGGGGCTGGTTCTGAGAGACTGGTTTCAGATGGCTGAGGTCACCCTCTTGAGGCGATGTTGTGTTTGGCTTCCATTGCATCAGGGTGAAGGTAGCTTCCGATGGGCTCATTTCAGGCTTTCGTTGGAAGCCCCACCACATTAAAAATGAATTATTGTGCTAGCAACCCCACCCCTGAAGATTTGGCTGTTAGTATATGAGGGACTGAGAATTTAATGATGTATATTTTTAGCAGAAGTGGTTCTGCGTTAATCTCGAGTCCACATTTCCACTGATCCCACGGAAGGTGGAGAAATGGAAGACGGGTTGGAAGGATGGAAGACAGATGAACCAGGTGTGCAGACAGGAGGTGGTCTGGATGAGGGAGACTCCCTGACACTGTAGGGTTCCTGTGATCAGCAGCTCCTCTGAACCTCCCCATCTGAAAACTGGGAGTAGTGTTTTCTCCTTTCTCTAGGCAACCAGGCATTACCTAAACTCCCGGGGTGCTAAAGTGAGCTTCAGGGAATACTGGTCACACCTCATGTAATTGCTCCAAGGAAGTTAATTGAGCTGCTTTTTGAGGAACTTGTGTAAAAGGCATTGTGTCTCCTATAAACAGGGAGGTGGTTTGCCCGGTGCCTCTCCGGCTGCTTGCCTCCAGGCTGACTGTGATGGGGGGCATGTAGGCTGAACGAAGGGGAACTAGATAGCCGCACCACAGGAGTGGGGTGCTACATCTGGGCAGGTGGTTCACAGCTCGCCTACTTCCGTGGAAGCCTGTGGGTACTACCGGTTAGTTGGAAAAGACTGAGTGTCCGAGGTGGCCTTTCACTGTAAGTCCAGGGCCAGACGAGCTGATAGAGAACTGCTTTCAGTCTTGAGTTTGGGACTGGCCGCTCACCCAAGGACCAGGCAGGAGAGGAGACTCCCTCATTCTGGTAACGCTACCCCACATGACCGAACCTGTGGCTGGGGCCCTGGTGGCAGTGGCCACGGAAGCTCAACTGGCCAGGGCTGGCTCCTGGAGAGCCCCGCAATCTTGCTGGGGGGAGGTTGGGAGGGGCGGCGAGGTGCAGCATTGCCTCTCCTGCCGGCCTCCACCGAGGTCCCGGTCGGCCAGCCCTGGGGGCTGCCACGACCCTGCCCTTATCTCTGTCCCACACAGGTGAGCGCTGTGGGCTATGGGATGGATGAGGTGGGACAGGACCAGCATGAGGCCCGACTCAAGGAGCTGTTCGACAGTTTTGACACCACAGGCACCGGGTCCCTGGGGCAGGAAGAACTCACCGACCTTTGCCACATGTTGAGCTTGGAGGAGGTGGCCCCGGTGCTCCAGGAGACGCTGCTTCAGGACAACCTCTTGGGCAGGGTAAGGTCTGGGGAAGAAGGCAGGTGGATGGAAGTGGGTGCGGCTTCTGTGGGGAGGGAGGGGTGGGTGGGGGGGAGAGGGGCTGTGGCGACCTGCCTCTCACATCCTGGCTGTGTGTGCCCGGAGCTGTTAACCTGATAAACAGAAAAAGAAAATGTAATGGGCGGGACCAGCAGTGTGGTTTGCTTGGGATATGGAGGGCCTGCTTGAATTTGTGCTCTGGAGTGTACGTGTGCCCAGAGCATCTTAAATGAAGGGAGGAAAAGAGGCAGTAGGAGCATGTTTTTCAACTCTTGTTCATGGTGGATCATTTTATGGACTTTGCATTCATCACTGGGGCACAGGGAGGGGACCGAGGTTTTCCTTGAAGAGCAGGAAAACACAGAAAATTGCTACTCATAAAAAAAAAAAAAAAAAAAGGCCCCTTCTCACCTGGTACTCGTTCCTGTGACTTGGTTTACGGGGACAACAGGACTATTTGTTGTCAAATGCAGAAGTTACCACCAGCAGACACTTGCATATCACTGCTGAAGTCGTGCTGGATTTTAAATGAACCTGCCCTGTATTTACTTACCCTCCTGTCATATTTCCTAGGTGAAAGGTTTAATTAATCCTTCACACCCTAGAAGCAATCTGCACAAGAAATAGCTTTATTGGGAGCAAAAGTCAGAGCAGCAAACTGTTCGTCCTTGTTTGGAAGCCTTAGCAATGGGAGATTTGAGGATGAAGTCATTTGCCACCCGCCCCCCCCCCCGTAATGCTTTCAGATGTGTTTTTGTTCTGTCTCAATCCCGGACACCTTGGGGGAGCCAAAGGAGCCAGGGGAGCTGAGTTTCCCACTGTGGTCCTGGGGGAGAAGGCAGAGTACCAAGAGTGGATATGTTTCAGGTCTGATGAGAGCCTGGGAAGAGCTGGTACAACCTGAGGCTTCCTTGGGAGGTTGTCTCCAAGTCAGTGTAAATACACAGCCTTCCGCTAACAGACCGAGACTTGGCAGCACGTTCACGGTGTCCCTCTCCAGATGTTGCCCATCTTTGGGCGCGCTACCCACCCCAACCATTCCGCAAACTAAAGCAGGGGAACAGTTATCGATTGATTTGTTAATGACTTGACACTATCAGCCTTTTTCCATTTGCTATTTGCCTATGAATAATGAATACCTAAGTGGTCTTGAGCCTGATATTTACTTAGTGAGCCAGTGATAAAAGTTAAATAGATAGATGCATGTTGATTTCATGTGGAAGGTCCCTGGGGACTGTCTGGAGAGCAGGGTTGGCATGAATTAATGCACTCCTGTTTGATTTGCATTTTTTGTGAAACTGAAATTATTCTCCTTAGATGATCACATAAACTTGGCCATATGTTGGTAAGATACTGTATATGGTCTAAAATTTTAAATTATAAGGAAAAAAATTCCTTAGAATTTACTGAAGAATTCTAAGCGGTAACACGTTCTTGATCTATTGAGTATGGAGCTTAAGTTGTAAAATTATATATTGTTTCCAATGCCAGTCATCTTTCTTCTCTTTAGATGGTATTTATAGAAAAATTTGTAAGGGTTTGCAGTTTGGTTTCATAAATAAGGAGAAGGAAATAGTAGCATGACAAATCTCAATATATTCAACTATTCAGTAATTCAACAAATAGATATTGAAGGGTCCTGCATGTTAGGCTTTCTGCTAGTCTGTGGGGGTGCAACTTACTTATGTTTTTCATAGATTAAGGTTTTCCACTAAATTGGCTTTTGGGTACAGTAGTATCCAACAGCTTCCTGAAGGCTTAGGGTTTAATTGTATCTTTAAATATTAATGAGTATAATTTCTAAATGAAACAAAACTTTCAAGTTTACCTTTGTTGGAATCAGGCTGAATTAATAATTTTTTTCTTGAAAAAGAAATAAAATAAAAGGCATTGCCCTCGTCAATAAGAATATGAATATTTTCTGGGTTTTTTGTTTTTTTTTTTTTAATTTCCAAATCCATCTGTAAAACTTCCTGGGTTTTTTGGGGTTTTTTTAAGGCCTAATGTTTCTTTTGACAGTTGTTGAGGAGGGTAACTGAAATTGACTCCTTGACTCGCCATTTTCATGCATTTTACTCCCAGGCCATTTACTCCCAAATCAGGTTTCTTTTTTTCTTTCTTTTTTTTTTTAAACTAAAAAAAAAAAAGGATATTTATTTATTTATTTATTTGACCGACAGCGATCACAAGTAGGCAGAGAGGCAGGCAGAGAGGAGGAAGCAGGCTCCCTGCTGAGCAGAGAGCCCAATGCGGGGCTGGATCCCAGGACCCTGGGATCATGACCTGAGCCAACGCAGAGGCTTTAACCCACTGAGCCACCTAGGTACCCCGCCCCCCAAATTGGTTTCAATTCATCTATCTGATCTGGCTTTGTAACTTGAAGTCCTATCCCCCTGAGTTTGGTGCTCACTAGTTAAGGATTTGAAATGCCTGCTGATTGTGGATCACTGATTTGAAGGAAGCAGGACAACAGTGGGTGTTTCCTGCTAGTTATCAAAAGAGCTCTATCCAAATCTTTGTCCTCAGTTAGGCACCTATCAGGTGGGTGGGAGTCCAAGACCCAGGGACTCCTGAAGACACTGAAGAACTTTCAGTCTGGTCAGCTAATGTTTGCCCCGCAGCTGAATAGTCCCTTTGTTTGTTTGTTTTAAAGGTTCTATGTATTTGAGGGAGAGGGCATGAGTGGGAGAGCAAGGGCCAGGGAGGGGAGGAGCAGAGGGAAAGGGAGAAACAGAGTCCCTGCTGTGAGCAGGGAGCCCAGCGTGGGGCTCTGCCCCAGGACCCCAAGATCATGACCCCAGCTGAAGGCACACGCCCAGCTGTCTGAGTACACAGGCATCCCCAGCTGAACAGCCCTGAGAGCAGATACTACAAGCATATAAGAAAACATAACAGCATTAGCTCTTTTATGGAACCATGTTTTCATCTAAGCAACTGATATTGGTCCTAGTGCTTCCTCTTTTTTGTCTTTTATTTTTATTATTTTTTTAAAAATTCAAATTAGTTAATATATAATGTGTATTATTAGCTTCAGGGTAGAGTTTAGGCTGCATCAGTTGCATGAAACACCCACGGCTCATCATATCAGGTGCCCTTCTTAATGCCCATCCCCCCAGTTACTCCATAAACCACCTACTTCCCCTCCTGCGGCCCTCAGTTTGTTCCCTATAGTCAAGAAGAGTCTCTTATGGTTTGCATCTCTCTGTTTTTATTTTATTTTATTTTTCCTTCCCTTCCCCTCTGTTCATCTGCTTTGTCTCTTAAATGTGTCTTTTAAATTAAATGTAGTCATATGCCTCTCTCTTTTATTAGAAATTAGGACATAACTATGATAGTCTACCTTGGTTTTATTGAAGCTGTCGTATCAGTTTTAAAAATGCATTTTCATATATTATATATATATATATATATATATATATATATATATATATATATATAGCAACTTTGAGACATAACAGCTTCCTGGGATTCTAAGGAGTTTCCTTGCTGTGCTCTTTGACGGGAATCTGGACACTGAGGTGCTCCATGCCCTTGGCACACTTTAGAATCTGAACAAGCCACCTGGTAGCAGAACCCACAGCTAACTTCCAAAGAGTCCCATAGGTGTGTGGACTTCGGTCATCAAAGGCACTTTGGAATTTTTAGTGTTAAAATCTTATAGCTTCACAATTATATGATTTAGCTCACTTTTCCTACCTTTCATTTTAAAGTGCTTGGGGGTTCTTTTATGAATATCGTGATTTATTTCATATGGTGGATTTGCTTATTTGTTTCCAGTTCCCTAAAAGCTTTTTAAGATTTCTTTCTCTTATACATATTTTAACCATTTGAAAAGTAAATCAGAATTACAGAAGTACTTTCTGGTTGTGATTATCGGGGCTTGTTCTCCTGTGCAAAATTGTGCTTGATCATCAAATAGTGTCTATTTACAACTACCCCACGTTCATGCTTCTGTTTCATAGTATTGATCTGAGGCTTTTTAAATGCATTGGAGGAAATGGTAGCAAGCATTTCTCATTGCATCTCTTATTAAATGTCTGAAAGTTGCTGTATCTTACTGTTTAACCACCATAGTTTAACCTGAAATGGGGACGGGAGTATTATCTCATTCCCATTTGGTCTTGTGACTCTGTAAACCATCACTCCCTTCCTTTACAATAGTATCCATTTGGGGTTGACTTGAACTCCCAAGGGCCAGCGGTGCTCAGTTATAGACAAGAAGACATTCTTTTTTATTTTTTATTTTTTTTAAGATTTTATTTATTTATTTAACAGAGATCACAAGGAGGCAGAGAGACAGACAGAGAGAGGAGGAAGCAGGCTCCCTGCTGAGCAGAGAGCCCGATGCAGGGCTTGATCCCAGGACCCTGGGATCATGACCTGAGCCGAAGGCAGAGGCTTTAACCCACTGAGACACCCAGGCGCTCCAACAAGAAGACATTCTTTAAAAAAAAAAAAAAAAAAAAAAAAGACATTTTGATTACGAGGCTGCAAGACTTGCTTCTACTCTCTATTAATACTTTGTTGTCAAACTCATTGCAAAATTAACTTCGATTTTGCATGCTGCAAACCTCGAGCCTCTTGGAGCTATTGAGTCTAATGGGAAGCCAGAGCAAGGGGAGGGCTAGAGGTGGGAACAAGTGCGGAAAGGCTGTTCTCTCTGACCTGCTTGATTTCAGTGACGACTGCCTCTTTCTCTAGAGAAAGTATGGTCCAGAACGCCAGTCTGATTTCTGCAGCATCCCACTGATACTCTTATGAGTAGCTTCTTGTTTCGACAGAGGGGACTTACAGTTCTTTAGTGTCTATCACGGAGTTTAGACTTCAGTGTTCATCTGTATGACAGAGAAACCTTGGAACCCAGAATTGGAAAAGTACATTGGCCTGTCCAACTCATTTCAGGCAGCAGCAGGATAGGAACCCAAATTCTCCATCCTTGAATTCAAGTGCATGTCTTCACAGCCTCCTCAGACTCCAAATATAGGCAAGAAAGAATCTCATTCTCCACACCCCACCCCCACCCCCACCCCCATCACCACTAGCACCACATCAAGACAGTATAGGATTAGAGCACAGTCTTTGAAGTCAGCCCCAGATTCAAGTACTGATTTCTTGCCATTTTTAGCCCTATGGGCATGTTATCTTAAGTAGTCTGAGCCTCAATTTCCTCATCTGTATAATGGGAAAAATAATACTCTCTTTACAAAATTGTTTTTTGGTTTTCTTTTTAAGATTTTACTTATTTATTCGACAGAGAGACAGCGGGAGAGAGACAACACAAGCAGGGTGAGTGGGAGAGGGAGAAGCAGACTTCCCACTGAGCAGGGAGCCCAATGCAGGGCTGACCCCAGGACCCTGGGATCATGACCTAGGCTGAAGGCAGAGGCTTAACGACTAAGCCACCCAGGCGGCCCTCTTTACGAGATTGTGATGAGGGTTGAATTGCATTGTGTGTGTCAAAGACTTATCCTAGAGCCAGGCACACAGTTCACTACCATATTCTAGGTCGGCCTATATGCTTCTCTCCTCCCTCCCTCCCTTACATCCCAGAATGGGTCTTTGATAAATAGTGGCATCCCAGGAATGATTTCCTGAGAAAGATCCTAGGCGTGGAGAATGGATTTGCTGGAAATTCTCTTGTGTGGCCGCGTTTTGCATCTGTTTCCATCTGTAGGCAGGGCCCCTTGACTCACTCTTGGAGTGAGTGACCTCAGCGTTTGCTCTAGGTTTGGACTCGCCTTTTTGCCTCTCTTCACGTTGTCTGCAGTCAACGGCTACAATAACCTGAGTGCGTTATTTAGAATCAGACATTTCACAACAATGTCTTTTTTTTTTTTTTTTTAAGATTTTATTTATTTGTCAGGGATAGAGGGAGAGAGAGCGAGCGAGCACAGGCAGACAGAGAGGCAGGCAGAGGCAGAGGGAGAAACAGGCTCCCTGCCGAGCAAGGAGCCTGATGTGGGACTCGATCCCAGGACACTGGGATCATGACCTGAGCGGAAGGCAGCTGCTTAACCAACTGAGCCACCCAGGCGTCCCACAACGATGTCTTTCATTATGAAACTGTGTCTCTTTATCTGTATCCTTTCTCTTTTGCATAATGCTGTACACATCATTTTTCTGCACAGTGACCTTCTGGAGATTTCCATTTTTCTCTTCCTGTGGCAGCTACCCCTTCATGTGTGGAGTGTTCTTTCATCGATTTCCCTTTGTATTAGGAGATCCGAACCTCCTTGGTGTGGTGATAGTTACGCAGGCCTTTGTCTCGTTTAATAAGATCACTTGGTTGAACACTTGGCTTGAGCCTCTCATCCTGGGGCTGTTTGAAGTGCTGCCTGCACACATGTGGAAACTCTATGTATTTCATCTCCATGATTGCAGGAGACAATTTTATGCAACGTTAAGTTCCTTATTCTACTTCCTGTTACAGGGTTTGTGTGTGTGTGCGCGCGCGCGTGTGTGGTTAGAAGTAACGTTTGTTTCTTATGCCATGCTTACTTTCTTTCTTCAGAAAGGCAAATTGTGTTTCTAAAAAAGCATTCGAATAAAATGTGGAGAGGAAAGATGATGAGGTACATTTCTATTAGGCGGGGGTGACACAGGACAAAAAAAAAAATCAGACTTGACTGGTCTTCCTGTTAATTTAGTTTAAATGTCATGTGTGTTTTTAGTCCGTCAGGTAATTTTCCCATTGCTGCAAACTGCCCTTTGAGGCATACAAGATAGAGGAATGCTTGTAAAATGAATGGCAGCAATTATTATTCAAATGAGGGGGGTACCAATCCGGGGAAGCACAGCTTGGAGGCTTGTTACCGCATGAAATTTAATTGGATTGTATATTTGTGAAGATTTCTACATTTTAACATAAGGCAACAGCAAAGCTCCCTTGGAGGAGAAAAATGGTACTTAAAAATTCCAGTTACTGAGCTTAGCGAGCCCACTGGTGCACATTTCTTCACAATAGAGGGCATTTATTAACGTTTGGGTTCTGGGATGTGCCCTCAGGGGCTTTTCCACCACATCAGTATTCATGAGCATTGTCAGAAAATAGCAGTCACCTGCCTCTATGAGCGAATTATCTTCTTGGAAGATGCAGAATTTACTGTTCTCTAAAATGGAGGGTCCAGTGTCTATGTGCCTTTGCAGAAGGAAAAATAGACATCAGTTTAAGACAGTTTTTTTTTAAGTTTGCCATGTTTTCATTTTTGGATTTTTAGGTGTGTGTGTGTGTGTGTGTGTGTGTTGAAGAGGTCCATCAGATAGGCACTGTTGGATTATGAAGAACCTCTGAGTTCATCATGTCTTAGTCTTTTATAGACCCTTTTCCTTGTTAAAAAAAAAAAAAAAATTGTGGCTTATCTAATAGGTCCATTTTGGAAACGGTTTAGCTCTGCCTGGGAATATCTTCGTGAAGCCAAATGTCCCGAAACTGTCCCACGAATTTCAAAGCTCTCACCGGACCCTACCTTCCAGGTGCTATCAGCTTTCCTCTCTTCTGCCCTCCCATAGTTAAGATTCTCTTCCTGCTCTTTTACCCCCTGTCGTCCCAGCACGTTGCTTTAGTGGGGTTTGTGTGGAGGATCTGACCATCAGGAGGGGCACAGGGATTTCCCTGAGATGTCAGACCAGCAGTGAAGCCTGTCTGGGGCAGGCAGGGTTGCCAAGCTTTGAGTCCAGTCAGAAGGCCTGGGTTCTGCAGGTAACCCCAAGGTTTCAAGACGTGAGGTGCCCATCAAGGCACATGCCTTCTTCATGCTCTGTCTCCTCAGTTCTACCGGGAGATGCCTGCCTTGACCGACTCCCGCGGATGTTGTGAGATCCAAATGACCAAATGCCTGGGAAAGATTGAACCAGCAATAACACACCTGGTTCCTCTCATGTGATCCAGGACCCACATTTCATTCGATTTTCTAATAATTGGATCTCTTACCCCATTTACTGACAGTCTTAAAAAAAAAAAAAAAAGAGTTAACCACTGGGGATTACAAACATTTTATTAAAGTTTTACCCTACCAAAGAGGATATGACATGAAATAAGGTTATTCACAATCATTTAAAATCTTCTTGGTCTGTCAGTTACTCATCTGTGTTATAAGAGCCGTTCTCTCAGGATTTACTTGGTGGCACATAATCCTTGCCTCAGCACTAAACAAGCCCAGCCTATTAGGTTTTTGACACCATGACTTTTTAAACAGTTGGTATAGTTTTTAAACCAGGTGTTTTAAGTGTAAAAATAGTGCTGTATTTTTGCTTGAGGGAAGAGAGTTCATGTCTTTCTACTCAATCCCAAGATGTCAGTTGTTACTTCTTGGAGTGGTTACCCCCGAGTACTCCTGTCTCTTGTTTGCTGCTTCTCATCTGTGGTGGGTGGGGAAGCAGGACAACAGAGCTACTAATAAATCAGGTAAAGTGACATAAATAGTTCCTGAGCTGCTTGTGCGGCATAGTCTGTGAGAAGAGTTTGTGGGCTTTCTAGCACCTTCCTCGGCTTTGGACACCACTTGTTTGTGTTCTAGTTGTCTACTCTTGGGTTGTGTGATAAGCAGTCTCTGTATAAATGAGGCTTTACTGGCTCAGAGGCTGGTGTGTTTCTAGGAGGCCTAAATGTCCCTCAGATGTGGTATAACGAAGTCTTGGAAGTTGAATGGGATTAACGTCCAGAGTATATGTACCTTGGTCATTTTTCAGGGTAAGATTGAGGTCCATAGACTCCTGGGCGACCTTCACAGCTCATACTCACTGAATTGAGCTGTGTCAGGACTAGATTCAGAAGGGCTCTTTCTGGTAGCCTCTGCCAAAGCTTAGGCCTTTAGAAGACTCAGCAGAGACCCTTGAGTGAAGCGTAAAGGACTCAAAGTTCTCAAGGCTAGTTACCTTCCTTTTGAAATAGGAGCTCTTTCTGTCCATCTCACAGCTGGGAAGGAGAGACAGTTTTCCTTCAGGCCCTTCCCATCAGTATCCTACAAGCAGAGAAACCCCTAAACTGAGGTCCCTAAACACAGCATGATGAATACGTCTCTCTGATTGGGGGGGCACCTGTCCATGGTGACCGGCTGTCACCATGCCCCCTGGCCATCCTGGTTACTCTCAAGGCTTTGCTTAAAAATGTGGCCATCTGTCTGTACAAGTCGAGGAAGCAGTCATGCTCTATACCGATTGGTAGTAACTAGCATTTACCTATCGGTAATTAACTACACCAAGTGGCTTTACTACCACTTGCTGAGTACCTGTTAGGTCCCTGGAAATTCTAGACACCTCATGTAACTCTCCTTTGGATTTCCTCCTGCCACTGTGAGGGAGGTGTTGTTACAAATCACATGAAATAGGTGCCGTGCACTTGACACGGCGGGTGTCCGGGCTCCCCGTGCCATCTCTGGAAGATGCGCCCTGTGGTGGCATGATCTCGTCACTCTTGTTCGCTAGGATAGTGCCCAGCCCGTAGCAGCTGCCCCACAGATATTTGTTGGATGGGTCATAAACATTGTTAGAGGTGGGGCGCTGAGTCAGCCTCTGCCTTCAGCTCAGGTCGTGATCTCAGGGTCCTGGGATCGAGCCCCACATCGGGCTCTCTGCTCAGCAGGGAGCCTGCTTCCTCCTCTCTCTCTCTCTGCCTACCTCTCTGCCTACTTGTGATTTCTGTCTGTCAAATAAATAAATAAAATCTTTAAAAAAAATTTTTTTTTTAATTGTTAGAGGTCCCCATTTTTACACCTGAGTAAACTAAAGCGCAGAGACGTGAGTTGTTGAGCTACAGCTGGCAGGGTCGGATCCTGGACCCGGCTGGCTCCAGCGCCGAGCCTGTGCTCCTAACCCTCCTACTGCCCACCCTAAGGGGAAGGGATGGTTCTAGTAGGCAGTGGTAAATGCCTGGCAAGTGTCTGAGATGGGAGAGCCCTTGGGTATGTGCTTGCTGTTTGTGAACTGGCTGGTGCTGGGGAGACTGCCTTGCCCTTGGAAACAGGAGCTGGGATGCCCCAGTGCCTGAAGCCCATGCTCAGACTTTGGGGCAGCAGCAGGACTTGGCCCTCTTCCCTCCTGCAGGCTCCTTAGTCATTTGTCCCTTTCAGTCTCTTAACCTTCTGTTGACTGCTGGGCCCTGGTTCTCTAGCGGATGCCCTGCCTCCCTTGATAGATTGCCTTTTTTTTTTTTTTTTTTTTTAAGTGGGAGAGAGGAGGAGGGCAGGGGCAGAAGGAGAAAGAGACTTCCAAACAGACCATCCTCTGAGCACAGAACCTTACACGGGGCTCTATCTCACGACCCTGAGATCCTGACCTGAGCTGAAACCGAGAGTCGGATGCCCAACCCACTGAGCCACCCAGGCCCTCCTGCCTTGACAGATTCTGCTCTGTCTCCACAGAGTATGTTGTTTTTTAGTCTATACTGGCTAAAGGAACATGATTTTAGAAAGTAATGGTAAGTGATGAAAATGGATTTAGTAGAAAAACCACATATACTTGGGGAGAATGTGGTGAATTGTAAGCATATACAATTTTATGATGTAGGAACCTCGATGGACTTCTCTCCCTTGCATCGGTTTGCGTGGATAAGACATGCTTTCCTTTCTCCACTGTTTAGGTAACTGACGAAGTTTGCTGCTTTTCCCAGTATAATTTGGCAGTGTCACTGTCACCTATATTCCAACTTCTAGGCAGTATTTTATAATGATGTCCAAAGAGACCCATAGCAGCACAAATATCAAATCAACTGACTTCTGTATAAATATACTGGCTTCTGTATAAAGAGGTGCCCTGTTATCAAATGAGAAGGAATACCATCTTTCCCTTCTGTCCCCTGGTGAGGTCACATAAATTTAAGTTATAAAAGAATACACTTGGCCGTAAAGAAAATCATGTTACCCCTTCAGCCACAGCCATATCCCAATTCTGAGTAATTCCTCCTTCTATCAAGGTAATTGTGTGTTTAAAAATTCAAGAAAATGCTTCCTAAGGTTCCCTTATTCTTTGTGTTTGCTATTGATTTCTTTTTGTTTATAGAATCACAGGGGCCTTGGGCGATAAATATTATATACCTGCCTCAGGCAAGACTATGCTCAAGTCATCCTGAAACCGTTGCTCATTCTCCTCTAGAATGTCTGAAGAGATGGCATCCTGGGGGCATTGTTACACTGGATCATTTACTTGGGGAGTTTTTCCTAAAATCTCACCTAACCTCTTTCTCTTGTGATCTTGCTCAGAAAAATAAAAGGAGTTGAATTCAAAACACATCTTTTCCTGAGTTTATAAAGAGGGTTTTGCTCTATAGCTTTCCTCCTCAGGGTTGAATAAATATTGATGTTGACTTTAGTGTTTATGATGCTAGGGTGTCAGAAATGATCAGCCCACTTTGCCTTCAGTGCTTTACAGAAATGAAGAAAGGGGAACAAAAGCAAGTTAAGACTCACTTCGAGGCTGTCAGGTTGCTACCTAATGGTTCTGGTACCTTGAAGATGGATTTACTTCCTTAAGGCTGTGGAAACTATTTTGAATTTATTTTTTGCTATTTACTTTTAGGTACATTTTGACCAATTTAAAGAAGCATTAATACTGATCTTGTCTAGAACTCTGTCAAATGAAGAGCACTTTCAAGAACCAGGTAAGGGCCCTGACTCACTTTTCTTTTCTACATTCCCTTTTAAGAATTGTCCAGGGAAGAATCCAGGGACCTTGAAGCATGTCTATGAAAGCTTGGGTGTCTGCCTTTTACAGATCGAACAGTTATTTTCAGTGACTTGTCTTCTGATATTATCCTAAAAGCCTTGCAGCTGTTGAACTCTAAAATGAGGCTTCCCTACCACAACAGTGTATTATGGAAGAAATAATTGGATTGTTCCTAGGCAATATGTCAGATGGAGCGCCTGTAACTCATTCCTGGAATGAGCAGAGTGAAGGCGGACCGTGCCTCCTGCATCCTACTTCCTGTGTTCATGGAAGGATCTGAGTCGGGGGTGGGGGGAGGGGTTTTGCCTGAAAGAAGAGTCATCAATCTAAAGATAATCTTATTTAGTCCTAGTAGGTGGATAACTCTCTGCTATAGACATTATTGCATTATATCATAATTGATAATATCTGTCGCCAGTGATAGTTCTTGTGGGCCATGTTGTTCATTTTCGTATTTTCAGTGTCTAGGAGAATGCTTCACACATAGTAAATATTCAGCAAAGGTTACAAAATAAAGAACTTAACATTACACTTCACTGATTTTTTTTTGAAAGCACCATAGATTATAAGACATTATTTTATGTATCTCTGTAAAGAAACATCTTTTGCCAGTTATATTAGTAAAACACCATTGATTGTAAGATTTATCCTAAAGTCAGTGTTCAAATGTGTGTGGGGGAGGGGGTGTGTGTGTGTGTGTGTGTGTCTGTCTGTCTGTCATAGGATCAGTGAAATATGGTGAATATTTAAAGGAAAGTCTGAACAGGGTTGAAATTTGTATTATAATTCAGTCCAGTTTTATCAAATCATTGATTGTCAGATTTAGGCTAGGGCTTGGCTATAAGGAGCATGAGGGGATTTTGGGGGTGATGAAACTGTTTCATATCTTGATGGTGGTAGTAGTTAGAGATACTAAGAGTTTTTCCAATCCATAGAATTGTGTGCTGAAAGTGAAATACTGTGTGAATTGCACCTCTATAAATCTGCTTTTATTTTTATTTATTTTTTAAAAGATTTTTTATTTATTCATTTTTTTATTTGAGAGAGAAATATCACAAGCAGGCAGAGAGGCAGGCAGAGAGAGAGGGGGAAAATAGGCTCTCCGATGCGGGGCTCGATCTCAGGACTCTGAGATCATGACCCAAGCTGAAGGTAGAGGCTTAACCCTCTGAGCCACCCAGGTGCCCCTATAAACCTGCTTTTAGAAAAGATGACATAAAAATATAATCCAATTTTTGAGATTGAGGAGAACTCATTAACATTTTGTCACTAGAACGACTCAATGTGACCTATTTAGATAAAGCACTTTCATTTCTTCACTGGTGATCTAGTTCTTCACTCTACTTTCTGGAATGGTTAAGATTTGTGTCGTATGTATGAACATTGCGTTTAGCAGTGTTTTGGACCCCAGACTGAAGTTCCCCTTTCTGCCTAACGTCACCACCTCTAAGAAGGTTATCATCAACTCTGAGGCTTGCCAGCGCTCTCTAGAAGCCTGCAGTGAGCCTGTGGGGGAGGTTATTGCCTTCTGGAGATTTTCCAGACCACTAATAGAATTTCTGTAGATAACCACTGCTGGAACATGGGCTTCTGTTCTCAGGAGGTCTCACATTCTGTTCGTATTTTTACTTATTTATGGCGTCTTTCATCTTGATAACAATAGGGGAAGATCCTAGGGACCTGAGTAGAGCTATGGTGACATCTCCACATTTTAGTTCATGAGAGCCTCTGTAACCTCAGAATCCAGTTTGCTTCTCTTCTGCGTTGATCCCATGCCTTTATGTGGGTTTGGAATGGGCAGTCCTGCCAGTAGTCCACATGATCTCTGTGCTGCTCTTTCCTCAAAACCTGTATGGTCACCTGCCAGAAAAAGGTCATACTAAATGTGCCAGT
Source organism: Mustela lutreola (assembly GCF_030435805.1). Classification (NCBI taxonomy): domain Eukaryota; kingdom Metazoa; phylum Chordata; class Mammalia; order Carnivora; family Mustelidae; genus Mustela; species Mustela lutreola. Next base: position 105,410,448 of record NC_081296.1, on the reverse strand, counting down.
TTATGGTGACCTCAGATGTGAGGAGTACCTCCTAGAGCTGCTCGGTGTTGGGATCTAAATAATAGGATGGGGAAGGTAGGCAGAGGCTGGCTGAGCTTGGTCATAGCCGGGAAGTAACATTTACAAATCTGGCTCCAGATGGTGGGCTTGGAGTTATGGGTGTGCCCCACTGCTGTGCAGGTTGAGACCGTAATTTGGACAAGTCTTCCAGGAGAACACACAGAAGGGGTTTTATCTTGTTGCTGTGTGCTCCGTCCTTTGGGGAGGCTTCAGCAGACCTTTGGGAGAGAGCCGTCCCAAATCAGCGGGGTGAAGCAGCCGAGCACCTCTTGAGAGCATTTTGTACAGCATTTGTGCCCGCCTCACCCCCCACCCCCGCCCCGCAATGCCTGGCCTGCAGGATCAAAGCTAGGATTGAGCCAGTGCCTTAAAAGAGTGTTTGATCTCCTCGGAGCCAGTGAGTCAGCCCTGCCTCCCACACTCCCCACTTTGTGCCTGGGCATCTCTGCTTTTTCTGTCCCTGGCCCATCTCACTCTGGCCCCTCCAGTTGTTCCTGGGGATCACGCAGTCCATTCCACTGCAGCATCCTCCCACCCACTCGAAAATGTGATTCAGCCCCCACAGGCTGACTGGCTTGGCAGGCAAGCGACAGAGAAAGAAGGTTCAGGACTCAAATGCCGTATCAGGAGTCCACCTGAGGTCACCCCCTTCTTCTTCTGTATGAAGATGACTGTCCCCTAAATCCTAGACCATATTCCTGTAGGGCTGGAGAAAATGTTGGCATTTTCTTCATGAGCCCACCAAGGCCCGAAGAGACACGTGGCTTCGTCGAAGTCTCACAGAGAGTGGCAGAGGGGGTCGCTGCCGCCATGTCACGGGGGGGCCTCCTCCTCTCAAGGAAGCTCTGGTTTAAGAATGTCAACCCCCAGATGGATGAGCTGGGGGCAGACCCAGTCCTCAGTCCGTGCAGCCCAGCCCCAAGGATTCTGACAATTGGCCCGAGTCAGCAGGAAGGACCGAAAAGAGCAAGTTTCACCTGATCATTAGTGACAGGAATGCCTGTGTCTGCAGCATTCTTTGGCTTTTCAGCACTTAATTCATCTTGTACCATAAGGGCCAGACCTGTGGTATTTTTGTCTTGTCTTTTGTAATCAATGGACCAACTAGACTTTGAGAGCAAAGACTGCCCTTCAACTGTGGAAGGTGACTGAAAAAACAGGGCCACAGTGCACAGCCTTTGAAACGGAATGGGTCACAAATGGATATTTTGTAACACCCGAGATTTTTTTTTTCCTTAAAAATACCAGATGCAGTACCAGACTATAATATAGAAAGCCCAGCTTGATATGGTGGAAAGGCCCTCGAGCCAAGACTTACAAAATACCAGCTCTGCCCCTCTAACTGGGTGGCCTTCTACGTCACCACCTCTGTGGTTTTCAGTCACCTCAAATGTGAAAGAGGTTGTACTGGAAGATACTTAAAATCTGTTCAGCTCCAGGATTCAGTCATGTCACTCTGAATATCTAAATGACATCTAAATTCGTGAAAATGGCTAGCTTTGTGTTTCTGTCAGATTCTACCTCACATAAACTGACACTGTGAAGTCCTGCTTGCTAAGGACAAATGCCTAGCGGACCTCATGCTTTCACGTTCCTCTAATAAAAAAGAGTTATTTATAAATTAAACAAAAATGAAGCTTTATTAGAATTTGAGAGGATGGGTGCCTGGATGGCTCAGTCAGTTAAGTGTCTGAGTCTTGGTTTCTACTCAGGTCCTGATCTCAGGGTGGTGAGATCAAGCCCCATGTGAGGCTCTGGGCTGGGCATGGAGCCTGCTTAAGATTTTTTCTCTCCCTCTCTTTGCCTCCTCTCTCTGCCTCTTCTCTCGTTCTCTCCCTCTAAAGAAAGAAAGAAGAAGAAGAAAAAAAAAGAATTTGAGAGGAGATGGAATTAAGTCATTATTTCATAGACTTGAGTTCTGCCATTTATAATTTCTCTGAGGTACAATTTCTTTATTTTTAAAGGTAGTGTGATGATTTTTCATACTAGATGATTTTCAGCATCTGTTTTACTCTGATAATTTAGGATTCTAAGACTCTTAGAGAAGAGTTTTTCCCCTAAAACCAGTAACAACAAAATGAAAAATGCTGATATTGAGATAGGGACAGAAAAATGGATTGGGGATGTAGGGAGTTATTTGCAGATTCCTAATTGATTAACACCAGTGACTAATTCCTTCATATCTACATGCACAATTTAATTTTTAGACTATTTTCCCAGAATAAGAGAGGGACAAAAGCTTAATTATTGGTTATTTTTTCAATTTGCTCTGGCTTTGGATTATAGGATTTTTGTAATGGAAATGCCGGCATGGGCTCTACGCCGTATGGTATCAACATACCGTCTGGGTCTGTTCTCCAGAGATTTTATCCTTGTTTGATGCATCTTGCATTAGATTTCTGTTCAGTAGTAGATGTTAGAAAGGAAGATGTTAGCAAAGAAAGCAAGCCCTTTCTTTCACCGATATACTTAGTGTAAAAATCTTCCCTTTGTTTACCTGGGGTGGGAAAGCTCAGATCTGCAAAAGCCAAATCATGAAGAAAATAAGACTATGCGTGGTTTTGGTGCAGCTGACTCTTTGATTTTTTAGATAATATTCCTAATTCCAGGGGCTGCCCTATTTTAAATATTTTTCTTATATCTTGAAGAAGCTATAACAATAAACAGATACCTCTTCATTCACTCACCAAGTTTGCAGTGAAGCAGGTCTTATGGCCAGGCATCGGGCTGGAGGTGGTGTTTGCCACTATATTCAGAGGCGTTGGGCCAGGCGCCAAAGTCTGGCCAAGGGCTCTGTTTTTAGGAGATGGACACACAAATGGCCCAAGAGTTGAGTTCTGTTGTGCTCTGTCTGGTTGAGTCAAATAAGTAAGAACTTGGTTACTTGTTCCCATGTTGTCTATGAAGACCAGAACAATGGGGACCAGAACATTTTTCCAAAAGTTAAAGGCAAAATAAAATCACCACCACTACCATCAAAAAAGGAGTGAGGAGTCACTTCCTAAGGTCAGGGGGAGCTGGAAACACTGCTGGTCACATAAAATGATAGGACCTTCTTGGAATTATGTGAAACAATGAAAGGGCACCAGAAACTATAAAAATGCCTTTGGCTAATCAGTGCAGCTTACAGATTTTATGCTATGGAAATATTTATGGACATGCACAAAGATGTGTGTTTAAGGATAGTCATTTGAAATAGTGGGAAAATATATATCAAGCATGAATATTTGATAATGTATAGTTAGACAAATTGTGATGTTTCTGTAATCAAAGAATAAATAGCAATTCAAATGTGCCAGAGAAGAATGCTCGTGATAATTTTACTAAGAATGCTTGCTTTGATGATCTTGCATGTGCTTTATTTTCACTAAGGGCAGGAAGGCATTTTTTTTTTTTTTTAACTACATCTGTTGCGCAAAAAACCCAAAATACTGTTTTGAACAAAACCATGGACTCAGGAGTTGTGCCAGTGTTGTAAGTTTGTGTTTGCTCCAGAGTTGGAGAAGACTTCCAAAGCAGGGACATGAAGAGGAGAGTTAGGGAGTCTTAGCATCCCTCCCATATCAGGTAATGGGGAAAGAGGTGACAAGAAAGAAAATTCAGGCAAGAATGACACGGACGGGACTCCAGTTTCTGAGATGACAGACTGGATCACATTATGTGTTTGCCGCTAGTCTTACCCATTGCAAAACAAAATGAGGTTAAGGAAGTTTGCTGCAGGTTTGGGGGCCGTGGAGTCTCTGACTTTGCTCCCCAGGCTCAGCCCATTGGCTCCAGGCCACTGTTAGCCCCACAGAAGTTGGGGGGCGGGGAGGGACCCCATGGGGTGTGTCTCGAGCTTCTGGAGCACGAGCTGCCAGACAGAGCAGCGACCTTGTCCCCCTGAGCTCCTGTCGGTTTCATTTCCAGATAAGTAGGCTAAGCTTTCATGACATTAAGTACTTCTGATCTTTGCAAGGACTGAGGGTTCTGGTCCAGGTCTGTTTGAATCAAAGGCCAAGCTCTTTCCATGAAGCTCTGCTGCCCTAGAAAGGATCACAGCCCAGCCCGGTTGGTAATTCTACCAGGTAAAATGCTTTTAGGAAAAGAGGACCGTGATCGTTACAAAGTCAGGTGCTATCAACAGTGTGGGTGGCACTGAATTCATAGAAGAAAAGGTTCCTTGAGAGTTGGGCCAAGCAGTGACTCGAGAGAAGTACATCATGAGTTGACCTGGAACAATGGGGAAGATTCACTTAAGTGAATGTGAATTCTCAGCCTCTTCCCCCAAGGCTGCATGACCTTCCAATAGAGATCCAGCAGGCGGACACCCCAAGAGAAGGCTGGGGAAACAGTCCTGTCATCGTTAGCGACTCAAAGTGGTTTTCTGTGGATCTGCAAGGGCTTTAGGACTCCACGGATCAGCTAGTCAGACTGCTCCGTCCTGTGGGTTACCGGCCACACCCTTCCACCATCCTGGGCATCCTGGGGAGATGCAGACCTTCACCTCAGAGCTTTCTTCCCAGGTAGGGTTAATCAGAGCCCCCCTCCTCCATTAACTTTGTGCCCCAAAGCACCTGTGCTCCAGCAAGAACCATCAATGCAGACTGGTGGCGACCATTCCTGAAATTCTGTCACCACATTCACTGAAAGCCCCGGCTGAGCCCCTGCATCTTGTGTGCGGATTCCAGGAGAGAAGGGTAGCTGCGGAGCAGGGCAGCTGCGGAGCAGGGTGCTGGCAGCTAGGGAGCAGCTGCCCTGGAAAGGGCCTTATATATGCACAGAGGTGTGGAAGAGACGACCCTGCTGGCTGGTGACCTCCCACGGAGGCAGAGAGCACACAGGGAGGCGGAAGGAACTTCCGAAGGCTTCCCCAACGTGTTTATGTTCATTCTCTCTTGGACTCTCTTCTCCCCTTCCCTCCTGGGGACATCCCCCTCCTCACCCCTTTCTTCTTTCTACCACTCCAGCGCACCTCTGCCCTCCTCCTCGGACCCCCGCTACACTTTGCCCTGACTTCTGATCCCCTCCCCATCTGTTCCTCTTGCTTCCCACCCTCCATAGGCCTCTGGGTCCCTGCCCATGTCCTCCTCCTCTCTCCTCACCCTCTCCCCACTTGCGTCTGTCCATGTCTCTCTCTCCCTCCCTCTGCCCCTCCTTCTTTCTCCCTCCCACCGCCCACTCCCCCCGGTCTTGGTCTCCTTTTAATTCTTTCTCTTCTCTTCTCTCTTACTTAGGGTCAGGTATGGGGTTGCACTCTGCGTCATGCGCGTGTAAGGGTGTTCACAGGAGGCCAGGAGGTGGGGATGGGCCATGGGGTTGGGTGGTGCTCATTTGCTGCCTGACTGCCTTCACCCAGGGAAGCTTCTTGCGGCCCCTTGTCCTGAGGGTTGCATGTGCTTCGTCTTGGACTCCTTATTTTTCAATGAGTTTCAGGAATCCCATGAGCTCAGCAGAAATGTAATACAGGGGCCCCAGACTGGCGTCACTCCGTGCTGAGGGCCTGTGGCTTTGGAAGGGGCTGCTGTCCTTGGGGACTACTGTCCCAGGCTAACTGAATGGGGCAGGAAAGGAAGGAGAAAACAAAGGTCCATACAAGTGTTTAAAAATAAGAATATCAGCACTAAAAAGACAGAGCTTCCTTCTTCATCCTGGAAATATCCTGAGGTCAGTTTTGGGAACAGGGAGGTTTAAATCAAAAAGTGATACAATATCCATAAAGTGATAACATATCCATCTTATCCCTCAATAGATACAATACAGTACTTTGCCTGTGAACTTCCACTTGGATCCTCATTGTATTGCCCTTTGGCCATTGGGAGGGCAGAGCTTCCAAGGGGAGACCTCCACCCCTCAGGCTGCAGTAAGTTCAAGAAGGAGGGGTGGACAGTCCCTCCTTAATGCTCAGCTAGAGTTGAGCCAGGGAAGGCAGTCGAGAAGGGTGGGTGGGTGAGTGTCTGTGGTTTTCCCTGCCTGCAGCTGGCTTATCCCCTGAGTGGTCATTCTCACTAACTCTGCATTTCAGTTTTCCTTTTATTTTAAGTGCAAGACATATGGTTACGAGTCATGCATATGCGTGCTGGTTCATCCTGATTCTGGAAGGTGGACATTATCACAAGTCTGGAGTTCCTCTCCTTGGGACAGATGGGATATGGAGTAAAGAATGAGGTGTCTAGCATCCAGATTTTGTTTCCTTGCTGAGGCTGGGAGAAATGGTATTTCTTTAGTCTTTGGAACTCCCCGTTAAGATCTTCCTCCCCTTCAACTGCTCTGTAGAGACTGTTGGTTGGTTCTGTGTTTCTCTAGCAGTCTTTAGGGAACTGAATCAGGATTTCTCTGTCCCTTACTTATAACCAAGTGTTTGGTTTATGGCATAAAACCCAGATCATCTCATCTAAGTCACGTAGGACTGCTTCAAATCCACCTTATTAGGGCTGGTGCATTTCACAATAAATTCTCCAAGGATGGGGTCTAAGACTCCTCTAGGCAGTCTGGGCTTGTCCTCCTTTCTTCAAAGACCATTTTTACTTTTCTCAAATAGGAGAAACAGAAAACTGAAAGAAACAAAAGTGACTCTGAAGCTTGGCAGTCCAGGCAGAGTCATAAATAAGTGTTGAAGGAAATAGACGCTGAAAGTTTGGCAGTCCTTTATGTATTGTTTGTTTCACTGAAACAAACAATAGCCCTCCTTGGATCACGTGATTGGAGCAGTCACTTACCCTTATGTTAAAGAAAGCTGTTTGACCTAAACGATTTCATTTCTAAATAAATCAAGCTACACCCTATTATCTGGCATAGATAAACTTGTTCTGTGATGGAATCTTGAAATGTGTGTCTTCCAGCTGGATGCACTTATAAAGGACAGAAACTTTGCCCCCAGGCTGCTGTTGTGTGAGTCTCTCTTGGGCATGGTATTGATGGGGTAGAGCATTCTTTAATTTAGGGGTTCAAGAGTGTCTTAACGTTCATTTGGTGGGCTGCTGCTGTGGCCTTCTAAAGGTCTGGTTGAGATTGGTGAAGAAAATCATAGTTTTCAAATGTTTAACACACGAACAACTGTTGTCCATGAATGTTCTCTCCAGATGTCCTTACTTTTGCTCTCTTCGCTACTTAGCATGTAAGTACAGTGATGCTCAGGCTTGAAATAGAGATGTGAGTATGTAAGTCAGAGAAGTAACTGTTGATAATTGGTTCAGTTAGTCTTTATTGGTCACAGAGATGGTTTCAGAAATTTGCTATCAGGTCACATGAACACCCCGTTCTTCCTCTCTGTGGGCTGATATCTTTAGTATCCCCAAAGAGTATACAGCTTCATAGAGTTCTCTAGAAATTGACTTTGTGATGTAGTTACATTCTGTTAAAGATGCTAACTTATAGTTTGCTCAAAATTACTACAATAATAAAATATGAAATAAATTTTTAAAAAAAATACTTGGCAATGCTAAAATAGATAAAATAAACGCAAACCTCACAGGGTTCCTAATGGCTCGCAATCCATTACCTTCTGTCCCCTATCCAAATCCACCAGCTGCTCCCCACATATCTGGGGAGTTATTTCCCCCATAGGTGGGCTTTGAAATAAATCCCAGGAGTTGTTTTAAGCGGGTCAGTCCCCTGTCCCACCAGTCTTTACCTCTGTAAAAGACAACACGCAGCGAGAGCTCCTCTGTCACTCCCATCCCGAGACCACCAACCTTGTCACATTGGGGACATGTCACGTTCCCGTTTCTGACATCCTAAGTTTTTCTTTTCATCTTTTTCAACTCCCCCCGGGTCCCCTCCTCACCCCCCCGCAAGGTCACGAATGGTGTATCTTGTCTGCTAGGAAAATGTAAGAATGTGTACTAAATTAAGGATGGTTCTGCATTGCCTCTTGTCTGACCAGCATCTGTGGGGGTCAGCTGCCAACACGTAGCTCGGGTATCTGGGCCGCTCCTGAATACGCGCAGGCTGACCCACTCTCTCCTGATGAAAGGTACCTTCAAGCATGCATGTGATTTTTCAATATAAATTGCGTCTGCTTAAAGCCTCTCTGTGAGAGAATCGCTCAACCAAATGAGATGACTTGGCTGGGACTTTTAAGAAGCTGGATATAAATATCGCTGGAAATTATAGAGCGAGCATAAATACTTCACTCTGAGCTCTGCTGAGCATTTTCAGGATGCTTCTGACCACATCTCTGAAAGCTGAGCTGATACCAGAGGAAGGGGGGGGAGGTTTCAGGGAAGGGCAGAGTTAGCCAGACGGGATCACCTGGCCTCCCAGGGAAAGGACAACATAATGGCTAACCCTGAACATGGTTTCTGCGGTGGTCAAAGTAGGGTTTCACTCTTCCAGTCCTTCTCTAATCAGCCACGCCCCAGTTTTGATGACGGGTGTCCGCAGCTCATCTGAACATCTGCGTGTCTGAGTTCAGACACATCTTGTGAAGACTGCCCTGTTCAAACAGAACATTATGTTCTCTAGAGAGACCCAGTGCTTTGGTGGATGATAAGAACTGCAATCAAAGCTTTGGCAATCTTTAGTACTTTAATAGAATATCTTATTCTCCTAATTCTGTGCAAGGTGCTAAAAAAAATTTATCTAAGATGACATTGGCATAGAGTGAAGTATTTATTCTACTGCTTTAAAGCTACCCATTGTAGAGAAAGGTTAGCATGCGGTGGCGGCGGTGGTGGGTGACGGTGGCGGGTGACGGTGGTGGATGATGGTGGCGGGTGATGGTGGTGACTGTTGTTCCTGAGACACATTACATCAGAATGCTGAGGTCCTCCTTTAAGGTCAAGAATGACTCTCCCCTTAATGCACGCTCCTTTTTATTTTGTACAACACCGAAATTCATGAAGAGGAGAAAAAAAATCACCTACTGTTTGCCTTTCTGCAGTTTTGCATTGACGATTTTATTTTATTCCCTAGGATTTAATTTTATAATGAGATCTCAATGCCAGGTTTCATGTAAGCGATGAGCTGTCATTAATTTATTAGGAGCCAGTGTGTCAGTCTCTTTGTTCTGTCATCCTGCTTGTCTGATGGATCTGAAGGTGGGATGGGTAACAAAGGAGTCACTGAGGTACAGGAGGGGTGTGTGAATACTAACGGTGCTGATGTGGCATTTGGTTTAGCATTATTCTCCAAGACTTCCTCCGACGTGCCTCTGTTGCCCTGTCCCTTTTCCCCTCTCTGCAAGGCACCAGCTTCGTCAACAGAAGAGAAGCTAGGACATCTGACTTTATCCCATTCTTAGTCCTGTCCTTCCCAAGGGAACCCTTCCTTGCCGGCATTGCATCTGTCCCGTTGGAAGCAGGGATGTGCTCGGGGTGCTGTCAGTCACTCAGAATTAGAAGCCGTGCTCTGCATCTGACCTGATGGCTCAGATCCGCCCACAGCCAGCACAACTGGCCAACAGCGGTGGTTTATTTTGGGGCTAGTATAAGAGGCTGCATCTGACAGCTGTGACTGTCAGCCACGGGCTGAGTCTGTCATGTAATGTGGCCTCAACTCTTGTCTCCTCGCCTAGACTGCTCACTAGAAGCTCAGCCCAAATATGTTAAAGGTGGCAAGCGTTACGGACGAAGGTCCTTACCTGAGTTTCAAGAATCCGTGGAAGAGTTTGCAGAGATCAAGCCCCTGGATGGAGAAGCTCGGCCCTCACATACCCCCGCCGGGGACCGCAATGAGGTAAGGAGTCGGACAGGTGCGCCCTCCCCGGCCAGCGGTGGGGACATCCCCACCCACTCCCACGGTGGTGGTGTGGGAACAGGTGAACTGGGGGGGGGGGTGTCATCGTTTGGACATTCTCGTCTCTGTTTCTTATGGAGAGCTGACATTTCTGTGCCAGCCTTATGTTTATGTGTTTTAAAATTCAATGACTTCCACGTTATCTGGGGTCTGCCACTTTCAGCCCTGCTTGGGGATATGTCTCTCCTCACAGCACTGCCATTTTTAGTTGTGTAAAAAGCTGCCCCTTTTGCCCCCCAGCCCCGGCACCCTGCAGTCCATAAACCAGCGTCCGTGGCAGGTGTGAGAGGAAGGCGGTGTGCGTGGCCGTCCTGAGAGCCACGCCTTATCTTTCGTAGCAGCAGACGACAGCTTTCAGACTTGGTTCTTGTGGCCTCGGCTGTCGCCACAGCTCTCCTTCTTGGGTGAGGAGCGCCCGGGCCCGCCTGGTCCTCCAGCAGCCCGATCTGCCTGCTTTACTCATCTCCCTGCTTTTCCTAGTGCACGTCACCGTCATCTACCCGCAAAGGGGAAGCAGTAGCATTTTCTTTATTCTTTCCTTATGGCTCATTTACCAGCATGCCATTTATAGAATGTGGTCGAGAAGGCCGTGCTGAGCAAGCTCTAAATATTTCTTGCAAATCCCAGCTCCAACTGGGGATGCGAATATTTCAGATGTTAACATAAGCTGGGGAAGAGACAGAGTGCCTCAACTTTCTCAACGTGGTCTGTCCATTAGAGGTTGGTAGACGTGCACGTGTGTACGCTCATTGCTGTCTGACGCCCATGTTCGGCTCCTTAAAGCCCGCAGGAGGCTTGCTCTAATAGCGTCCCCAGCAGCCAGACCTCTAGCATCGTCTGCCTTGAGAATGTCCACAAATCCTGAGATAACCGAAAAGAGCGCAGGCAATGAGCAGAAATGAAACCAGCCACAGTCCTGTAATCTAGAAGACACAGGACTGGTCTGCCTATCCCAAGAGGTGGCCACCATGGTTTTAAACACAAGGAATGCGTGGGAACACCTGGGTGGCTCAGTCAGTTCAATGTCTGCCTTTCGCTCAGGTCATGATCCCAGGGTGCTGGGATCGAGTCCCACATCGGGCTCCTTGCTCAGAGGGGAGCCTGCTTCTCCCTCTGCCCCTCTCTGCTGCTAGTGCTTACTCTCTTGCTCACTCTTTCTCTCAAATAAATAAAATCTTTAGAGGAAAAAAAAAAGAAAGAATACTTATCCTCACACCAGAAGTGAAGAAGCAGTGTCAGACATGTGAGTGAGACAAGAAGAAGAAAAGCAGACAGAGAAAGCTAGAAAGACCCCCAGAATGGTGTAAGAGTGTCATGGGAAAGAGGTGACAGCTGAAGACAGAAAAGGCCATGAGAAGCGAAGAGAACGCTGCCTGCGATATCACAGCACGGGGCCAGTCGGTCTGGAACAGAAGCTACTTCCCTTCTTGGGTTCAATTTTAAACCCTTTTGGGGTCCCTGTGAGGATTTAGATTGGGCTCTTTCCCCAGCAAAACACATGCACAAAAATTTGGCATATCCAATTTCAGAGATGCAAGTGGTTTTCCTACTTGAGTTATTGCTGTGTCCATAATGTTTATGTTGCTGTCAGGAAGGGTACCATTTTATTCCATAAAGTCTGTATCATAGCCCTAAGTACTGTGGAATGTATCTGAGACACTTCTCTCTGGGGAAGAAATGGTTAAAATCTCTCTCAATACTTTAGGGGATAAGCTTTCATTATATAGAACACACTTTTAAGGCTAGTATCTCTTGTCTCCCGATGACTTTCAGTACCCAAGGCATTATTATTTGGTGGTAATGAATAAAATGACTACTAATTTTTCGATAAGGTAATTTCTAGTTACTACCTGGGGGTACCCAGAAAGTTCTTGGACAGAGCTGATTTTGTTGCTGGCAGCTTATTTCTTACATCCTTGCTTTATCTTCCAACTTCCAGTGAGACTTACTGTTTAAAAGTGAGACTTTTGGGGGTGCCTGGGCAGCTCAGTGGGTTAAACCTCTGCCTTCGGCTCAGGTCATGATCTCAGGGTCCTGGGATCAAGCCCAGCATTGGGCTCTCTGCTCAGCGGGGAGCCTGCTTCCCCTGCTCTCTCTGCCTGCCTCTCTGCCTACTTGTGATCTCCCTCTCTGTCAAATAAATAAAAAATCTTAAAAAAAAAAAAAAGTGAGACTTTGGGCTCATGTTTACATAATGGTAAGAGTTGAGGCCTAGTTTGGGCAAAATCTTAGTAAAAGCGTACATTGGGAGAACCATTTCACACCATGCCAGATACTTGGCTCCCCTTAGTCTTCCAGGACCTCGTAGATGAGACCTTCTGACACTGTAGATAGATGTTTTAGTACTCAGTGAGCCCTCTCCATGGAACAGCAGATAGAGGCCCCAAAGGGTTCTTTCTCTCCATGTTTGTTCTCCCAGAGGACCCCTACTGTCCTGACTTGGCCAGTCCATTGTATCCCCCCTCCCAAAAGCCTTACAGAGGCATTGGATTACCCCCTTTTACCATTTTTTAAATTGCTGAAGGTGGACCCAAGCCAAAGTTCATCCACATGCTTTCTTGCCTAAAAATGAAGTGTTTTGTGAGCTGAATTGAGCCTCTCAGTTCTCAGAGGGATTCCTCTCTTTAAGAGCTGCATGAGTGACATGTTTGGAGTTCCTCTTGTCAACTCTTGTCCTAGCCACCGCCATCCGTCACCCTTGCTGCCTTCACGGATACGTATAGTCCAGTGACGTCGTTTCCTCAGGATGTCGGTCCTACGGCACGCTGTCCTGTCAGGAGAGCGTTCCTGTTTTCTGGCCAGTTTCCACAGAAACCTCAGAGATCTCGGGCCATTCGTGGGCCAACAGAGCTTCATGCTCTGGGTGGCTCGAGCTTGTCCTAGAAGTGCCCTTGTGTCTTTGGGAGTGCCTGCTCATCCTCCTTATGCTAGAGTGGTCCCCACGCAGGAACTGTGGGGAGGAGAACATTCTTAATAACCTGCAGGGTTTGTTTATTCTCAGCTTAGAAGCAGTTGAGAATCTGTCAGGAGTTCTTCACTCTTCCATTGGCTTCTTTTTTCCCTTTGGAAAAGGAGGCCCTTTTGTCTCCTGCCCTTGAGTGTTAAAAATTTATTTCTTGGGTGTGTTTGTTACCAGTGGTTCATACTTCATCTTGGTGTTGCTGGGCAGTCCTGAAGGAGGGAGCGGGGGTGGGGGAGCTGTTTCCTGACGTGAATAATTCACAAGGGGTTGTCAGACGGGAAGCTGGAGATGGGCCTTCTTGGTTTCGATTGTGGGTTTCCTTCGACACCTGGGACCTGGCTCAGGAAAGGTGAGAACGCTAGCTTGCCATCAGACTGCTGTCTCTGCTGTCCCTGCTGCTCTCAGACACGCCTGATTTTCTCTAAAGTGACTTGAGAATTTTTTGGTGACGATGAAAGGACCTGAACTTGTTGTCAAAAGTTTCCTGGAGCAGAGGCCCTTCTGTTGCTATGGAACAGGAGACCAACTTTTGCTCTTGGATGAATCTTTTGTTTTATTTATCTGAGTATGTGGAGGGGGATGGGCAACTGAATGGAATGTGTCACAGACACCTCTGAAAGCTGTCCTGGGGTGGCTTTCTTCCTTCTAGGAACTCCTTCTATAGGGGTAAGTGAGCAGACAATTATCTGAAGGGATAAACAGTAACGCTCCCGCGTGCCCCCCACTTCTTTCTAGGGTTATTCCATAATAGGAAAGTTGCCATGGTTTGACAGTCCATTCCTCTCCCCTGGGTCAGTGGCTCACAACATTTTTTCTGCATCCTTATTCGGGAGGCCTTCTCCCATACGTCCAACCAGAATTACAGGGAATGCGGCACAGTTGTACTTCTCTGCAACTCCTGCCCTCCCTCCCACCCGAGAAGACACAGACACGCAGACCGATGAGAGGGATGCCATTGTAAAGTTTGCTTTCACGCAACTGAACTTATTTCTAATGTAAGTCCCATGGGAAGCTTCAGGCCTGGTTTATTACCTGGAATCCCTCTCACGACCCCTCACGGTCCACCCCCATGCTGCGCTGCCTTGGGGGGAAATACACGTGGTTGCCCTGGGGGGACTGAATGCTCACCACCTTGGCCTCATCCTCGGAATGGACTATGTGACGATAAACTTTGTTAGGAGGTGCTTTCGATGTGGTAGTTCGTGCACGTTGAACGAATAAAATGATACACATTTTAATCCTCTCAATCTCAATCCAGCTTTATTCCAGCAATTTGATTCTTTCCTGCTGAAACAGAGAATCTCTTACCTAGCTATGAAGCACGCCTCCCCTGCCATGTGTGGTTCACAAGACCATAAAGCTATCGCATAGGGAAAGACCTAGAATCTTCCTAAATTTTCAGTGCTAGAATGTGTCTTTCAAAATTTCTTTTGGAAACCCCGAAGCAGAATGTGATGATTCACAAATGACAAGTGTTTTCCACCGTCGGCTGATTGCGCGTTCACCTTCCCATTTAGTGAGTTTATCAGGTAAATGCATTCCCCTTGGGAGTCTGACCGCTCATCTCAGGTGGCATTGAAAGGAAAGTGGTGATTTTTCTTTTCTTTCTTTCTTTTTATGGGATTATTTTCACTCAAGGCGGTTCAGTTGGACATTCTATTCTGAATTAATTGAGACCAACAAAGGGCACATTCTTGATTCCAGTGTAAGATGTGACTAATGAGACCATTTTGGTGGTGGTTTTTGCTTCACGTGGTTAAGAAATAGAAGTGAGATTTGAGGGTCCAAAGAGTACATTCCCACCCTTTTTATATGCACACCTGGCAGTGGCTACTGAAATGACCTTGAATTTTATTTTTGTGTTCTCTTCTCAGGATAGGTGGAAAAGGGGAGAAACAAAACTAATGCCCAGTTCTAGTCTCTTCCTCAGACCTCGTGGGCGAGGCGGTTCCGTGAATATAATTGGGGCAGGGCCACTTTGCTTTCTGCCCTTGTCGAAAACAGGGGACACCTTGTTAACTGTTTTCCTCCACAGGGAGTAAAGCAGGTCTAGTAAGATTATTATCAGGAGCAGGACGCTTTAAACAATGATTTCTTCAACTATAGACAATTGGAGTGTAAGCCAAAACCAGGCAGTTTAAGTGAGGACCTGAGAGAAAAGTGGAAGCCATTTTCTTCGTCTGCTCAACAATGGCCATGCAATCACCGCTTTGTGTCCGGCCTGTGGAGGGAGGGAGAGGAGGGGTGCTGGGGGTTTAAGAACTCGGAAAGGAACAAACCAACCCCCCAAACTGGTTTTACTACCCTACAGAAAACCAAACTTGGCCAAGCAGTGGGAAACTGACTTCTGGTCCCCTTACGTTCATTTTCTTATGTGCATAACTTTGCCGTGAACCTTCATGAATTATTCATTTATATCGTATAGAGGCAATATTTGATTCCGGAGCAAACATGTTAATAACAGAGAGAAGGTCTGCCAAGAACTTTGGTAGTTGAAATGGACCTATTTTCCCCTTCCTCCCATTAGTTTTTCTTGTTCCAGTCTGACAAAGTAAGCAGTCTCGTTACTGATGCCATTTATTCCCATCAAACGATGTGACATCATCAAGATAGGTTTTTTGTTTTTATTTTAATGGAATTCCAGCATTTCCTTTTCTTTTTTCTTAAGTCTATTAGAGCCTTTGGCTATTCCCGGAGATGAAATGCTCATTCAAGATGCAATAGTAGACCACTTGAAAGTGATATAAAGAAGTCCCTTCAAAGCTAATAAGGTATCTCTCATTCGAACACAGACCGCCGCTTTCAGACTTTGAGGCTTTGCCGTCCTGGTAAGCCTTCCTGACTTGATCCCAGAGGGAACTCCTTTGGCGTCCAGCCCCAACCCCCACGTCCTTCCAGGTCAGCAGTTTCCAGTAATGATTCTCCAACTAGAAAATAAAACAGACAACAAATAAAAAAATCAGCAAGTTAATTTTAATGATAGGAGTAACATTTTCCAACTATACCATTAAGTTTATTTTCCAAATGGAAAAGCAGTGTTCCCTACCAACCGAGAACGGCTCTGATGAGTAAGATACGGTGAGCAGATGTGTTTAAAAACCCCTTTCCTTAGGGACTTAAGAACCCAGTGAACCGAGAATACTCCCCAACCTTGGTAGGAGGAGAGACTTGAGGCTCAAATTCTTAAATTCAGCATTTCTTCACCCTGGCAGTCCTGGAGGTGTTTTGACAGTGTAGCAGGACTCCTCTACATGTGTGTGCCGTTAAAAATCCTACATTAACTCCTGTTGTCGGTGGTCCTTACCTGTAGCTCTTAATTACTGGTGAAGATAAAGGAGGTGATTGGCTTTGTGGTTGAGGCAGAAGACTGGCAACTGAGCAGCTTGACCTTGAGTTCCCAGTGGAGAGATCAGGAGCTGGGCGGTCAGGCCCTCCACTGCCCGGTGTGCCTTCAAAGGCAGGGCGGCAGAAAGGAACTGAAGTCCCAGGAAAGGTGTCCCTGCCAAAACAGGGGCCCTGCTGGGCGTCCTGGGTTCCCAGGACCTGGCTCAGAGCAAGGGCTTTATAGGCATTTAGAACTATTCGTTACATATTCCACAGATGCTGTAGTTTTGAAAGGTCTCAAGTTTTTGGTTATAGGCACTCTTCTAAACTGATCTCTGTGTGGGTTTTGCCAGAGACTTCCTAAGATAGTCTAAGACACCTAAGTGTGCTGCCTTCGTCAAATGGACATTACAGCTCCATTTGTTTGGGGAGCTTTGTTATCCCGGCAAATTTCCTTCCTCCTTTCTCTAGGCTTGCAAGGCTTTCCCCTTTCAAAAAAAGGAGAAGGGAAAAAAAAAAAAAAAAACCAACACATCTGCTTAAGGCTGCTGAGATCAGTTCAGCCACCTCTGCTGGGAAAGAATAACCCCGTGTGCGCCCCCATAATCGTTTTAATTAGCCATACATTCTGTGGGGCACAGGTCTGCACTGTGGAGCAGATGGCTGGTGGGGGCTGTGACTGGGCTATTGTGGGCGGGGGCCTCACCAGGCCCGCAGGCTACAGATGCTGCCCCCGCCTCAGGGCTGGAAGCCGGGGCTCCAAGAGGCTCAGGCCATCTGCTCTGCAGTCCAGCAAAGCAGGTGGCCCTCCCAAGAAAGCATTCCTGAAAGCAGTTTCTCTGGTGTGGCCCATGTGCACGGGGCTCCCTGGTCCAGCTAGAGGATAGCCAGAACACCGGCCACAATGGCCCAGGAGATGTGAAGAGGCACAACCCATGCAGTGGGTGTGGGGCTCCCTTTGTCTGCTTTGGGTCGGGTGGTAGGGGGCTGGAGGCTGCTTTCTGTAGCAGCCATCTCAGGGCCCAGCAACCTCTGACCCTCTCCCCTCTGACTGCTCTCAGTGGGGCTGTGGGCCAGCATGCTGGGCACGGTCATACAGAAGCCCCGGCCACCCCTGCCAGCTGTGGCCACCCAGGGGACACTGCCACCCATGGGGAGGGGTCTGGGGGGCCCTGTTCCTAAGTTGAATCACAGATTGACGGCTTCATCACAACTACTGTGTTCCAAGCTGTCATTTCTACAGTCTCTCTTGGGTTTGTTCTGAAAGCGGACACTGGTCTATCAGCTGTGTCTTTTCTCTGCCCTTGTCTTAGCTTTGGACACCCAAATAATAGGAATAGTAATAGTGATATTTATTTGCTTAACAGACACTTAGATCTGAATTTGTAGCAGGCACTGTTTTAAGTGCCTTCCAAGTATATTAGCACACCTTTGTAGGCAGGCATGGTGAGATAATCAAGGCGGGTGGGGAGTTAAGTAACGAGGCCAAGGTTGAACACACCTAAGTGGGAGGAGCATGGAACTGGGGGGGGTCCAGCTCCAGAGCCCAGATCCTTAATCACAACATCATCGTGGCTGAGCTAGTAGCAGTGGCTGACACATCCCAGGTGCCAGGCTCATGCCTCCTCCTCCCCTCAGGGTGGCTCACCAACGCCACCCCCGCCCCCCCGTGCCTTGTGGCTAAGGCTGGGTACTGAGGGCTCCCAGAGTGCCGGAGCAGGACCGAACCCCGTCTCTCCACTCAGCCCTGTGATCACGTCCTCTACCATTTTGCCTCCAGCTTCTGCAGTCATTGAAAGTCTCACAGGATGATTTTGAAGCATTGATTAATATCCATTTCTGCAGCGAGAGGTGATATAAGACTTCAAGGGAAAAATTAAAAATCCCTTTTCTGAATTAGTCTCGAGAACACATGCCCGCAATTGTCCCTCCCTTCTCTCCTGACTTTTCCAGAGATTTGTGAGATTCTCTCCCTTCCGATGCTCATGGCTGGTCTGTGCCTGCCAGGCTTTTCACTGCACTGGGTACACCAGCAGCAATGAAAAGACCTTGTTCCAGAATGATGCCTCCTTTTATTGGGCTGTTCCAGTAGGCGAATGAGCTCATCCCCCCAACCTTCCAACCTGACATCCCCCCTTCCCCCTCCCCATGCTTTTTAATTGGAACTGCAGGCTCCAGGCAGTGGGAATAAAAATGCGCTATGAATGAACTGAACCCCCCCCTCCACCCACCCCTCAAAATTGCAATTTAATAAACACTCAGGCACTGTGTGCTTATCCCTCCCCCTTACTAAAGGAACAGACCCTTGGTGGAGAATGGGGACAAGCACAGCTCGTTCCTGGGCAGCAAACTCCATCTCCAACTGAAGCAGTTGCGGAATGAAACTACAGCCATTCAGCATAAGTTTGCGGCTTCTAGAAGGCTGGTCCTAGCTTGCATCTAGGTTTCTTACGTAGGGCCATGGGAGAAATGTGTGCGTGATCGTCACCCTAGCCGTTTTCTAACAAGTTCTCCCTTACCCTCTACCGCTTGCCCAGAGGGTTTGGGTAAGATTGTTGAAGCTGCCCGAGCTGCTTGCCTGGCCTTTAGGAGCCTGGGCTGAACCTGATGCCACCAGGTTAAGCTGCCTCTAGTATGTCATGATCTCAGGCCCCTATTCCAGTCTCCGACCAGTGTCCCTGATCTTTCCACACTCTGCTTAGACCGGGAGGCACCGGCAGCAGCTTCCACCCTCTTGAAGGGCACCTGGGCCTCCTGCGATGCCTCCCCTGCCAGGACACAGGGGGAAGGATGCCACAGATATCACAGAGGGTTGTGTAGCAAAGGGGAAGTTCTTCCTCTTTCTCCCCATCGCCACAACATACGAAATTCATTTGGTGAGGATTTGAGGGCAGGTGGGTAAAAGAAAAAACAAAAGTCGGGCCTGTTTGTATTTCTTTTTAAAGATTTTATATATTCATTTCAGAAAGAGAGAGTGCACAAGCAGGGGAGGGTGGTGGTGGGAGACAGGCCAAGAGAGAGGGAGAAGCAGGCTCCCCACTGAACGGAGAGCCCGATGCAGGACTTGA
Organism: Mustela lutreola; assembly: GCF_030435805.1. Taxonomy (NCBI): domain Eukaryota; kingdom Metazoa; phylum Chordata; class Mammalia; order Carnivora; family Mustelidae; genus Mustela; species Mustela lutreola. Next base: position 105,391,317 of record NC_081296.1, on the reverse strand, counting down.
TTCCAGGACCCTGAGATCATGACCTCACCTGAAGGCAGACACTTAACTGACTGAGCCACTCAAGCACCCCAGGGACCGCAGTGAACATCTAGAGTAGCAAAGGAAATATAATTGTTTGCCACATTCCCTCAACCAAATGCATCCATTCTGATTATGTCTGTTTCCTTCCAATCTTTGTCTAATTGTATAAATATTTTTGCCAGCAGCAGTTGTAGTGTAGAGAACATTTTTCCATCTCCTCTATGGTTTTGTAATTATACTTTTAATGACTATATTATGATGTATAATTGTACTTTGTGCTCCATTGTTCAAAGTTTAAATTGTGTTCGGTACTCTTATAAAAAGTGCTAAATGTACATGTCTATGAATATGCATTTTTCCTTTGATTTTACTATCGTTAGAAATCATGAAATTACTGGGTCGGAGAGTATGAACATCTTTATGGCTTTCAAACATGAAGCAATTTTCTTTACTAAAAGCTAATGTCCATACACATTGCTACCAGTAACATTTAAACAGGCCTATTTTAAATAAATCATAACCTTGATGGTAATAGGACTCTTGTCTTAAATACTACTAATTTAATGGGCACAAAGTGATTCCTTGGTTTTAATTTATACTTTGCTGTTGAAATGAGTCTTTCTCCATATTTGGTTTTTTTTTTTTTAAAGATTTTATCTATTTATTTGACAGACAGAGATCACAAGCAGGTAGAGAGGCAGGCAGAGAAAGAGAGGAGGAAGCAGGCTCTCTGCTGAGCAAGAGCCCGATGTGGGACTCGATCCCAGGACCCTGAGATCATGACCTGAGCCGAAGGCAGAGGCTTAACCCTCTGAGCCACCCAGGCGCCCCTCCCCATATTTGTTTAACTGTGTTGCCTGTCTATATTCTTTGCATATCTGCCAGACTTGGCATTTTTCTTATAAATTTATATGAATAACTGATACTGACCCAGGGCCACCCAACTTAACGCCTTAAGTTTAAAACATGGTAATAAAAATAAAATCTGCAAAAATAAATGTAATAAGTTCTGCATAAACACATGCCCCATAAAAGTAAGGTCTTATCATGCTTGTTATGTGCCAAGCACAATTCTAAGCATTCTACCCAACTCTGTGAACTATGTACTACTTTATTCCCATTTTGTTGATGGAGAAACTGAGGCAAAAGCAATTCATAAATGTGTCCAGGCCAAATTCAGTAGGTAAGGCAGTCTGGCTCCCATGTCCCCACACGCTTACTAGTTAGGAGGAAGAATCAGGGAAGGAGGGCAATACCGGGAATACTGTTCTGAGAAGTGACTCAGATACATGCATCCAGGCCCATAGAGTCACGTGCCTCTCTGCAGATTGGAGCCTCTCGCACCTCTCAACGAAGTGCCTCCTATTTTAAAATGAATTGAGAAGTGAGCAAATGTGAAATAAATCTTTCTGTCACTATACGCACCTCATTATGTTAGGGATTGTTACTAAGGGTTTTTTTGAAGGTGTATGTTTGCATTTTCCCCAACTGTGTATCCTAGTGGGGGCTCCCTTGCTTGTTGGGTCCAGTGATGATATAAATTGTGTTACTTTTCTGTCCGTTTGTGCTGTTAAAAAATTGTTCCCTGCTCATGATTTTGGTAGGTTTTATTATTTTGCGTGATGGTTCTTAGATTATAGAAACCCATTTTATTTGTTTCAGGTGGATTTGTGTTAGGGTGCTTCCAACTGACATGCCGAATGATACATTTTCACAATGTGGGGTGCCAAAGTAGTAGAAGAATTTAATTCTTTGCTCTGTGGGTGAGGAAATAAATATGCCGGGACAGAGAGGCAGGCTGCTTTTATTAGTGGAGCTTTATTGACTTAAATCATTTCCTATGACAACAGTTAAATTCTGCCCAGAACCAGAGGTGTAAGAAACTGGACGTTGGGCTGCTTACCCCACTGCTCCTTCCCCACCTCCACTTTGCCTCCTCCCTCCACTGGGTCAGCAGTGTGTCTTTATGAGGAAATGTGGACTGCTAAAATTGTAATCACAGACAAGCAAAAGTCACACTGTCCCCTAATTTTGTTTCCATAACTACCATGTGTATTAGCGACTTGCAGTTATAATCTGAAGGACGTGTAGTAAATTTCCGCATTTCGAGTCACGGTCTTGTGACATGTTCTTCACGGTGAGAATGACCCCTCCCAGCATTGCCAGCTTGGGTTTCGGTATAGTGTGGCAGAACCGAGGGAACGTTCTGGTGCTAGCTTCAGTCTCTAACTAAAATATGGAATTGTGAAACCCTGGTAGACATCTATCCTTTAGTTCACTGGAGAGGACCAGTGTAAATGAGTATGGGGAGGAAGAAAGTAGATGACCTCAACTCATCTCCGCTTGAATGAGATACTGAAAGTCAACATTCCGGCTTAAAATTTTGGGTGGCACACTGTTTGCTGTGAGGGATCCAAGCTCTTGCAAATTGGAGTTAACAAGATGAATTCTCTTGTTGAGTTTCTTTAGGATCCCAGGAAATCAGATCGATTTGTGTAGTTCAGCCATCACAGAGAAAGGCTGGGTATTTGTAATCAAAGGCAGCTTCATTCATCAAGTTGGATCTCTGCTGAGACAGCAGCCCCTTTCGAAAGGGGGAATACCCCCTTCTCAACAGGGTTTCCTGCAATGGTTGTAGAACCTCCCCGCAGGAGTGATTAGGCAGCTTGCTGGCTAGCCAAAAGCTACTGCGGACCTCCTTGTTGCCACTGACTGGAAGTAGACCTGTGCTGTGCTTGGTCGGTGGAGCAAAGGCTGGAGTCGGGTTCTGCTTCGTGCCCTTGGCTGGCTGCTTTTCTCTAGTACATGGACTACAGATGTATGCTGTGACTTGAAAAAGACCCAGTAGTAACACAGCACGGTAGTCCAGCAAACTGGTCCAGTTCAGGTAATTTTCATGGCTTCTTATGCACTTTACCAGTAACATAGATTTTATTTAACTTGAGCTTTCTGGCCTACCTGTTTTGGGTTGCATCTCTGTCTCCTTCCTCACTGAGTCATGGACACATTAGGCTCATTCTTGCCTCTGTGCTTCAGCAAATAGTGGCTGTCCGTTCCTTTTCAGTTGGCTGTCTTCAGCTCACCCTTCAGGTCTCAGTTCAGATGTTACCTCTTTCAGGAAGTCTACCCTGATTTCCTGAGTCTGGAGGATCCCATTGAGGTACCTTCATAACATTTTGAATTTCCCCATCATAACACTTCATATGCTACAGTATTGTAGTTTCTGTGTTCTTGTCTGCATGTCTTCATTAGCATATGAACTTCTCGAGGCAAGAAATGTGTTTGTTCTGTTCATAGTTATATTCTGAAGATGTACCATAATACCTCACACCCAGTACACATTGAAGAACAAATTCATAAATGCATGGTATGAATTTTTTGTTGGTTGACGGATTCTGAATATTTGCTTTGGCTTGGTTTTATTGGCTGTGCTAGGTTTTGCTGTTGAATGAGTCAGTTTGCACATGTGAAAGGCAAATCCCTAGTGAAATAGAGCAGGCTGCTACCTGGTGTTTTTTAGGAGTCTCTTCTGGATTGGCGGGTTGACTCCAAAGAGCCCACCTGGAGGGTTCTGAGTCATGAGACTCACCCAGCTGATGATTCCAGAACCAGAAAGTGCTCTGATCTTGGAAAAACTGAATATGTACTAAAACACGCTAATCTTCTCTCACCTTCTCTAGCACTGGAAGACACAACGCAGTGAGGAGTATGAAGCAGAAGGTAGGAGCTGAGCGTGTGTCCGGCTCTGCCCATCACAGGGCACTCTCCACCCCCCACTTCCTGCATCTCCCAGCCTTCTTCCCAACAGCTACTCCTAGGCTGGAGGCCAGCTGTGAAGTAACCTTAAGAACAACGTTCACGAGAACAACCTCATTTCCAGGGGAACGTTCGTAGTTTTAAAACCCTAGCCTTTAACCTCATGCAAGGTATGGCAACTAAGATGTGGGATTTTACTTATGGGTCAATTACTGTCTCATACAAACTTTCAAATTAATCTATGGGCAGTCCTAAAACTAAATAGAGCCCTTTTAAAACACACTCATTGACAAGTTTCCCATGGTTTGAAGCCGCTGCAAAGCCTGTTGGACTTCCATGGCCAGCAGATGGCACTGTGGTTCAGCGAACAGAACTTCCCCGTTCCCGCGCAACCCCCCCCTTCACAGCCTACCCTGGTGAAGCTCCACTTAAGTGTAATTACTGTGTCTAAACTGGAAAGACACAGCAGTAAGGAGCTTAATTTCTTCAATAAATAGTAAGGGTAGCACTAAATGCACTTCTCAGCCTCATAAGGTTCTTCCAGGCACACAAAATTGTGCCAGTAATTATCTCATGGTTCAGTAACGACTTCATAAATCTCAAATGCGCAAGTGAAAAATTTAACTTGAAGTGAAACTTTTAATAGAGGATAAATACATTTTGATTTTTAAATGGGAAGTCTGACCCTTAAGTGCTCAAATAAACTCTATCCCTAATGTTTAGATGATGAGTCACTTGCATTTTACAACCATGTACTCTTTCAAGTGGGTTTGTAGGGCAGAATATCTAAAGGTGTAAAGATTTAGAAAGAGGCTAATCCTGAGACTTTTAATGATTATGTTTTGATACTTATCATGAAATCATTTCCTTCTCAGTAAAAGCAGTTCTCATGCTTGGACTCGAAGGAGTGGCGATAGTGACGTCTGCAGCTATAGTTGGGGCAGGGCATAGAAGTCTCTTTGGACTGGTTCTCAGCTAGCCTTCTCTTCCAATCACACCAAAGCCTGAAGCCTGTGCATGCTTTCAGTTGGAAGAAAACAAACCTAGTACCTTTGTATGCCTGTGCGAGAGGTGTTTCTTGCGTGGTGTAGAAGAAGGTGCCTCTTGGCTCTAGTTGCAGCCCAAGAACCCGTGGTTCCATTTCATTTGAGCTGCACATTCATATCAAAATGGAACCAGCATCAATAGTCTCGTTCCTGTAATACCGACTTTTACAAAACACAATTCTCTTTGAGGATAGGCTTGCTCTCCTTGCACTTCCTTTGCGGACAGCACAATAGATGTTTTTATTTCAGGTCAGTTAAGATTTTGGAACCCAGATGACTTGAATGCCTCACAAAGTGGGTCTTCCGCTCCCCAAGACTGGATAGAAGAGAAACTACAGGAAATTTGTGAAGACTTGGGGATCACCCGTGATGGCCACCTGAACCGAAAGAAGCTGGTCTCCATCTGTGAGCAGTACGGTCTGCAGAATGTGGATGGAGAGGTAAGCCTTGAGCCATGTTTTCATTCAGGAATAATAATCATGATAAAATCTAGACAGGCCACAGGCTAGGAACAGCCGTGTTTTGGCTTCCTGCAGCATGTTACGGAGACTCTAGTCTCTTTTTTCTCCTAGGAAGTAAGCCATGAAGATTCTTTCTGGAGAAGCTCATGTTGTGTTATGGGGAATGGCGGGGGGAGGACCAACCCTGACAATAGCTGACACCTCCTGGGCACACACAATGTGCCCCTCACTGTGCTAAGCGTGTTACCCCACATCATTATCAGCCATGACCTCAGTGCAGCCACCATGTCAAATGTATTTGTTGAAGTAGCTTTCACTGAGCAAAACGTGGGAAAGACTCCGAGGCCGGATGACACAGGGAGTTGAGAGAATGGGAGCTGGCTGAGTGTTTATTTCAAAAGCCAGGCTGATGAGTTTAGGTTTTTGGAGAGATCTCCGTATCAACCATGGGTTCTTCAGTAGGACAAACTTGGATACTGAAGTGGGTCTGAGCTTTCCTTGTGGGGCATATTGGTGTCAGAACGGCCTGTGCGAGGGGCCCAGCCGGGAGCCATCACACTTTTCTGGTCATGAAGAAATGGAAAAGGGTAGGTTGGTAGTTTTGAAGGGACACAGAAGAATCTTGAAGGAAACCCAAAGACTCCTGCTTGCTGAGATTCTGAGTTTTATCTTTTCTGAAGAATGAAGAGGGGAATGGCCAGGACTGCATACTTGAATGGCCATGAAACATGAGAAGAGAAGTAATTCTAAGATGTGTTTTTCCAAGAGTTGAAAACAAGGAGGGACTCAGAGGTTAGGGCTGCAGTTATAGTTGGGGAAGTCTTGGGTTATAATGATGTTTCAAACCATACTTTCTGCTTGCGCAGGGGCTACGTGGTATTATTTTCCTAAGCCAGAAAGATATTCATCATCAAAAGCCACCAAATAGCCGAATTTGCAGAAAAGCCTTTTCCCTGCTGCTCCCTAGAATGTGTGACTGTTCTGTGCCCTTTGACTACCTTCTTTTTTTTTTTTTAAGATTATTTATTTATTTATTTGACAGAGAGAGATCACAGTAGGAGAGAGGAAGGGAAGAGATCACAGAGAGAGGAAGGGAAGCAGGCCCTCTGCTGAGCAGAGAGCCCGATATGGGACTCGATCCCAGGACCCTGAGATCATGACCTGAGCCGAAGGCAGCGGCTTAACCCACTGAGCCACCCAGGCGCCCCCCTTTGACTACCTTCTTAATGGCTCAGTGGTCCTTTATTTTTCAGGGTTGGTTGTTGAATCATAAAATTAAATTCATCCTCCATACTGTAAACCAGCGCAGTATGCAGAGCCTTGGGCAGTTTTGCCAAGAAATATTGCACACACTTGGATTATTTCTCTAAGAGCAATTCTTGGGATAATCTGTAGCCATTTGCGGGGAGTTGCATTTTCTTCCATGGTGGAGTTTCCAAAGCCCAGGAAGAGAAGTAGCACAGCTGGTTATTTTCCTCTGATCGAGAATGAGTAAAAGATTGCTCATTGAATATAGCTTTTACTTAATGTCTTCCCCGCCAAAAAAAAAAAAAAATCATGAAATACTAAAGTACTTCATACGACTGGCTCTAGACCACAGAGGAGCCGAAAATTCAAGATGATCTCATCATCCTGCAACTTGGGATCATGGGATTTCATGACTGAAAGCAATTATGGATTTAGTTCTCTCCTCATTTTATAGATAAAGAAAGTGATGTCCCTGCTGCTTGTTACCCTGAAGGGGAACTACATTGCCTATCTCATGTACCCTGCTTTCCAGAAGCAAGGACAACTCTAGGGCAGGAATGGCAAATTATGGCCCTAGATGCCAAATATGGCCCAAATTTTGGGGGCTTTTGGTTTTCTCCTTAGGCCTGCCAAATGTTTAAAACTGAACTTTTGCTATACTTTTTTTTTTTTTTTTTTAATTAGGAGATTTTTCAAAGAACCAGAGTATTTGACTCCATTCTGCTAGCAGTGGGAGGCGACTGGCTAGCTCCTTTGGACAGGGCTTGTGCTCATGTGCTCAGTTCCCGCTTTAAATGGTGCCACTCTGTGATATCTGAAGACCACCCAGCCTCATCTATCTACGTCACCTTCCTGGCCTCTCTGGGTATTTGGGTCTGTTGACCCTAATCTGGTGCATCATTTCCCAACTGACACATTGGGAAATCAAACATCTGAGACCCGGCTGGTGTGTCATGAGGAGTAAGAATGTCCTCAGAGTTCTAGATTTGGCTCCTGTCCAGGGCCCGGGGGGGTACCCCTGTTGATGCCCATTTGCCTTGCATTCTGTTCAGCCCAACCCTGCTTTCTCCAGAGTCCAAAGGCATCTCTTTGCCACTTGTCTGCTCTGCTGTGTGCAATTCCTAGTGGGACTCACTTGCTCTGCCATTTTGAAGGGATGAGGCAATGGGTTTTTAGGCATTTTGGAAACTATGCATAGGCTTAGCCGAGGTCACAAGACCAAGCAGTGTGGAGCTAAGGTTGGAGTCAAAATCATGCTTAAACTTTGGTCAGCACACCTGGATTTACTGTGACTTCAGGCTTGGTGGACCTCCAAGAAAGTGGTCTTTTGGTCAGTAAGAATGAGACAGAAATGCTAAGAGATCTTAGTAACCTCAGAATCTCACCCCAAATACTTTTCCATTGGTTTTACCATTTAATTCTCTCTTAGGAACTGTTCTTCTTCCAGAGATTTCCACTCTTTAGAATGGTTTCTTTAAAAGAAAGAAATAAAGAAAGAAAGAAAGAAAGAAAGAAAGAAAGAAAGAAAGAAAAGAAAAGAAAAGAAAAGAAAAGAAAAGAATGGTTTCTTGTTTCAGAGACCTCTCCAGAGGAAGTGGTATTTAAAAAAAAAGAATAGAAACAGATGTTTCCTATTGGATGTGACTTGGAAAGAAGCATTTGAAATAAATGCCTCAGGCACTTCCACAAATAATAAAATTAACAGTTATGAGACGACAAACCCTAGCTATAGTCCAGACTGGTGAAATGAATATTCAAAATTTGAAGATGTGTCACAAAGAGACCTTTGTTAGAATGGACCCGGTTGCAGACTCTACTGCCTCAAGAGTATTTCTGCTGCTTTTTATCGGTTCCCTTGCCACTCAGCAACATGGACATCACCTGAGAGCTTGTCAGAGATGCAGAATCTGGAGCCCCTGCCCCCAGATTTATATCAGCCCCGTGATAGCAGAATCTGCATTTTAACAAGATCGTTAGGTGATTTGTACAATGGAGATGTTTCTGTATAGAAAAATCTTAGCCCCCAAAGTAAAGAGGAATCCAGCTGTCAGGAAAAAGGAGGTCATTGCCTTTCCTCCCTGTTTCGTGGTGTCAGTGACTCATGCTGCTTTATTCATCCCTTTATATTCTTCTGTTTAGCTAGGGCACAAACCACCTCCTAGGCAAGCCTCTGGAAGGGACTATAGTCTGGTTTTTCCTTCCCCGGTTACATGATGAGGACCACTTGGTTATTGTTAGAGGGTACAAAATAGCCAGACAAAATTCCCTTCTCTTTACATCTTTTGGATCCTTCTGTTGAACACACACAAATCCATCTCAGCTGATCTTATTTCTCCTGCGCTAAAGCATTAAATAAAAACCCAAAACATGCATTGCTGTCCAAGTAGTGCTCTAAATCCCAGGTCCTGGGTTTCAGACCCAAACTCTTAGATCATTGCAGTCTGTCCCAGACCAAATTCTGCTGTGCTAATATACCAATTTCAAAAATTCAGTATAAGCAAAATATCATGTAGAGTCACCACAATATAATGGCTTAATGATTGTCAAAAAAAAAAAAACAAATTTTTTAATTTTTTTTAGAGAGGTTGGGGAGAGGCAGAGGGAGAGAGAGACTCTTAAGCAGATTCCATGCCCAGTATGAGGCTGGCCTTGGGGCTCCATCTCATGACCCTGAAGTCATGACCTGAGCTGAAATCAAGAGTCTGATGCTTAACCGACTCTGCCACCCAGCTGCCCCCCAATCCAAGCTTATTTCTTTTATTACAACACTGGGAAGCTAGACCTTTATATTTTTTTAAGTAATTTTTTAATCCATAGACTAATGTATAGCAACTTTACAGACGACCCATTTGAAGAGTACGAATAAAAGAAAAAACAGGTAATTGTTAAATTGCATAAGATTATGAAAATGGACATTTACTTGGAGAAGGAAGTGGAGGAGGAAGGACATATTACTGAAAAGGAAAATAAATTCAGTGAAATGAGAATAAAGGGACGTGTTCTATTCCTGGAGCTCTAGGGTCAACAGTGGTGCACCAGTTCTACTGACCACAGATGTACTTTGGTCTTGTGTTATTTTCAGGGAAATATTGAAAGTAAGTGGTTACTGTTTTCTAGATGCTTGAGGAAGTCTTCCATAATCTTGATCCTGACGGTACAATGAGTGTAGAAGATTTTTTCTATGGCCTTTTCAAAAATGGAAAATCCCTCACACCATCAGCGTCTACTCCCTACAGACAGTTGAAAAGGCACCTCTCCATGCAGGTAAGAAAAGCAATAGGAAGTGGTTTCTCTGTGGGTAGAAGTTAGAACCCATTTGAATCATTTCTAATGAATTAACCTGTTGTCTAAAGAAGGAGGAGGAGGAAGAGAAAGAAGCCAAAGAAGAAGACAGACTAAACCACCGGGAAGGAAAAGTTGGGTTTGAAAAGTGACCATAAATTACAGAGCGGGAAGCCACTAATTAGGCTCCTTAATGTTAGCTGTGGATCAGAAGAAACCTGGTGTTAAGCAGACACTTCTATGTTGAGGGACTCGCTACCAGATGGACTGTTCTTGATAAGCTTTGCATTCTTGACTCACTTGGGAAAGAAAGATCAAAGGGGCTGTATGACTTGTTTTTCTAGTAGTGTTAGAGAGACATGTCTCCTGCTCATTGTGGTCAGGACTGTCCAGTTTGGGTCAGCATCTGGCTTAAGTCTCTTTCTTCTTCCAGTCCTTCGATGAGAGTGGCCGACGCACCACAACCCCATCGGTGATGACAAGTACCATTGGGTTTCGGGTCTTCTCCTGCCTGGATGATGGGATGGGCTATGCATCGGTGGAGAAGATACTCGACTCCTGGCAGGAAGAGGGCATTGAGAACAGCCAGGAGATCCTTAAGGTATGGCAGCTAACATGGGACAAATAGGACAAATTGGGGAAGGATTGAAAATTCCAAAACTTTTGAAACTGATTTGATTTGATTTCTCCTTAATGATTTCTTGAGATCTTTTCATAAGATCTCAGAGATAAGAGGTAACTTTTCTTACCCCGTGTGACCAGGAGTCTGTTGCTAACTACTTTCCATGTTCATAAATCCTAAACTAGTGAGAAGTGCAATGCTTTTTAACGGATCTCTGGTTGATAAAGATTAGATTCATATTGTTGTATTTATTTACAGTGCCAGATAGTATTTTTTTAAACATGCAAATAAGTACGTTATTTTTTCCTCAGAGGGAACTTAGATGAAGATGGTCCCTAAGCAGTCATTAAAGAGACGTAATTATCCAGCTTCTTGACTATACAGTCTACTTCTCTGAGTGTGTATGCCCTCCCCTGCTTCTTCTTTAGAGGACAGAACCTGTAATCATCTTCAACTTGTGATTTCTAGGCCTTGGATTTTAGCCTTGATGGAAATGTCAACCTGACAGAATTGACACTGGCTCTTGAAAATGAACTTCTGGTCACCAAAAATGGTATCCACCAGGCAGCTCTGGCCAGCTTTAAGGCTGAGATCCGGCATTTGCTGTGAGTTGAGTAGAAGGTTCACCTGCCCCATTCCCTTTCCCACTCGAGCCACACGTCCTTTAGATGCCCGGGACACATTCTGTGTGCACATGTGGCTCAAGTCCTCGCACCTCACTACTGTGGAAACCAGGTAGCACTTAGATTTGCGTTAGGCTTTTGAAGGGGGTCGTGGAAATGTCTTTCTGTTTTGGAAGGGTTTGGGTTGTCTTGGTTTTGGCTTTGTGTCGAAGCAAGCCAGATGAGAACCTTTCTGGGTCTCCTTGTTGCTTCAAGACCGTTTCTCTTGAACTTGTTCTCTTTCTCCTTCTAGGGAGCGGGTTGACCAAGTGGTCAGAGAAAAGGAGAAGCTACGGTCAGATCTGGACAAGGCTGAGAAGCTCAAGACTCTCATGGCTTCAGAGGTGGACGATCACCATGCAGCCATAGAGCGGCGGAATGAGTACAACCTCAGGTGTGACCAGTAGGGCCACAGCCCTCCCTCCTGCCACCCTGGCCTTTCGAGGTGGGACTCAGCCTGCCCACCTGCATGGCCACACCTGGGCTGGGGCAATGTAGGTGTAGTCAAGCCTAGAGGAAAGCAGGGCATGTTAGATCCTTTAAGGAGGTTCCCATCTCTGTGACCCTGTGTTTCCATTTTTGGTGGATCTGCAGAGGCCCTCCGAGGGATTGGATGGCAGTTCGTTGGTCTTCCCTTCTCACAGGAAACTGGATGAAGAGTATAAGGAACGGATAGCAGCCTTAAAGAATGAACTCCGGAAGGAGAGAGAACAGATCCTGCAGCAGGTGGGCAAGCAGCGTTTGGAACTTGAGCAGGAAATCGAAAAGGCAAAAACAGAAGAGAACTACATCCGGGACCGCCTTGCTCTCTCTTTAAAGGTAATCCTCCTAGGAAGGTCTCTGGCCTATGTCCCTGCTGGGGATACTGCTGGAAAACTAGGGCTCTATAAGAGGGTGGGTCTGTACATGACTGAGTCCCAGGATTCCTGGAAGTTTGCCCTGCTGGTCATGACCCGGACATGGCCAAGCCCCTGCTGGGATCCAGATTTCAGAAGGAGCCAGGCTTCTGGTTTGCCGACAGTGTTGATTAGTGTATCTTGTTCTTCCCCCTTCCACCTGGTCAATGCCCTCTCCCTTCCCTGTCTCTTACCCCAGGTCAGAGCAGATAGTATTGTCTCCTGCCACACACAGCTCAACAGTTTTGTTTCTTTGCTTCCAAATATGGCTATTGCCTTATACATCCTCCTCTCCTTTCCTGTGTCTCAGGAGAAGAAGCAATCTTTCTCTTTATTGGACTCTGATATGGTACAGTGTAGTCTAAAGGGGGTTGGCTGTGGACTCAGGCTTCCGAGTTCCATTCTGGATACCACTACTTACTGGAAAAGTTTGGTCACATTATCCCAACCTGTTTCCTGATGCCCCAAAATGGCGTCATTGTGATGTCTACCTCAGAGCATATTTAAATATGTGGCGTTTGTAAGGTAATAAATATACATAGAATATGAAATATTGTTCCTGAAACTCCACACATCAAAAACTGAGTGAATTCTCCCACTCTCACCATCAAATTGGTTCCTTTTCGGAATTTCCTCCTTGGTCTCCATCATTACCATGTTAAATAGCTTAAGATCCTCAGTCGTCCTCATTCATCGGTCTCTCAGACCTGTTGATGTTCTGAAAGGTCTCTCAGATTTATCCCCTTCCTCTTCATGTCTGCAGCCTCTGCACAGGTTCAAATTCGTCAGAATTTCTCAGCTGACCTCTGTGCACCTTTTCTCCATCTACCCAACCCCCATACGGCCACCAGAGTTACCTCACTTAAGAACTGACTAAAGAACATGCTGTTACCCTTAAGGTGCAGCCTGGTAGCACTGAAGGCCCCTGGAAGGGAGCCTGGCCTCCTGCTTTTCCAGCTGCACGTCCTGCCAGTAGGCCCCCACCTGCCCTCACCTGTCTCGGTTCCTCAGTGGGCTTTTAGGCTCCTTCACTGCTTTTTCCAACATGGCCGACTGCATGACTTTTTCATTCCCATGATGCTTGCTTTTTTCTTGCCAGAAGATAAGGCATCGTAGATGATTGTATCTATATCTGTCTCCCTCCCCACGGTCCAGACTGTGTTTTCCTTGTGGTCAGTAACAGAATCTGACTTGTTAGTTTCCAGAGGACCAGCACAGGCCTGATACACAGAGATCACTCCTAACTGTTTTGACATCTAAATTTAGACATACTTTGAAAGATTAGAGTTTTAGAACTGGCATTTTGAGAGAAGGTGATTTTTTTTTTTTTTAAGGAAAAAAAAAAAACTTCAAGCACATTCTTTTTTTATTCCATATTGCTATGTGAGGGTGTGAACAAGAATGTATTAAAAATATACTGGCTTTATATTCTTTTGGCAAAATATACTCTGAAAATAATGTTCTTCCAATCAGCCTTTAACACTGGAACAGAACATATGTCAAAATGCACGTCTGGGAGGTTTTATTTATTTATTTATTTCTAGCAAGTGTGACTAGAAATCTCTCTAACAATTATTATACATACAGGTTAAAAAAAATCTTTTATAACATCAGTTGATGTATTATTGTATTATAATAATTTAAACATACAAGTAATGAAAAATCTTTATGTCTAACTTTTATATCTTTAAGCCAAAATAAAATTATAAATATAAATCAAACTATATCATCAGTAAATAAAAGCAATGTTCATTATTCTCCTTTTAAACTTTTCTGAGTTCTTTTTTGCTATCAGATGAACAAGATATCCTGCTACCAATTTTGACAATATATTGAGAATGTTTTTCATGTCAATAAATACTCTATTGCAACACTAGCCCATAGAAATACAATGCAAGCCAAATATGGAACTTCAAATTTTCAAATGGCCACATTGAAACAGGTGAATTTAATCCTGAATTATTTTTATTTAATCCAGTATCTCCAAAACATTACTTTGACACATAATCAAGATATAAAAGGTATTATTAAGCCATTTTGCATTTTTGCACTAACTCCTCAAAGTCCGGTGAGTATTTTACACACTTAGAGTGTATCTCATATAACCACATTTCAAGTCCACATGTGACTGCTAGTCACTACCATATTAGACAGCATCGTTCTGTAAGGTCAAAGAAAGAGGAGGTAGATTTTTGGGTTATAAGATAAATATCAGGGGCGCCTGGGTGGCTCAGTGGGTTAAGCCTCTGCCTTCAGCTCAGGTCATGATCCCAGGGTCCTGGGATCGAGCCCCGCATCAGGCTCTCTGCTCAGCGGGAAGCCTGCTTCCTCCTCTCTCTCTGCCTGCCTCTCTGCCTACTGCGTACTTGTGATCTCTCTCTGTCAAATAAATAAATAAAATCTTTAAAAAAAAAAAAAGATAAATATCAGTGTTTTATATTTACTTTTGTCCTCTCTAATCTACTGAAACTTTCAAGATGAACAAATTCAATCTAGAGCACAAATTAATTTATGCATCCTCCCAAAAGATTCGACACTTTGCTTATTTTTAATTCTGTGCCCATTTAATTTCTCCATATTTCTTCAGGAGAACAGTCGTCTAGAAAATGAGCTTCTGGAAAATGCAGAAAAGTTGGCAGAGTATGAGAATCTGACAAACAAACTCCAGCGAAATTTGGAAAACGTGCTAGCCGAAAAGGTAAATCTGTTTAAATTTGATCTCCTGACACGCAGCCCAAAATGTAGTTTACTCAAAAGTGCAGAAGCAACGCCCCCAAGGAAGTATTTTGATGGCTCAAGGAGGCCGTAGGTTTGGCAGGGATATAATTTCAGAGCTTGGATACGAGGGAAAATACTGCCTAGCGCTGAGACGTGATCCCTGCCCTTGCTGAACACATCTGTCTAGTATTTTCTTCCCATCATGCAGTTGGTAATGTTCTGCTTAAATATCACATTCCTTTCATACTCAAGAGACCATCCTCTGGGTCAAGAGACCATCCTCTGGGTGAACACCAGGATCTGAGGCTTTTGGTGGGTTAAAGGTCCAAGAGAGATACTTGGGGAAAATGAAAACCATGCCCTTTCTCTGTTTCTAGTTTGGTGACCTTGATCCCAGCAGTGCTGAATTCTTTCTGCAAGAGGAGAGGCTGACCCAGATGAGAAACGAATATGAGCAGCAGTGCAGGGTGAGTGACTAAGGAGAACCCAACAGGTGCAGGAGGGCCGGGGTTCAAGGCCCATGTCACCATTTACTAGTGACCATAGGCAGGTCACTTAATAATCTGTGGGCGCCTCAATTCCTCATTGGTAAGACGGGAAACATGAGGGTACCCGCTCAGTAGCTTGTTGTGAAGAGTCAATGGGTGAATATTTGTGAAGTGCTTAGAACAGAGCCTGGATCTAGGAAGCACTTAACCCAAACGTTAGCTGTATCCCAAAAATATTAGGAAATCATGCAAACTGCATTTAAGTCTGTTTTATCTAGGTCAGAAATTGCTAGTGTTTAGAGGAGAATATCATTTCATTCCAAGTGGAGAAATATATGGTCACGTTGATGGACTTATCCAAAATGAGCCTTACTTAATGAAACACCACAGACCTAATCAGATATAATTTGCTTTGTCCTGTGGTTTTTGGGGTTTTTTTTCTGAATACATTCCTTATTTTATTTACAAAATGCAAATGAAGCAAAACCACTCAAGTCTTCAGCCAATAAATCCTTATACAGTCCTACCAGAAAAGACAAAAACGTCCTTATAAATAATAAGAATCTTTGATTTTTTTTTTAAGTAACTCTCCTAAGTTTAGGAATTTGGGATTTTTTTTTCCCTTAAATCACAAACACTTGTGGCTCTTAACAAGGGTAAATATAACAGTTCTAATAACTACTTTAGATGAAAATTGTACTCATGCAGAAACAAGGAAAACAATCACATCCTTATAAGGGCGCTCATGGGCTGCCTTCCCCGGAAATACATGTGCACATTTTGAAAGAAGAAATGAAACATTAGTGCCACTTTTACAATTAAGTTTTGACTCTAGGCTCTAATCAAAGAGAGGTATTTTCCTTATAGATCTTCAAAGTTATGATTTCTTTAGTAAAATCTGTCATCTCTATCTCCCCCAAATCCCCAAATTCACTAAGTGTTTCTTTAATAGATTTATATACCATCCACCCATTCAATTCATCCATGTAAGGTGTACAGTTCAGTATCTTTTAGTATATTCATAGAATTATACAATCATTGTCATAATCAAGGTTAGAATATTTTCATCACCCCAAAAAGAAACTCCCACTCCACTTAGCTATAATCTCTCCCTAGGCAAATAATAATCCACTTTTTGTCTCTGTAGATTCACCTGTTCTTTACATTTCATGTAAATGGAATCATATAATACATGGTCGGTAGTGGCTGGCCTCCTTCACTTAACCATAATGTTGTCATGACCCATCCTTATTGTAGCATGCATCAGCCCTTCCTTCCTTTTATTGCTGCGTTCTAGTCCCTTATATGGTTACACACGTTTTATTTACCCATTCATTAGTTGATGAACATTGGGGTTAGTCTGTTATGAATAATGCCGCTGTGAATATCTGTATGTAAGTTTTTGTGTGGCTAGATTTTCATTTCTCTTGGGTATCTAGCTAGGAGAGGAATTGCTGGGTTAGAAGATCACTGCATGATTAACCTTTGGAGGAACTGCCAAACTTTTCCCAAGAGGGTTGCACCATTTTACATTCCCACCAATATGAGTGTTCCAGTTTCTGCACATCCTTGCCAACAGTTCTTCTGGCTGTCGCTTTTGGAGTCGAGCCATCCCTCGGGGTTATGAAGTGGTACCTTACTGAGTGTTTTATTTGCATTTCCCTGATGACGAAGCCTTTGAGTATCTCTTCAAGGGCTTATCAGCATCCCTCTTTCGGAAAAAGATCTATCTGACATCCTTTGCCTAATTTTTAAATGGATTGTCTTTTTATTATTGAGTTGTAGTAACTATATATTGTAGGCTCATATATTATAGTTACGAGTCCCTTATCAGACCACATAATTTGCAAAAACTATTCTGCCACTCTGTGGGTGGTCTTCTTACTGTCATGATACCCTTGGAAACAAAAGGTTTTTTGTTTGGTGATGTCCAGTTTATTTTGTCTTTTGCTGCTTGTGCTTTTGCTGTCACATATAAGACTAGTGTTGGTTTTTAAACTCAAGGTATTACAAGACCAAGTGGATGAACTCCAGTCTGAGCTGGAAGAATTTCGTACACAAGGCAAAGTGTTGAGACTTCCCTTGAAGAACTCACTGTCCGAAGAACTTGATGCTAATGGGGGTTGCATGGAGTCTGACCAGGGTAAGCCATTCGACATCATCTTTCCAGAGGCTGGGCTTCAGTTTTTGCTTTTAGGGCCATGTTTGTTGTAAAATTGCACAACTTTGGCAACCAACAAAAACAAAACAAAACCTGGCAGTACTATTTTCTTGAGCTATTTCACTTGTGGTCTGCTTTTTCATTTGTCTTTAAAGTCTTTATGAAAATATTTCTATCTGATTTTTACGTGTATCAACAAAAGAATGGAAAAATCAAACCACAAGGATATTTGTTTTGCTTAAAACAAAACAAAACAAAACAAAAACAACTAACCACAATTCAGAGAGTCTAAGGCCTTGTGAGCATTAGAATTCAGACACTGAGCTGTTGCAGAGTCCTCCCTTTATTGAGTGCCTCAGCAGTATGGTTATGGTTTTGGAGAATAGGCCAAGCAGAAACCAGAATTTGGTTTTCTTATGCTGGCTGTGCTAAATACCAGCATTGCCTCTGTAAAACAAGAGGTTGGTTGACTGTGCCTGTGAGGAGGATTTTGAGTGGTGAGGTAGAAAGGCAGAGTTAGCCCTGCTACATTCATTATTAGCTCTTTTCCTCCTTCCTGTGCTGAGTTTGCATTTCAGAAAGGGCTCATAATAAATTCTTCTGTTATGGTCTTCCCCACTGCTAGAGAAGTACAGGTGCTTAGAAGGTTTGTTTATTCCTCTTTTTATCTATTCATTCTAGAATAAATAAGGGATTGGGGAGGGGACTGGGACAGAGCGGAAGACCTTTCCTGTGGTTCTGAGTATGTGATCAGTGGCTTTACTGTAGTGTGAGGATGGAACCCAGCTGATCATATGATGCATCTCAAAGCTTTTCTGGGACTTTCTTCATAGTGTTGGGGGTTCTCCTCATAGGCGTATGAAGCTGTGCCATCTTGGGGAGGCTTACACCCCAAGTATCACTTCTCACATTGGGCCTATGCCACCTGAAAAGAAACAATATATGAAAAGAAACCCCAAGGCAAGACTGTCAATCCCAGGTGCCAGATGGGCTCTTTCTCCTATCTGCCTATGGGCTCCCACACGAAAAGCCTTTTTGAATCCCCTCCCTTCAGAGATTTCCACATAGTATTAGACATCGTCATTTTTTTTTTTTAAAGATTTTATTTATTTATTTGACAGAGAGAGATCACAAGTCGATGGAGAGGCAGGCAGAGAAAGAGAGAGAGAGAGAGGGAACCAGGCTCCCTGCCGAGCAGAGAGCCCGATGTGGGACTCGATCCCAGGACCCTGAGATCATGACCTGAGCCGAAGGCAGCGGCTTAACCCACTGAGCCACCCAGGCGCCCCTAGACATCATCATTTTGTCTGTGTACTGCCTCAGCCTCCAATTTTCACTTCAAATTTCAGTGTTGTTCTCAGTCATCATCATGGGCAGTTGAGGAAGTGAACCCATATGTATGAGTTGAGAATTTTTCTCCCAAACTGCCTATATCTAGGTTCCTAACTGGTGCCCTGTATTAATGAAATTTGAGCTGATAATTGAAAATGGCGTTCCACTTGCACCATAGGGAACCAATACTATAATACTCGATCTTCTGTAACTGAGTGGGGGATTGGAGATCTTGACCCATGAAGGTAATGCCTCCAGGCGCCTTCTTCCACATTGCCCCTCTGCTAATTTGTCCCGTAGTATTTGTTGGATGGGATAGAAGGAGGGTTGGTGTCACCGAATTACTTCACTCCATGGCATTTTCATTAAGAAGGTCATCTTTAAACAAGAATTTCCACCCCTACCCACCTACTTCACAAAAAGATAGATTCTGTTAAGGTCTGGCACATGGTCTATCCATGAAAGAATCTTACGGTACTGCCCATTCACCTTCATTTTTCTTTTTTTTCTTTTTTTTTTTTTTTAAGATTTTATTTATCTATTTGACCTTCATTTTTAATGCTTGAAAACAAGAAGCCTCTTGGGTTCTGATGGTTTCCTAGTAGATCTCATTAGTGGTAATTTAGGCTAAAAATTATCCCTTAAGCTGGACATCCCTTCCTCAGATGCCAGTTGTGTTACTGAAAGAACCTGCCACAGGGTCAACAGATCCCATGTGTTTTCAGGGCTCAGTTCTGAAGAATGCAATCCATTGAACATGAGCATCGAGGCGGAGCTGGTCATTGAACAGATGAAAGAACAACATCACAGGGACTTGTGTCACTTGAGACTGGAGCTTGAAGATAAAGTAAGTCCTTCTTATCCTGTACATTTCTTTGAACTCTGACAAGCGTTTGCATGAAGGACGTTCTTAATTCTTTTTACTCATAGAGCATCACTTTCTATACATTTCCTCTTGCGTCTGATAGCTCAGGATGGTTTCATAAGCAGAGCCTGAGGACTTTTCTTCCTAGGAGAGAGTTTCTCCAAAATGTATTATCTTCAGACCTAGCAAGCATGAAACTTGAAGGCCAATACATTATTTCTAGCTGGTTGCAAAACATCTTAATAAAAGCAAAAAAGCCCTTTGATATAGCTAGCCTTAGGTACAAGTTCTGAATCTTGGCCTCCAAAACCCTCCACCGTGTTGCTTCAACTTATACTTTTAGTCTTCTCTTTTACCTTCTTCTCTAGTCAAAACAGGAGTTCGCTGTTCTCCATTGAACTGTCCTCTCTTGTTCATGCTATTACATACTACGTTATTTCTTTCCTACTCTTAAGAGTCTCCTTACCCTTCAGAGTTTATATCAGATGCTACCTCTTGCATGAACCCATTCCTAAATACCCTTGACCAAATGTGGTTTCTTTTCTGTCTTTGGATCTCCAGGTTACAATGTATCTCTGTTTCCTAGACCTTTTATATTTTTCATTCTGCCTTGTTGTATACTTCTCTGTACTTGTCAAAACCATGTCTAGGGTGGTTTCCTCTGGATGGCAGGGCTACATCTTATCTCACTTTGGGTCCCCACAAGGCCCACAGAGTGCCTGTGATAGGTGTTCAAGAAATGCTTGAATTTAATTAAGTATTTTAAGTCCCTACATTTACAGCTGGACAGGATGCATGGGAAGACAGATAGTATCTATGGGAAAGTCTAGTCATTTTTTTAAGAGTTGTTCTGAAAATAATAAAATTCAGGGCACCTGGGTGGCTCAGTCTGTAGGGCATCAGACTCTTAATTTCGGCTCAGGTCATAGAATGGAGCCCTGCATCAGGCTCCCCACTCAGTGCAGAGTCCGCTTGAGATTCTCTCCCTCTGCTCCACCCCCCCTTGCCCTGCTCATGTGCATGTGTGCACACTCTCAAATAAATAACATCTCTAATAAATAACAAGATTCAGTGAAGTTAAAAAGGAAAGCAAACTATGCCTGACTTAAATATATCTTATTTGACATGTTTTTAAGTCATTAAAATGGGAAAACTGAAGAATGTCTCATAGGCAAAAAGTGGCCACAGCCTCTGTCCAAAGCCTTGAGTTGAATAACACTGTGGTGGTTTTGCTTTTTGACCTTTCCAAAACCTTGAGTTGAATAACACTGTGGTGGTTTTGCTTTTTGACCTCAGGTGCAGCATTATGAAAAGCAGCTAGATGAAACCAAGGTCGCCTATGAAAAGGAGCAAGAGAACATGAAGCAAAAGTATGAGAATGAAGTGCATGTCTTGGAAAAACAAATAAGTGACCTTAAAAGTGAACTAGCAGAACTTCAGGGTCAGGCAGTGGTGCTCAAGGAGGCACAAGATACAACTATCTGCAGACATGAGGACGAGAAAAAACAACTGCAAAGAAAATGGGAGGAGGAGAAGACTCACTTGCAGGAGAAGCTGAGGTTGGAACATGAGTTGGACCTCAAGGCTCACCTGGAGCAGGCAGAGGAAAGCTTTAACCGAGAGAGAGAAGGACTCATTCAAAATGGCGCCTGGACAGAAGAGAAGGTGAGAGGCCTGACTCAGGAACTAGAGCAGTTTCACCAGGAGCAGCTTAAAAGCCTGATGGAGAAGCACACTCTTGAGAAAGAGGAGTTGCGAAAAGAGCTCTTGGAGAGACACCAAAGGGAACTTCAAGAGGGAAGGTAAGAAAATAGGGGGAAATGGAGAAACCTGGGGCACTGTCCCTGGGGGCACCGTCCCTGGGGGCACCAGAAGTTCCATTCACATAGGGTGACTTTGACTAGGCTCTTTAGTTTCACAGCCCATTTTGTCATTGTTTTGACATAAGCCTATCCTGGGATTATTGGAACTGTTTTGTTTTTTTCAAAGACTATATTTCTTATATCAACAAGTATCCTTTCAGGTTCCAGATGAGAATAATTATTGTGTTTGAGAAACGCTATTTGTGAGCTAAATTCTGGGTAAAGTTCTGTTGCTGCCAAAAGTATGAATTGCTGCTTTGTGCTTCCCTTCCTCACGTGAAATCTCAGGCACATGTGAAGGATTTGATGCTTCATACTCTGATTCATTGGGTGCTGCTTTATTAAACAAGAAGGAAAAACAATGATTGTGTTAATAGGTATGGTTTACAGGACTACTGTCCTCCAGTGTGTACTTAATTAAAATGAAGGAATTTTATATATTTCCCAAGTTACAGATTAGGTTAATATGCATTTGATCATTGATGTGAAGTATCAGTTTACGTTTTCCACACACAAATATACCCAGGAGTATGCCAAGGAAGTCCGTGTCTCAATTTTCCCTCTAAATGCAGACAGAGAGGTAGGTCTTATAAATTGATTATGGCTGCCCGTCTTAGCCCTCAGAAATGAGATCCTGCCTTTGTAGAAATCAGTTATGTAGGAAAAAGTGAAGACCGTTTTTAGAAAGCATTTAAATTTATTTGCCTGGCAGCTTCCTCTGTGCATGGGAAAATGTGTTTTGTTTCCTTCTGGAGTTGGTGGCAGTTTCAGTAATGCTGTATGTTGACTACATTTAGGGAAAAAATGGAGACTGAGTATAATAGAAGAACCTGTCAGATAGAAGCCCAGTTTCAGGCTGATTGTCAGAAAGTCACTGAGAGATGTGAGAACGCTCTGCGGAGCCTGGAGGGGCGCTACTGCCAACAGCTGAAGGAGCTCCTGGAGCAACAGCGTGAGGAGAGATCCCAGTGGGAGTTTGAGAAGGACGAGCTCACCCAGGAGTGCGCAGAAGCCCAGGAGCAGCTGAAGGAGACTCTCCAAAGAGAGAAAGCAACCTCTCTGGTCCTCACCCAGGAGAGAGAGATGCTGGAGAAAACCTACAAAGAACATTTGAATAGTATGGTTGTTGAGAGGGAGCAGCTTCTCAAAGACCTGGAAGATCTCAGAAACGTGTCAGCAAGTCAGCAGAGCCTCCTGTCCGACCAGATCCTTGAGCTGAAGAGCAGTCGGGAAAGAGAGCTGAGGGATGGCGAGCTGGTCCCGGGCCGGGCCGGGGCCTCAGAGCCCCTGGCCAGACAGCAGCTGGAGAAGCTCGCCACGGAACGGGACCGGGAGCGGCAGGAGATGGCGTCCAAGCTTCAGGCCATGGAGAGTGTTCACAGAGTGACCTGTGAGAAAGCAGACCGAGAAAGGGCGGAGATGAGCACCGAAATCTCCAGGCTTCAGAAAAAAATTAAGGAAATGCAGCAGGTGGCCTGTCTTTCATCCAGGAGAGAGTCTGGCTGCCAGGCAGCAGGAGGGGAGGAGGCGGACGGAGGTGGAACCATGTCCCTGCTCCAGCAAGGAAAGCAGCTGTTAGAAGAGAACGGAGATGTCCTCTTAAGCCTGCAGAGAGCTCACGAGCGAGCAGTGAAGGAAAATGTGAAAATGGCCGCAGAAATTTCGAGGTTGCGACAGAAGCTGCAAACATTAGAGCCGGGGTCGGTAACGTCCTCTTGTTCAGAGGAGCCAGTGACTGGCTTATTTGGAAACTCTGTGGAACGAACAGAGCCCTTCTTGCTGCAAAACCAGATGAAAGAGGTGGAAGGTGTAAGCCCACGGTGCGTCCTCAGTGACCTCCCGGACGATGAGACCCGGGATCTGGGCAGTCCAGGGACGAGCTCTGCTCAGAGACAGGAGGTCAAGATGCAGGAGTCTGAGGCATCGATGGGGAGCTTTTCTGAGCTGGAAAATAGCGAAGGGACCAGGACTGAGACGTGGGACCTGCAGAATCAGATTTGTCAGCTTAAGGAACAACTGACGATCCTACGCGCAGACTGCAGTCGAGCCTCCGAAAAGAAACAGGACCTGCTCTTTGATGTTAGTGTGCTGAAGAAGAAACTGAAAATGCTTGAGCGAATCCCCGAGGCCTCCCCCAAGTATAAGCTGTTGTATGAAGACGCCAGCAGGGAAAATGACTGCCTCCAGGAGGAGCTGCGAGTGACCGAGCTGCGCTACGATGAAGCCCTAGAGAGCAACAAAGAACTCGCTTCGGAAGTGTTCAAACTGCAGGACGAGCTCCAGAAGGCGGCCGAGGTGACAGATGCATTCCTTAGCCTGGAGAAGAGCTACGAGGAGGTCAAAAGAGAAAACCAGGAGCTGCATGTTCTGGTGTTAAGACTTCGGGGCAAGCTAGAGAAGCTGCAGGCTGGCGCCGGGCTGAGGCGGGACTGCATCTCCTCCCGGGAGGCCCCCTTTGCTGCCCTGGGAGCCCCGCCAGACGGGAAGGTACTTGAACTCCGTCAGAACCCAGAAGAGCGTGCAGCGAAGGTGACGGACATTCACCATGTTATAGAGGAACATTATCAAGAAAACCAGTACCTCGAGCAGGAGAACACACAGCTCCTGGAAAGAGTACAGGCCCGTGAGATCTCCTGGCTGCGCAGAACGATCCGGACACGTCGAGAAAGGCCCCGCATCCAGAGCCCGGTCATATCGGAGGAGGAGGATGCCACTCTCCTAGGCCTTCAAGACAGACACCTGCAGCGTCAGGCCACACTAGCAGAGTTAGAATTGGAGAAGGAGAAGCTGCAGGAGCTGACCAGGAAGTTGAGGGAGCGAGTCACTGCTGTAGTTAGGCAGAAGGACACACCTTGCCAAGGAGAAAATGAGGAAGAGCTGAAGGCCATGATGCATGACTTGCAAAGCACGTGCAGTGAGATGCAACAGAAAGTTGAACTTCTGAGGTAACGTATGTACCTTCTAAGCTCCCCGGACTCCCGAGAGCACCTCACCACATCTAACTCCCACTGCTTGCTCTGCCTAGAGAAACTAACCCGCTAGTCTTCAAGGAGAGAGCACTACTGTAGACTTCCTTCTGCTTCTGTGTCGTATTAACAAGTAGAATAACCCGGCCTAGGAGGCGCTCCTGTCCCCCATAGGAGATGCGTGTAGTTCGTTTGCCGTGTTGGAGTGGAGAGTGTTTGCCATTTAACCGTGTGCCTCATCAGTGTACGTCAAGTCTTTAACTCCTCTCTAGCATCTCATTTGGATTGATAGTGGTTCGGTTTGGTTTTTGGCTCAGTGTTATTTTCGTCATGTGGCGGAACGTGTTCTAGGAGAATGCCTTTTGTGTATTGTTAACTCACTTGGCAAGGTCAGAACTCCGATCCTGTACTCACAGAGGGAAAAGGTCATGCCTTATGGCATATAGTTTTTCACTGGTAGCAATTGAAGTACATGCTGGTATTCTCCAAACAATGAAAATTTTATCGTAGAATGTAGAATTTTATCGAAGAGCTATCAGATTCTAATAAATGTGCTCAAAATAAAGACAGAAATAAGACTAATTTGAACCACTGCTCACTTGACTTTATATACTATGAGTACAGTTGTCTTCTAACAAATTTGTTTTTTTTTTAAAAACTTGGAAAATATTACATGTTTCTGAAATATCTTGATATGAAACAAAGTAATTCTGGATGTAGTTTTTCCTCTTCAGACCATTTTGAAGTTCTAAAAATCAGAATATAATGAGCTGAAAAGAAATGACAAAGTAAACATGAGTGTACATATTTCAGTGTGGTCTTTTGATTTATGTAGTGAATTTTCTTTCTCTAGGAAACCTGAGGCCTGTAACTAAAGCTAATAAGCTCAAGTAATAGGCTTATTCCCATCCAGAGCAAGTAGGACTTGAAACTGAGATAAATGAAGTTATTTGCTCAAAGCAGTATGCTTGCCACTGAGAAAATTAGCATCTTTGGTGGGCAGAGTCTCAATTCCTATCTCTATGCTCAAGTGTTTTAGAGACACTTCCCTAACGTCTTTTCGTGAAATTCTTAACTTCCCAAAAGAAATGAATCAATATGTCATAGCTTGACTTCCATTACTAAGAGTCTACTAATTTAGACTTCTCTTTCTAACTGGCATGGAAAACTTGTTTTATTGGAAGTTACTAGAAAGCATTTTCCAAAGATGCCAGATGACTGCCTTGTTACAACTGTTTTTTTTTTTTTTAAATCTCTGTAATTCAGATATGAATCTGAGAAGCTTCAAGAAGAAAATTCTATTTTGAGAAATGAAATTACTACTTTGAATGAAGAAGATAGCAATTCTAACCTGAAATTAGGGAAATTAAATGGATCGCAGGAAGAAATGTGGTAAGACATATACTTAAATTTTCTTAAGGCATTTTTGCAAGGACTAAAACTGTTTTGCTTCCTTCAACTTTTAAAGGCTAACTCTTAGGTTATATTTTCACTGTCCTTTTAGGCAAAAAATAGAAACTGTAAAACAGGAAAAAGCTGCAGTTCAGAAGATGGTTGAAAGTTTAAAGAAACAGGTAAGGAGATACTTAGTATTTCCCAGTGTTTCTTGATTCTCTGAAATTTTCCTTATTTGTAATTTATAAACTTATAGGATATGCTACTGGAAGAGCATGTACCTAATGATAGTAAAGTTGTAAATCTAGAGTTCCAGAATGGAAACTCACCCCGTGCTGACTCTAAACTAGGTTTCTATTTTTTGGTGAATATCATAATATATATACTACTTCTAGATTCTGAGTGCTTAATATAAGCTTTATAACCCGTGGGAAGGGGAGATGACACCTCTGAAACCATTTCTATGAAATACTAGCTCTGTCCCTCACATTCTTTCATGTAATGTTAACTCCTTCCTCTTTCATCACCATGATTGAAACCAGAAAGTTAAGGACACAATTTTCACATATACAGAGTAATGGTTCATCAGTATATCTTTGCATAGAATTACAGTATATTCTGATAGCTTGTGCCATTTGGCACCCAATTTGTATAATCTCACAACAGGCAATTGTGCAGGGAAAGGCCATTTAAGGTTGTGTTTGAAACAGACAGGGTCTTAACATCCAAAATATATTCTGTACTCTTAGAAATAAATGGCAAAATCCAGTTGAAAGGCAGATAACTGGGTATGAAGAACTCAGTGTACTCATACATTTTGGGGAGAAGTATAAGTTGGTAGCACTGTGAGGAAGACACTTTTGGGATCTCTCTCCAAACAGCGATGTGTATGCAGACCTCCTAACCAATGGTCCCACTTCTAAGGAAATGGTCCTAAATACAAAATGGTATCATTTTTCAAAAGAATATTCTGTTTCTTCATAATTAAAAGAATAATAACTGTCCTATATGTCTGTCAATGTGGGAATGATAAATACGTTATGGAATGTCCTGAAACATAGAATATGCTATTGCCACTAAAAAACAGAGCATTTGGTGGTTTCTAAATGCACTGACTTAGAAAGATAAAAGTCTGCAAGAGACTAAGTGGAAAAAAGGTTGTCCAAACATCTGAAATGATTCCTATTTTTGTTTTAAAGAGGAGAAAAACCTCTATGTGCATTTGAGTTTTGTATATACACAGAAAGCAGTCTGGAGGGAGACAGACCCAGCTGTGAACAGTGCTATCCCCCTGCAGTTAGACTGAACCGAAGGTCTCTCACTTCCTCATACACTTCCCAACGGATGGAATTTGTAATAACGAGTACTGTATTCGTTCTCTTAGTATGGGGATGGGGGTTGGAGTGTGTACATGTGTACGTATATATGTAGAAAACCTTATCTACAGAGGGGGAAAACCAGTTAGTCTCTATATCTGTTTTTTAGTACACATGGGGTAACTCGTTTTTAAAACTTATCAATTTTAATTAGATTTCAGAATTAAAAACCAAAAACCAAGAGTTGGATTTGGAAAACTCTGAACTTAGCCAAAAGAACTCTCAGAATGAGAAAGAACTGCGGGAACTTAATGAGCGTCTGGCGGAAATGCTTTGCCAGGAGGAGGAAGAGCCGGGACCTGGTGCATTTGAGGAGTGGAAACAACGAGAGTCTCATCTAAAAGAAGAACTGGAACAATGTAGAGCCCAGGTATGGAGGAGAGCCGCCCTACAGCCCAAGGGGGAGGAAATCCCAAGGAATAAAGCAATGCTGGTGTTAAATTTCTTACATATACAATCTTAATAATTACAACAGTGTGGTACCGGCAAATGAATGGACAAATAGATACATGGACTAGAAAGTCTAGAATTAGACCCCAGCACAGATGGAAACTTAGTATATAACAAAGGTACCTTCTCTGATCACTGGGGTAAAGATGGAATTTTCTTTTTTCTTTTTTTTTTTTTTAAATATTTTATTTATTTATGTGACACAGAGAGAGATCACAAGTAGGAAGAGAGGCAGGCAGAGACAGAGGGGAAAGCAGGCTCTCCACCAAGCAGAGAGCACAATACGGGGCTCGATCCCAGGACCGTGAGATCATGACCTGAGCTGAAGGCAGAGGCTTTAACCCACTGAGCCACCCAGGTGCCCCTCTTTTTTTTTTTTTTTCATGAGTGGTTCCTGGAACACTTAGTAGACATTTGAGAAGAGATTAAATGAGATGCATATTTTGTATAGTACATAAGGACCGACTCTGATTGGGTAAGGAATCTAAATATCAGAAACAAAACTGCATGAGTCCTAGAAGAAAACATGAATGAATTTGTCTTTAACGTTAGTGTAGAGAAAAGCTGTCCAACTATGACTCATAAACCAGAGGCAAAAAAAAAAAAAAAATCAAAATTTGTTCGTGGTAAAAAAAAAATACCATAAAGTCAAAAGATAATTCACAAACTGGGAGAAAAATGTTTACATCACATACTGCAGAGAGTAGGGCTAATATCCCTACTGTATAAAGAGCTTTTAAAAATCCATGGATTGGGGCACCTAGGTGGCTCAGTCAGTTCAGTGTCTTCCCTTGGGTTATGACCTCAGGGTCCTGGGATCAAGCCCCATGTCGGGGTCTCCCTCTGTCTACCCTATGGTCATATGCACGCTCTCTCTCTTTCAAATAAATTTATAAAAAAATCTTTAAGAAAAAATGCCCCAAATCACTCATAATTAGAACACTGCAAATAAAAACAACACTGATACATCTTTTCTCACCTATGAGACTGGAAACAGTTTAAAAATAAGACTTTCTGTTGGCAAGGCTTTGGGGAAGCAGGCCACTTTTATACATTGCTGGTGGGGCTGTAAATTGAGGTTATCCTTCTGGAGGGAGATTTGCTAATTCTTATCAAAATTACATATGGGCTTACCATTTGTCCCGGCAATACTATCTCGAGGGATTTACTCTAAAAGTATACCTCCAACAGTGTGAATATTCATATGCACAGAGATTGGAAACAACCTAAATGTTCATATATAGGAGAATGGTTGAATAAATGTGGACACAGTCACAGCTCAAAGTAGTATTTAGCTATAAAAGGAAGGAAGGAAGGGAAAGAAGGAAAGAGAGACTTCTACTTGATATGAAATTATTTCCAGGACATACTGTTAAGTGAAAAAGAAAAGCACAGAAGAGTATAGGATGCCTCTTTCATGTAAGAGAGAAGGGGACGCGAAAAAATACACATATACTTGCTCATTTGTGTGAAAGAAACCCAAGAATGATAAACCAGAAACTAAAGAGAAGGTTACCTATAGTGGGTAGATGGGAAAGGGACAGAAGAGAGGAATGGGAATGGTGTCAAAGGGAGGAAGGAAGGGAGTGTATCTTTTCACATAGCTCTGACTCAAGGAATCATAGCAGTGTTTTCCAAACTCTTCACATACCCCAAAAGAAACAGAATTAGAATCAGTCAAGATGGCAGGGGATACCAACATGGAACACAGACACTTAAGAATTGAACCCAGCCATATTATAAATGGATAATGTAATTACGATAGGGAAGAAAAGAATTCAGTCATTTGGAAATTATTATCTGACTCCATACTGTAGGGCTAAAGATAGAAGTGTACCCAAATGCTACAATAATGTAGTCCGTAAATGTGTTTCTCATGGGGGATAAGTTAGTAATTCTGAAACTGTATATATTAGAAGTGAGTAAATATGTAAATAGATTATAGGCAACAGAACTGAATCTCTCACTTTTGGAGAAGGAAGCTTCAACTAGGAAAATGGGGAAACTATCTTCTGGTGTTGGACTGGAATTTGAGGCATTAGTATAAACTCATGTTTCTTAGTATATATACAGATTGACACAGAGATAGAGATGTGTGTGTATGGATGGAGTGCCCAAATCTTGGCTTCTAATCTAAACACCATTCTCCTATAGAAGAAACCAGAGCTCCTTGGAAAAATGATTTATTCCAGGGCTGGAGCAGGGAAGATTCAAGATGAGCCTGAATACCTCGTGGTTCCAGAAAGAAAAAAGTGTTTAAAAAAGAAAAAGAAGGGCACATTAAAAGGACACAAAGCCCCACCTGAAGGAGCTCTTACTGGCCAAAGCTAGAATGGTGTGATCAACAAAATTAATAATTCTAGTATAGCCTAAGATAAATATAAAATGAAATATGTATGGGCACATCCTGATATTAAAAATTGATTAAATAAATGGGGGAGAAATAACAGCTCTTCTTCACAGTAGAATTCCAATTAATGAATGTAGAAAGAAGGAAAAAAAAAAGGTCATCATCAGGCCAACACGAGGGTAATAGCTGTTGTAGACAAAATCCACTGAGAGAAACTAAAACAAACAGAAGTTTCAGGAGAAACATGATTTTTGTAGTCTCAAACTATCTTCCCCCAAGAGAAAGTAACTTTGCCGTGGAGAAACTTGCAAAACCCATCTCAGAAATCAAGTTCCTACTGTTCAGGTGCCCAGCCTTTCAGAGGATAGCTTTGGTGCAGAGCGTGTCGCTGAACTGGGGCTTGGGTTCCCTAAATTCTGCCTTTTGTGAGCCTCGTATGTGTCCCCAGGCTACGTGAAGATGCCTGTGTCTTGACTTCCTAATTTTTCGTCTTAGTCCTCTACTTTAGTGTCTTCTCTGGAGGCAGAACTTTCTGAAGTTAAAATACAGACTCATATCGTGGAACAGGAAAACCTCCTTCTCAAAGATGAACTGGAGCAAATGAAACAAGTAAGACTGTTTGCTGCTTGGAGTGGGCATCAGGGAGGCTCCTAGAACAATATGGTACCTGACGGTCTGGCTTTCCAGCCACCGGATGTCCTTTCTACAGAGTCCTGAGGGCTTGCAGGACAAGTCCACTTACAGGGCTCCAATTGCCAGTTCTCTAAATGCTGTTCTAGTGTGTCACTTACATATGTGGCAGACTGAAGTTCTATCACTACAAATCAGTCACAACCACTTCAGTTTAAGAAGTTTGTTCTGCCTTCTTCCAGCCAGGTGATAAAGTAATAGAAGTGTATCTAAAAAGAAAGCGACTTTCTCGCTCATAACTTTAATAACTATTCATTTAGGTTTGTAAGACACAGGTGGAGCTCGTCCCTCTTTCCCTTTATTCTTACAGCAAGTTTGAGGCTTCAATCCTGGACTAAAGAGTAGATTCTAGAACATTATCAGGGATGCAGTCTCACTTGTGAACTTGGCTTTAAGAAGCCTATTTCAAAGTTTCAAGCAAAGACTTAATTTTAAACATAAAAGAGGGCTCACCTTAAAGTTATATCCTGAATGTTGCCCTATTTTATTCTTTATTCTGAACTTTTCAGTGGGTACAGGATTTGAGCAATCCCGATTTATGAATAGGAGAGTTTTGTTCTGGTTTTTTTTTTTTTTTTTTAATTTGCTTCACTAAAGGTTTATTTTGATATTATGACATCCTTCGATTATAAAATTTTCTCGCTTGTGTCTGTTCAGCTTATGAGAATAAAGGTGTCCTCTGCATGCTGAAATACTGGGTCTCTACCACTGAGTTTTCTGTTTGTGTTGATCTGTACTTGACTCTGATAAGTCTTGATTTCCTAATAGGATTGTAAGACTTCCAGGGAATTTGTGTCCCCCGTAATGCCTTGTGATTGATACCTGATAGGAGCTTTATAAGAACCTTTCAGCTCAGATGCTGCTATGCAAAGTATAAGCCTTCTGCTGTAACAGAAGCTGTCTGCCATTATAAACATTCCAGAAGTTAAAATTCATAAGGCCTTTCTGTTGATGCATAAGTATTCCAAAGCTGTTACTACCAAGTTCATCCTGATTACTATGGGCTTACTATTGTCCTTCATCTCTTGAAAATCTGTTGTGCAGTCTTTAAGATGATTAATGATGGACTCCAGATCCATAGCAATTCTCGAGAAGTCCGTGTTTTGTGACTTCACTAAGCTAGAGATCAGAAGAAGAGGAGTGGATGGGGGAGTAAAGCAGAATGGGGAGGACATTATACAGCACATTTTTATTGTCTGTTTTTTACAGAGGCATTGGTATAAATAGTGAAGT
Source organism: Mustela lutreola (assembly GCF_030435805.1). Taxonomy (NCBI): domain Eukaryota; kingdom Metazoa; phylum Chordata; class Mammalia; order Carnivora; family Mustelidae; genus Mustela; species Mustela lutreola. Next base: position 105,359,437 of record NC_081296.1, on the reverse strand, counting down.
GGAAAAATGGTGAAGCCTGTCTGCCTCTGGTAGAAGGTGTTTCATGGCCCCTGGGCTCTTTTGGATCCCAACAGTGGGATAGTATCCTCCCATTGTTGCTGACATACAGTTTGGACCTAGGAAGTATGTGTGGCTCTGTAGGACTTAGTACAAGTAAAATACTTCGTGAGTGAGAGATTCTCTGTTGTACAGAAAAGAAACAAGAGTAGCATCAGCAGAAGTCTCATACCAGTCTCTGCACCCAAAATGGCACAGGCTTTGTGAGGGTCTGGGGATGCGGAAGCAAGGTAGTGAGCAAAGGAGACAGGTCCTTTAGTCAACGAAAGCCCAGGTACTCTAAAATACATTTAATATGTCCTTCTGACTTTAGATATGTAAGGGATGCTGGATTTGTTGTCAGCTGAAGACAACATTCAACCCTCAGAGTCAGTTTGTCATATTATTCCTAAAGTGAATGTAAAGGAACGTAGGGTAGGAAGTAGAAGGATGACCATAAAAGCATAATGAATAATAAAGAATTGAAGATGGGAAAGCCAAGTGAAACAGAGGGAAATTAAAAGTGTAGGGACTGGGGTGCCTGGGTGGCTCAGAGGGTTAAAGCCTCTGCCTTCGGCTCAAGTCATGATTCCAGGGTCCTGGGATCGAGCCCCACATTGGGCTCTCTGCTCGGCAGGGAGCCTGCTTCCCTCTCTTCCTGCCTCTCTGCCTACTTGTGATCTCTCTCTGTCAAATAAATAAAATCTTAAAAAAAAAAATGTAGGATCTATGGGAAAGGGTAAAGAAGTATAAGAAACAGTCAGTCTCTTTAGAGAAGTTTTTACTGGAGGTGGGACTTACTCCCCCACCCTGGGACATCTAGCAATGTCTAGGTCCATTTTTGGCTTTCACAACTCGTATATGGGGAGGGCAGTGCAACAGGCATCTACTAGGTAAAGCCAGAGATGTTTCTGACCATCCGCCAGTGCACAGGACACTTTCCCCAAAAAAGAATTATCTGGCCCAAAATGTCCATGCTTGTAAGTGCTGAAATGGAACAGAGACTTGGTTTGTCTTGTTTTCAGTAGAAAGGATGTCCACGCTGAACATTTCTGAAGCAAGTCAGTTTTGGCTTCTTCCAAAGGGAAGGGCACATGGAACAAACTGAAAAACACTCACTGTTTTAGCTTTAAGACTTGCCCTTGCATTGATTTACTGTACTTTGTTCATGCCAATTCTATAGTCCTAAGATTTCTTCATTTTTAAATTTTTTTTAAAGATTTAATTAATTTATTTATTAGACAGATCACAAGTAGGCAGAGAGACAGGCAGAGAGAGAGGAGGAAGCAGACTCCCTGCTGAGCAGAGAGCCCAATGCGGGGCTTGATCCCAGGATCCTGGGATCATGACTTGAGCTGAAGGCAGAGGCTTTAACCCACTGAGCCACCCAGGTGCCCCCTGACTGAGATTTCTGAAAAAGATTTTTTTCTCGTTAAAAAAGCCTGAGGAAAATGTACTGTGCTATATATGTGCACAAGTTAAAGTAATAACAGAATGGCGGTATGTTACTTATCTTGGCCTGAAGGTGAAACAGAAAGCAAGGACCATGATGTAACCGTATCTGTCTACATGAATCTCTCTGGGCAGACATTTTGGCAGCCGATTGGAGAGTGGAGAGAATGTAGCAGGGAGCATTCTGTTGAATTTAATTTTAGTCCCCTCAGTTTATATGTCCTCTGAAATATCTATATAGATAGGAAATAGCAGCAACCACGAAAATGCCTTGTTTATAAATACTCTTTATAAACACACCCATGAGATGTGATGGGATTGTTTATCTCTTTCAGCTGCACAGATGTCCTGATCTCTCCGACTTCCAGCAAAAACTTTCTAGTGTTCTAAGCTACAATGAAAAACTGCTGAAAGAAAAGGAAGCTCTGAGTGAAGAATTAAATAGCTGTGTGGAAAAGGTAGTAAACATAAGACATTTTACCATTATTATATAGTATATACTATAATGAGTATTTCTCTGGACAATTACATATGGGCTTCCCATTTTAGCCAAATTGTTCCAAGGTCTCCTAGTCGAACAACATTTCAGCTGGCCTTGTGTGACCTAAGAATTCCAAGGTCATGATTTTGACAGGCGTCTATGTTGGTTAATAATTATATTATTATATATGTAGTAATATGTAGTTTATCTCATTTTAATATATAACCATGTTACTTAATGTATATTACTTAAACATTTATTTATTATTGAGAGAGAGCACGAGCAGAGGCAGGGGACAGAGGGAGAGGGGGAGAGAGAGAACCTTAAGCATACTCCATACCCAACCAGGGGCTCGATCTCACAACCCTGAGATCATGACCTGAGCCAAAATCAGGAGTCAGACCCTGAACTGACTGAGCCATCCAGGTGCCCCTTAATGTATATTATTAGATATATCACTGTTAACATATAATATAAATATTGTTGCTTTTAATAATCTGAAATCTATTACTTCAACACTTTTTTTCTATTTTCCCTAGCAAATCCCCAAACACTACATTTGTCCCACAGGCCTTGATAGGCATTTCATATTTTCCTGTTATGGTACTCTCTCGAGACTAAACTAGAAAGGTTGCAGGACGGGAGAGGCCTAGAGAGAATCCCAAACAGGCTCCATGCCCAATGCAAAGCCCATCTCGGGGCTCAATCTCATGACCCTGAGATCATGATCTAAGCTGAAATCAAGAGTCAGACACCCAACCAACTGAGTCACCCAGGGGCCTCTTGAAATTTCTAATTGCATTCTAGCCTACCATTTCTTACCCACAATGAGGCAATGAGAGAGAAAAATGGAAATCGCCAAAAAGAAGAGACTCCTCAAAATTAAAGGTAGAAAGGGTGTCAGGAAGACATCTCTCTTTGACCTTGCCCTGCTCCCCCATGTAAACAGACGGTGCTTGATCTTTTCAGTATATGCAGCAGTACAGAAATTGAGGCTAGATATGTGTGCAAAAAGCCCTGTTCCCTCTTTTCTTTTCTTGAAACAGTTGTCAAAATCAAGTCTTTTAGAGCATAGAATTGCTACTATGAAGCAAGAACAGAAGTCTTGGGAACACCAGAGTGAAACCTTAAAGTCCCAACTCGTGGCTTCACAGGAAAAGGTATGTGGCCAATTCTTGTTTCATCTGCCCAGTTAATATTTTCCTGGATATTCCAGCAGAACTCCCAGTAGAAAGAATATTCCAGGTGGAATTGGCCTACAAGGGCTCAGATGATGCAACTTGACTAATACCTGTCACATGTTTATGGTATGATGAAGTAATTTGAACAGTTCCCTCAAAGCTCATTGTTAGAATTATGAGATTATCTCATCATTATGAGATTACTTATGAAAGCTTGAGAATAATGTTGTAGAAAGGACTGCTTTTTTTTTTCTCATTTAGAAAAAGGGTTTCTAAGGCAGATTCATGCCCTATTAAAGATCTCTATCAACCTTGCTTTTACAAATTTAAATTATTTTAAATTAAAACATATACTAGATGTTAGCATGGAGTAAGGTTCAGACAGCTACATATTTTCATTTCTAACTAAGAGATCCTTTACAAACCAACACCACTGGCTAAAACACATCTCTACAAAATTGAGTAAAGCCATCTTCTGTCATGCCAGTTGGTTCTCATTGGTTCTGTGAGATACCACTTGGTAATATACCAGATGACGCTATCAGCCAGACCCTGTTCCAGAGCCACAGTTCATCACTGACCTAAATATTGCATCCTGTAAATATACATAATATCTGGGATTTCCACTAAGCTACTGAAAAAAGCTGTATGTAAATAAAAAGAAACAGAAGGGACTTTGGAATTCTCTTGTCCTAGCTCATTCATTCCTGGACATGTTTGGTAAGACTGTGAGGATCTGTGTCAAGTGTAAGATTGTTCTCATGATACAGGTTCAGAATTTAGAAGACACCCTGCAGAATGTAAACTTGCAAATGTCACTGATTAAATCTGACCTACGAGTGACTCAGCAGGAAAAGGAGGCTTTAAAACAAGAAGTGATGTCTTTATATAAGCAACTTCAGAATGCTGGTGACAAGGTAATTTCTTTTTTATTGAGGTATAACTTTATACAGTAAAGCACACAAGTTTTAAGTCTATAACTTATCTATTATGTACATACCTATCTATTATGTGCGTATGTTTATATTTGTGTAAACACCTCCTCGCTCAAAATTACCATTTCCAGCACCCAGCAGGTTCTCTGGTCTCCTCTCTGGTTGGTAACCACAAGGGAACCACTTCTCTGCCCTCTGCCACCGTAGGTTAGGGATGCCTGTTTCTGAACTTGAGATAAATGGAACCACAGTGACAAGGTTGTTTTTTGTAATATACAAGACAAAAGACCATGCTGAGTTATTTTGTAGTAACAAAACTAAAACATTTTGATGTTGTATAAAGTGTGTCTTATTTTAATATATCAAAATGCTGCTTCACCTGTGTGCATAGAAATGATGTCAGCCCTGTGGAGATGTTAAGAGTTTTGCCTACTGTAAAAGTAGGACAGTTATTTTAATCCAGTTATTTCACATCTTCTTATTTTTTTTTATATTTTATTTTTTTACATAGGCTACATACCGAATGTGGGGCTCGAACTCATGACCCCGAGACTAAGATTCTCATGCTGTACCCAGTGAGCCATCTAGGTGCCTCCTTTTTATTTTTTATTTTGTTAAAGGAAAATAGTTGTTTCCATTTTTTAAAATTACTTCTGGGCTGACGTTTTCCTCAAAATGAAATTGTGACTTTTTTTTTCATGTTTTGGCTTAAAAAGCAAAAGGCTTATCTACTTGTTACCTTATTTAAAGCATTTTCCAGGATCCAAAAAAATCACTCTGATAGCTAAAAGCATGTTCTGGAGTTCAGGTCTCAATTACATGAACAGTATGTGCTTTAGATTCTAAAAAAAGGATCTGACTGCAAATGTGAAAAGAGTTTAGCCTGTGAAGGCTTTCAAGTTAGCAGTGTGTTTTAAAGTTCCCTTTGTGTCCTTTGTTAACCAAAAGAATAGTTATCTGGGGCCCAAAGCGTTACCTTCATAAGGATGGAGCAATTTTTAAGGCCACCGATCTCTATACACTTGGGTTCTCTATAGAATCAGGACTTGCCCTACAGTCATCTTTCCTATTAGATTTGCTGGGGCTATTTTGCCAAAGATCATTTTCAGCAGAATTTCCAAACCTTTTTAAAATCAAACTCCCAAAATACTGTTTTTATATCTATGTATACAACATACAGTCACACCTCCATTAGAAAAAGTGAAGAGTGAAAGGTGCTAAGAATTATTGTCATTGAGTTAAATGCATTCAAAACAGAAACTAGCTTGTTTTTAAGGCTTACCTCTGCCCTTTGCTCTTTAAGAACCGGGCCCCAGAAACAGCCTCCCATCCACCAGGATTCCATACGCAGCAGCCAAAGCTGACTTGGGACAAGATGGATCATCTGATAAAGGAGGAACAACAGCTACTTCGGCAGGAGAGCGAGAGACTCCAAAACGTGGTGCGGAACACCAGAGCTGAACTCACGCACTCCAGGGACAAGGTAACTTGAAAAGCTGCAGTTGCTGGCATAGATTTGAAAATACTTTGTTTGACGGGAAAATGTGATTGAAATGGCTCTAGGGTGTGAATTTGAGTATTCTCCCATGGCAGACTTACTTTCAGAATGTTTAGTTGTTTTTTTTTTTTTAAAGATTTTATTTGACAGGCAGATATCACAAGTAGGCAGAGAGGCAGGCAGAGAGAGAGGAGGAAGCAGGCTCCCTGCTGAGCAGAGAGCCCAATGTGGGGCTCGATCCCAGGACCCCGGGACCACCACCAGAGCCAACCGCAGAGGCTTTAACCTACTGATGCACTCAGGCGTCCCCCCCCCCCGCCTTTTTTTTTTTAAGATTTTATTTATTTGACAGAGATCACAAGTAGAGAAAGGCAGAGAGAGGGGTGTGGGGGGAAGCAGGCTCCCTGCTGAGCAGAGATCCCAATGCAGGGCTTGATCCCAGGACCTTGGGACAACGACCTGAGCCGAAGGCAGAGGCTTTAACTCACTGAGCCACCCAGATGCCCCAAGAATGTATAATTTATCATTTACTTGCCAATAATTTTACCGTGGTATGTTTATAGAATAGTTTTCATTTTGCATCATCAGTTTTTTTTTTTAATTTTATTTATTTTTTAATTAAACATATAACGTATCTTTATCCCCAGGGGTACAGGTCTGTGAATTGCCAGGTTTACACATTTAACAGCACTCATCATAGCACATACCCTCCCCAATGTCCATATTTCCACCACCCTCTCCCGTCCCCCTCCCCCCAGCAACCCTCAGTCTGTTTTTTGAGATTGAGTCTTATGGTTTGTCTCCCTCCCCATCCCATCTTCTTTCATGCATCATCAGTTCTATATTAAGTCAATGATTTTAATCCTCCTATCCAGAATAGCCTCAGGGAAATTATAGTTTATTTTTTATTTTTTTTTTTAATATTTTATTTGTTTATTTGACAGCGATCACAAGCAGGCCAAGAGGCAGGCAGAGAGAGGGGAAAGGAAGCAGGCTCCCTGCTGGGCAGAGAGCCCTATGTGGGACTCGATCCCAGGACCCTGAGACCATGACCTGAGCTGAAGGCAGAGGCTTTTAACCCACTGAGCCACCCAGGTGCCCCAGGGAAATTATGTTAACCATATATTCTTTGTTCAAATGGACTAGTTCAAAAAGATTGGTAATTAAAAAATGGCAAAATTGGACTTTTTGGAGAGAAAAGGGACCTCTTTTTAAAAAGACTCAAGGTTAGAATGGTCTCTGAAGAGGGGCTTTTCCAGCCACCGATGTTTATATTTACTTCCACTAAATAGCTGAACAACTCTGCTGAAACACCTCTTTCAAGAAAGAACTCTCAGAAGAGCCACAGAGTCATTTAGAAGCCCTGCTCTGTACCCGAGATTGTGCTCACAGAAGGTGCAGTCTCAACAAGACAGAGGGGTCGCTGTCCTCATGGAACTTGATTGATATAAATGCATTGTTTCAGGTGTGAACAGTCCAAGACAAAGTGGAGGGGACTGACACCTCATTGACTCCTAAAAGCTATGCTCCTGTCAGAACATGCCTAGGACTACATCTGTTTTTGCGACAGCCACGTCACACTATTCGACTCCCTGTAGTTTGGTAAATTCAGAGGTCCACCATGTCTCAGTCTCATCCTTAACAGGGTTGGAGTTTTACACGCAGCCAGACTAACAATCGATTTCCCCAGAAGGATTTTTTGAAACGCAAAAAAGCAGACTTCAAGAATTGGCCGATTTGGGGTGCCTGGGTGGCTCAAGTCAGTTAAGCGTCTTCCTTTGGCTTGGGTCATCACCTCAGGGTTCTGGAATCGGGCCCCACATTGGGCTCCCTGCTCTGTAGGGAGTCTTTCTCTCTCTCTCTCTCTCACTGTCTCCCTAACTCTGTCTCTCAAATAAATAAAATTTAAAAAAAAAAAAAAAGAATGGCAGACTTAACTGGTTTTGATACAACAAAACCCAAGGGTGGAAAAAATTTTCTTATGTTCATTTTTTTCTTTCTTGCTGGATGACTAGATTAACATTTCTTCCTCTCACATACGTTCTTGTTAGGTCCGTCAGCTGGAATCCAACCTTCTTCCCCCCAAGCACCAAAAACATCTAAACCCATCAGGTACTGTGAAGCCCACAGAGCAAGAGAAGTTGAGCTTAAAGAGAGAATGTGAACAGTTTCAAAAGGAACAATCTCCTACTAATAAGAAGGTGAGTTTTAAGACTTTATACCATGTGTCTATGTCCTTACCATGATGTGTCCCCATGCATAGGTTCCTTTGCCTGCAGGCTTCCAGGGAAATGATTCCAGTGGACTATTTTGGTTCTTCCATCTTTCTATACTTTTGTGTTCTTATCAAATAGTATCATAGCTCTTTCTGATTTAGTGATGGTTAGAAAGGAGCACTTTAATATTCATAATGAAGATGGTTAATCATCTTCAGTAGTACTATAGCCCTTTTAAGTTAGTGAAATCTATTTTTAAATGTATATATCCTGAATATTAGAAACATCTTGGTATGTTATTAGTTACCTATTGCTATGTAACAAATTAAAACAACACACGTCTGTTGTCTCAACGTCTCTGGGGGTGGGGAATTCAGAAGCAGCTTAGCTGAGTGGTTCTGCCTGCGGGGCTCACAAGGTTGCAGTCCACGTATCAGCTGGGACTACATTTATCTGAAGGCTTCTGAAGTACTAGAGTTTCCACTTCCAAGTTCAATAATGTCACTGTTAAGAGGAGGCTTCTGTTCCCTGCTGCCTGATTACCAGAGGCCTCTGCTCCTTACTACCTGGGCCTTTTCCCAGGACATAGCAGTGATAGGAGAAAGATCCCAAAAGTTGTAGAGCCTTTTATAAACTAATCGTGAAAGTGACACACCATCATTTCTGCTGTCTTCAGTCGGTCACACAAACTGACCCTGTTACAGAAAATCTACACAATGGTGTGAACCCCAGGAGCGGGGTGGAGATCATGAGGGACCATCTTGGAGGCTGGTTACCATGTGACCATGTGGTTGAACCTCGGTGGCATCACTCGGTTTGCTTTCTGTATTTTGTTCCATGAATTAAGAGTTCTAAAACCAGTGTTACCCTGGGAGTTCTTATTGTTACTTTTCTTTTTTTCCTTCTAAACTAAAACCCAGGGTTTTCACTGTTACCTTCCTCTTCTGAAAATTATGGGAAGAATGACGAACAATTACTTCTGTTATAAAAATTATATGAAACTTTTACGTTTGTAAAATTTATCATGACCATAGGCAGTAAGAAGAGTGGTTTGTGCTCTCAAGGGGGAGATGCCATTCAATTTTAGGTACATTCAAGTAAACTTTTCAGAAAGATAAAAGGGTTTCATCCAGATGCTAAGGGAAAAGTCTGATGGTAGTTTTAACCTGAGAAGATTATACTTCTAACAATTCTTGCTCCTCTCCTCAGCTCTTTTTGATAGAAACCAAAATCAGCATTCTAAAAGTGTCCTGTATTTTCTGCTTAGCAATATTCTGAATTCCAGGATCATGTAGCTCATTGAAGTCCTCCTATAATAGAGAATTCCAAAAATGGAGACTCACAAAATCTTCAAATTTCATCTTTAAAATTGAGAATGGAGTTCTCCAACTCAGATTTTATGTACTCTCTGATTTAAAATTTTCAACTTTGCCTTAGGGCCCCTGCGTGGCTCAGTCTTTAAGCATCTGCCTTCTGCTCAGGTCATGATCCTGGGGTACTGGGATCGAGCCCCACATTGTGGGCTCCCTGCTCCATGGGGAGCCTGCTTCTCCCTCTCCCACTCCCCCTGCTTGTGTTCCCTCTCTCACTGTGTCTCTGTCAAATAAATAAAATCCTAAAAAAGAATAAATAAGCTTTGCCTTAAAGACAGTGTTTTTCCCACTGCAACTCCATAGTAGAGGGTCATGGAATTTAGTGATTCAGCCTTTTTATTAATAAAATATGCTAGGAAGTATCAGAGTACATGGCTTATGGTAAGGATAAATTTCATTTCATGAAAGCTTTCTTTCAGGGATATGTACTTATAACTGGTTATGGGCGTGGGCTTATGTCCTGGATATATTTTGGACAGTGGGCGGAACTGAAGTTTGAAAGCCAAGTGCCTTCTGGAATCTGTTCCACATAAGCAGTGGTGATTAAAAACTATCCTAGGGGCACCTGGTTGGCTCAGTCTGTTAAATGTCTACCTTCAGCTCAGGTCATGATCCTAGGGTCCTGGGATTGAGTCCCTCATTGGGCTCTGCTCAGGTCATGATCCTGGGGTACTGGGATCGAGCCCCTCATTGTGGGCTCCCTGCTCCATGGGGAGCCTGCTTCTCTCTCTCCTTGCCGCTTCCCCTGCTTGTGCTCTGACAAATAAATAAATCTTAAAAAAAAAAAAAAAAAACCACTATCCTACTTAAATGTAACCAGTGCACTCAGTTATATTGTTGTTTTCCTTCACTGAGTGATCTCTTTCTTACAAGGGTTAAGATTTCTGACTAGCACAAATTTGTCAAAATAAAGTAGAGCAACCCAAAGGGTTTGGCTTTTTTTTTGTTTTTTAGCAGGTCAGTCAGATGAATTCCCTTGAAAGAGAACTAGAAACAATTCATTTGGAAAATGAAGGCCTGAAAAAGAAACAAGTAAAACTGGACGAGCAGCTAATGGAGGTAAGTTTTTAAGCAGCTGGCTTTAGCTATGAAGAATATTTTAATCCATGGATGTGACATTTGTTGGGAGAGGCTAACCTAGCACTGAATTCTGATTATGAAGAAAAGTGGAAAAGTATGCCGCCAAGCTGAATTCTTTGGTTTGTCTTACCAAGACTGATAGTCATTTTTGCTCATTACATAGTCACAGGGATTCATAGTTCACAGAGGAAGGAATAATGTTGACTGTCCTAAAATGCAAGGAAGGACACGGACCTCCACAAATTCAGGTGGCGGGAACTTGGTCTGACCTTGGCCAAGAGGTCCAGAGCTCTCCCTCCCCCCACCCTGCTTCTTGGGTTATAACAGTTTCCTAATACCTCCCCCGTTGTAGTGTTTTACAGATGGGATTGCTAACAGCCTTTTTAGTTAGGAAATCCATGCAGGGAATTTGGGAGCATTAGCATTTAGAAGCTTAATCTTCAAGTGCGGTCACCGTGCATTACTACGTTCAAAACTCAACACGGCCTTGTGAGGGGTAATATGTTCAATACAAAAGTGGACTTGAAAAACCTTTCAGCTTGGACACTGAGTTTCTAGATCGCTTTCTGAATATAAATGCGATTTTAGGATCTAAAACAACTTACGTACAAATTCTCCTTAATAAGTAAAAATTGCATCAAGATTTTTGGCTTGGGTAGATGAACATGTCATGTAGTGAGCTGTAAAGTTTATTTAAGGTAGAGAGGCATGAACAGGAAATGTCTTTTTGTGCTTTTAGAAAGTACTAGGTATACAAATATTTTAGAGCCAGAATTAGAGGATGAGAGAGATTTAAATATTCTCTTTTATTGAGCTGGACACATGCAGAAGTACCTTTAAATAAATGTTTTTTAAACGTGAAATACGGGCAGATATGTCATACTGGCGTTTAAATGACCACGGAGGTTTCTGCCAATTTTATGTTCTCTGATTTATTCACTAATAGGGAGATTAAACTATAAATAGTGAAATCCAAACCATTTTTTCTTTCTCTGACAGCATATAATAAATGTGTTCCAGCGCTTGAGCTGCAGGCTGTGTTTTGATGTAGACATGCTTTCTGATGAAATAATTATACATTGTGGTGAATAAGAGATCTGAAGCTAAGCTCCACATGTCTCGTCCCAAACGGAACAGTAATGGGGTATACTTAGTCACTGAGGGGGGCCTCTCCAAATGTTCCGCCAGCAGGCTCTTCTCTCACCCACTCTCGCCGGCCTCAGAAACCCCTCTCTCTTCCTAACTCCGCTTTACATGATTAGCCATCATAACCAATTTCCATTCATTATTTTTCTCCTCGATCAAATAGTAAATATTTGCTCATGAAGGAGGCAAATTGAATGTTCCTGGCACCAGAGCTGAATAACTAAAGAAAAGGCATGAATTTTCCATTGGAACACTGAAAAGAACATCTTTTCGAATGAAACACTATTCTAATGAAATTTTTTTAGGCAATAGGAGAGCTATTAACTCTGTATAGACCGGTACAAATTTAACATGTAAGTCCTATACCATATAAGCTCACCTATTTAAAGTATAATTTTATGACTTTGGTATTTGCATAACAAAATGTGCCATTTTAAAATTCATCAGCATGAATTACATTTACAGTGTTCTACAGCCCTCACCACTACTTCTAAAACTTTTGCATCACCTCAAACACTAACCATTAAGCAATAACTCTCCCAGCATGCTAGCCCTACAAAACAGGTTCTTATTTACATTCTGCTCTCTATAAATTAGGCCGCTTTGGGGGCACGTATGGTAGTTTTCATACCATTTTTTATGCCCACCTCACCTGAGAGATAGGTACATTCCTCTCACTTGGCAGAGATTCTCACTGGGTTTGGGTAAGGAGCAAGCGGCAGGCGGGGAGATGTTCCTCTATCAGAATCTTTGGTATCAAGGATTTTAAGAAAAGCTTTCTAGGCCATTCGGATCTGGTGTATGCCCTCCCTCAAGGGAAGGAGTTTCTCCTCATCCTTGTATGCCAGTTTACATGTCACTGATCTAGGGGCCCCCGGCTGGCTCAGTCGTTGGAATGTGCAGCTCTGAGTTTGAGCCCTGTGTTGAGTGTAGAGATTTTACTTAAAAATCTTAAAAAAAAAAAAAAAAAAAGTCACTGAGCTAATACAATACATACCCATAGCCTCCATAGCCTAGGGCAATTAAATTCTTCCATTTCCTCATCTAGTGATCTGGGATCTTCTATTCCCACTCCAGGGTTTTTTCAGCGACATGAGGCAATGTTCTATAAACAATTCATTGTGAAAGTTCAGGAAAAGGGTTACAGTCTGTATCAGCAGTTCTCAGGTCTGCCTTAGCCAAGGGTTCCAACACTTGAGCAACAAAATTGCCATTTAGAGATGCAGAATATAAACTATAAAAGAACTCGGTATCTGATCCATCCAGACTGGACCTGGAATGTTCTAAATAATTCTTTGGGGATAGGTGGAGGTAAGGGTGGTAAGTTCACAAACTAACCAAACCACAGTAGGTGAAGAAGCAGTTAACAGGAGTAGATGAGATGAGACATTTTAAGGTCTGCGAAACTGATACACAGAGAAATGTAAATGTTGGCCCCTTGTAAGTTCTTACAGACTAGAGCACACATGTTCAGGTATATAATATACCCAGTTTTAATTGTTCTCTTTTTATAACTCATACTTTTCTTCCTCTTTTTATGACTCCTGTAATTTTCTTTTGTTTCTATTTTATCTGTGGCTAACCTGTACCTAGAAGTCTGTGGTTGGAACTAGCAGAGAAGGGTGCAGTTCTCTGCCTGAGCTAGTGTGTGAAGGTAGAACGTTCTCTTTCAATGAATATCATAGCATGGAGATCTCTCATTAGACTCCTTGTTCACCTAATCATTTCTACTGATTGTGACAGTAAATACACAAGAGCCAATATTCATTTTCATCTTGCTTTGACTATGGAATAGGTCTCTGTTTACATGTACACCAGGATTTCTCTCCATATTTGAAAACCTACCTGAAGAAAATCATCCTGCTGGTATAAAATCATGGGACCAAAATTCTGTTTTTTATTCCTGAAAATAAAATGGTGGGTGTTTCTGAATCTACTACTAGAAAATTTCAAAATGGGTCATCTCCTACCTCCAAAGTTTAGATTTCAGGAAATGGATAGTGGCTCTGATGTTTCATAACATTTAATTAGAGTTGTGTCTTGGAGGGCCCTTTTCCCTTCTCACAAGCCTGGAGGAGCTGAGGCTTGAGTCTGGTACCTGGTCATGTTCATTGCATGCCTTCTGTGGAGTCCTGTGTCTGCTGAATGTGTCGATAGATGGGAAGGGGCATGTCTGCCTGGCCAGATGCAGTGTGTTCTCCTTTTTCCTCTCCCCAGCTTTGGCGTGTGATACACATACCATTTCCTCATGGTCTTGAACAAATACTTCTGTTCCATGTACTTCAGTTCCCCGGGGGGTTCTCGGATATCCCCCCTTTGTCCCAGAATTGCTTATCGTACAGTGCTATTTAAGAGTTTAATGTTGGTAAACTAAAACAGGGTCAAATAATTTTAGATAGGAGGTTCTGTGGCTATGCTGGAAAATAGGTGGTCCCTGAACTTTTGCTTTTAAGGATCTTGATGAATGGTAAGTAAAGTGGCAAAACCCTAAAGCATCATCAGTTTCTCCCCTACGCTTACTCCAACCCTGTGTTTTGTTTAAAATGGCGTAATTAAACATTCTAATATAAGGAGACAGTGAGGTAGAATTTAGACACACTATGTATGTCGTGTACCTCATGCCTTTAGAGTCCCTCAAGAGTGAGGAAGTACAGTGTGTCAAGTCGAAAACTGTATTATCTCTTAAGGAAAACAATGCTTCCCCATTACTTCTACTCCAGTCACGTTCTGTCCTGTTTTCAAGTTATCAGGGGGTCTGAGAGGCCATTACTGAATCCGTAGGCTTCATTCACTCTGCTTGACACTTTCAAGAGTAACGCTGTGCTGGGACACAGCACCACTGACCTGGGCTTTGCCTTTCTCCTCCAGAAGCAGCACCTGAGGTCCACTGTGACGCTTAGCCCGACCCCTCACGCCTGGGATCTCCAGCTGCGCCAGCAGCAAGCCTGTCCAATGGTGCCCAGGGAGCAGTTTCTGCAGCTTCAACACCAGCTACTGCAGGCAGAGAGGATAAACCAGTGCCTGCAGGAGGAACTTGAAAATAGGACCTCCGAAACCAACACACCGCAGGTACGAGGCTCTTTCTTCCCTGCCCGTTAACTCAGCTCGTGGAATTTGGCCCGTTTATAGGAAAGTTGTACCCGTTCTGGGTGGGGGCAGAGAACTGAAATCTCTGTCAGAGAGCTCCACCTTTCCTGTAGGACAAATCCACAGAACTACAGTGTTATTTTGGGGTTTGGTTTTGGTGTTTTTGCAGTGATACTCTTGTGCTCTCAGCTTCCAAGCTAGGTAACAGAGTATTCTGGGTCTCAATTGCACCTTCGTAATTGATGAAGTATCAAGATCACCTGAGCCTAATGTACAACTGACCGAACGGACCAAGTTTTTTTGACTTGACATTTGTCTGATGCCAAAAATATTACAGAATTCAAGTGCAAATGATGGAGTTTGAAAACCTCTTTTTAAGAAAAGGAACATCTTTTCCCCTTTCCTTTGAAGTAGCATTACCCAAGCTCGCGGCAGACACAATGTGATACTACCTGGGTTTTCAAATACTTCTCTTAAAGTGCTTCATTCATAGTCAAGCTTTTTCAGAAGTCTCTTAACGCTTTTTGCCTGCCCAATTTATTCAGAACTAGGAATAAAATTAAAAAATACTCCTTAGTCTGTATAATTCTGAATTCATTCTGGTTTGGATGCTTTTCTTCTGTTGTCTCTCAGTTGACTTTTCATAAGGAATTTCCCCGCCTCCTTTTCTGTAATCCTCTCAAAGTGGCTTTACAAGTCAAATTAGCGCCATAATTATACTCTGAAGCAGTTCTGTCTTCCCCTTCTAGTAGTAGCTATCCTGGGTCATGATACGCTTCTGTCAGCTCTGCTTTCAAATTATTAAAATTATTTTTGTCTTTTGTGCTTTAAAAATCCACGTTTTTGGAAGTTTCTACTATTCCACTTCAGTTGTCCATAGTAAAACTGTGCCGGTGGGGTATTGAACAGATGCTTCAACAATTCAACAGTTACAGAACTGAATTCTAAAACCTTGGCCTCAGTTTTTTTAATCAACATATAATGTGTCATTCGTTTCAGGGGTGCAGATCTGTAACTCAGTCTTACACAACTCACAGAGCTCACCTCAGCACATACCCTACTCCCCAGTACCCATCACCCAGTCACTCCTCCCCCTCCCATCGCCCTCCCCTCCAGCAACCCTCAGTTTGTTTCCTGAGATTAGGAGACTCTTACGGTTTGTCTCCCTTCCCCATCCCATCTTGACCTCACTGGTTTTTTTTTTTTTTTTTTTTTTTTTTTATTTATTTGACAGAGATCACAAACAGGCAGAGAGGCAGGCAGAGAGAGAGGAGGAAGCAGGCTCCCCGCTGAGCACAGAGCCCGATGCGGGGCTTGATCCCAGGACCCTGAGATCATGACCTGAGCTGAAGGCAGCGGCTTAACCCACTGAGCCACCCAGGTGCCCCTTGACCTCACTTTTTGACAGACTTTTTTTTTTTTTTTAAAGATTTTTATTTATTTATTTGACAGAGAGAAATCACAAGTAGATGGAGAGGCAGGCAGAGAGAGAGAGAGGGAAGCAGGCTCCCTGCTGAGCAGAGAGCCCGATGCGGGACTCGATCCCAGGACTCCGAGATCATGACCTGAGCCGAAGGCAGCGGCTTAACCCACTGAGCCACCCAGGCGCCCATTGACAGACATTTTAAACCAAAGGATTAGGGGAAGACTTTATCCACTGCTTTCTCATACACACTGTTTTCAGAGCACGCTTTTCCATCCCACCTGCCAGTGTTTAAAAATGATTTCCTTTTACTCGGATTACTTCAGGATTAGGAGGACAAAAACTGTTAAGATTTTTGTACAGAAAAAAAAAAAAATTCTCCAGCCAACAGCAGAGTGGACTGCTTATTGTTCTCACTAGAACGCTACTGCCCACTCTCCTACTTCTGTTAGAACTGAGTTGACACGAATTTGAAGACAGAACATTATTAGAATCTGCACCTTGCCTGTGTGGAGTGATGATTTCTCCTGCCTCGGTGTTGCTTTGCTTGCAGATGGAGTGTTAATGTGTGTGCTTTTAAAAACTGTTTGCATTAATAAGTGTGTGAATTTAGACTCCTCCCAAAACAGAATCTTGATATCAGGGTGAAGTGTACCACTTGCCTTCTTTCTCTAGGCCTTGCTACCGGAGCAGCGAGCAGTGCACGCAGATTCCTACAGAAGGATTGGGCACCTGTGAAAACTGGGCTGCTTTTGCTGACATTTCTTACCCTCGCAGATACTCAGTGCACACACCCACATACCCCCCACACACACACATAAGCTGAAAAACGTTTTGGAATCAAGTGCTCTTTTAAATTATTATTTATTTTTTTTATTTTTTAAGCCTTTTGCAGTATTATGTCTCTTATTTATTAATGTAGAAATGACAGATTTTGTGAATCAAATTCACAAACTTAAGCTTGTTTTGAATCGTTTTATTTATACCATTTAAAGAGTGTGGACTTGAGAGTCTTAAAAGGATGTATTCTATTTTCTTATTCCATGTGCTGTAACTATTTTTAACGAGAGGTACTACTTTTATATATGGAATTTGAAGAAAACTTGGGTTATTTATACTGTTTAAAATAACTTGGGTTATTTATACTGTTTTGTATAATGCTTTTTTGACAGGAAAAAGGAAAATTTTGACAAAACAATAAAATACATTTTAAATCTATGACTGCCTTTGTTTTTCCTCTTTCCCCTGTTGCCGTGTTCGGTCTTCTTTGAGTTATCTGTTACGGTTTTTTTGTTATTGTTGTTGCTTTGCTTTGCTTTGTTTTTTTAGGCAAGTGGAAATCAGGCATTTTCCATTTATGTTTGAAATTTAAAAAGCCAATATAGCTTTTAAAAGAGTGTTTTTTAAAGCTAGATGTGGTCAAGGCCTGATTTCTTGAGGTTTACTTTCTGCATTAGACGTCTGCCTACTACAGTTTTTGTCTTCGAATCATCACATGGTTTAGTTGCTTTTATCTGAATAAATGCTGTTATTTTATCCCAACCAATGTCGGCTCTCAACCCATGTTTGGTCATTCTGCGTGCTTTTAAAAGGAATAATACTATCAGCCATTAACACCTGAGTTTTGCTTAAACATTTGAAGAACCTTTTAAAATCTCAAATTTCTTATGTGGACATTTTAGCGGCCTGCCGGGAGGGGCAGTTGGTAGGACTGAGTTGCTCCCTGGGTCCTCGGGCTCTCCAAACCCCACACAACTCCTCCAATCCATCACTGTTGTGTGGGGAGAGGACAGCCAGGGTCTTCTCCCCTATGGTTCTACCTAGGAGTCGTGGAGGCAGAGAGGATTCCTGATTTTACATCTTTTAGGATAAACCCAACCTCCAGTACACATGTTTGCTTCACACTGACAAGCAAACTGGGAACCACTGACTACAGAAACTGGCAGGAAGAAGCTGTTTATTGCGAGGAAAGGAACACTAACACCCTTCCAGTAACCAGCCCTTCTATGCAGGAGAAATGGACAAACACATTGCAAGCCGATTGGCTTTGTTTTGTTTGTTTTATTCTTGGGAGACCCACAGTATGGTAAAGGCCCCAATCACAGATGGAAGTTTGATAGCTTGATTTACTTTGGATACCTATTTTACTGGAAGAGATGCACACAGGTACTAAATTCTAGGTTTTAAGAATATTGCTTTATCTCAGGGGAAGATGGTAACACAGGTAAGATTTTTTTTTAATCTTTGATTCTTTCTCTGATAGGGTTTCTTTCCTAATGTGCAACCCCGGTGTTCAGAACCCCCATTTCACCAGAAATCCACCCTTCTAGTTCCAAAGGCAAACATTTCCTGTCCTTTGTCTAGGCATCTTGTGGGAAAAAAAATAAATTACTAGTGTTTTCTTTCCAGTATGGCATGATTTTCCAATGATAATACCCTTTTCTGTTCTTCCCTTCAGGGAAGCCAGGAGCAACTGGTAACAGTCATGGAGGAACGAATGATGGAAGTTGAACAGAAACTGAAACTGGTGAAAAGGCTTCTTCAGGAGAAAGTGAATCAGCTCAAAGAACAAGTGAGCCTCCCGGGTCACCTCTACCCGCCCACCTCACATTCCACTTTTAACTCCAGCTTTCCATTCCTTTATCGCCATTAACTCATTCACTTTTGCTGTCAAATAAAGGCAAATGCTACTACGAATGTATATAGCTGAATTTAGGACTCACTCTTCCCCCATACCACTCCAGAAGCGTGAATTCTGTATTCTGCATTATTTTCCCTAAGCTCTTTTAAGGCAGGTTGGTCCACAATTTTTAAAATGTACGTTTGCTGACAGAGACTGATGCAGACCTAACAAATTAATTCCTAACAAAGTTTAGCTCAAATTTAATTTTTGTAGATTTTTTTATTTGCCCAAGACCGGAAACATTCTATTTAAGTAAACACAAAATGTATGTTGGTAAATGGGAGGATAATAAGTGGAACTTGAGCTTTTCCTATTTGCAACACCTATGAAAGTTCTTATGGCTATAAAAAGTACTCATGGCTATAATCAGACCCCAAGAGGCTGTGCTCTGAATTAGAATAGGGACCTGGAATTCTAGGACTGCTGTGCAGACTGATCCTTTTCACCTGCTGCTGGCAGGTGGGTCCTGTGTTTGTAAAGTATTTGTGTAACATCTGATGACATGCAAAAAAAAGGACTACTTTATAGGAATGTGTTGTAGTGCTTTGGAAACGGAGATTAAGAACTGAGGGGTGGGAGCAGAAATTGTCCAAGTGGTTTTCTAGATATATAAAAAGAAGAAGAAGCCCAAGAGAATGCCTTAATGCAGAGGTAGACTGGAATTTTCCTTTGCTCGATGTCTTAATCACAAAATGGAAAGAAAGGAAAGTCTTATACAATAAGCATTTATTCAATCCTTTAATCACTCACTTATTCAAAACATAGCTACTATGTGCCAAGTCCTGTTCTAAGCGCTAGAAATACAGCAGAGAACAAAACAAAATCCTGCCCATGTGGAAGGTAGTTCATTTACAAGGTATTGAGCATTTGGCAAAAAATAAAGAAAACGGAGTCTACTTCAGCAGAGGGGAACATAGAGAAAGAAGTACTTGATCCAACTCAGGAATTTAAAAGCGAGTTTCCTGAAGGCCTCTTAAAACAAGTACTGATGCTGAGTAAGATTTAAACAGATGAAGAAGTGTGAGAAGGGCAGCCTAGGCTGTGGGAACATCATGCAATTATGGCACCATATGGGGTGTGGACATCTACAACCATTTTGGCATTAACAGTTCATACTGTCCTGAAAGAAGCAGAAGAAACTAGAGCAATGGGGAGGAGTGGGCAGTAGGGAGCCTTAGGGGCTGAGCTGTGGAGTTTGCATTTCATAATGCAGGTGATGAAGAGCCATCAAAGTGTTTTTTAAAAGGGAGGAAGGAAGGGAGGGAGGGAGAGATGAAAAGTTATCTTAGGGCAGTTCAGTAGAACAGGTCAGTATGTTACACCTGAGAGGCATCCAGGTCCTGGGCTTGTGTTAACCCTTTTGAAATGCTAATAAATTAGCTAAGTTTCAGTTCTTCATTCCCTGAAACCTCTATACTTTCAGATGTCCTGGTTAAAATTGGGTGTAAAATGAGGCATAAATGGGGGATTGGAATACATTAATAGGAGCCATAATAAAATTATCCCAAGGCTGCTGACAAATTTTCCTAGCCCAACCTAGACTTTGTCTTCTAACCCTAAAAAATTAAAATATATCTTCTAGGCAAGCTCTACCATGCAAAAGAGGAAGAGTTAAGGAAAAATAACTGCCCAGATCTTACCTCTTTGTTCCAAGTAATACATGGACCAAAGTTTGAAATAATCAGGAGGTTATAGTTATGAATGCTCTTAACAGAGGTTTGAGCTTCCCAGAGTTAAAGTTCATACTCTATACCTCAAAAACTAAACATATTCTGATATTTTTTTAGAGAATGAAAAAGCAGTAACCATTTATTTAGGTGGAAAAAGACTTTGGTTTTTGAGCCTTCAAATATCAATATGTTCTTTTTGTTAGTGACTTCTAAAAACAGGCAAAGAAACCGCTTGAAAGAAGTGGATTTGCTCTATTTGTATCCCTGATGCCAGGTCTGATGTTAAAACTGTGTTCTAAAATAAAAGAATGTAACTGCTAGATGTCATTTGCCTTTATGAACAACTGTCCTAATGTCACCCCTTAATTACAGAAATGGAGTCAAGATGTTTCTGGTTCTGTTTCTAGCTCTGCAAGAATACTAAAGCAGATACAGTGGTGAAGGACTTGTATGTTGAAAATGCCCAGTTGTTGAAAGCTCTGGAAATGACTGAACAGCGACAAAAAACAGCAGAGAAGAAAAATTACCTCCTAGAAGAGAAGATTGCCAGCCTCAGTAATATAGTCAGGAATCTGGCACCAGCACCACTGACTTCTACGCCTCCATTGAGGTCATAGCCAAGCCAAAGGATACACTCATTTTTGTGCACTTGACTAAAATGGATGGAACATTTCAGTAGGTTCTTTCAACCCTTTTTTTTAAACCTTTAATGGTTTAAAGTTAAGCTCAACCTAAAACTGCCAGCAACAGACCTAGAGTCTCCATTTAGTATAATTAGTTTTTCTAAAGAGACTAAATCATTCCCAAGTTTTGAATTAAAAAAAAAAAAAAATCCTAATAGCCACCAGAACAGTAGATATATGAACACAAAGAGTCTTAAAACCCCAGTTTTGAATGAGTTAAAAAAAAAAAAAAACTATGTACAATGCTATGTGTCAATCCCAGATATTTAACGTTTGAGATCTGATGACTTTTAATCTTTATTTACAAAAAAAATATATATATATATATTCTTACACATTCAAATATGGAAAAGTCATTCTGTTTCCAATAATTTTGGTTCTTTGGTAACAGACCCTGGGCTCAATAACCACAGAGGTCAGAAAAGCCAGAGTCCGTAGTACTCTATCTTCTAACACCTGTGACAGTATTACAGCTCTCGATGTATAATAGATGTGAAACTTATTTTTTCAGCTGCACTGTTAACTAATGTTAAAACTGTACTTTCTTTAAACATTTTTTTTTTCCTTCTTAGAAGTTTCATTTGGGGAGCTTATCTTCTAAAAAATGGATAAAGCCACATTCTTAAAGCATTTGAACTATAGGGAAAGCAGGGAACAAATCACTTTGGAGTAAACATCTGCTCTTAGAAGGGAGATAAGTAAACCAGGTAGGTTTCTCTCTCAACTCTTGGAGTTCATGAACTTACTTTTAGGGTTGCTTCAAGAACTCAGGGAACAATACTTTGGTCTTCCTGAACACTGTAGGGCCTCTTTAAGAATTTGAAATGCATAAACCATGTGACCTTATTTAGATCTATACTATGATTTTTATTTCTACATTTTTGGTGAATTTACTCTTCTGAAAATCCTTGATTTTAGAATTAAAAACTTATGGAAGAGTTACTTGCTTGCTTAACATAGGTTAAATTTCCATGCTTCCTATTCTTCTAACACTTCAATTCTGATGATAAGAATTTCTTTCTTTGGGGACGCCTGGGTGGCTTGGTTCAGTCTGTTAGGCATCTGCCTTTGGCTCAGGTCCTGGGATGAAGTTCCACATGGGGCTTGCTGCTCAGTAGGGAGTTTCCTTCTCCCTCTGAACCTACCCCTTCTCATGCTCGCACACGTGGGCGCTCTCTCTCTCTCTCTCTCTGAAATAAATAAGATCTTAAAAAAAAAAAAAAAAAAAGGAATTTCTTACGCCAATAAGCACTGGCATGCCATCTGAGGTAAAAGAGTGCCAAGTGGGATTTTCCATTCAGTTCTCAAGACTGGAACTTTATAGAGCAGTCAACATTTTTACGATGGGTAATCATTTTCCCCCAAATCAAATCTTTGCTTCTTAGCCTACTTCATCTGGCCAGCCATGGGTGGAGGACTTATGTTTAGGACACTAACAAAGCTCAGTATAGTCACCTGTTTGTCTTTGTGGAACAGCAATTAGATAAGAAATATTCAATCTGATGTATTTCTAGAAGGCCAAGACCATCGATTTATAAGACAGGTAAGAGCAAAGTCACACACAGGGTTATGGGCAGGAACAAAAGATTCAAGAACGCTGGCCTAAGAAATCATACGATGTTTCAAAATCTCAACAAAATAATTTGCATCAAGCAACTTTCAGGTTCCTCATGGCCTAACCATTTATTGGTCCCACCTGACAAGCTTAGGGCCAACACAAGTCCTTACTACAAGAGCTCTGACAAGGCATTGCAGTTTGTGGGACTGGAATTCACACTCATGAAACAAACTTTTCAGGTCTGGATAGCTCTTACTATCAGAAAGTCCTAATTTCCCCTTGGAAAAATAAAAAATTTTAATCCTTCCCTGTAATTACCCTTCAAAACATGTCACATCTGCTACCATCCCTTCCCTAATCTTTCTTCCCAGTGCAAACAGTACTTGTAAACCCAACTGCTTGTATGACATTGGCTTTTTAACAGAGAATCTTTTTCACTTAAAACTGTGGATAGACCTAGGCAACTAAGGTCATAAATAAACTATGCATCTGTGGTGTATTTATGTGATATGCTTCGAGTTACTCAAGGTTATTACTATCAAAACTGAACACCAAGCAGACTGCTCAAATAACTAGCTTTAGCATGTGATCACATGTGTTATAATTTTTGCTTTTACATTATGAAAAGTGTAGGTTAATTTCTCAAAAATCTGTATTTATATGTATATAAAATGCTGTTTAATGAATGTAAATATGACTTTCTGGAAAGTTTTAGACCACATTTAGAATCCCTTTATCCAAAATCAAAATGCTGCTCAAATGAAAGTTAATTGGATCAACATCTAGGTGCTTTATTTTTTGCTTTACTGTACTTATAAAAGGAAAAAAGTTCAACATGAGAAATAGTTACCTTAAGTTTATATATTTGTGCAGCAGTTTATTTTTGTAGCCTAGAGTGGGAATTTAACTAGCAATTTACAATAGCATTTACAGCTTTTAAAAAAATCTCTTAAAGAGATTAAATTTGAACTTAAATGTTTAAGTTTGGCTTTCAGACTTTAACAACACCCTTTAAAATCACAAGTTATATATTCTTTTATTGGCATTTAGCTACTCACTTATTAAACTAATAAGTTTAGTTTAAACTGGTTAAACTTTCTTTGGCTTTCTTCAGAGTTATTTAAATTAGTCTGAGAGGATGGGATATTCATTTCAAGGAAAGAGTCAAGTTTGCCTTTGTGATAATATGTTACACTAAGACAAAGAAAATGTGGATCACAAAACCTGCGTTGTTCTATTTAGCTTTCTTCTGCATTTTAGAAGCCTGAACTCTTAAGCTCAAATAGTGAAGGGAGAAAAGTAGAGGGGGAGTGGTAGAACCGATCACAGTATTTTATTTATTTTTCTAAAACCTGAATTTTAAAACTTTTAAATGTGAATCCTTCCCAGAAGCTTCAAATACACTGCTTATATATTTAATCATGAGCATATTTTACATAAATCACAAAGTCAAGCTTTCAGGATATAGAAGGAGCTCTTACAGTCTAGTGTTTCAATAATGTACAAATACCCAGGTTATGTATTATTAAGAATGAATAAAAAGTCTACTTTATGATGGATTTTAACATGGGAATGAATTTGTTTTTGTTTTTGTTTTTTCCTGAGTGAAGGAAAAGAGAAATATGTTGCTATTGTCAGCATCTTAAAGGTATTCCCTATCAAGGCAAGTTTAAGTGCTTTGTAATAGTATTAAGCAAATCTTGTTTTAAATGGATTACCTGTAACGGCTCATTGGAATGATATGCAAGTAATGCCAAAAGCCACATCAAAGCCTAATAACCAAAGCATTCCATATTTAAAGCTTATTTATTATATCAAATTTGGACCTATTTGAACATACCAACACTCTAAATAGAAAACTGTTTTATGGTAGGGATAGCTGTTTAATAAAATTAACCTTTTATTTCTCAGTTTTGAATGATTTAAGTTAACTATTCTTAGGGGAAAACATTTTCACACCATGTTTTAAGGGAACACTAATTTTGGGGGGTGGGGGCTGAGTTCATCAAGAGGCCATCCATAGGATTCTTTTGAGAGAAAAATTAATGTGTATGTGTGGATACCAACTTTGTATATTTTATCTTAGCCATTCTAAAAGGTTTTAATGTGAGCTTAAAATGTAAATAAAGAGTTTTGTAAATGTGGCTCTTGTGTTCTATATATCCCGAACTTTCATACAGTGTCAGTGTGTCCATCATTAGTCTTTAGAGTAAAAGCATTAAAATACTGCACTGAACACATTTTACAAATGCAGAATCTCTGCATCCACCCCAGCCTAATAAATCATATTCTTCATTTGCTGCATTTTAAGGAGATTCCCAAGTGATTTGTATGCGATTCAGAGCACTGGGACTCCATTTCTGTCGCAGAATTGATTACTTTTACATCAGCAAGTTTGAGGTCCCTGTACCCTGTAGTGGTTCATAATTCACATCCAAAATCCTGACTTAACCTCAGTTGAGGCCCTAGTTGGGATTTTGGGTGCACTTGTTTCCTTTTGCCATCTTTATGGGTGACTCAGACTTTCTTAGTTGAGCTGTGAGTGATGAGATATATACAAGCATAGGCATAAAAAGTCAGCCTGAAATACATTAAGCCACAATGCTGAATACTGAAATGTAGAATGGAAATGCTGGCCAAAGTAGACTCGTCTCACAGGCCTTGTTTCACTATTTTCAAAGCTTTTATATCAGCCTTACACTGCCTTTAGGAGGCAAGAGCTATAATTATCCCCAGTTCACAGATGAGTAAACTGAAACTTAGCAAACTTGTGACTTAAGTCCATGCAGCCAGCTAAAATTGGCACTCAGGATTTAAGATCCTGATTGGTCTGTATTAATATATTGAAACACTTTCTCAATTTCTACTTCCATCAAACAACATATAATGTGTTGACTAAATACCTACCATGCATACTATAAAGAAAAATGTAAATCATTCCTGGTTTTCTGTTTATGATTGGATTGGGGTAGAGCAGTAAGATTTATGCACAAAAAAAAAAAAAAAAAACCTAGAAAAAATATATAACATACAGAAGATGGTTAAGTTTTGTTGATGGATTCAGTACTATGGGCATTAGAATAAGAAAAATTAGCATCTTCAGGTATGTGTCCTTTTTAAGATTTTTACTTACTTATTTGACAGAGTAAGTGAGAAAGACAGCACAAGCAGGGGGAGAGGAAGAAGCAAATTCTCTACTGAGCAGGGAGCCTGATGTGGGGCTCAAACCCAGGACCCTGGGATCAGTACCTGAGCTGAAGGCAGATGCTTAACCAACTAAGCCACCCAGGCATCCCAAATCTTCAAGTGTTTTAATGTAAAATGGGGAAGGTTCTTCACCCAGGATGTTAAGTGTAATTGTGTATGTACTTCATTGAGATTAGTGTAAACTGTTTGTTTTATAGTCTCTTGTTCATGTTGCATTCAAAAAGTCCCATTTTCCCTCTGATATTAATTTGATGTACATTTTCCAATAATGGTTAGATTTTATCCAAAGGATCAGAATTTTTATCTAAAGTATATAAACTATCTATAATCTATTGATTAAAATGTTAAACTTAATCTAGATAAAATGTGTTGATAAGTCACAAAAGCGGTTTTTATTCACTGGTTTAGCCTCATTTGCAAGTCAGGAAAAAATGTTAATTAAAACATCTTTTTAAAAAAAAATTTAAATTCCACAAAGGGGAACTGTAAAACTGAACAAAGAAATGTCAGTTGAAGAGAAGGCAACCCAGGATGCTCGGGTAGCACAGTCAGTAGAGTATTTGACTCTTCATCTCAGAGTCATGAGTTCAAGCCACACATTGGGTACAGAGCTTTCTTAAGGGGACAAAAAGCAGGCAACCATGTAAAACAAAGCTAGATACACTTATGTTAAAATATTTAATTCTAAATGATTGCAAGATACATGCTTTACTAGTTAAAGCAAAGTAAAAATCTGAACAGTCCTTAGAGCCCAGATGAGCTTCCACCAACCATTTTTCTTTCTTGTTTGGAATTTTATCTGTCTTCAAGATCTCAAACAATACATAAGCACCAACTCAGTCCCAGGCACTAAAATGTTATCCAGTATTACAATGCTATGGACGATGAAAACAGTGAATGCTACAAAAAGATGGAAAAAAAAAAAAAAAAGAGAGAGAGACATATGACAACTAAATGCAATACGTGCTCCTAGGTTGGAATTCTATATCAGAGAAGCCAATCGGGTGGATGGCACAGTAGAATATAGTATGACATCAGTGTTAAATTTAACGAAGTCTATAATTAGTATGTTTATGTAAGACTATATTCCAAGGAAAGACACACTTAAGTTTTTTTTTTTTTTTTAAGGTTTTATTTATTTATTTGACAGAGAGTTCACCAGTAGGCAGAGAGGCAGGCAGAGGGAGAGAAGCAGGCTCCCTGCTGAGTGGAGAGCCTGATGTGGGGCTCGATTCCCAGGACCCTGAGACCATGACCTGGGTCAAAGGCAGAGGCTTAACCCACCAAGCCACCCGGGTGTCCGCACACTGAAGTTTTTAGGGATAAAGAGCCATAATGTATGCAACTAACAATTCAGAAACAAAGAATTATACACACAACACACACACACACACACACACAAACAGAGCAATGAAGCAATGATGACAATGTGTAAAAAAATTGGGAGGGGCTCCTGGGTGGCTCAGTCAGTTGAGTGACTTCTGATTTTGGCTCAGGTTGTGATCTCAGGGTCATGGGATTGAGCCCAATGTTGGGCTCTGCACTCAGTGCAGAGTCTGCTTGTCTTTCTCTCTGCTCCTTCCCTACCCCACCCCACCACTCCCTTGCACTCTCTTTCTCTCAAATAAATAAATGGATAAATAAAATCTTTTTTAAAATACAGAAGAAGGGTATGTAAGTATTTGTAATATTCTTGCAAGCTTCTTTAAGTTTGCAGTTATTTCCAAATAAAACATTTCTATCTATACCATATAGATAGAAATTTATAAATGTGGTAGTAGGCACTTAACTTTAATTTTCTTTACCCTCACAGCAACTCTGAAGCATAGATGGTACTCCAATGGCAGAGAAAAGGAAACTTACTAGAAACCATGTATAGCAGCCTCTCCATATGCCTATGCTCTATTATGTAAAGTTTGGCAGATCCAGATATTTTTCCTATTTCCCTGGAAATATAGACAGTGGGAAAACATGGGGAAGATGGAGGCATTTGGCAGAAGAGGTAAAAGCCAGAAGGAAGCAACAAGGGGGTCTGTAAGGCAAAAGAGAAGATATTCAGGAAATTAATCCTCCCTCCAGATACCAAAGGACAATCCTTAAAGCAAGACATAAAGGTCAGTAGGAGCTTAGGATAAACAGTGCGCCCTCTTCACTCTCTTCACTTGGTAGCACACAAGTACTTATTTTTCCTGAGGTAGAAAACACACTTTATCATGCCTACAAATGCTTGTACTCTCCTGCTACCATAGGGAGGAAGTGACTCCGAGAAACTAGTGCCACGTAGTTTAAGTAAAGGGGGGTTTACTGTAAGAAATCATCTTTGTTTCATGGAACCAAAAGGCAGAAAATACACAGACTGACTTCATGAGCTATCTAATCAAAGACCTTTGGTGCTTTGCCCTACCACATCACTCTTCCCCCCTCCCCCCCCCCCTCCGTCCCCATCTCTATCCTTATCTCTCATCACATGGTCTCTTGTTTTTGTTTCTCCCTCTGCACCTGTTTGGTGGTGGGAGTGGGGGGTGGCAGCCATGTTTTTCTGCTCTCGCTCTTCTTTCAAATGCCGAATAGAGTTCAACAACTACTTCCAAGTCACAAATCCAAATTCTTTAAGAATGTGATTAGATTATGGAAAGACTGTTGCCTGGTCAACTATGGACACCAAGGGTCAGGGTCTTGGAGTATGGTACAATCTGCAGAGGTTACCACAGGAGACAGATTTCTCTCACAGATAAGGGGTTATGATGGATAGTGAGGGATATTTGGGCTTAAGATGTATAGAGAGTAGATAAAAATGATGATTTTAAAGATAGGATTTTGAAGACGGATTTTTCTGTTTACCCACATTATTATGGAAGCCTATTCAAAGATAAGTGCCATTTTAAGATGCCACCTGGTGACAAAAGTAGTTGCTCATTACTGTTCATGTTATTCCTATCCTTTGTCCTTGGTCCCTGCCCCCATGCCTTTGTCCTAATTCCTACATTTTCTCCAGCTATCACATACAGAGCTTTGTCAGGGTGTCCATCCAAGTCACAGTGGCTATAATAAATACCACCTACCATAACCTACGTAAGCTTGCAATCTTGTAGCAATGTATTTAAAATATTGACAGGGAAGGCAAAAGTTAAAGGTCTTTTTAAAAATATAATTAAAGAAGATTTAAATTTAGCATTAAGACCATGTATAAAAGAAATTCTTTTTTTTTTAATTTTATTTATTTATTTGACAGAGAGAGATAGATCACAAGTAGGCCGAGAGGCAGACAGAGAGAGAGGCAGGCAGAGAGAGAGGAGGGAAGCAGGCTCCCCACTGAACAGAGAGCCCGATGGGGAGCTCGATCCCAGGACCCCGGGATCATGACCCGAGCCAAAGGCAGAGGCTTAACCCACTGAGCCACCCAGGTGCCCTGCATAAAAGAAATTCTATCAAAGTTTTTCAAGATATTTTTCCTTAATCTTGAAATCTGGTGAAGGAGCCCCTCCCATGTGTTCCCATAAGCACCCTGTGCATTTTCAGGTGAAGTTGGTACGACTGTGTAATTGCCTATGATTTGTCTCATCTCTGACTTTTAGATATTCCCAGTTCCCGCCCCAATGTCTGAAAAAAATTATTGCCCAATTAACACTCATTACATGAATGGAAAAGTATACATTTTTGAGTTTTCCATCCTATAGTGGCACTGCCCTCCCAGGAGAGTAGGTACACCAGTTGTCTTATAGTATAGGATTTAATGGTGCTCTTCTCAGTTTTCAGTGTTTATGAAAAGGGCCAAAATTTAAAAATATATTAGTAAGAAGCTGTAGGGAATTTTCCAAGTAATTTAAGGAAAAATAATCCTTTAGCAGGATAAAATCAAGTTGAAAGAATACATTTCCTTTCCAGGCCCTTAAATCACAATCTAATAACTGGCAGAAAGTAGTAAAAGCTCATGACATTTACTTAGACTAATGGTTTGTAAGAAAGTATAACAAGTTAAGTACCACTTTTTCTAAAGAAAAGGGCAAAATTCTAGTGATTTCTTTTTGATACAGATGTTGGGCTTAAATTATCTCACATAATGTTACAATTGTTTAATCTTTGCTAGTCAACAAATTGCAGCATTCATCATTTTTCTGATAAAAGCAAAAACTGAAAGGTTAGTTCATATCCTGCTTGCATGCAAAGGGGTCAGCCTTTGCCTCAAGGTTTGTGCCTGGCTGTGATTTAAATGTCTTCCCACAATAAACGGTCACCCACCTGCTTGAACCTAGCAGTCCCATGATGCAAGAAGACAGTCTCTTCCCACCCACTCCTTTATTTCTATTCTTCTGCTCATTAGTACTTGAAAATGAAGGTAGGCAAGGACCAGGGCCACTTCAGAACAATTCATTAAAACGGTCTTTCAAAGGGGCACCTGGGCACCTCAGTAGGTTAAGCCTTTGCCTTTGGCTCAGGTCTCAGGGTCCTGGGATTGAGCCCTGCATTGGGCTCTCTGCTCAGTGGGGAGCCTGCTTCTCCTTCTGTATGTGTGGTCTTTCTCTCAAATAAATCTTTAAAAAACATTTTTTTTAAACACTATAAAGTAAAAATGACCCCAAATCCTAACACGCAGTAGGAACTACTGTTAACATTTTGGATAAAATCTCTTCTGGACATAATTTTATGCTTATATATGTATACACAGGCACACACTCACACTTATCAAATTTTATGTAAAGGACAGCATAATGCATACATGTGTATACACACATACATACACATACTCACATGCATATATATGGTGTGCCCCATAATTCTCCTATGTAACAAATGTCACATTATTTTCTGTAACTAGTGTAAGTCTAACTTCAAGTTCCTCAATCTGTCAGTGATTGGTCATAATCGGATGATTCTCCTTTTTGAGATTATGCTAAGTGAAATAAGTCAAGCAGAGAAGAATCAATTATCATATGGTTTCACTTACTTGTGGAGCATAAGGAATAACACGGAGGACATTGGGAGATGGAAAGAAGTGAACTGGGGAAATTGGAGGGGGAGACAAACCATGAGAGACTGTGGACTCTGAGAAACAAACTGAGGGTTTTGGAGGGGTGGGGGTGGGGGTTGGGTGAACCTGGTGGTGGATATTAAGGAGGGCACATACTGCATGGAGCACTGGGTGTGGTGCATAAACAATGAATGCTGAATCACTGAAAAGCAATAATTTAAAAAAAAGATTGTACAAGAATCTCCTCTACTAATATTTAGGCTACTACCCTCCATTAACCCCATTTATTACAGAATTTAACACCTGGATCATTATCTTGTTGACAACTATTCCTGTCATTATTCTTGATGACTTCAATTCCATATAAAGGATGAGAGTCCCAGGGAGGTAACGAGTTTAGGTGGCAATTCTTTTGAGAAGTTGGGCTGTGAATTGGAGGAGAGTAGGGGGTAGACCTAGCCCACAGAGAAGACCTGTTTTAAGATAGGAGATACTTAAGTATCAAACGTGAGTCTAAGGACATCAGACAAGTAAGTCAGAGTAAAAAAGGAGGGAATAATAGATAAATTGGTCATGATAAAGTGAAGAAAGAGCAAGGGGTTTGAAGGTACATTCAGGGTAAAAGTTTAGGGAAGAAGTACAGAATGTAAGGTAGGTCAAGAGGCCAGTGGGGACAGGAGTTGGATGTGGGTAAATAGCTGACATATATTGAAAAGTAGTAGAGTCAGTGTTTAGAAATAAAGACTTTTTGAAGGGAAGATGCTAAAACAGATGCGTAGAAAGGTAGAAAGTGGTGGTCAAAGAGTTGGAAGTGAAAAGAATTTATGAGGTAATACACATAAGGGTCATAAAGTGGGGAGAGGAAAAGATCAAGAGAAATGAAGAGATCAAGGATCTGAAAGGCCTAGGTTTGGGAGTGCTTTCCTGTCAGATGTCTGCTTCCATCATTTCACCAAAACTGCACTTGCCAAGGTCACTAGGAACCTCTTCAAGTTGCCCCATTCCAAACTGTACTTGACATAGCCTCCAAAGCTAGTCCTTCTAAAACAAAACCGTAGGCCACACTAAAACAAAATTAAACATCACACTCTGGTTTAAAGTCTTTCAGTGTCTCCCCATATGCGCAAGCTCAAGTCCTTGTGCTTTAACTAGCTTACATATAGGTCCTTCATGCTCAGAACCTAACTTCCCACCCTTGCCCACTGCCCCCCTTGCCCCACAATTCAGTCATACTAAACTTTGGTCAACTTCCCAAAGGACAAGGCTCTCTCTTGCTGTGCTGTGTCCGTGTATTGAGTACAGAGAGAAAGGCAGAACAAATAGTTGCCTCTAATTAACCATTCCTGCCTCTTCCTTGGAGCATGGATGTTGAAATTAAACCATGCATGGAATTACCCAAAAGGTAATACTACATTCCATAGCTACTTCTATAGCTGGCTATGGCCATATGACTAAGTTTTGGCCACTGATACACAAGAAGTCTGAGAAGATTATCTTAAAAAGGATGAGATATACCTTTCTTTGTGCCTTCCTTGTTCCTACTATCTGAAGTAAAGATGATGACTAGAGATCTATAACTATTTTGGACCATGAAAGTGAGGGCCTCATCCTACATAGGGAAGAGAAGATTGTTGGAAAGGGCTAAAGTCTCTGACAAATTTATGCAGTTGTCTGTGAGGCCTGAATTGAATCCATCTGCAGTAGAATATTATTCAGCCATAAAAAGAAGGAAATCTTGCCATTTGTGACAACATGGATTGACTTTGAGGGCATTATGCTAAGTGAAATAAGTCAGAGAGAGAAAGACAAATGCAATAGGATTTCATTTATATGTAGAATCTAAATACCACTCATATATACAGAGAACAGACTGATGGTTTCCAGAGGCAAACGGTGGGGAGGAGGACAACAAGGATATAGGGGATCAAAAAGTACAAACTTCTAGTGATAAAATATGTAACTCATGAGAATGTAATTCCAACATGGTGACTATAATAATATAGCATTGAATATTTGAAATTTGTTATGAGAGTAGATCTTAAAAGTTCTCATCACAAAAAGCCAAATTTGTAACTATGAATGGTGATAGACATTAACTGGACTTAAAATGGACATCATTTCAAATGCATATAAGTAAAAAATTGTTAATGTTGTACACCTAAAACTAATAGGATGTTACATCAATTTTACTTCAATAAACTATTGAAGACTTCAAAAAGTTGTGTTTATGTGGACTATATTGATTCATATTACACATATTGGAAATTAAGTCTAAGAAATTTATTTAAAAATCCCTCTAGATATCTTTATGTTAAAGGAATGAACTTTTTAAAACCATTGTTAATTTAGATCTTGTGGTCACATGCAGCCAAATGTAATCCCAATGGAGACCAAGAGGTTGTTGTACATTGGGATGGTATGGTGTGGTCTTGACCTTCTAACTTGAACCTAGTGAAGATGTAAGATGCATGCCAATCTGGGGAAGATGGAGAAGACCAAGAAAGGTAGACTTTAATTCCACAGTAGCTTTCCTAGAGAGAACAGGGTTAATTTTATTTTAAAGATGATCTACCCACTAGGGAAGGACAAAAGTGGAATCCTGAGAGAGAGAAAAGCAGCAGGCTGCAGTGTTGAAAGAAAATTAAGTGCAACAGTTTTATTTTTACATGGACATCCCATGTACCAGTCTCTAGATTCTACTTTTCAAGTAGAATTAATTTGGTGGCACATAGACCTGAAATAAGATTGTCTTAGTCTCACTGAACAAAAGG
Organism: Mustela lutreola; assembly: GCF_030435805.1. Taxonomy (NCBI): domain Eukaryota; kingdom Metazoa; phylum Chordata; class Mammalia; order Carnivora; family Mustelidae; genus Mustela; species Mustela lutreola. The sequence continues at coordinate 105,325,988 of NC_081296.1, read as the reverse complement.
CAAAACAAGATAATCACACATATGGTACTGGAGGGCTTTCTGGCACTACTCCTCTAACACTTGCAGTGAATACATGAAATTAGGGTCTTCAGAAGAGAAGCCATGATGCTTTTGCCCACAGATAGCAGTATTATCAGACATAGACACAAGGCAGTTTTTTACAAATTTTCTCACCTACATAGGAACAGTCACTCACAACAAGGATCTGAAATGAAGAGTAGTTCCAAATAAGTAGAGAATACACTAGAAGAGCATCTTTGAAGATCCCCTTTGAAAAATCACTTAAGCTTTTTCTTATTTTCTAAGAATACAAAGTCTATAGAAAATAACTAGTGAGAACACAATAGTCCAAAAATTGCAGGATGCAACAAAAGCAGTTCTAAAAGGGAACTTTATAGCAATACAGGTCTCCCTAGAGAAATAAGAAAAATCTCAGATAATCTAACCTTACACCCAAAGGAACTAGAAAAGAAGAACAAAGTCCAAAGTTAGTAAAAAGAAGAAAAGAATAAAAAATCTGGAGGGAATAAATGAGGATATAATAAATAAAATCATAGAAAACATCGGTGAAACCAGGTACAGGTGGTTTGAAAAAATAAACACAATCGATAAAACTTCAGCCAGACTCAAGAAAAAGATGGAGGACCTAAATAAACAAAATCAGATATACACAAGAGGTAATGACAACACAGAAATGCAAAGGATAAGAGACTACTACAAGAAATTATAGGCCCACAAATTAGACAACCTAGAAGAAATGGATAAATTCCTAGAAATATACAATCTTCCAAAATTGAATCAGTAATGAAACTGGATTGATAATTAAAACACTACCATCAAAAGGACCAGATAGATTTACAGGCACATTCTACCACAAATTTAAAGAAAAATCATTATCTATTCTTCTTAAACTATTGCAAAAAATAGAAGAGGAAGGAAAACTTCTAAATATATTCTACAAGACCAGCATTACCCGGACAACAAAATCAGACAATCATCTGCCCCCAAAAAGCTACAGGCCAATATCCACGATGAACATAGATGCAAACATCCTCAAAAATATTAACAAACAGAATCCAACAATACATTAAAAGGATCATTCACCACCATCAAGTTGGGGTTTATTCAATAGTTCAATATCTGCAAATCAATCAAGGCAGTACACCACATTACCAAAATGAAGGATAAAAAAAAAATCATGTATTATCAACTCAACTGATCTAGAAAAGGCATTTGACAAAATTCAACATCTGTTCATGATAAAAACTTAACAAAGTGGGTTTAAAGAGAACATACGTCAACATAATAAAGGCCATATATGACAAACCCACAGTAACATCATACTCAATGATGAAAAACTGAAAACTTTCTCTCCAAGACAAAGATGTCCTTTCTTACCACTTTTATTCAACATAGTACTGGAAGTCCTAGCCACAGCAATCATACAAGAAAAAAGAAATAAAAGGCATCCAAATTGGTGAGAAAGAAATAAAACTTCTACTATTTGCAGAGGACATAGTATTATACATAGAAAGCCCCAGAGACTCCAAAGAACTTTGAGAAGTAACAAATGAATTCAGTAGAATTTCAGGATACAAAATTAATATACAGAATTCTGTTGCATTTCTTTATGTTAATAATAAAGTCACAGAAATAAAAGTTAAGAAAACAATTTCACTGACAATTTTGCCAAAAATAATAAGATACTTAGAAATAAACTTAACTAAGGAGGTAAGGGACCTGTACTCTGAAGACTATAAAACACCAGTGAAAGAAATTGAAAATGACACAGACAAATGGAAAGATATTCCACACTCATGAGTTAGAAGAACAAATATTGTTAAAATGTCCATACTGGGGCACCTGGGTGGCTCAGTGGGTTAAGGCCTCTGCTTTCGGCTCGGGTCATGATCCCAGGGTACTGGGATCAAGCCCTGCATCAGGCTCTCTGCTGGGCAGGGAGCCTGCTTCCTCCTCTCTCTCTGCCTGCCTCTCTGCATACTTGTGATCTCTGTCTGTCAAATGAATAAATAAAATCTTTAAGAAAAATAAAATAAAATGTCCATACTACCCAAAGCAATCTACAGATTTAATATAATCCCTATCAAAATACCAGTAGCATTTTGCACAGAACTAGAACAATCCCGATATTTGTATGGAACCACAAAAGACCTTGAATAGCCAAAACAATCCTGAAAAAGAACAAAACAGGAGGTATCACAATCCTAGATTTTAAGATACACTACAAAAGCTATAATAATCAAAACAATATTGTACTGGCACAAAAACAAATTAGAAATCAATGAACAGAGTAGAAAGTCCATAAACACACCCATGACTTTAAGGTCAATTAATTTATGCCAAAGGAGACAAGAATATGCAATGAGGAAAAGACAGTCTAGTCAATAAATGCTGCTGAGAAAACTAGAGAGCCACATGCAAAAGAATGAAACTGGACCACTTTCTTATACCATACACAAAATAAACTCAAAATGGATAAAAGACCTAAATGTAAGACCTGAAACCATAAAAGTCCTAGAAGAAAATATATGGTAATTTATTTGATATTGGCCATCTCCTTTTTCTAGATCTTCTCCTGAGGCAAGGGAAACAAAAGTGAAAATAAACTACTGGGACTACATCAAAATAAATAGGTTTTGCACAGTGAAGGAAACCCTCAACAAAATTGCAAGGCAACATACTGAATGGGAGAAGGTATTTGCAAATGATTTATCCTGTAAGGGGTTAATATCCAAAATATGTAAAGTACTTAAACAATTCCACATTAAAAAAAAAAAACTAAATAATCCAATTAAAAATGGGCAGAGGATCTGAATAGACATTTTTTCCAAAGATGGCATACAGATGGCAAACAGACACATGAAAAGATGCTCAACATCGCTAATCATCAGGGAAATGCAAACCAAAACCACAAGAACAGTGCCTGGGTGGCAAAAATCAATTAGGAGTCCGACTCTTGACTCACCTCATCAACTCAAGTGATGAACTCATGGGTTGTGGAATCAGTCCTGCATCTGGCTCCAAGCTTACCAGGGAGTCTGCTTGAAAGTTTCTCTGCCTCTGCTCCTCCTCCTGCTTTCTCTCTCTTTCTCTTTCTCTAAATAAATATATCTTTAAAAACACAATGATATATATCACCTTACATCTGTCAGAGTGGCTAGTATTAAAAAAAAAAACAGGAAATAACAAGTATTGGTGAGGATATGGAGAAAAAGAAATCCTTGTGCACTTTTGGTGGGAATGTAAATTGATACAGCCACTCTGAAAAACAGTATGAAGTTTCCTCAAAATATTGAAAATCGGAATGCCATAATGATCCAATAATTCCACTATGGGATATTTGCCTAAAGAAAACAAAACACTAATTCTAAAAGATATATGCACCCCTATGCTTATTGCAGTATTACTTACAATAACCAAGATATGAAAACAACCCACATGCCCATCCATGGATGAATAGGTAAATATGTAGAATGTATATATACACAATAGAATATTTATTATTCAGCCATAAAAATGAACAAGAACTTGTAATTTGCAACAATGCAGGTAGATCTTGAGGGTATTATGCTAAGTGAAATAAGTCAGACAGACAAATACCATATGATTTCACTGACATGTGGAATCTGAAAAACAAACCAAAAAAGCAGAAATAGACCCATAGTTTGGGTCCTCTTGCTTTTCTTTTGGGTTAGTTTGGCCAATGGTTTATCAATCTTACTGATCCTTTCAAAAAAACAGCTTCTAGTTTCTATCTCATTAATCTTGATTATCTATCAAGATTATCTATCTCATTAATCTTGATTATTTCCCTTGTGTGTGAGGTTGGCTTAATTTGTTGTTGATTCTCCAGTTCTTTAATGTCTAAGGAGAGCTGATGTATTCTGGATTTTTCCATTTTTTTGAGGGAAGCTTGGATGGTTATGTATTTCCCCCTTAGGACCGCCTTTGCTGTATCCCATTGGTTTTGGACTGAAGTGTCTTCATTCTCATTGGTTTCCATGAATTGTTTAAGTTCTTCTTTGATTTCCTGATTAATCCAAGCATTCTTAAGTAGGGTGATAAATAGCTTCCAAGTGTTTGAATTCCTTCCAAACTTTGTCTTATGGTTGAGTTCCAGTTTCAAAGCATTGTGGTCTGAGAATATGCAGGGAATAATCTCAATCTTTTGGTATCAGTTGAGCCCTGATTTGTGACTCAGTATGTGGTCCATTCTGTAAAAAGTTCCATGTGTGCTCAAGAAGAATGAGTATTATGTTGTTTTAGGGTGGAATGTTCTGTCTATAGCTATGAGGTCCATCTGATCCAATGTGTCATTCAATCCTCTTATTTCTTTATTGATTTTCTGCTTGAATGATCTATTACTGAGAGTGGTGTGTTAAGATCCCCTACTATTAATGTATTCATATCAATATGACTCTTTATATTAACAGTTGTCTTATGTAGTTGGCTGCTCCCGTATTGGGGATATAAATATTTACAGTTGTTAAAACTTCTTGGTGGATAGACACTTGAAGAATGATGTAGCATCCTTCTTTATCTATGACTACTAATCCAAAAGAAAAGAGAGAGGACCCAAATTAATAAAATTATGAATGAAAAGGGAGAGATCGTGACTAACATCAAGGAAATAGAAACAATCATAAGAAATTATTATCAACAGTTATATGCCAATAAGTTAAGCAACCTAGATGAAATGGATGCATTCCCGGAAACCTATAAAATTCCAAAACTGAATTAGGAGAAATGACAACCTGAATAGACCAATATCTAGTAATGAGATTGAACCAGTGATCAAAAGCTCCCAAAAAAACAAGAGCCCAGGACCTGATGGATTCCCTAGGGAATTCTACCCAACATTCCAAGAAGAAAGAACACCTATTCTCCTGAAGCTGTTTCAAAAGATAGAAACAGAAGGAAAACTTCCAGACTCTTTATGAAACCAGCAGTACCCTGATCCCCAAACCAGGCAAATACCCCACAAAAAAGAATTTCAGACCAATATCCCTAATGAATATGTGCCAAAATTCTCAACAAGATCCTAGCTAATAGGATTAACAGTACGTTAAAAAGATTATCCACCATGACCAGGTGGGATTTATTCATGGGATGCAAGGATGGTTCAACATTCACAAATCGATCAATGTGATAGAACAAATCAATAAGAGGAGAGAGAAGAACCACATGATCCTCTCAATTGATGCAGAACAATAATTTGACAAGATACAGCATCTGTTCCTGATTAAAACAATTGAAAGAACAGGGATAGAGGGAACATTCCTCACCTTCATAAAATCTATGTAAGAAAAGCCCACAGCGAATATCATCCTCAATAGGGAAAATCTGACAGCCTTCCCTTTGAGATCAGGAACATGACAAGGATATCCACTCTCACCACGGTTGTTCAACATAGTACTAGAAGTCCTAGCAAGAGCAATCAGACAACAAAAAGAAATAAAAGGTATTCAAATTGGCAAAAAGTCAAACTCTCTCTCTTCATAGATGACATGATACTTTATTTGGAAAACCCAAAAGACTCCACCCCCAAACTATTAGAACTCATACAGCAATTCAGTAATGTGGCAGGATACAAAATCAATATATAGAAATTAGTTGCTTTCTTATACACTAACAATGGAAAAATAGAAATCAGAATTAGAGAATCAATTCCATGTACTATAGCACCAAGAACCATAAGATACCTGAGAATAAACCAAACCAAAGACATAAAAGATCTGTACTCAAAGAACTACAGAACACTCATGATAGAAATTGAAGACACAAAAAGATGGAAGAGCATTCCATGCTCATGAATCAGAAGAATAAACATTGTTAAAATGTCTATACTTATCAGGGCAATCTATACTTTCAATGCCATCCCTATCAAAATTCTACTGGCATTTTTCAAAGAGCTGGAGCAAACAATCCTAAAATTTGTATGGAACCAGAAGAGACCCTGAACTGCTAAGGAAATGTCGAAAAAGAAAAAAAAAAAAAAAAAAAAAAAAAACCTGGGACATCACAATGCCTGATTTCAAGCTTTCCTCCAAAGCTGTGACCACCAAGACAGCATAGTACTGGCACAAAAACAGACACATAGACCAGTGGACCCATAACTCTTTCGTCAACTAATCTTCAGCAAAGCAGGAAAGAATATACAGTGGAAAAAAGGCAGTCTCTTCAACAAATAGTGCTGGAAAAATTGAACAACTATGTGTAGAAGAATGAAACTTGACCATTTTCTTACACCATACACAAAGATAACCTCGAAATGGATAAAAGACCTCAATGTGAAGCAGGAGTCTATCCAAATCCTAGAGGAGAACATATGCAGTAACCTCTTTGACATTGGCCACAGCAACTTCTTTCAAGGTATGTCTCCAAAGGCAAAGGAAACAAAGGCAAAAATGAACTTTGGGGACTTGTCAAGATCAAAAGATTCTGTACAGCAAAGGAAACAGTCAACAAAACAAAGAAGCAACCCATGGAATGGGAGAAGATATTCACAAATGACAGTACGGACAAAGGGCTGATATCCAAGATCTATTAAAAAAACTCCTCGATCTCAACATACACACAACAGATAATCACGTTAAAAAAAAAATGGGCAGAAGACATGAACAGACAGTTCTCCAAAGAAGACATACAAATGGCTAACAGACACATAAAAAAATGTTCATCATCATTAGCTATCAGGGAGATTCAAATCAAAACCACATTGAGATACCACCTTACACCAGTTAGAATGGCCAAAATTAACAAGACAGTAAACAACATGTATTGGAGAGGATGTGGAGAAAGGGGAACCCTCTTACACTGTTGGGAATGCAAGTTGATGGGAATGCAAGTTGGTACAGCCACTTTGGAGTGAGGAGATTCCTTAAGAAATTAAAAATAGAGCTTCCCTATGACCCTGCAATTGCACTACTGGGTATTTGCCACAAAGATACAGATGTAGTGAAAAGACAGGCCATCTATACCCCAATGTTCATAGCAGCAATGACTACAGTAGCCAAACTGTGGAAAGAACCAAGATGCCTTCAACAGACGAATGGATAAAGAAGATATGGTCCGTATATACAATGGAGTATTATGCCTCCATCAGAAAGGATGAATATCCAACTTTTGTATCAACATGGATGGGACTGGAAGAGATTATGCTGAGTGAAATAAGTCAAGGAGAGAGTCAATTATCATATGGTTTCACTTGTGGAGCATTAGGAAAAACACGGAGGACACTGGGAGATAGGAAAGAGAAGTAAGTTGGGGGAAATCAGAGGGGTAGACAAACTATGAGAGACTGTGGACTCTGAGAAACAAACTGAGGGTTTTGGAGGGGGATGGTGGGTGGTTTGAGCCTGGTGATGGGTATTATGGAGGGCATGTATTGCATGGTGCACTGGGTGTGGTGCATAAACCATGAATTTTGGAACACTGAAAAAAAATTTTTCAAAAAAAAAAAAAGAAAGAAAGAAAGAAAGAAAAAGACCCATAAATACAGGGAACAAACTGTTGGTTTCCAAAGGGTAGGGGTGAGGTCATGGGCAAAGGGGGGTAAAGAAGTGGGAAGTACAGGTTTCTGGTTTAAAGCAAGAATGTGGGTTTTCATTTCACTCCCATTCCCTAGTTTAACATCCCCCACCTCCCCAGTGCCACTTTATTGGCTGAGAGATTATCCCCTAAAATCTATAAATGAGATGAGAATGCTCTCTATGTTTTTCTTTAGGATACTTTCTCCTCACTATGACATCACAAATCTCAGCTCCTCACCACTAATTGACCAAGAGGCCAATCCTAAGTAGGAGGCTATAATTCTAACTAGACTAGTCAGTCCTTGTTATGGTCATCTACTTAATAGGATTCCACCTAATTCTCCTTTTCTTTCCTCTAGTACAAAGATTTCTCTTCTAGGCAGAGAAGACAGAAGCAAAATAGGCATATGACATTACCATTTGCACATCTCCTCTTCAGGTGCCCAATTTCTCAGATCGTAAATTTTTAAAAAATTTATTTGACAGAGAGAGAGAGAGATCACAAGTAGGCAGAGAGGGGGAAGCAGGCTCCCTGCTGGGCAGTGAGCCCGATGTGAGGCTGTCCCAGGACCCTGAGATCATGACCTGACCTGAAGGTAGAGGCTTAACTCACTGAGCCACCCAGGCACCCCATCAGATCACAATTTTTAAGAAATTCTTTTTCTTTAGCATATTTTCAAGTCCAGGCTCATTTTAAAAATTCTTGGTACTGGAGCTCATGGGTGGCTCATGGGTTGAGCATCTGATTCTTGGTCTAAGTTCAGGTCTTGATCTCAGAATCGTTAGTTTAAGTCCCTCCCTGGGCTCTACACTGGAGGTGGAGCCTCCTTAAAAAAAATTCTTTATACATTATTCCAGGCCTATGTGACATTTATATATTCTTACTTGATTATAGGCCTATCTTTTCATCTTCTGTACAATTTTTTTTAACACCTGAGCTCAAAGAAAATTTCTCTATTAAATCATTCAAGATTTAGGGGCACCTGGGTGGCTCAGTGGGTTAAGCCTCTGCCTCTGGCTCAGGTCATGATATCAGGGTCCTGGGATTGAGCCCCACATCAGGCTCTCTGCTCAGCAGGGAGCCTGCTTCCCCCGCTCTCTGCCTGCCTCTCTGCCTACTTGTGATCTCTGTCAAATAAATAAATAAAATCTTTAAATTATTCAAGATTTAAATAGTTCTTCTCTTACTTTCTTTGAAAATATCTCCATTTGTACTTTCATATTTTGAAAGTTTGTGATTCTTTTTTATTCCTTTTTCTCGCCAAGATTTCATGCCAGATAAACCTGCTCTTTGAATTTTGTGAAATATACTTTTTACAATCTTGGCAATACATTTAATTTTGTCCAATTTTTCTCTCCTCAACTATTAGAATTCTTCCTCTAAGATCGAGTCAGGTATCCTGGTTCCCATCACTGGCTTTTGTCAACAATTCCTCTTCATTGCTTGGAATTAAGTACAGAGTAGCAATTCTACTTGTTGCTTCTGTCTTCTTGGTATTTTAACCACTGGTGAACATTTCTTTTGGTTATCTAACATGAACCAAATCCTATCACTGTTATTACATTTTTATTTTCAGAGGCTATTATGATGTAAATATTTATGAAGATTCAAAGAAATGTAACTTAAGTACTATCTTGCTTATTTGATCTTATATTATGTACAATATATTATTCTAGAAGCTAGAAATATGAACAAATGCAAAGTCCTTTGGATTTTTTTAATATTGTAGGAAAGAGACAAACTGGCAGAAGATAGCTTCACAAAAACTGAATTTCCTAAGAGTAGGTGGGTGGTCCAGATAGTTATATTGGAATATATCAGAAGATTTCAAGTTACCTGACAAAATGGATGTCTATTATAAATCTGATGACTGGAATTTATAAGGAACACAGGCTAAGGGCCCACTAGAGAGAGGCACATGGAGTCTAAAGTTTCAGAAATTTTCACCACAGTAAGGACAAAGTCAGGAATTTCTCATTCAGCTTCTTACTACCAGAAGCTACCCAAAAAAAGAAAGAAAGAAGGAAAGAAAAGAAGAGAAAAGAAAAGAAAAAAGCTATCTAGGGGGCTGCTGGAGTGGCTCAGTTGGTTAAGTGTTTGCCTTCAGCTCAGGTCCAGATCCCAGGATCCTGGGATTAGCGCCACATCTGGCTCCCTGCTCCACAGGGAGACTGCTTCTCCCTCTCCCTCTGTCTGTTACTCCGACCACCCACCTACTTGTGTTCTCTGTCAAATGGATAAATTAAATATTTTTAAAAAATAAGAAGAGGGGCGCCTACGTGGCTCAGGGCGTTAAAGACTCTGCCTTCAGCTCAGGTCATGATCTCAGGATCCTGGGATCGAGGACCCGCATCGGGCTCTCTGCTCAGTGGGGAGCCTGCTTCCTCCTCTCTCTCTGCCTGCCTCTCTGCCTACTTGTGATCTCTGTCTGTCAAATGAATAAATAAAATCTTAAAAAAAAAGAATAAAAGAAGCTATTTAGGTTTAATTAGTTGTAGCAAGGTGGTTTAGAACATTAAGTTAGAAAACTCTAGGATGGAGAAAAATTGGAATTTAAATTCTGACCATGTCATCTACTGCTTGTATAGATTTTAAAGAGCTACTTAATACTTAAGCTCTCAGACCCTGATTTGCTGCATTTGTAAAGTGGGAATAATAATGTTGATCTTGTAAGACTTGTGAGGTCACATTAAGATATACTTAGGATAGTACCTGACAATGAAAGTTAAGTATGTATCAGCAGTTTTCAAAGTGTAGAAACAAGGAAACAAGGAGTCCCCAAGATCCATTTCAGGGGGTTCTTGAAGTTAAATGATATATTTCCTAATAATACTCGCTTGCCTTTTTAACTATGGTGACATTTGCACTGACCATGTAAAAGCAATGGTGGATTAAAACTTTTGGCATCTTAGTATGAATCAAAACAGTGGCACCAAACTATACTATACTAACAGTCATTATAATTTTCTCTACTGGGGTGCTTGGGTGGCTCAGTCATTGAGTGTCTTTAGCTCAGGTCATGATCCCGGGGTCCCGGGATTAAGCCCCACACTGGGCTCTCTGCTTGGTGGGAAGCCTGCTTCTCCCTCTCCCACTCCCCCTGTTTATATTCCTGCTCTCACTGTCTCACTCTCTCTCTCTGTGTCAAATAAAAGAATAAAATCTTTAAAAAATTTTTTTCTCTGCCACATACTTTAAATGCTGGAGAGATAAAAGGCAGTTTCAGTTAAGGATTTCCTCATTCTTGGATAAAGCAATAAAAACTTAATTTTATCGAAGCTTGACCCTTTTTAATATTCTGTGCAATTAAATAGGAAAGACCCATAAAAAAACTTCCCCATACTGAAAAGTGGTTATCTCAAAAAACTTATGTGATTCCTTGAATATGTGAAACTGCTTTTTTCATGAAACACCATTTTTACTTAAAAGAATGATGGGTCTCAATAATAAAACAATTCAATTAAAAAATGAGCAAAGTACCCCGAATAGACCATTTTCCAAAGAAAACATTCAAATGGCTAACAGTTAAATGAAAAGGCACTCAAACATTACTAATCATCAGGGAAATGCAAATCAAAACCATAATGAAGCAGACGTGATGTCAACATCAATTTATGACAAAAACTCTCATTAAAAAAGAAATACAGAGGGAATGTACCCCAACACAGTGAAAGCCATAGATAACAAACTTACAGCTACCATTATATTCAATGGTGAAAATTCGCAAGCTTTCCTCTAAGATTAGGAACAAGACAGGGATGCCACTTTCACTCAACATAATACTGGAAGTCCTAGCCAGAGCAATTAGGCAAAAATAAGAAACAAGTCATAAATAAAAAGCAACCAAACTGGAAAGGAAGGTACAATTATTTGCAGAGAACATGATATAGAAAACCCTAAGTACTACACAAAAAAACTTACAACTAATAAATTTAGAAAAGTTGTAGGACACAAAATTAATACACAAAAATCTGTTAGTTTCTCTACACTAATAACAGACTTTCAGAAAGAGAAATTAAGGAGACAATTCCAATTACATCAAAAACTATAAAATATCTAGAGATAAATTAAACCAAGGAGGTGAAAGTTCTGTACACTGAAAACTAGAAGACACTGGTTTTTTAAAAAATTGAATACAAGACAAATAAGTAAAAAGATATTCCATGCTGATGGATTAGAAGAGTATTATTAAAATGTCTATACCGGGGGGAGGGGGTTGGGGAGAAGGGGGTGGGATTATGGACATTGGGGAGGGTATGTGATTTGGTGAGTGCTGTGAAGTGTGTAAACCTGGTGATTCACAGACCTGGGGATAAAAATATATGTATATAAAAAATATATGTTTATAAAAAATAAAAAAAAAAATAAAAAAAAAAAAAAAAAAAAATGTCTATACTACCCAAAGCAATCTACAAATTCAAAGCAATCCCTATCAAAATCCCAAAGACATTTTTCACAGAAGTAAAACAAACAATCCCAAAATTTGTGTGAAATGAAAAGACCCCAAATAACCAGAGCAATCTTGAGAGAGCACAACAAAGTTGGAAGCATCATACTCTCTGATTTCAAACTACATTACAAAGCTAATCAGTAAAATATGGTAATGGCATAAAGACATAGAGATTCATGTAACAAAAGAGTCTGGAAATAAACCTACACATATGTGGTCAATTAATTCATAACAAAGGAATCAAGAATATTGTGTCTTCAATAAATCATACTAGGAAAATTGGAGGGACATGCAAAAGAATGAAATGGAGCCATTACATTATACCATATACAAAAATCATCTCAAAATGGATTAAAAACTTGAACATAAGATCATAAAATTCCTAGAAGTAAATGGGAGATAAGTTGAATCAGTCTTGGTGATGATTTTTTTCGTATGACACCAAAAGCAAAAGTAAGAAAAGCAAAAATAAACAAGTGGAACTATATCAAACTAAAAAGCTTCTTCACAGTAAAGGAAATCATCGACAAAATGAAAAGGAACTTAATAAATGAGAGAAAAATAACTGCAAATGATTTATCTGACAAGGGGCTAATATTCAAAATATATAAAGAACTCCTATATCTCAATACAAAAACCAAAGCCCCAATTAAAAAATGAGAACTCTGTATTTTTCAGGTTTTTTTTTTTAACAATTAACATTTATAGGATTTCTACAGCCAGAACTTGTTTTCTTCCTTCCTCTTAGAGACATAATGACACAAGAGAAAGCTAAAAAGACAACCAAAATGACCAAGATTTTGGGAATTCTATTGCATGAGAATTGACCCAAATTAACTGAAATCCCACATTTTGGTTTTTTATTTTGCCAGACTCCAAAAAGTGGTAAATAAATTATGTTACTGAGATTTCAAAATTAAATTAAATTAAATGAAAATGAAAAAAAATAGCAAAAGATCTTAACAGACATTTTTCCAAGAAGACATTGGATAACCAGCACGTACAGGAAAAGATGAAATTCTTATCATTAGTCACAAGGGAAATGCAAATCAAAATCAGAGTATCACCTCACACTTGTTAAAACATACCTCCCCCTTCCCAAACACACACAGTAATATTCTCTAGCCACAAGAAAGAGTGAAACATTGCCACCTCTGACAACATGGGTAGACCTTGAGGGCATTGGGCTGTGAAGTGAGTTAGTCAGAGAAAGACATTATGTATTATCTAATATGTGGAATCTTAGCAGGGAGGAACAGATGGGTGGTTACAAGAGGCAGGGCGTGAGGGTCAGAGAAATGAGTGAATGGTTTCTGTTTTTGTATTTTTAAAAATAAATTTAAAAAAATTTTTTTAGAAATACCATGAGGTATCACCTCCCACTTGTTAGAATGGCTACCATCAAAAAGGAAATAGTAAAGGTCTGCAAGGATATGAAGAAAAGGGAACCCTGTGCACTGCTGGTGGGAATGTAAATTGGTGCAGTCGCTCTGAAAAACAATATAGAGGTTCCTCAAAAAATTAGAACTAGGGGCGCCTGGGTGGCTCAGTGGGTTAAGCCGCTGCCTTCGGCTCAGGTCATGTTCTCAGGGTCCTGGGATCGAGTCCTGCATCGGGCTCTCTGCTCAGAGGAGCCTGCTTCCTCCTCTCTCTCTCTCTGCCTGCCTCTCTGCCTACTTTGATCTCTGTCAAATAAGTAAATAAAATCTTAAAAAAAAAAATTAGAACTAGACAGAACTGAAAGACCAAAAATGGGAGTTACAAAAGTAGGAAGCACCAGAGCAATAAAATCAAGTGTTATCTATAAAACTCAGTCAAGAGATTCACAAAATAAAAGGATGTGAAGTAGGACACCATATACCTAAAACATGAGGGGAGAGTAGAGAAAAAATTTAGAGCTTTTGTATATACGAACATAAATATATAGAAGCAGGGATGCCTGGGTTACTCAGTGGGTTAAGCATCTGCCCTCGGCTTAGGTCGTGATCTCAGGGTCCTGGGGTCTAGTCCCACATTGGGCCCCTTGCTCAGCAGGGAGCCTGCTTCTTCAACTCTGTCTCTGTCTGCCATTCCCCCTGCTTGTGCTCTCTCTCTGACAAATGAAATCTCTAAAATATATATAAGCATATATAGAAATGTATATACATATAATTTGGGGGGGGGGCTTGGGGACAGAAGGGCAGAGGGAGAAAGATAATCTTAAAGCAGACTCCACACCCAGCATGGAGCCTGATGCAGGGTTTGATATCATGACACGGAGATCGTGACCTGAGCCAAAATCAAGAGTCAGACGCCTAACCCAGTGAGCCACCAATGCCTAACCCAGTGAGCCACCCATGTGGCCCTATAGTAAAATATTTTTTATTTCAAGTATTTATTTAATTTCTAGTTAGTTAACACATATGGTAAGAATTGGTTTCAGGTATAGAATTTAGGGATTCATTACTTATATATAACACCTAGTACTCATCACCTGTGCCCTCTTTAATGCCCATCACCCATTTAAGCCCATTTCCCAACCATCTCTCTCCATCAACTCTCAGTTTGTTATTTGCTGCTAAGAGTCTCTTATGGTTTGCTTCCCACTCTTTTTCCCTTCCCCTATGTTCATCTGTTTTGTTTCTTAAACTCCACATTAGTGAAATTATATGGTATGTCTTTCTCTGACTTATTTTGCTTAGCATTATATACTCTACCTCCATCCATGTCATTGCAAATGTCAAGAGTTCATTCTTATTTGATGGCTGAGTAATATTCCATGGTATATATACCACATCTTTATCCATTTATCAGTTGATGGATATTTGGACTCTTTCCACAATTTAGCTATTGTTGATAATGCTGCTATAGATATGTGCCCATTTGAATCATATCTTTGTATCCTCTGGGTAAATACCCAGCAGTACAATTGCTGGGTTGTAGGCTAGTTCTATTTTTAACTTTCTGAGGAACCTCCATATGGTTTTCCAGAGTGGCCACACTAGTTTGCATTCCCACCAACAGTGTAAGAGGATTCCCCTTTCGCTATATGTTCACCAATATTGTTTCCTGTGTTCATTTTAGCCATTCTGACAGGTAAGTGGTGGCATTTCATATGGTTTTGGTTTGTATTTCCCTGGTGAGGAGTGATGTTGAGCATCTTTTCATGTGTCTGTTAGCCCTCTGGATGTCTTCTCTGGAAAAATATTTATTCATGTCTGTTCATTCCTTAATTGGATGATCTGTTTTGGGAAAGTTGAATTTGACAAATTCTTTACAGATTTTGGATACTAACCCTTTAGCAGATACATCATTTGCAAATATCTTCTCCCATTCCATAGGTTGTCTTTTAGTTTTATTGTTTCCTTCCCTATGCAGAAGCTTTTATCTTGATCAAGTCCCAGTAGTTCAGTTTTGTGTTTGTTTCCCTTGCCTCAGGCAATGAATGTTTCTAGTAAGAAGTTGGTGCAGCCAGGTCAAAGAGGTTGCTGCCTTTGTTCTCTAGGATTTTGACAGTTTTTGTCTCACATTAACATCTTTCATCATTTTGAACTTATTTTTGTGTATGGTATAAGAAAGTGGTCCAGTTGCATGCGACTGTGCAATTTCCCCAACACCATTTGTTGAAGAGACTTTGTTTGTTTGTTTGTTTTTAAGATCTTATTTGACAGAGAGAGAGCTCAAAAGCAAGTAGAGTGGCCGGCCAAGGGAGAAGCAGACTCCCCACTGAGCAGAGAGCCCAATGCGGGGCTCAATTCCAAACCCTGGAATCATGACCTAGCCTAAGGCAGACACTTAACCAACTGAGCCACCCAGGTACCCGAGACTGTCTTTGTTCCATTGGGTATTCTTTGTTACTTTGTTGAAGATTAGTTGACCATAGAGTTGTGCATTCATTTGTGGGTTTTCTTTTCTGCTCCATTGATCGATGTGCCGGTTTTAGTGTTACTACCAAACTGTCTTGATGATTACAGTTTTGTAATATAGCTTGTAGTCCGTAATCGTGATGCCTCCAGTTTTGCTTTTCTTTTTCAGGATTGCTTTAGCTATTCAGTCTTTTGTAGTTCCATACAAATTTTAGGATTGTTTGTTCTAGCTTTGTGAAAAATACTCATGATATTTTGATAGAGATTACATTAAATATATACATTGCTTTGGGTAGTATAAACATTTTAACAATATTTCTTCTCTCAATCCATGAGCTTGGAATGTTTTTCCATTCTTTTGTGTCTTCAATTTCTTTCATAATTTTCAGAGTACAGATCTTTTACCTCTTTGGTTAGACTTAATCCTAGGTATCTTACAGCTTTTGGTGCAACTATAAATGGGATCGATTCCTTGATTTCTCTTTTTGCTGCTTCATTATTGGTATATAGAAATACAATAGATTTCTCTACACTGACTTTATATCCTGAAACTTTGCTAAAGTCACCTTTCAGTTCTAGTAATTTTTTGGTGGAGTCTTTCAGGTTTTCTACATAGATTATCATGTCATCTGCAAATAGTGAAGTTTGGCTTCATCCTTGCCAATCTGGATGCCTTTTAATTCTTAAGCAGCATTTGTTTGGGTCTTGGTTTTTTAAATATATTTTGATTACCCTGTATCTTCTGATTGGAGCATTTAGTCCTTTTACATTCAGAGTAATTATTTATAGATAAGAATTTTGTGCCATTGTGTTACCTGTAAACTCTGATAATGTTCTCTATTACTTTCTTATTTTTTTGGACAGACAGCGATCACAAGTAGGCAGGGAGGCAGGCAGAGAGAGAAGAGGAAGTAGGCTCCCTGCTAAGCAGAGAGCCCGATGTGGGGCTCGATCCGAGGACCCTGACCCTTCGGCTCAGGAGCCGAAGGCTTTAACCCACTGAGCCACCCAGGCACCCTCTCTGTTCCTTTTTAATCTTTGTTGCTTTTGGTCTTTCTTTCCCATTTAAAGGGTCCTCTTTACTATTTCTTGCAGGGCTGGTTTAGTCGTTACAAACTCCTTTAGTTTTTGTTTGGGAAGCTTTTTATCTTTCTTTCTATTCTGAATGATAGCCTTGCTGATAAAATATTCTTGGCTGCATATTTTTCCCCTTCAGCCCCTTAAAATTTATCATGCCACTTCTTTCTCTCCTGCCAGGTTTCTGTGGAGAGATCTACTGCTAACCTGATTGTCTTCCCTTGTAGGGTAGGGATTTCTTTTCCTGCTTTCAGGATTCTTTCCTTACCTCCATATTTTGCCAACTGTACTATAATGTGTCTTGGTTTTGGCTGGCTTTTGTTAAATTGAATGGGAGTTCTCTGTGCTTCCCGGATATAGATGACCATTTCCTTCCCCAAATTAGGGAAGTTTTCAGCTATAATTTGCTCAAATAAACCTTCTTCCCCCTTTTCTTCTTCTTCTGGGACATATGTTATGACACTTTATGGAGTCACTGAGTTCCCTAAGTCTACATTCATGATCCAATACTTTTATTTCCCTCTTCTTTTCAACTTCATTATCTTCCATGATTTTATCTTCTGAATCACTAATTTGATCCTCTGCTTCACCTATCCTTACTGTCATTGTATCCAGTCAGTTTTGTATCTCGAGTATAGCACTTTTTATTTTGACCTGACTAGGTTTTAAGCTCTTTTATCTCTGCAGAAAGGGATTCTCTAGTGTCCTCTAGGCTTTTCTCAAGCCCAGCTCAGTATCCTTATGATTTTTTTTCTTTTTCTTTTTTCTTTTTTTTTTGGTTGTGGGAGGGTCAGAAGGAGAGGCAGAGAAAAGAATTTTAGGAAGGCCCCATGCCCAGTGAGGAGCCTGACATGGAGTCCAATCTCACAAACCTGAGATTATAACCTGAGCTGAAATCAAGTGTCAGACACTTAACTGACTGAGGCAGCCAATCAATGAATGTTCCAATCAAAAGACAGCATGATAGAATGGATAAAAAAGTAAGACCTATCTATATGTTCCCTACAAGAGATGTACTTTGGATATAAAGACACATGCAGACTGAAAGTGAAGAGTTGGAAAAACATTTATCATGCAAATGAATGTGAAAAGTTAAGGTAGCAATATTCATTTCTGACATCAGAAAACATGAGCTTTAAAACAAAGTTTGTAAAAAGAGACAAAGAAAGAGACTACATAATCATAAAGGGAACAATCCAAAGCAAATAAAACAATTGTAAATATGCATTCAACATGGGAGTACCCAAATACACAAAGCAGCTATTAACAAAGGAAATAACTGATAATAATCCAATTAATAGTAGGGGTCTTTCACTCCATACTTACATCAGTTGATAGATCATCCAAACAGAAAATCAAGAAGGAAACGGGCTTTGATTGACGCATTGGACCAGATGGACCTAACAGATAGATTCCAAACATTCCCTCCTAAAACAGATACATTTTGTTCAAGTGCACATGGAATATTCTCTCGAATAGATCACACATTAGGCCACAAAGTAAGTCTCAATAGATTCAAAAAGATTAAAGTCATGTTATGCATCTATTCCAACCACAATGTTTTGAAATTAGAAATCAACCACAAGAAAAAAAAATCTGGAAAGAGCACAAGTAACATTCTATGAAACAATGAATGGGTCAAAAAAATACATAGAGGCAAATGAAAATGAAAAATAGAGTGGTCCAAAAATCTTTGGGATGCAGCAAAAGCTGTTAGGAGGAAAGTTTAAAGCAATACAAGCCTAACTCAAGAAGAAAGAAAAATCTCAAATAGACCACCCAACTGTACCTAAAGAATTCATAAAAAGAACAAACAAAACCCAAAACCAGTAGAAGAAAGAACAGACTCAAGAGCAGAGCAGTAATAAACAATACAGAAACAAAACAAAAAGAACAGATCAAAGAAATCAGGAGTTGGTTCTTTGATAAGATCAACAGAATTGAAAAACCTTTAGCCAGACTCAGAGATAGAGAAGAGACTCAAAATCAAAAATGCAAAAAAGGAAAATAACAACTGACACCTCAGAAATATAAAGGATTACAAGAGACTATTATAAAAAAAAAATGCAGCCCAACCAATTAGACATCCTAGAAGAAATGGATAGATTCCTAGAAACCTGGGTCCTGGGTGGCTCAGTAGGTAAGCATCTGCCTTCAGCTCAGCTCATGATCTTGGTATCCTGGAATCAAGACCTTCATCAAACTCCCCATTCAGAGGGCAGTCTGCCTCTCTCTCCCACTGCCCCTCCCCCTGCTCATGCCCTCTCACTCACTTACTCTCTCTCTCTCTCCCTCTCAAATAAATAAATAAAATCTTTAAAAAATTTCCTAGAAACCTATGACCTCCCCAAACTGAATCACAAAGAAACAGAAAATTTGAACAGCAGTGAAACTGAATTAGTAATAAAATGTTCCCAACAAACAAAAACCAGGACTAGAGGGATTCAAAGGTGAATTCTACCAAATGAGAAGAGTTAATACCCATTCTTCTCAAACTACTCCAAAAAATGAAAGAGGAAGGAAAGCATCCATATTCATTCTATAAATGAATTATGCTGATTTTAAAACCAGATGAAGTCACACACAAAAAAGAAAACTAAAGGCCAGCATATCTGATGAACATAGATGCAAAAATTCTAAACAAAATATCAGCTAGGCGGGACGCCTGGGTGGCTCAGTTTGTTAAGCTGCTGCCTTCCACTCAGGTCATGATCCCAGAGTCCTGGGATTGAGTCCCACATTGGGCTCCTTGCTCGGCAGGGAGCTTGCTTCTCTCTCTGCCTCTGCCTGCCACTCTGCCTGCTTGTGCGTGCTCTCTCTCTCTGACAAATAAACAAATCAGATCTTAAAAAAAAAAATTAGCAAGCCAAATCCAGTAATACAATTAAAAAATCATTTATCATGATCAAATGGGTTTCTTTCTGGGATTCAATGTTTATTCAATATTCATAAATCAAATCAGCATAGCACATCACACCAACAAGAGAAAGGATAAAAACCATATGATCATTTCAAAAGATGCAGAAAAAGCACTTTACATAGTACAATATCCATTCATGGTTAAAAAAAAAACCCTCAACAAAGTACACTTAGAGGGAGTATACCTCAACATAATAAAAGCTAT
This sequence comes from Mustela lutreola, assembly GCF_030435805.1. Lineage (NCBI taxonomy): Eukaryota > Metazoa > Chordata > Mammalia > Carnivora > Mustelidae > Mustela > Mustela lutreola. The sequence goes on along the minus strand of NC_081296.1, from coordinate 105,305,938 downwards.
ATATGAAAAATCTCAGCTAACATCATACTCAATGGCGAAAAACTGGGAGATTTTCCCTTAAAATTAGGAACAAGATAAGGATGTCCTCTCATTTTTTTTTATTTTATTTTTTTTAAAGATTTTATTTATTTATTTGTAAGAGAGAGAGAGTGAGAGTGAGCACAGGCAGACAGAGTGGAAGGCAGAGTCAGAGGGAGAAGCAGGCTCCCTGCGGAGCAAGGAGCCCGATGCGGGACTCGATCCCAGGACACTGGGATCATGACCTGAGCCGAAGGCAGCTGCTTAACCAACTGAGCCACCCAGGCGTCCCTCATTTTTATTCAACATATTTCAACATAGTACTGGAAGTCCTAGCCACACCAATCAGACTAGAAAGAAGAAATAAAAGTCATCCAGAATTTGGTGAGGAAGAAGTCAAACTTTCACTATTTGTAGATGACATGATACTATACATAGAAAATTCTAAAGATTCCACCAAAAAACTACTAGCACTGACAAATGGATTCAGTAAATTCACAGGATATAAAAATCAATATACCAAAAAACTTTGTATTTCTTTACACCAATAATTAAGCAGCAGAAAGAGAAATTAAGAAAATAGACCCATTTATAATTGAACCAAAATAATACCTAATAAACTTAACCAAGGAGTTGAAAGACCCGTACTCTGAGGACTACAAAACACTGATGAAAGAAATTGAAGATGACAACAAATGGGAAGATATTTCATACTCATACATTGGAAGAACAAGTATTGTTAAAATGTTCACAGTACCCAAAGCAACCTACAGATTTAATACCATCCCCATCAAAATACCAACAACATTTTTCACAGAACTGACAAATAATCCTAATACTTGTCTGTAACCACAGTAGACCCCAAATAGCAAAAGCAATCTTGAAAATGAAGAACAAAACTGGAGGTATCATAATCTCAGATTTCAAGCTATACTACATAGCTGTAGTTATCAAAACTATGGTACTGGCACCAAAAAAAGACTCATAGATCTATGGAACAGAGAGCCCAGAAATAAGTCCACAATTACATGGGTAATTAATCTACCACAAAGGAGGCAAAATATGCAATTAGAAAAAGTTAGTCTCTTCAACAAATAGTGGTGGGAAACCTGGACAGCCACATGCAAAAGAATGAAACAGGACCGCTTTCTTACACCATAAACAAAAATAAACTCAAAATGGATCAAGGACCTAAATGTGAGACCTGAAACCATAAGAATCCTAAAAAAGAACACAGGCAGTAATTTTTCTGGCTGGATCAGGATCCTTTTAGATAGATCTCCTGAGGCAAGTTGAACAAAAGCAAAAGTAAACTATTTAGACTACATCAAAATAAGAAGCTTCCACGAAGCAAAAGAAACAATCAACAAAACAAAAAACCTACTGAATGAGAGAAGATATTTGCAAATGCAATATCCATAAGGAGTTAGCATTCAAAATATATGAAGAAGTTCTACAATTCAACACCAAAAATTAATTCAATTCAAAAATGGGCAGAAGACACGAATAGACATTTCTCCAAAGACGACATACATATGGCCAACACACACATGGAAAGATGCTCAGCATTACTCATTGTTGGGGGAATACAGATCAAAAGTACAACAAGCTATTACCTCACACCTGTCAGAATGACTAAAATAAAAAATGTAAGAAACAAATGTTGGCGAGGATACGGAGAAAAAGGAACCCTCTTGCACTGTTGGTGAGAATGCAAACTGGTATAGCCACTGTGGAAAATAGTATGTATGGAGATTCCTCAAAAAAATTAAAAATAGAATTACCATATGATCCAGTAATTTCACTACTGAGTATTTATTTACCCAAAGGATTAAAAAAACACTAATTTGAGAAGATACACATGTGTTTTTAAAAATTTGCATGCATGCATATGTTTAAAAAATTTTTTTTAAATTTATTTGACAGAGAGAGACACAGCAAGAGAGGGAACACAAGCAGGGAGGTGGGAGAGGGAGAAGCAGGCTTCCCACTGAGTAGGGAGCCCAAAGTGGGGCTCAATCCCAGGACCCTGGGATCATGACCTGAGCTGAAGGCAGATGCTTAACGACTGAGCCACCCAGGTGCCCCTGAGCGTATATGTTTACTGTAGTTTATTTATAATAGCCAAAATATGGAAGCAACCCAAGTGCCCATCAATAGATGAGTAGATAAAGATGTCCCATATACATATATAAATATAATGGAATGTTACTCAGCCATAATAAAGAATGAAATCTTGCCATTTGCAACAACAGGGATGGATCTAGAGGGTGTAATACTTGGTCAAATAAGTCAAAGACAAATCCCATAGGACCTCATTCATACATGGAATTTCAAGAAAACAAAAAAGAGACAAACAAAAAAACCCCAAAAAACAAAAAACAAAACCCATACTCTTAAATATAGAGTACAAACTAGTGGTTACCAGAAGGGAGATGGGTGGGAGGATGGGCAAAATAGGTGAAGGTTAAGAATATACTTATGATGAGCATTGAGTAATGTATAGAATTGCTGAATCATGATTTTGTACATATGAAACTTCTATAATACTATATGTTAAAATTATACTGTAATTAAAAATACTTTTTAAAAATTTTTTCAGTGTTCCAAGATTCATTGTTCATGAAGACATTAAAAAATTAAAACTAGAACTATTATACCTGGCAATTCCACTTATAGGTATTTATCTGAAGAAAATGAAAACACTGGGTCAAAAAGATATCTGCACCCCCATGTTCCCGGGAGCACTATTTAATAATTGCTAAGACATGAATCAACTTCTAAAGTGTCCATCAAGGATGAATGCTTAAGGAAAATGTGGTGTGTGTATGTATCACGGAATATTATTTAGCCAGAACAAAAAAGTAGAAGATAATCTTGCCATTTGTGACAACATGTATAGATAGATGCTGAGGACATTACACTAAGTGAAGTAAGTCAAGACAAATACCATATGGTCTCATTTTATGTGGAATCTAAAAAACAACAACAGAAAAAAACTAAACTCATAGAAAGAGTAGATTGGTGGTTACCAGGGGTGTGTAGTGCAGGTGGAGGAATGGGTGAATGTCGTCAAAGCTTACTCATTTCAGTTATAAGAGGAGCATATTCTGGGGATGCAACACACAGCATGGTGACTATAGTTAATACTGTGTTATATATTTGAAAATCACTAAGTGAAAAAACCTTAAGAGTCCTCACCTCCCCCCCCACACACACATACTGTAACTACATAAGGTGATAGATGTGTTAACTAAAATTATGTTGCTCATTTCAAAATATATTCATATATCAAATAATCAAGTTGTACATCTTAAACTTAACAAAGTTACATGTCAATTATCCCTCAATAAAGTGGGTGGGGGAGATAGGCAGACAAACTATAGTTATTCAGACTATGGTATCTGGACAGTTCCTTGAAAATGAAGGAAGTGAGCCTACAATTTTAAACAATAACAATAACAAATAAACTATATATGTTGTCAGTGGCCAAATTTAAGCTTTCAAGAGAAAGAATTCTGAAAAAACTTATACCTGCCATGGTGATTTTGATAGCCTCCCAATATGTAAAGATTTCTTGGGTTAAATTAGTGGTGATATTTATTAACATGATTTCAAGATATTATATCATGATATGTATCAGAAAAAGAAGACATGTACAACTTGTAACCAATATTTGATCAATGCATGAAGTTAAAAAATTTTGTCAAGAGGCACCTGGTTATGCATTTGACTCTTGATTTTGGCTCATGTCATGATCTCAGGGCAGTGACACTGAGCCCTGTGTTGCGCTCCACACTGGGAGTGGAACCCACTTAAGATTCTCTCGCTCTCTCTCCTTCTGCCCCTGCACTACCCCACCCAGCTCGTGTATTTCACACAAACACACACACACACACACACACACATATTTTGCTAAGATAAAAGATCCGAAGTCCAGGACAGACAGTAGATACTAATGTAAGAGAGCTCCCAGAAGTTCATTGGTTTCTGATTCCACATTACAACTTACTATTTTAGAAACTACTATTTGTTGAATATGCTTTAGTATCAGTGATTAATATCCACAGTTATCTGAAAAAGATACTAAAGTATTCCCTTGCTTTCCTACTACTTTGTATGTGAGGCCAGGTGTTCTTCATAGAACTTCAACCACAACAATGCATACATACAACAGATTGAATCCAGAAATAGAGGAGAAAATTCAGCTCTTGTGTATTAACCCAGACTCTAAAGAGATTTCTTTTTTTATTTATTTTTTTAAGTAGGCTCCATGCCCAATGTGGGGCTTGAACTCATGACCCCGAGATAAAGAGCTACATGTTCTACTGACTGAGCCAGCCAGGAACCCCTGAAGAGATTTCTTTATAGCTCTTTTCACCAAATATTTTTGTTTTGAAAATATGGTCATTTTCCACAAAAATATGTTATTTGTGTTAACATATAATGGCCTTATTATAAAATACTTTAAAATTTTTCTCAATTTCAATTCTAACATGGTCATTAATGTCGACTGATAGATATAATCCATATAAGCAAAATCTCTTTGAGGTCTTCAATAATTCTTAAGAGTTGGACTCCTGAGACCAAAAAGTTTGAGAACCATTACTATATATTATTTACAGTTAGCCTACAGACAAATGTAATTTTGTCAACCTTGGTGTTATTTGATCCCTTTCTCACCAAAAGAATACATATTTCTGGTATCATAAACCATTGGTTTTAAATCCATATCCCATTCATTTTTCCAGAACTAGAGAAAAAGATCTATTACATAAAGAGGAACAGAAGTAAAGATGACAACAATTTTTTGTTTTCACCAGAAGTGAAGAACACAAGCAATGTATTGGAATAACATCTGTGAAGTACTAAAAGAAATAAAGGGGTGCCTGGGTGGCTCAGTCAGTTAAGCGTCTGCCTTCAGCTCAGGTCATGATCCCAGGGTCCTGGGATCCAGCCCTGAGTCAGGCTCCCTGCTCAGTGGAGTGCCTGCTTCCCCCTCTTCTTCTGGCTTGGTATCTCTGTCTCTCTCTCAAATAAAATACATCTAAAAAAAATAAAGTAAAGAAGATGAAGAATCTAGCCTCAAATTCCTTACCCAGTGAAAAAATAAAAACAAAAATTTGTTTAAAAATATCAAAGGTCCTTGGGACGCCTGGGTGGCTCAGATGGTTGGGCATCTGCCTTCAGCTCAGCTTGTGATCTCCAGGTCCTGAGCCCATGTCAAGTTCCTGGCTGAACAGGAAGTCTGTTTCTCCCTCTCTCTCCCTCTGCCTTTCACCCACTCATGCTCTATCTCTCCATCTCAAATGAATAAATAAAATCTTAGAAAAAGAAAAGTCAAAGGACATTTTCAGACATAAACAAGCTGTAATGTTGTATCAATGGTAGACCTACATTACTAGAAATATTAAAGGAAAAATTTATATAGGTAAAGTTAATTATACCCATTGAAAATCTAGATCTAAACAACAGCAACAAAAAAATGAAGAATACTAGAAATTCTAGCTACACTGGCCAATGTATTATTTTTCTCTTACGCTGTAACAAATTACCACAAATCTAAGGGCTTAAACAATTTAGTTCTGTGAGTCAGAAGTGTAACACAGGTCCTACTGAGCGAACATTAAGATACTGTCAGCACCGTACTCCTTTCTGCATTCTCTGGGAAAAACCATTTCTTTCCCTTCTCTAACTTCTAGAGATCACCTACATTTTTTTGGCTCATGACCCTTGTCATCTTCAAAACAAGTGATGCTGGATTTCTCTGACCCTTTTTCCATAGTTGCAGATCCCTCTGAATACAGCTGGGAAAAGTCCCTCTGCCCTTTATAAAGGGCCCATATGATTAAATTGGACCCACCTGAACAATCCAAGATACTCTCCCCATCTCAATATCCTTAACCTTATCATGCCTGTGGAGTCCCTTTTGCCATGTAAAGGGACATACTCACAAATTCTGGGGATTAGGATATAGACATCTCTGGGGTTCTATTTGCCTACTGCAGATGCAGAGGACTTAAGCATTATCAGCAAACCTGAACTGACATTCACAGGACATTCTACCTAACAGCAGCAGAATACACATATTTTTCAAGTGCACATGAAACATTTACCAAAGAGACAATGTTTTGGTCTGTAAAACAAGCCTCAATACATTTAAACAGATTTAAGTCATATGAAGTAAATTCTCTTTTAAAGGACTTTTACTAAGTATGATATGCTCTCAAACTCAACAATATAAATCAACCCAATGAAAATTGACATATTTGAACAGGCACCAAATAAGATGGTAAAGAGGCACATGAAAAAATGTCATCATCATTAGTTTATTAGAGAAAGACAAAGATCACTAGCAGATAGCACTACATACCTATTAGAAGGGTTAAGGAAAAATGAACAGAACAAGGGGGCATGACAATGTGGAGCAGCTAGAACTTTCATGAACACTGATGGTGAGACTGTAAAATGGTACAACTACTTTGGGAAACAGTTTTATAGTTTCTTACAAAGTTAAAAATATATCCATCATATCACCCAGACATTGGGTTAAATCGCTAGGTATTTAAGAGAAATGAAAACACATGTTCACATAAAGGCATGTACGTGAATATTCACAGCAGCTTTACCTATAATGGCCCCAAACTGAAAACAATGTCCATCAATAGATAAAGGACTGAACAAATTGTGGTTATGTTCAAACCATAAACTACTAGCCCAGTGAAAAGGATTAAGTTATTGTACACATGAAGACATGGGTGAATCTCAAAATATGTGTTTTGAGTAAAAGAAACCAGAGTACAAGGAGAACATACTGTATAACTTCATTTATACAAACTTCAAGTACCTGAAATCTCATCTACAGTAACAAAGCAGATTAGGTGGAAAGTTGTGGGAAGGAGCCGAAAGGTGGAGTACAAAAGGGGACAAGGAAGCTTTGGGGGGTGGGCGGATAGCTTCATTATTTTTATTATAGTGATGGTTTCTTAGGTTTTAGGTGTCAAAACTTACCAAATGATATACTTTAAACACATACATTTTACTGTATGTCAATTTACCTCAAAGCCATACAGAAAAAAACAAAGGGGTAACAACAGAAACATGTGTTAGAACACAGGTGGAAAGAGAACAAGGAAGAATGTGTTAATCATGATCTACATCCAGGTGTCTCCATATTAATCGGCATAGTAAGATATTTCTATTTCTTTAATTTTTTTCCCATTGCTTCTCTCATTTTGGTAACAGAATAGTATAACAGGTCTGCTAAGTTAGTCCTTTTAGCATGAGATATAAGGGATTCCTGATATATTTATTCCTACTACTTGCTTTCCTTTTTTTCTTAACTCCCAAACACATGAGAGGATACACCCAACTTCAGAGGTCTCAATTAAAACTTATGCAGTTCTTTGGAAAAAATTCAAGTCCAATTTTTCCTCGGTACCCTCTTACTCTACTGAAATCCATCATATTGTTAATATACACTTTTGTGGACCTATCAGGGTCCGGAGACTTCATGAGATGAAGAGAGGCAGAGGACACATTTTGTAGCCTACGAAGGTTTCCAGGCTACTTATATGAAAAAAGACATGAACATAAGCAAATGGAGATTAAAGAGACACAGTCTCACACAATGCTGACAGGAAATTCAGTGATCAGAACCTTGAACTGTGCAAACTGTGTGCATTAGTTTCCTATTGACAGATCACCACAAATTTAGTGCCAGGAAACAAAATAAATTTATCACTCACAGTTAGAAGTGCATCAACAATGCAATACATCAGAGAAATACAGTATTTGAATGTAACTACTGCATGTTCTCAACAGAAGTTAATGGGATTCCAAGGCCTTGTTGTAATACATTAATTATAAAGAAGCAATCTGGTATTTTTATGCCCTTTATTCTATCCTTTTCTACTGATTTCTGAGACATTCCCTTTACCCCTCTTCCATGTCTCATAGTTTATTTTTGCCAGATTCCATGTCTTCTGACATGCTGCCTTTGCATTCCTTAACTTTTTCAATTCCATCCCTTCCACTCTACTCCAACTACTGGCTAATGTTTCACAACTGGTAACATCATTCAAAACTTACAAAATTCCCCTCTGACTACAACCACCTGTTCATCCCTCCTATTTCTTCACTCCACTGAATCTGCTCTTTGTCTACCTTGTTATTTCTAATTCCTCAATCCTGATGAGTATGAGGTAAATAGCATCACCAGCCAAAGGCAAAGGATCCTGATTCTTAATATCCTGTTTAGACCTGTCCTGACTAAATGCATCTGGATTAAGTTTTGAAAGATACTAAACTCTTTAAGTAAACAATTTTAAAGGTGTATTAATATGAGAAAATGCAAGACAAATTCTGATTTCTTTAAATTTCTTAATTCCCACAATTGTTTAGGCTTTTCTGTATTAAAATGTGTTTAATGCTAACCACCTGTTCATTTTCAACTACTCCAATCCCCATTTTCAATTTTTAAAAAAATTTATTTATTTTAGAGAGAGTAGGCAAACACGAGCAGCAGTGGCAGATAGAGACTCTCTGCACTCAGCATGGAGCACAGAGCCCAACATGGGGCTCAATCCCATGGCCCCAAAATCATGATCCTAGCTGAAACCAAGAGTCACATGCCTAACTGACTGCGCCACCCAGGCAACCCCCCCACAACTTAAAATTTTTGACAAATCTCTTGCTTTGTTGGATCTCACATTCATGTAGGTCCTTTTCAGAAGGGTCATGCTGCTATATACCCACAAGTTTTTCATGTTTCTTTGCCCTTTTTTTCTGAAACTTCAGCTTTTATCATCTTAATTTGTTCCAAATTGTACATGTTTCTTAAATTCCACCTTTTCCTAGGAACTTCCTCCTAGAGTTCTCTTAATTCTAATTCCAATCTGGATTGAATTCCAGTTGTCCAATTGTGATACATAGACTTAAATTCATTACTCTCTTGGGTTAGAGTCATTACTTCTTTAAACCTTACTTTTCTCTTTTTGTTTTGCTTGTTTGGTGTGTGAGAGTTTATTCTCTCATTTTGTTAGAACATACCTGCTGGTAACTTACTAGGATAGGATATATGGGAAGTATGCTTTCTGAGTTCCTTCATGCCCCCAAATATCTTAACTCTTCTTTTACTTTCGAGTGACACTTTGGGTGGATATGGTATAAACTAAAACTGATATTCCTCCATTTATTTGAAGGTATTGTTCCATTGTTTTATAGTAGTCTTTGTTGATGATGAAAAATCTGATGCTAGTCTGATTCTCATTCCTCTATAATTAATTAATTAAGTTCCCATAAAACATAAAATGAAGTAAAGCATTTGAGGCAGAAAAACCCTGAACAGGGAGAGTAGGCCCCAGGCTGGAGTAAGAGATGGTAGTATTAAAGACTAGTGAAATCCCCAATAGCTACTGAAGACAGATGAATATTTTGTCTCAATTTCCTTTTGGGACTTCCGGACATCATCTTTATAGGAGGACTCTAGCTCAGAATGGTGTAGCTACAGCAAAAGAGAAATAGTGGTGTGGCTTATTTAGGCAAATGGAGTAGAAATGGGGTTTCTAAGTATCCCTTGGCTCCTATGAAGTGAGGAAAGGATGCAGGTGTTTCCACATTAGGTACATGTCAATAGTCACCACCTTCCCAGTAATGATAGCCCTGGGCAAACTTTCAATGAGTTCTCAAAAAACAAACAAACAAACAAACAACTTACTGTAGGCCAGGAAAAAGTTGTTAATTATAAAAAAAAAAAAAACAGTTAAAAATAAAACTAAAAGTGGATGAATATAAGACCCAATTTTGGAAGAAGAAAGCTGCTAGGGCTAGAGAGGCAAAGATACAGAAAGGGCTGCAAAAACATACAACTGAAGTCAAAGGCTATCGTTGCCAAGCTACAAGACTCATTTTGGCTACCTGTCAATGTTTCAGAGGACCTCTAAATCTGGGCAATAACAGTATACAGGAACAAGAGCTAACCTTAGGGACAGACCTTAACTATTTTTTATCAGACTTATACTAAACCTTGACATTACTGGGGTGGCTGGAGGGGAACTCATCAGACACTAAGAGTTTGGGAACTCAACTCGTTGCCAATATTAAGCATTTATATGTTCAGAACTGTATAAATATCACACATCCTTATCCTTCATAGGGAACAATTAAAGCTTCTGCTTCAAAGGGTAAGAACAAAACTTTGGAGGCTTAGAGAGCCCTAGACCCTCACATAGTTATTAGTTCCTCCTATTCAGATTTAGCTTATCTTGTTATATGACCAAGAAGAATGGGTTAGAGAGTAGAAGCTCCTCTTCTCCACCCCTTTATTTTTGAAGCTCCATATATAGTGCTTACTTCCATTTGGTCCTTTCTTAAACAATCCCTTATCACATAGTTTACTCTTTCAAATTATACACTTCTAACAAGACAAAGTAAAAATAGCATAAGAAATTTGGCTCTTTTTGAAAGTAGTGATTAGGCTGAAATTTTATTTTTATGCTAATGATGATTATATATAATGCCAATATTGTAACTTTTTCTTTGTTTTTTAGTGAAAACAATAAATACAAATATTTTTAAAGAAGATGCCCATTGTCCTACTAGGGCAACTCTTAATTTTTGTATATGTCCTTCTGCCTATGTGGCACAAAACTATAGGACTGAAAGACACTTTGAAAATCAGCTAGTCCAATTCTTACATTTTCATTTCTTAAAAGATTTTATTTATTTATTTGAGAGAGAGAGAGAGAGAACAAGCAGGGGGCAGGGGCAGAGGGAAGGGAGAAGCAGACTCTCCACTGAGCAGGGTGCCTAATGTGGGGCTCCATCCCAGCATGCCGGGATCATGACCTGAGCCAACGGCAGACACCCAACCGACTGGGCCACCCAGGTGGCCACCCAATTCCTCCATTTTCAGATGAGAAACCTAAGACCCACAGAGCCATGAAATTAGCCAAGAATCACACCTTATCACTTTCTATAAAAGAAATTTTAATCCTAAATTAATAAAAAATAGTTGTTAAGACATAAGTAACTCCCTAATTGATTTTCTTCACTGAGAAAGCAACTGCAAGGGGAAATATCTCTATTAAGTAATATAGTATCAGTTTTATCAAAAGCAATGTCTGGAGAACTGTAGCTGCAAAGTCTGGATTCTTTTTTTTTTAATATTTTATTTATTTGTTTGACAGAGATCACAAGTAGGCAGAGAGGCAGGCAGAGAGAGAGGGGGAAGCAGGCTCCCTGCTGAGCAGAAAGCCCGATGCAGGGCTCACTCCCAGGACCCTGAGATGAGATCCTGACCTGAGCCGAAAGCAGAGGCTCTAACCCACTGAGCCACCCAGGCACTCCATGTCTGGATTCTTTAATAAAAGCTCCAGAAGTCCAGGAACTCCTAGAAAACATGTGAATTCAAAGTCTCTGGATTTAGGGATTTGTATTCAAAACTTACATACTGCTATGCATTGTTACTGCTGAGACTGTCCGCAGATTGTGGATTCTGGAATGCACCCTTCTTGATATGATGGCAAATTATAACTCTTAAAAAGAGCACCTAATTGAGGCTTTCTCTGTGCTGTAATTCAAAGAATTGAAATAGCACTGAAAAGGGGAGTACTTAGTAGGGGACGTGGACAGCTTTCAGAACAACTGCATTAGAAAAGGGCTGGATTCACATTAGTGGGATTCTTACAGTGCCACAGCAGAAAAAGGAGCAACATGGGAACAGAAAACTCCAGTTCTGTCACTAGTCTGCCACTAACCGGGAGTATAATTTGAGGCAAAACACTTAATTTTTCCAGTTTTGTTCCCATATCAATAAAATGAGGTTAGCCTAGCTGATTTCAGAATTCTTTTCCAGCTATACGATTCTGATTCTTTCTCCCATGGATGTAAGCTAGCCTATATTTCAGTCTTTGGGAAAATCCCAGTGTTGAAGAGCTGGCTTTATTAACAAAGTCCTAATACCCTTTCATTTTCTTATCCTTCTGAAGTAAGTCCTGGACAGAAACCTGAGACTTTGAGTGCCCCCCTTCCCTGCTTCATCTCCCGCCTCTGTACCCTATCTATAACAAAACCCCATTGTCTCCTCCACTCCTTCTCCATCCACAAAACCAATACCGCAGTACTGGGCCTTCTTATGTGAGCCACAGGAACAAGTCACTGCTTCTCTCATGTTCTTCTCGATGTATAATTTGCTTTCAACTGGGTGTTCTGTTCTATCATTAAGATTTATATACCTACAGGAGCGATCCTTGATTTCTCTCTTTCTCTCACACTTCATATTCAATCTGCTGGTAAATCCTGTTGGCTCTGTCTCTAAGATACGCCCAAAATATGAGCACTTCTCATTCTCTCTTCTGCTATTATCTTGGTCCAAGCCAGCAATAGTTTGACTGATCTTCCTACTTTCACTCTCTCTTTCAATCTATTATCAAGACAGCATCCAAAGTGATATTATAACATTGTTAGATCATGCCACTCTTCTGCTCAAAGTGAAATTCTTTGCAATAACCCACAAGGCTCTCGATGCTCTAGCCATTGTTACCTAACATATTTCCCACTACCCTGCTCTTCTACTCCAGCCACATAGACTTTCTTCCCAGTCCTTCAGTTTACCAAGTAACTCCATTACCTTCTTCTCATGAGCCTTCTCTAGTCATTCTGTCACACTGCCTAAAATCACCGCCTTCTGTTTCTTATTTTAGCCACAGAATGTATTACTTATTTTCCTTCTTTGTTTCTCTTCCCCAGGAGAGTAGGCATTCTTGTCCGTTTTGTTTATTGCTATGATCAAAGCATCTAGAAGAGTGCCTAGCATAGTGGATGCTCAATAGTATTTGTTGGATATTGAATTAATTGTGAGAAACTCTATACCAAGGGAACATCATACAAAGATGGAGACAGACACTAAGCATCTCATTTGTTCACAGCAAAACAAATCTTATGTAGTTAAAAAAAAAAAAAATCCTTGCTTAATTGTTTTACATCTGTTTTAACACGTTTTCGATCTCAGGGAAAGCATTCTCCATTATCAAAGCCTTAATCTGTTTACTAGGAAATGGAGCCCCTTATTTTCCGAATGTTATTGGGAACATTTGGCAGCTCCTCTAAGTTATACAGAAGAAACTAAGTTCTGTTTTAAATTAAAAAATTTCATGTCTTGACCTTTAGTGCTCAAAAGCCTAAAAAACTCTGACTATAATATTAAATTCCAAGAGGTAACACATGGCTATTCAATGTAACAATGAGAGGGATGACGAGATACTATGGTAACTTCGAATTTATCAAAGGAAGAGGTAGTAGAAACTCCATATTGCTTTCCCCCTCTGTTTTACCTTTATCAGAGAGACGCACCCTGGCACACAGGAGATGATCGATTTATACGTATTTAATTTGTACCGGACAGATTAATGTTTTCAAGAAAAAGAAGCATCTTGAGTTATTTGTCTCCGCACTAGCCTGCGGGTTGTGGTCCTTCACTCTGCTCGCATTCAGCGTTATCAGGGACCTGAGTTTACCAGTCCAAGAAACTCCGGGAGGGACGTCCTCACTCAAGGAATGACGACGGGAACGCCTCTCCGGGGGGGCGTCGTCCGCTCCCTCAAGGTCCCGGGGAAACATATGTGGGTAGAAGGGGCTCCACTTCCAGAGCGCGCGACGGCCTCCCGCACTTAGTCGGGCCGACTTGGCCCATCGTCCTCCCCCGACCACCAAGACGCGCTTCTCCTCCGAGGAGACAGAGCGGCCGGCCCGTTAGCTGACAGCGCCACCCGGCGACCCGCAGCCCTAGCCGCGCCCGGGAGCTGGAGTGGGGGAGGGGCGGCGGCGGCGCTCGCGCAGCGTCGAGTTTCCCAGAATTCCCAGCGGTCGCGGGGAAAGTTTACGGGACGTAGGCGGCGGCGGCGGCGGCGGCGGCAGCGGCGGTAGCGGTTACTAGGCGGCCCTCGGCGGACCATGGCCCTGGCCGGGCATTTCTGGCCTCAGCTCACGGAGTTCTCCGGCAGCATCGCGGAGCGAGTATCTTTCCGGGAAGCAACTGACAAGCGACTGAGCTGTGGCCGGCGCGCTTAGCGCCCCGAACATGCAGCAGTCCCTGCGGGCGACCCCGGGCTGCGGAGAGGAGGAGGCGGCGGCGGCGGCGGCGGCGGCTCGGGAGGGAAGGAGGCGGCGGCGCCGGCGGAGGTGGCGGCGGGGCCGGCCGGCGCCCTTTGCGGAGCCCTAAAGAGGCTGCTTAACGCGGCCTGGGGCCTCGTCGACAAGGATGCTGTCCCGAAAGAAAACCAAAAACGAAGTGTCCAAGCCCGCCGAGGTGCAGGGCAAGTACGTGAAGAAAGAGACGTCGCCTCTGCTCCGGAGTGAGTGTCGGGCGGGGCGTACCCACACCTGGCCCGAGCGGCTGCGGGGAGCCTGGCGGGCGCGCGACGCGGCTCCCCGCGGCTTTTCTTTCCTGTTGGTCTCTGTGAAGAGTGTATTGTGCCCGAAGTGGTGGTCATTGTTTGAAAGCCGACGAAGCGTAAGAAACTTAAGAGTAGTCCTTCCCCCGTGGGCCTCCCTGAAAATAACAAACTTTCCCGTTCTCCTCGCCCCGGGGCGGAGTGTTGTTTCATTTTGAGTACTAGAAGAGGTTCTTTCGGAAACTCTTCAATTGCTGATTCCCTGATGCTACAAGAGGTGGAAGTGATCTGACTGGGGCCCACTTCTTCCTGTTCTAGATACTTAGAGATACGCCTTGTGTTTGCAAACATTTCGGGTGTCACCCGTCCGTGCAGGAAGTTGTGCGAACTCGGGTAGAATTCCTTAGCCCTTTCGCTGATGATTGTAGACGTGAGGAGGTGGTGACAGTTGACCGTCCCTTTTGTGGCCGCTCTCCAAAGCCTCATCAACAGTCTCAGGTCTTAGAAAAGCGAAAATCATGTGTGTTTGGGCGTTTAAGTGAGAATTGCTTCAAATACCACCTTCCTTCCCGACTCCGCCCCCCCCCTCTCCCCCCCCCCCCCCAAAAAGGCGAAGTACGCAAAAATTTCTATCGTACTTCAGGAGAAATTGCCAAAAAAGTTTTTTTTTTTTTTTTTTAACTTTAATAGTTTCTCGCTGCCTCCCCGCCACACTTTTCAGTTTAAGCATTTGACTCTGCTTGTGTTTTTAGAATATTTGTGAGGTAAGGAACTAATATTTAGATGTTCATACTGCATAGCGGGCACTTTGTGTAAGTGCCCTTCTTGGAAGCTCCTACAAACCTTGTGACTTAAGCATTACTTCATTCTGTAATTGGGAAAGCTGTTCATAGAGGTTCCTAGTATTTACCCAGGATCACACAGAAAGGTGTTAAGAGCATGTTTTTTAAATAATAACTGCATCATCAGCCTTAGAGATTTATCCTTGTATTTTCAGTGCTTTCTTATAGAACAACAAGATAGATCAGTGGGTACATCAGTAATTAGCATATTAATTTTTATTTTTTAAGTTTATTTACGTCATCTCTACACCCAGTGTGGGACTTGAACTCACGACCCTGAGATCAGTAGCCCCTCATTCTTCCCACTGAACCAGCCAGGCACCCCCTGAAAGTTGATTTCTTTTTTAAAAAGATTTATTTATTTATTTGGGAGAGAGAGAGTGAGCCTGAGCAAGGGGAGGGGTGGCGGGAGAGGGAGAGCAACAGACTCTGCTGAGTGCTGAACAGAGACTTGATCTCAGCACTCCGAGATCAGGACTGAACTCAGGAGTCAGAGGCTTAACTGACTGAGCCACACAGGTGCCCCCTGAGAATTGATTTTTTTTATACCTTTTTTTATAAGCTTATTTTTCACATATGCTCTTAGGTTTTCAGCTAAATTTATGATAGCTTGCAGTTTGCTGCAAATAAACTTTATTAAACATTACTTAAAATCATGAAATATGTTAGCTATATATTATTATTTTTTTAAAGATTTATTTATTTATTTATTTGAGACAGGGAGAGAGTGAGTGCCAGTGAGCTCATGTTGGGGCAGAGGCAGAGGGAAGGGGGAGAGAGAATCTCAAGCCGACTCCCTGGTGAGCACAGAGCCCATGGTGGGGCTTGATCTCACAGCCTGTGAGATCATGACCTGAGCCAAAATCAAGAGTCCCATGCTTAACTGACTGAGCCACCCAGGCACCCCATGTAAGTCATACTTCACAGCTAATTTATTTCTTATTAACTTATTCTTATTAATAAATTTATTCTTATTAATTCCTGTCTCATTAGCTTTTGAACCTTATTAATATCATTGCTATCTAATATTGTGTACTTAATAAATGAATAAAAGTTTCCAAATCTAATTTTTTTCAGGTTACGAAGTTATTTGCTTTGTAACCTGGCATGTCTAAGCCACTTAAGTTCTATATTCAGAAGTACTATATCCTGAAGGCCATTGTTCCACTGTTATCTTCTATTTTGAATTATAATTACTTGTTCTTAAGGGAGTGGTAGTTTCAGGTTTGGCATATTTTGAACTGATTGAACATTTGTGTACCTCTTTGAAATGAGATTTTTTTTGTTTTTTAATTTTCATATCTAAGCTTTTTTACTTTCCAGCATTTGATTATGTACTGGTATTACATAATTTTGAGGGGAAATCAGATTATTTTAAAGTCTTTTTAAAGGAATCCACTTTTACATGTTTGGGAATAGCATTATGTTCTATTTTATATTTGAAATTGTGTTTGCTTGTAAAAGGATTTTTGGGAATTTTGAAAATGAAGTGAAATCAGCAAAAAAAAAATCTTAATTTTGTTAGGTTGTTTCTTATTTTTACACATTTATTCATGAGTATTTCATTAACCATAATTAAGCTTACTGACATTTCATCATGTTATATATAGTGTTATGCAGAATACGTTTGATTCTGACTGAGTTTACACATACCACATTCGTGCAAATTATAAAATCATTTGCACGGGAAGGTATTAATTAGCCTTAATTCTAAAATACCCAGGTACTATCATAAATTAGAATTTTAAATTGTGTTTGCTCAAGTCCATTGAAATTTTGCATTGGGGGGTAATAGATATAAATGAACAACTTTTGAAAAAGGTAATTATTACTTACCGACGTGGTTATTTTACTCTTTGTTTTTTATTTTATTGTAGATCTCATGCCTTCATTTATTCGGCATGGTCCAACAATTCCAAGACGAACTGATATCTGTCTGCCAGATTCAAGTCCTAATGCCTTTTCAGCTTCTGGAGATGGAATAGTTTCAAGAAATCAGAGTTTTCTTAGAACTCCAATTCAAAGAACACCTCATGAAATAATGAGAAGAGAAAGCAACAGATTGTCTGCACCTTCTTATCTTGCCCGGAGTCTAGCAGATGTCCCTAGGGAGTATGGCTCTTCTCAGTCATTTTTAACAGAAGTTAATTTTGCTGTTGAAAATGGAGACTCTGGTTCCCGATATTATTATTCAGATAATTATTTTGATGGTCAGAGAAGGCGCCCACTTGGAGATCGTGCACATGAAGACTATAGATATTATGAATACAACCATGATCTCTTCCAAAGAATGCCACAGAATCAGGGGAGACATGCTTCAGGTAACTTAAAATTACAAATCCTACATTAGTTTAGATTTATTAACAATTAAAAAGGTGCTTTTTTTCTGGATTTTCTTGGGAACCACGCACACACTCCCAGAAAAATACTTTTCCATTTTGCCGGTTTTGCTAAGCCAGCTTACAAATAATTAGTAATCTATGCTGAGTGAAAGAATTTTGTGTCCATTTATTTTATTAACTCATTTTATAAAAATTTAGTATTCACCCAAAGATTATCTAGACTGTTAACCCTGAAAACCCAGAGAATTTAATGTCTACAGTTGGATTGAATCTAGGTTTAGTTTTGGTAAGATGGGAAGGTTAGGGTTTCAAAGAACCTGGACTTATACCAGAGAAAGGAAAGGTGGATAGGAAGAATTGGGCGTGGCAAAAAATACCATGGGGCAACTGCTTCATTCCTCAGCTACAGCCTACACTGTTTCTCTTAACAAAACTGTTTGCCTAGGTCAATAATTATTTCCCAGGTTTGTCAAAAAGACTCAAATGGAAGTCTGTCCTTTTGTTCTTTTAGTAATAAAAATATTAGCCATATAATTTTATTATTTATATTTTATTTTTTCTTAAAGATTTTATTTATTTATTTGACACAGATCACAAGTAGGCAGAGAGGCAGGCAGAGAGAGAGGAGGAAGCAGACTCCCCACTGAGCAGAGAGCCCGATGCGGGGCTCCATCCTAGGACCCCTAGGATCAGGACCCTGGGATCAGACCCGAGCCGAAGGCAGAGGCCTCAACCCACTGAGCCACCCAGGCGCCCCTGGCCATATGATTTTTTAAAATCTGTTTGCCTTATTTGCTAACTTGGGAATACTTGTACAAGGAGCAGAAGAGACAGGAGAAATGGATAGTTCTACTTTATTCCCAGAGTATTGGATTACACTAGATAAACTGAAGCAAGCTGAAACTTAAACTTTTTTATCTAATTGTTTTTTTCCTGGTTAAGTTGCAGGCTTTAAATCTTGGTAGGATAAGAATAAATACACTTTACTTTTTAACCCATGAAACTTAAAACAAGGTGCCTTAAAAACAGTTTGGAGGAGTGCCTGGGTTGCTCAAAGTGTTTTGGCTTGGGTCAGGATCTCAGGGTCAGGAGATGAAGCCCAGCATCAGGCTCCATGCTGGCTGTGGAGCCCGCTTAACTTTCTCTTTTTCTCCCTCCCTCCCCTCCCTCTCTCAAAACAACAACAAACAAACAAACAGTTTGGAGCAGGAGTGTAGAAAACATTCATTTAGTATTTTGGGTGAGTAGGGGGCAGAAGAAGAGGGAGAGAGAATCTTAAGTAGGCTCCATGTCCATCGTGTCCTGACCTAGGGCTTAACTGACTGAGCCACCCAAGTGCCCCCTTATTCATTTAGTATTAATCATTTATGTGTTTAGCATTTTCTCTGACATTTTTGGCATCTGCTTTCTGGTATCTTGTTTGGGGAACAAAACCAATAGATGCACAATAATCACAGAACACTGTTATTGACAGTAAGTGCAATAGGGAGTCAGAGGAGAGATCAGGGTAGGCTAGAATATTTAAGAATGATTCGTGAAAGAGGTAGGACTTGCTTTGAGCTTGGACTTTAGATTAATGGGGCAGAGAACAGGCATTTAAATAAGGAATTTGGAATAGGCCAATGAAAACCGAGTGAACGTGTAAATCGAAGGAACTATGTAGTTCTACTAATATGAAGAAAGAAGATATGAGGTAGAATGGAGATTTGTGGTCCAGCTACAATCTGAAGGATTTAAACAGTTTGGAGTCAAACAGAAGCCATTGCAGATTTCAAAGACAAGTCATTTTATGAAGGCAGTATTTGAAGATTATTGGTTGTACTCAGGATAGATTGCTAGAGAAAAGATGACTTTTCGGGTACCAGTGGTATTGGAGAGGAAAGGAGAAAATGAAAATTATGGAGAAGTAAATCAGAAGTTTGGAAAATTGAGGAATAATGAAGAATAGTTGGTAAAAGCATCTTATTTTATGAAAGCTGACATTGGAATCTCTTTGGGTCATAAAAGAGGAAAGGTTTTCTAGGCATAGAGAAATGAGCATGGATGAGTGTCCTTTTTTTTTTTTTTTTTAAACTTTTTTTTTCCCTGAAGTAATCTTTACGGAGTAGGGCTCGAACTCATAATGCTGAGATCAAGAGTCACATGCTCCACGGACTGAGCCAGCCAGGCACCCCAGAGCCTTTTTGTTTTTAAAGAGTGTCTAGGTTAAGGGATTAAACAGTTGCATACTGGCTATTTATAGTGTTTATTTTGGCTATTTATAATATTAAATAGTTTTAAACCTCAGAAATGATTTGTTAGCCAACCAAAATAGTAAGTTTTTAAAAATCATTTTTTAGAGTAATAACTGCTTGCTGTAGAAAATTTGCAAAAAACAGAAAAGTTAAGGGAAAGTGCCCATCAGGCCAGAGATTCATCGTATATGTTATTTCCTTCATCTTTTTAATGGCATACTCTGTACAGTTTTATATCCCTGCTTTTTACTTGAATGAGTTTCTTAATGTTATATGCTACTTATGAGTTCCATTGACTTAATAATCTTCCATTTGGTGCATTGGTGGTTATTATTTTAAATGCTTATGAGGACCCAACTCAGGCTGCAAACATTTAGAAAGAGAAGTGGGACACATCTGTATTGATGGGACTTGGCCTCAAATGGGAAATGAGAGATAAGGAAGAGAGAAGATTCAGATAGACATTTGCCTGTGTAAATGGTTGACTAAGCGAATGAATCCAGAGATTTCAAGTCTGGAGTCTTCAGACAGTTTTGGTGGCTGACGAGTAGCAGGAATAAAAGATTAACACAGCTTACCATAAATACAGATTGTTCTTCACACTTACTTTTATCATGTATATTTATATTTCAGGTATCACTGATAACTCATAACACTTTTTTGCCTAAATGAAAGTATGAGGAATTGATAATGCCAAGTTAAAATATTGTTTTAAAAATTCTGGTTCACAAAGTATCATTGAGGAAATACTGCTAGAACTGAATTCCTACCGATCCTCTCTTAGAGGCAGTCTGACACTTTTTATAAGTTTAGTGACAGACTTCAAAACTTTCCAATCATGAGTTAGGGATAAATAAAATACAAGTTAATTGGATACTTTTTCAAATTAAGTCATTTTAAAGAAAGATTTGCATTTATTAGAGTGGTAATATGCTTGAGAAATTTCACTTAATAGAATTACATCAGAGCATAAGATTTAATGTTTTACCTTTTAGAAAAAAACAGTTCTTTGAAGGAATCCGTTAAATGTCAGGGAATGATTAATAACCAATAACTAACCAAGCAGAAAAGCCTATCAGCTGTCTTTTCCAGAAGGAAAAAAATCTGCATATGAAACAATAGCTGGAAGTTTCTTGAATTCATCTTGAAAAAATTTGAAACTTACCATATTTTCAAGATTAATGCTGAAGAGAATTCAAGGAATTACAGGGAATGAGGAGAAAGTAAATTTGTGGGAGGGTAAAGATGTGCCATAGATTTATTTTCACAACTTTTAAATTTTGATTATTGTTACTAAGGTAGTAAACATTAAGAATATATGAAAGAAAATAGTTTGGTAATGATTTAATGCAAGTGGTATATCCTGCCAGTTACATAGACTTAAGTAACTGGCAGGATATACCACTTGCATTAAATCATAACCAAACCGTTTATATGATATTTCAGGGGGTTTCAGGGCCTACCGAGTTTTAGGTTTAGCTGTGAAATCTGACCTTTAACATTTTGGCCAGTGTAATGGGCAGGCACCTACTCTATGAGCCAAAGGAAGGAATTTGGCTGTTAACAGGAAATCTTCAGTTGCAATACTAAAGGCAGAATGAATTTCTTTGTTTTGCATTTGAGTAATTTAGTTCTATACAGTTTTAAGTAATGGACTTTTAAAACTTTTATTTTTAAAGATGACTAAAGAAAAGTGTCAGCCTTTACAAAAACATGGAAGTAATGTTTACTCCAGGAAATGCATAATTATTTAAGGAACTCAGAATCATTTTTGAGAAGGGGTTAATAATCTTTAGGGACACAACTTTATTTGTAATATTTTTTTGCAGAGGAGGAGAAAAGGTAGATCTCTTTATCAAGCGGGGCTCTGTAGCTCGGGTTAGAGCACTGGTCTCGTAGATCTCTTTATCAACATCTTAATTGTAACATGGGCTATAGTGTTTAGCATTTATTACCCTGAAGCTTGTGGACCTTCATTAGATTTCCAGATTCCATTTTATTCTCTGTAACCACTACAGAATTAGTCAGCCAGAATTTTTGAGCTTTATAGGCATAGGTTTCACAGATATCTTCTGCCTGATTGTATGAGATTAAATTCTTCAGAGATATTTCTTGGTAGAAAGACAAAATAATACTTCATCGTTGTGTTTGGGAAATAATGTATTTAGTTATGAATGCCTTACTTTATATAAATGGAAGGTGTTTGTGCAGTTAATTCCTACAAATGGAAGTTATTTTGAACATTATGAATTCCACTCATTCTTTTCTGGAACTAATTGAAAAAATGAAAAACTAATTTTTTCCCTTGTATCTCAGAAACAGGTTCCTAAATTTTTCCACTGATTGAATTCAAAATTGGTGGCTTGTTTTTTTTTTTTTTTTAAATTAGTGACAGTCATACTTTTCTTTGAAGAATTACAGTTGATCTTTGTTTGTTGATTACTTTGTTAGTAATAATTTTGTCACTTGTATACCAGTTCTATCATTCTGGAAATAATTTACTTGAATCTTTGTTTCCTCATTTATAAATTGATAGTGATAGTATCACCTATAGGGCTCTTTTGAATATGAAATAATACATTTGGGAAAGGGGCAGGTCAGAGGAGACACTCGTAACTGTTAGTGTTCATGCCTTTTATAAAAGCATTATGTGTTCTCTGCTTTTTCCAGATTTGACATGTTTGGCTATTGAAATTTCAACTTTCTGGCTGAACTTAGAGCAGAGGTCTCATGTGTTAGAGCTTGATTGAACTTTATTTTTCCTGTCTTCTAGACCTATTTTATTACTAGGTATGTTTTGTTTTAAATCTCACTTTTAGTTTTTTTGTATTGCACATCCTCCTCTCAATAGGTTTTATAAAATTATCCCAAATAGTCTAAAAAAATAAGTGTACGTGGCACTTTCGGAAAGTGAAGGTGGAGTGTATCATAGAAAGGTTAGGAATCATGATTTTACATGGCATTGGTAAAGCTGATGAACCTATTAAGAACTTTGAGGATATCTTTGTACCCGTATCAAATTGTTGAGGTTTAATTCTGAAAAATAAGAGTTTCTACAGAGAGGTCTTTGTATTTCCTCTAAATATGAATTTCACATTTTGTCTTAGTTTAAATTTGGTGTTTGGTACCTAATACTGTTTAAATGGAGAGGTGTATGTGTTTCTAGATTTAGGCAAGTTCAGTATATGGAAGTTTGGACTTTCTAAGCAGATTAATAAAACTCACAACTTTAATAATATTTAATAATTAATAATAATTTAATAATCTTTAATAAAGTTTGTACCTTTTTATTTATTTTTTACTATAAGAGGTTTTTTTTTTTAAAGATTTTATTTATTTATTTGACAGAGATCACAGGTAGGCATAGAGACAGGCAGAGAGGGGGTGGGGAAGCAGGCTCCCCACTGAGCAGAGAGCCCAATGCAGGCCTTGATTCCAGGACCCTGAGATCATGACCTGAGCTGAAGGCAGAGGCCTAACTCACTGAGCCACCCAGGCACCCAAGAGTTTTTATTTTTAAAAATGTTGTATTTAGAAATCTGTTTGTATATTTTTAGGGGGACCTCTGTTGGGCAAAAATTTATGGTTCTTATGAATAAGTCAGTACGAGTACAATGAATTGACTTTAACTTTTTAAAAAATTTCTATGTTATGGCCAGTAGTACATTTCTAATGATGGAAGTATGAGAAAATATAAAGCCATTGCATGCTTTAAAATGTGATTTTAAAGTTATTTGCTATGTACATATCTTTAGTACATTGGCTTATTTCTTTTTTGTTTAAACATTTTTTTTTTTAAGTACAGAAATTGCTTAAGCTACACTTATTAAATAAGCCTTCAGTTGCAGTTTGACAGAAGCCAAGGTCAGTTTCACCAAAAGGCTTGTTAGCTTTATTTTTCTATAGTTCCCATATGTTTTAGAAGTATATGCCTTTCTTTTCAAACAATACTGTGATTGTGTTTATTTTCTTTCTTGCATTTTTCTTTTTGCTAAAATAGTTCATAGAGGCTGTTGTATACATTCTGCTGCATCAGTTCCAGAGACACATAATGACTAATTTCTCTTTTTGATCCTAAAATTGATGATGGGATCAGATATCAGCACAGTTCATTCATCATGAAGTTCTCCATTGGCCTTTTTACCTGTTGATTTGATAACCATAATGATCATTGGCTAGATCCAGTATTTTATTAGGTGTTACAGAGGGTGATACTCTAATTTCTGTCATCTCTTCTCTATTAGTTGGACTTCTATAATGAAGAACTATCTCTCATCAATTATGTGGTTGCTATTCATATAAGAAAGGATAAATACTAAATCTTTCTCTTTATTACTAGTTTTTAAGATGATGAATTGGCACCCTAGCTACCTCCAAAGGTAAACAGTGGGTTTTTATTTTTAGTGTCTCTGAAGTCAAGAACGTTTTATTAACTCCAAGGTTTATTTGGATTTCACCAGTTTTTTCATTAATGTCAATTTTCTGTTCCAGGATCCAACTGCATTGCATGCAGTTGTCATTTCTCCTTAGTGTCCTTTGTCTATGACAGTTGCTTAGTCTTTTTTTTTTTTTTTTAAGATTTTATTTATTCATCTGACAGTGCGATCACAAGCAAGCAGAGCAGCAGGCAGAGAGAGAGAGGGAAGCAGGCTCCCTGCTGAGCAGACAGCCCAATGAGGAGCTCTATCTCAGGACCCTGAAATCACGACCTGAGCTGAAGGCAGAGGCTTAACCCACTAACCTATGGACATAAACTAAATGAATCTTTGAATTTTGGTGTGATTAGTTATATACAATTACTATTCTTATGTGAGAATAAAACAATGCAGCCAGGTTATTCTCCCTCCCGCCCTCCCCCAAATAGCATACAGTAAACTTAAGGTTTTTTTTTTAAGGTACAGGGTTCTATGAATTTTGATATATATCTCTATCTATCTATATTGATGTAATGCCTAGACAGTTTATAGGACATTTCATTCACTCCTAAAAATTATGTCATTGCTGTCCCTTTGTGTAGTAAGTGTTCTTTGGTTTATGACAGTTGCTTAGTCTTTTCACCCTGCCCCAAATTCCTGGCAACCATAATTTTCTGTCCTAGTTGTTTTGCCTTTGCAGTAATTTCATATGAACAGAATCATACAGTTTACAGCCATTTGAGGCTGGCTCCTTTCACTCAGTGTAATGCCTCTGAGGTTATACATGTTGTTGCATATATCGATATTTAGTTCTTTTTACAGTAGATTCCACTGTATGGTTGTATTAGTTTACTCATTTTCTTGAAGGACATGTGGGTTTTTTTCCTTTTTCAACACTATAAACCTCCCCATACAGGTTTTTGTGTGAAGAAGCATTTTCATTTGTCTAGGTTAAATATTTGGGAATAGAATTGCTGCATCATATGGAAAACATATTTAACTTGGTAAGACCTTGCTGAAGTGTTTTCCAGAGTAGCTGAAGTATTTTGCATTTCCACCAGCAGTGTATGAGAGTTTCAGTTGCTCCATATCCTCCTCATCACAACTTGTGTTGTTAGATTTTTTTTTTTTTCTTTTTTGGCCATTCTCATAGATGTGTATTATCCTCTCATTGTGGTTTTAATTTGTAGGGATTTTTTAATTAGCAGTGGCCCTGATGGTTAATATGATTTGAGCATTTTTTTCCTACTCATTTACCATCTAAATATCTTCTTTGAAGTGCCTGTTCACATCTTTTGCCCATTTAAAATACTTTCCTAGTGTTTTGAGAGTTCTTTATGAATTCTAGATTAAACTCCTTTGTCTAATATGTGATTTGGAAATTTTCTCCCAGTCTGTAGCTTGATTTTCTTTCTCTTAATAATGTCTTTCATAGGGACGCCTGGGTGGCTCAGAGGGTTAAGCCTCTGCCTTCAGCTGAGGTCATGCTCTCAGAGTCCTAAGATCAAGCCCTGCATCGGGCTCTCTGCTTGGCAGGGAGCCTGCTTCCCCTCTCTCTCTCTGCCTGCCTCCCTGCCTACTTGTGATCTTTCTGTCAAATAAATAAATAAAATTTTTTTAAAAAACAGTAATGCCTTTCACAGAGCAAACATTTTTAATTATGACAAAGTCCAATTCAATATTTGTTTCATGGATTGTACTTCAGCATCATGGTTAAGAGCTCTGCCTAATGAAAGGTCACGAAAACTTACCCTCCTTTTTCTTTTAAAAGGTTTATAGTTTTTATGTTTTACATTTAGGTATATGATCCATCTTAAGTTTATTTTTATAGAAGGAGGAAGGTATAGATTGTGATTAATTTTTTTTTTTTGCGTATGGATGTCCAGTTGTTCCAGCATCATTTGTTAGAAAACTACCCTTTCTCTATAGAATTGCCTTTTTACCTTTGTTAAAAATCTATTGATTGTGTATGTGTAGGTCTATTTTAGGATTCTTTGTTCAATTGATCTGTCTGTCCTTTTGTCAATACCATATTGTCTTGATTACTTCTATCTTTATAGTAAGTCTTAAAAATCATGTAGTATGAGGGGCACCTGACTGGCTCAGTTGGTAGACCACGTGACTCTTGATCTTGGAATCATGAGTTTGTGCCCCACGTTGTGCATAAAAGTTACTTTAAAAAATCAGGTAGCGGGACACCTGGGTGGCTCAGTTGGTTAAGCAGCTGCCTTTGGCTCGGGTTGTGATCCCAGCATCCTGGGATCGAGTCCCACATCGGGCTCCTTGCTTGGCAGGGAGCCTGCTTCTCCCTCTGCCTCTGCCTGCCATTCTGTCTGCCTCTGCTCGCGCTCTCCCCCTCTCTCTCTCTGATAAATAAATAAAATCTTTAAAAAAAAAAATCAGGTAGCATGAATCCTCCAACTTTATTCTTATTTTTAAAAATGTTTTGGCTTCTCTAGTTCTGCCTTTCCATATACATTTTAGAGCCCAACTGTTTCTGTCTATATCATAAACTCCTGCTAGAATTTTGATTGGAATTACCTTAAAAGTCATTTCAGGAAGAATTGGCATCTTAACTATGTTGAGTCTTCTAATCCATTAATATGGTAGGTTCTTTTAATTCTTTCATCACTGTTTTATAGTTTTCAGCATACAGATTCTGTACATAATTTGTTTTCCATATTTTGTTTTATTTATATGTAAGTATTTGATTTTTTGGAGCTATAATAAGTGGTATAATTTGTTTCCAGTTGTTGTTAGTATGCAAATACTTAAATGATTTTTGTATGTTAAAAATCTTATATGTTGCATCTCTGATAAAGGTACTTAATGGTTCTCGGGGATAGCTAGATTATATTTAAATTATAAACTGGACAGTTTTACAAGTTGGTTTTTATTTTTTGTTTTTTGGTTTTTTTTTAGTTTTAGGTGAAATGTCAAATCTTAAATCTTGAATGTGGTGAAATTTTATTTTCTTCACTTTTCTTTAAGCAGTATACATATTTAGTAGCTTTGCTAATAGCTAAATGTTTGTGTAGCCTGGTGATAGCGGCATCAACCAAAACTAATTTCAGAGAGGGAGTCTTGTTCCTCCTT
Organism: Mustela lutreola; assembly: GCF_030435805.1. NCBI lineage: Eukaryota > Metazoa > Chordata > Mammalia > Carnivora > Mustelidae > Mustela > Mustela lutreola. Next base: position 105,278,598 of record NC_081296.1, on the reverse strand, counting down.
TGCTTTGTAATTAAATTTTAGTAATACTGGCTAGTTTATGAAAATTCTTACTTACAATTATAAAATCTTGAATTTTAACAGAAGAGTATAATTACGATAGTTAATTTTGTGACTATTTCACAGATACCATAATTTTTAGCTTTGAATAATTGTTCTATTTCTTCTTTTTCTATCTTTCTCTTCAGGTATTGGGAGAGTTGCTGCTACATCTTTAGGAAATTTAACTAACCATGGTTCTGAAGATTTACCTCTTCCTCCTGGCTGGTCTGTGGACTGGACAATGAGAGGGAGAAAATATTATATAGATCACAACACAAATACAACTCATTGGAGCCATCCCCTTGAGCGAGAAGGACTTCCTCCAGGATGGGAGCGAGTTGAGTCATCAGAATTCGGAACCTATTATGTAGATCACACAAATAAGAAGGCTCAATATAGGCATCCCTGTGCTCCTAGGTGTAGTATCAATTTTATTTTCAACTTTTTGTTTTGAGATTGTCTAATGTTAGATTTTGAGCTCATATTTTCATCAAAGAGAAAGGCACCCTAAAGTTTGATATTTGAAGGCTTATGACATTTTTCTTTGAATTTGTATTTAGTAATGATTTGTAAATACATTTTAGTAATAATTAAAAAAAACTTTTTAAAACAACCTCAAAAACACAATCAGTATTCGTATGATCAGATTCTGTTTTAATATACCAGAATGTTTTTTATTGTAGATACCCAGAAATTGAAATAATTAAAAACCTCTGTCTCTTTCCATTTAAAGTTCTATAAATAATACAGACCTACCTCCTAATTTGTCAAAATATACTTCTGAATTATAGCATCTGCTTTATTCAATTTCTGACTTTTTATGTTCTGTTTCTTACTGCTGCCAGGCAAGAAAGTGAAAACTGGCACTGTACAAAATATCCCAGATGTGTTCAATAAATGTAACCAGTGATCCTTTGGGCTTATCAGTAGGTCTCAGTATGTCCAGATTTTTAGCCCTGTGAATATTGTAGCCAGTTGTCATGTGTAGTTATTGAGCACCTGAAAGGTGGTTAATCCAAACTGTGGTATGCCGTATATGTAAACGTAAAATACACAGGATTTCAAAGTACATAAAAAAACTAGTACCAGTTTAGTCATGAAATTACAAATAAATTCCTGTTAACTACCTCTGAGCCATAAGATTTAAAATAGGTAGAATATCATCAGTGTGTTGATAGGTGTTCTTAGTATCATTTAGCATAATATGATCTTCAGTTATAGCAGACTACTGCATTTTTTAAAACCATTAAACTTGTTATGAAAATACACTTTAATATTACCACCTAGAAAACTAAGCTTTATCATTATTGTGTCATTTTATTTATTTATTTTTAAAGATTTTACTTATTATTTATTTGACAGAGATCACAAGTAGGCAGAGAGGCAGGCAGAGAGAGAGGAAGGGAAGAGAGAGCCCCATGCGGGGCTCGATCCCAAGACCCTGGGATCATGACCTGAGTTGAAGGCAGAGGCTTTAACCCACTGAGTCACCCAGGTGCCCCTATTGTGTCATTTTACATATTTGGATTTATTCATTCAACTTGGAAAAGTTTCTTTTCCCAGTGATTCCATTTAGTGGTATTCAGTCAGTGTTAATTGAACAGCTGAACTTGTCACCGTTTCGAAAGAGCCAGACCAACTTCTCTGCCTGTATTGGGC